>NC_084666.1:6642807-7309307 GCF_028389875.1 Rhea pennata
ACCATATTCAACTTCTTGCCCACCAGGACCTCCAGGTCCTTCTCCGCAAAGCTGCAAACTCATTTCACACTTCAGTTTTCTAATTTTGTCTTTCTGTGCTCATCTTGGTCTTTTACTTCCTCTCCATAATCTGCCCCCGCTTCCTCTTTCTGTAGGCTTCCTTTTCACACTCTGTGGCTAAAAATCTTTGTGACTTAACCAAACTTCTTTCTACACTGATCAATCTTCCATCTCACTGGGATAGTTTTGCTTTTGATTCTTCTACTTATTTGTTAAGGAACTGCCAGCTCTCCAAAATCCATTTCTTCCTTGCATTTGTCCTCCTTGAGATTCTTCCTACCAGTCTTGCCTCAGGGACTACTACTTTGACATGATTCTCCCTTGTAAAGCATTCCAAATTCTTTCCTCCTAGTCACTCTTGCTCAAGCAGCCTCGTATCTCATTCAGTAGCCTGTTTCCTACAGTTTTCCCACTAGTAATACTTCATTTTAAACTCTTAAGATGGGTTACTTGTGATAGGCAGCAATTTTGCAGTATCTAGCAGGGTACTGAGGACCAACAGCTTTACCCACACTTTCAAAATGGTAACTTGAAGATAAAAGGGCTGACCCTGATGCACACCATGCAGTGCAAAAAGGTTGAAATGTAAATGATCTCCCAAGATGCAGTACCTGAAGAAGAAAGGACCAACTACTTTTTTTTTGCTCTATCAGACACATTAAGAGTGTAACTACAGATGCAGTTTTTTAAAGGTCAGCACTAAAATCTGATTAAGATTTTGCATTTAAGTATCATCTAAACAACATTGTTTCTGCCTGCCAGAGGTAGTACATTGTAACAAAACATTTTGACATTTTATAGAAAGGGCCAGTTTGTCAAAGCCACAATTTTTATGAAAAGGTATCATTTCAGTTTAACTCTGCCAAGGAAAGTTTACCAGAGTTTCAAACTGAGGGGTGAAGTGGGTATGTGCAACTCAGTTTCCTCTCATGTTAGTTGTGTACTTTGTTACTGAACTGTTCAAAGAAGAATGAGTATCTAGATTACAGAATATTTCTTTTCTTCCTCCATTCTCAAGAATTTAGTTCCCTCACTCTCACTAACCTGTGCTATGAACAATTAAACAGGAATTCATAACATTTTTCCACTGAAACCATCTCCAGAACTCACATCTTCTACAAAACTCTCCCCTCCAAAAAAAAAAAAAAAAAAAAAAGCCACCCACACCCAAGGGAAAAAAGCCTTCCACACACCCTCTGTTTCATCTACTTCTGAAAGGGGTTTTGGTATTTCACTTTTTCACTTTCAATCTGACTACGGATGCTCTGTCTCCACAGGCCTGAACTCATACCAGTGCAAGTGAAAAGCAAAGCAGAGCCTGTGGACTTCAAGTACTCCAGGTTAAGGCCCCACGAAGTTCAGCTGAGGAACATATTGGAAGCAAGCATTTCTGAAAGACCTAAATATTTTCCCTCTCCTTTTGAAGTGGATTCAAACCAATGTTTTGTTTTGTTTTTTTTTTTTTTTTTCCCTTCTATTCAAATCTTGGGAGTGATTGATAGCACTGGCATTACATAGTCACATCAGTTTATGCAGAGCATTTCAAGTCTTTAAATCATGCCGCATCTGTCATATAGCTGCAAGAAAAACAAAACAAAGCAAAAAGTTTGAAGAGTCATTTTACTCTGGAAGCAATTATGCAAGATCACAAGGTTCCACGTCTGTCAGCTCCTATTTGGTACAGAAACATTCCTACATGGCTGAAAACCTGGCTTCTAAGATGCAAGGCTTGCCCTACTTGCGATAACAAAGCTCTGCAGCTGGTTACCCCATCAATACCATCTCTTCAGTCTCTCTATGCCCAGTAGGGCTGTATGAATATCCAGTTGAAAGAGTTCTACTAGAAAAATACAGGCAGCATTAGGTCCATAATGCAGAAACAACAAAACAGGATCAGAAAAACAGCTTCCTCTTTGACTGCAGAGATTCCATTATTTCATTTACACACTAAAAATAAAAGCAGTAAGGCAGCTTTTTGTTTTGTAGTTTGGGGGTTTTGTTCTTTTCCTTTTCACACTTAGTTTAATTCTCTGCAAAAGAAGTAGTTTCATAAATTCAGAAAAATCTAACATAGAAAAAAGGGTAGAACTATGTTTTTTTTCCCCCCATGAGCAAAGAGTTATTGAAAATTCACACTAGATCTTCACCATTACTTCTACTGCAGAATAAAGACTGAAGTCTTAAATGAAATTACCAAATGCACGCAGTGTTTCACAGAAGCCAGAAGCTTAAAGTTTCACCTAAACCTCTTAAAATACAGATTATTTTACTATAAATGGCTCTTACTGTGTGGTTCAATTGTAGACATAACTTCCTTTTCAGATATCACCAGTTGACAGAAGTGGTCTCCGATGTTGGCTAGGATATACTTTGCTGTGTCTAGATCTAGGCCCACAACATTTTTTGATAAAGGTAGCCACAAACTAATAGCCTCAGGGTCATACTTATTTGGAGTTAGGAAGCCTTCTTCACGCAGTAATCCATGTTTATTAAACTGTAGCCTGTTGAGAGTGGAAGGGATAAAAAACCCTGTCATCTCAAGTATTTTAGTTTCCATTCATTCCAACAAGTCTTGCCTAAAGGATAAACATGCACACTGTATGCCTATGCATGTAACATAACAGCTAAAACAGATATGGGTAAACATACACTTGACATTAGTGTTAAGTGCTAGATGAAAAGAAAGAGATAAATATTTTACTTAAAACTATTAACAGGAGTTCTGCACATATTTCCAGGAAGCTTTTTAATAAATACCATAGAAGAAAGTTGACTTCTGATGACAACTTGTGCTCCCTACAGTGCAAAAAAAATGTGCATTGGCAATTGAAAACAAGACAAAAATTAAGACGTTCTAAATTTCATGTTCATAAAGCAGGTGGATTCCCCACTTTAGTGTTCTAAACTGAAATATTCAGCTGCTTTGAATTGCAGTCAATGCTAGATTTTTTTTAACCCCTGAAAAGATGAACTAGCATAGTTTGTTGTTATTCTAGTCTCATGTTTTTGAGCATTTCAACTCATGTCAGATTACACCAATAATTACTATAGTAAAACTATCCAAAGAGAAACAGGAGACAAATACAGTAAAAATTTTTTTTTTTTTTTTTTTTTAAAGAATTTTGCAACATTTCTGCTTTTATTTTTCTCTCTTCAAAGGCTCTTCAAGTCTACAGGATATATCTTCTAACTGCAGACCCACAAGAAGGCCATTCCTCTGAAAAATAAAACCAAGGATCAGGAAGCTTCCTGTCTTCCTCGTAATAATAGGGATTTGTTTTTCCTCTCTAACATCATGAGTATTATCTTCTTCCCCTAAAACCCAGTCCATGCCTCAAAGCTTAAATTCCTAGTGAAAATAAGCAGTAGCATGCAACATCTTGTCATGAAATCAAATAATCCATTAAAAGAAGGATTTTTATAGAACTTGAAAATAAAGAGAAGTACGTGTTTAAAATCAAATGCTGCAGTTTGGCAAGATCTATACCTGGGCTTACTAGTATGCTTTATAGAGGTTTTTAAAACATCTGAAGACAGGATACACTTCTACATGGTATTGTAAGACTGAAAAGTTAAATACCCAGTGACTGACCAGCTCAAGAGCCAGGATCCCACAGGGGGATCAAGATCTGCAGATCAGGTTTAGAAAACCAGACAGCATTCAGCAGTCACTGAATTTTCTTCAGAATTGCCCCACTCACTCTCATCATAGCTGCCCCTGCTTGAGCAGGGAGGTTGGACTGTATGATCTCCAGAGGTCCCTTCCACCCTTACCCCTTCTGTGATCTCATCCTCATTCACCCTCCTTGAGCACACAGCAAGCACACTGATTAAACATTTCTATGTCAAACCTAAAGACAAATTGGCTCAGGCTCTGAAGTGTGAACAGGAACAAAAGAATGGAGCAACAATGTAAATTCAATGCTTTATCTGTCACTATTCCATTATTCTTGCAAAAAGCCCCTGGCCACTTATTCTAAATCCTTCCACAACTGCAGATAGATGTAGGAACATTTTAGATGTTCAACTTCCAAATTTTTATGGGATGTGCATGGAATCTACTCTCCCACTATCTCCACTGCTGTGCTGTAGCATGGAAACTAAACTCAAGCTATCCTATTGGTATTCAGCACAGAGTATCAAATTAAGCAGCTTAAAGTCCTGACAAAGTATTTTCTATCCAAATGAAGCAACTGCAAAGTTTCTAATAGCTAGACAATATAGGTAACCTCTTATCCATTAGCTATATGGACCTGTAATTTAACAGCTACATACTGATACCTAGTAGTTTCGAACTAGAGACCTAAATGGGACCACACTGCTATTTTTTCATTTTGACCTGGAAAAGGTGACAAAAGCTATAGTTTAAAAAACAAACACAAAAGCACCGAACTCAATCATGACAAATTTGTTATTCACATTTAAAGAATATCAAAAATCTACAGCCAGTTAAAACTGCTCTTACCTTCTAAAGTGAAAAAATCGGCAAAAGACAGTGGAGTCTCTTTGCTCTTTGTTCTTTCGGTAACTGTCCAGACGGCATTCCCTGCATTTATGCAAGTGAGGTGCAATATTATTGCAGGAACCATCCTGTACAAACGCTTCTCCACTTTGCTGCAGCTTCTTCACTTTAGAAGCATCTGCTAAAATTGACTTGCGAACCATTACTGCAGGGATAAACAAGTTTTACTAATTAGTTTCTCACACAAAAGTGAAAGCAGACATCTTTAAAGGAAAGATTTGCATCAACTTTTCCTATAAGCCTCACATTACACTGAAACAAACTTATCTTAAAATATTTGCAATTGACAAACTGCTTTTCAGGTCAGTAGAAACTTTTTCAAGCTATAGTCCCACTGAAGTCAATTTTGGGACCCAAGCACCATTGATCTCTCCACAGAAGATCTATAAAAGTCTATATAAAATAAAAGTACTTCTTCAACTATCAGGGCTGAGCACAGAACAGACCAAGGTGTGAGATGACTTGTTTCAGAAGCACTGAAGCCAGATGTGCAAACTGACCATTGCTCAGTCCTGTTCCTCCCCTTCAAGATACAATGGATTTCAGCATCTTACTGCAACAGATGCCAAACTTCCGTCTTCCTGCCCCACTGTAGGCGAGATGCAGCAGGGCACAACAGTGACTACCTGGCTGGCTGTTTACCCACACTAATTATGGAATAGCACACTGTAATCCAAGGCCAAGTAACACTAGACTAGAAAGAAGAGGTGGAGGTATAGAGAGATTCCCAGAACCCAGGAAGCTGCACTGTCTGAGGCATAGACAGCATCAGGAGTCCAGCTCCTTAAACTACAAGCCTTCCCATTCTTTGTCCTATCTGGAAAACTGAGTAATAGGTAGAATTGAGCTACAGAAAAACACTGAAACAAGGTTGTTCTTAAAAAAAAAAGTATCAGCATTTTGTAACCTCTTCTGCTTTCCTTTCTTGTATATGTTTTGTAGCAATTTTATTTCTAGGGATTAATGAACCAACTCCAAGTGATATAAAAGAATTGTTACATGCCTTTTGTAGAAGAATCCACAGATTCCTCAAAATCCGTATCACTCACACAACCGAATTACATTACTAACTTTGTATATGTTAAAGGATACTATTGTATATAGCTACACAGAAACTAAGCACTTTGCAATGATAGGAAGCTTTAAAAATACTTACCATTATCCTGGATTTTACTGCTTCCAGTCCAAATGCTTTCATTTTCATTTCTCTCAAAAATAAACTCATTCGAATTTCTTCTAAAAGCAATTTCCATGTCTGTACGTTCCTCAATCCTGTTTCCTTTGTGGCTGTTCTGACTATTGTAATTGCTTTGTGATTTAACGCCAGACTCGGTAAAGGAGATAAGATGAGCATCTGATGTTGAGGGTCTACAATCCAAAGTCCTCTGCAGTTCAACAGCACTACTGACTCTGGGTATTGCTATGGAAGAGTTGAGATGTTGCAACTGCTTCACAGAAATGCATTCTTTTGGGAAGTTTGTCGTGGACTTCATAAAAGGTTCTTTCATATTTTTTATGTTGGTCAGTTTTTCATTAACTGAGTCAATCAAAGATGAAGATCGTGTGTTTATCAAAGAGGTATATTTACCATTCTGATCATTGGGATTTTGTATTTGTTCTTTACATATATACTCCACTTTAGGAAAGGCAGTCAGAACTTCTTTTGATGGTTTAATTCCAGCATTAGGACAAGAAGGATGTGTTTCTGGCAAGCTTCGTCTACATGTGCTGAAACACATGACATGCAAAACTTAAATGTCCTAAACAGACATCAGCTCCTCAAATCTATTCACATTTAGAGTTTGAAAGAATAAAAATTTAATCCTTCAATTTGAATTCTGAAGTTTGGGATGTTAAGATTTTTGTGAAATTAAATAGATTTGCTTTTTGTTTAAGTTGAACAGGAAGTTACAGCTATAAATACACATGTAAGCACACAAGTTTAGGTATGCAGTTACTGTAACACCTTCTCTCACATCTAAGATTTTTTTTTCCCACGCAATGGCTTCATAACAAAATACGAGTTAAGCTGCAGTCAAACAACTTACTGTGCTAAACACACTCTTAAGCAGGCATGCTAGTGAACTGCAATATGCAAGAAATTTTAGTGATAATGGTTCATATGGGCATTACAAATTAATATTGAGACAGTGAAACTGACCCCCATATAGAAAAACATCAGGTGATGATCTTTCCTGCATTTATTTTGCAGATACTATGCACAACAGTAAGTGAGAAAAATTACACTTTCTTTTAAGCCAAAACAAATTTGCCTGCTATCATGGTGTTTCTACCAGGTATGTTCATCTTTGTGACAAACCTGGGGGCATATGCACAGTATTCCAACCCTCAAATTCTGCAAGTTAGTAAGGAACTGTAGTTCACACTTAGGAAAATAGGTACATGATGCAATGCATCTCCTATAGTCAGGAGATGGAACAAAACAGCCTTCGCTTCAGGCCTCAGACTCCCTTTCCCACTGTGAGAGTGGAAGTAGAGATTTTTTTTTTTATTTTGTACATAGATGGTAGACATTTACTGAAGAGAAAAATGCCTTGACCACAGGACTGCTAAAGCTAGTTTTATAATGAAAATGCAGTATCAGCTCTAATTATTTCAAGGAGTGGGAAACTCTACACTGGAAGAGTTTGGCAATTTGTAACAATTAAGTCCAATGCTTTTCTCTGCCAATGTTAGAGAGTTTAGTTACTACATTTTCTAAAACACAATTCCTTACCCCTGAGGAGTTTCTGCACCAAGATTGGGAGGAGAGTTAGCTGGCAGGGGCAAACCTTGATGCCTTTGGTCTTTATTAGCAGGAGTACATCCTAGCAATGCTTCACCAAACACTGTTGGTACTGACTGCACATGTCCCTGATTGGGAGAAACCTGTAAGGGAGATTTAACAGTTATCAACACTTTAACAAAGAAAATACTGCTTCTCAGGATTAAGCTTAAAAAGAAAGTACATTAACACACACTTCTTGGTATATGTTTGATAAAATCAGTCAAAGTCCATTCTTCACCCAGTCCCTAAGATAGTAAAACCTCAGAGTGTCCTTTTAAAGTCTACAAACTTTAATATACTGCTAATTTATTTTCCCAATTCACCACACAAATTTTTAATGGCCAGGGTGTGTGTGTGTGTACGGGGGTGGGGGGGGGAAATGGTGGTTAAGTGGTTGGAAGGAACATTAAGAAGGTGTAAAGATGATAGGAAGATCTGTTCTTAACTACCAGTGCAATCACAACACATCTTTCTACATCAGCAGCAATCAGAATTCAGAAGTAGCTTTCAGGTCTCATCTGAAACCCCCAGAGAAAATTAAAACTCAAATCAGTCTGACAGTGTTAATCACACAAAAAAAATCTAGATGTGAACAAGCTAAGAATTCAGACCATAATCTCTCTTCCACATTAGATTTAGAATATGCAGACTGGCTTTGTATGCACTGAGCAGCCTGAAACAAAGAATTGCTGTGTACTAAGGACGTGAAAGATGTTAAGGGCTACATACAAACAAGATACTGGAGCAGACTACAGCTGCTTCATGCTGTCTTGCTGCAGTCACACTCTTCCACAGCAGCAAATGTAAGATGGATCACTTTTCATTGAGGACTCTTATCTTGCACTTGGTACCTCAGGCTGTATCTCTGTGAATCTGTTAAAGATTTCTAGTAACAACATCTAGTCGTTAACTAGACCCATGTAGCACAGGATTGGCTGCAAAGCAGCCAAAAATAAGTCAAAAACAACCCACCGCTCTAAAGCTTGATGAAGGCTGTTCCTGCCTAAAAAGCAGCCTTTGGCCTGAAACACTGGGACAAATTTATAAGGTAAGATCACAGTACTGTTTAGCCAAGCCATTGCTCTTCATTTACATTTCTATACCTACGTTATCCAGATCTTCCTTTGGCCTTTGAGACCAGTTTCTTGGAACTCAGCCATACTTGGCAGGCTACCCACAAAAGGAATTTAGATGGACAGGGAAGTACTAGAAAAAGAATTTGGCAACTTCTCTATTAAAACAACATTCTTCTAGTATGCTGTGTGCCTAGTTTGACTCCTCAAAGCAGGTAAGCACTGCTATAGGTTTGGGGTTTAAGTACAAAGCATTTAAAACAAAAACATAAAAAACAAAGACTTATACTTGAGGACACCCCTTCCCTTCCCCCCTTCAGAATACATGACTGAGCATGCTAACTCCTAAGCTGAACAAAGATGCAAAAAAAAAAAAAAAAAAAAACCCACACAGTTTAAAAAGCCCACACAACACACTAAACTTCAAGGCTCAACTGTTTTTCTCCAACTAACACAAGGCTTTACTCATGCCTAGACAAGTTTCAGAAAACTCAAATCCACCCAGGGATTATGTTCACTGTTCTTTTCTATCTAATCCTCATTTAAGATTATCCCAATGTAAAATACAACAACTGCTGTAAAACAGTCACATATAGCATAGTAACACATTACCTCAGGAGAAGATCTTGTGTGTTTAGCATCAACACATCCACCTGTCTCAGAAGACTTCCTTTTCATGCCTCCATTTCTTTTAGATTTATCTGAAACAGACAGCGATCAAGATTAATCTATTTTAACACAATGTTGTTGCTTAATATCTTAAGTATGAATAATAATGTATCTTACCACATTTTCCATTATTGTCATATATGATTTCAACATGAATTAACTCTGGATCAAGTGTTTTTAAAGCAGGAATCTGGGAAAGGAACAAAAACATGGAAAACTAATTTCACCAGCGGCATGAAGCAATACAGAAGCGTTTTGAGTTAACAGATTATACTGCACTATACCAATCCCTATCTATATTTCTCTACAATAAGGACAGAATCGCAAATAGTGGGAGGGGAGGTATACATAAAAGCATCCCACCCTTTTCTCATCGCTGCTTGCACAGCTCACACCAACTGGTTCTTACCTCCTGACAGTCAACTTCTAGAGTCCTTGTAGCTGGATTACCATTTACAACAACTGCTGTAAACCACTGGGTAGATGGATCCAGGCTATAAATTCTGATTCTTGAACCAATGATATTTTTGCCACCTTAAAAGAAATACACACACACACAAAATGCTTTAAAAAAGGGACCATGAAGACACTCATGTTATCATGGATTATGCAGCTATCAGCATGAGTTTATCAACAGTACTGCATGTGAGAGGCAAGTACACAAAAACTAAGAAGCTTGAACTTCCACATAAGACTCAATTAGCTGAAAGAAAAAAAACCAAAACCCACATGATATAAGTACATTCCAGCTATTTCCTTCCCTGGAATAGGTCAATATAGTTTTCTGGATGTTAAGACATGCAAAGGTTGGGCTGACCTTCAAATTTCAGCTAGTGGGACAGATCAGAAGACTTGGAAGAGGAGATTCATTGATTACATGTGGAGTTTTACCATCTTTACAGAATAAGAAGTGACAATTTCCAGTACTATTTTCCTTTACATAAAGGCAAGACTCAGCACTGGTGAGGTCACAGTACTCATCTATATCCAGTTCTGAGCTTTGTAGTGAAAGAGAGATACGGAGCTACCGCAGTGAGTCCAGTGAAGGGCAGCTGAAATAATTAAGGGACTGCAAAAATCTCTCACGAGGAAAGGCTGATGGAGCTGGGATTGTTTAGTCCAGAAAAGAGAAGGTTCGTGGAGGTTTGGGGGGGGGGGGGGGGGAATCTCAATGTGTATAAATATCTGAAGGGAGGCTGTGAAGAAGGCGAAGCCAGACTTTTCAGTGGTGTCCAGTAACAGGACAAGAGACAATAGGCACAAACTGAAATGCAGGAAGTTCTGTCTAAAAGAAAGCTTTTTTGTACTGTGAGGGTGGTTAAACATTGAAACACATTGCCCAGAGAGTTCTGGAGTCTCCATTCTTGGGGATAATCAAAACTCATGTGGATAAGGACCTGGGCAACTTCCTCTCTGTGACCTTGCTTGAGAAGAAGGGTTTGGACCAGATGATCTCCTGAGGTCCCTTCCAAACTCTACCATTTCATGATTCTGTAATTCCTGCACATGCAAATGTATGACTACAAATACACCTGTATGAACCAGTAACCAAGAAACCAGAGCTGGCAAACCTAAAAATAAAAATTAACTTGATCAAAAGAACCTCCAAGTAGTCTATACATAAAGTTTTGCAAGTTTCTGAACCAGCAGCTACTTTAAAAGCTATAAGCAGCTTCCACAAATTCAGTGGGAACTGCTACCCATCTGACACTTTCCTGAAGTCTAGAAGCATCAGGCCATCCACGTTTTCTATATGTACCTAAATTATGCATTCTCTCAGAAAGAAAATGTGATGCTAACTTTTCTATAATTCTTCACATTTTACATTCACTACTGTGAAAGAAACTACATAGAATCAGTCTTAAAATAACAACATTTTTCATCTCTAAAACAGATTATTGTAATTTACACCATCAGTATGAAGATTTGCTTTTTGAATTGAAGCTTTATCCCCACAGCTTTCCACTACTTGTACCTTGTACCAAGCGGGTTTCATCCAGGTGTTTCTTAACCAAAGCCTGAATTTCTTCATTAATATTTTCATCATCCATAAGAGGAAGCCTGGAACTTTCCACCTCCTATTAGGAACAAAATAATAAAGTTGGAATTAAGGATAGTGCTTCTGGATTAACAAAAAGACTTAGGAATCTTTAGCAACAAGGCTGGCAGCAATTCAGGTAAACAAGTCACTCATTACTCTATCTTCCTTCAGCTCACAGGATACTGCATTATCAAAAAAAGACATCACTTCTCTACTGCTAACTTGGAACTACCATCAGCAAGCCAAACCTGAGTGAGCCCTCCAGGTCCACTTCAACATTGTTCTAAAAGCAAGCTGGCTACATCACATTAGCTTTTTTACTTGGTAATGAGCACTAAGTTTGACTGAACCATTCATTTTTAAGTTCTTAGAAGCAGGAGATGCACATTTTCTAAATAGTCCTGAGCACATGTAAGTACAAGTATTTTATGTTTTTATTTGAACTATGATAGCAATACCAGAATCCAGTCCAGCTCAAGATGCCATTTTTAAAAGTTCATATGAAAACAGCGTGCTATATCCAAAACATTGGTCATGATTCAGTCATTACCATGCATTTATATATATTTATATATATTGTTATCTAAAACAAATCAACTGAAGATACTTAGAATCAACTCTGAAGTGCAAAGTTTAAAGCAAGTTCTTAAGGCTAAGAGGGACAAACAAGAATTTTTATTCATCAGTACAAGCATCACTGGTATTTGTAAGAGGCAGAAGGCTCAAAAAATCAGTAGTAAAGGAACTGCTATTCAAAATGCTAGAAAAGCTCCTTTCTCCACTGCAATATTGAGGTTAAACCTTCCATAAAAACAAACTCTTCTGCCTTTGAGGCAACATAAGCAAGGTGAAAACACACAACTGAAATTTAAAGTGATTCATTAGTTTCTCAACATGAAAGCAGCCTGCTTGCTGCTTGTTAACAAGTCAAAGTAGAATATTAATGTTGGAGCTTTAAGCAGTCCTTAACACAGTCCATCTGTTACTAGTTTTATTCAGATTGCTTACAGGTCATTATCACAGAAAGCAACATTACATCATAGAATTGGTAAGGAGGTCATCTAGTTCAGCCCTCAAACAAGCGGCCCATACAGGGACCGAACCCACAACCTTGGCATTATGGGCACCACGCTCTAACCAACTGAGCTAAACCTAACCCTGTAACTTGAAAGTAGTTTTCTAAATGATAAATCCTTTATCTTTACTCTTCTTCAGAATCCTTGACCAGCCAATCAAGCAGAGCAATTCTTCCAACCTGCCTCTACCTAATTTTCACTGACATATTTTTATCTTGGTGCTCTTTAAAGGGGACTTGATATTGGTAGTATGCCTTCATTCAGAGCCACTTTCTCTTGCGCTTGTTTCAACTTGTTCACATTTTAAAAAGCAGGATGTTGCTTAAAATATGCAGGAGAGTACTTTTACTTTCAAGATTAATTTAAATTCAACCACCACAGCAGAAATGAGGGTTATTTTGCATCCTGCTTTAGAGGTCTCCTCCCAAATTCAGGGGAGATCAGTAAAAAATACATTATCACAAAAAACTGTTTAAAAAGAAAAATCTACAAAAACACAAAACTAAGCAACTAATGTTAACTGATTTATTACGCTTATTAACACTCTTACCATTAAATTAAGCTACCTTTAATTCAGAGGTATCCACCTTCCTCTCTCATGCACTGGAGACAGGGAAGGGGAAAAATTTTCCCATTCATTCCTTTCAGGCATAGTTAAAGTTTGATTATCCCTTTAACTAGTTAATTGGTACTATCCATAAAACATCTTACAAGAAGACCCAGAACATAACACTGCTCCTGAACGTAACAGCTTTTGGATAGAAGTTTGAGTCTCATCATCTATAAATTCAGCCATCTCCTTTATAAACTGCCCACCTCCACCACTGTTAGGATTAGAAGTGATGCATTTCTATTAAGTAGGAAGACTTATTCTGCAACTCCTTTCACAACAATGGCAATCACGTTCTCATATCAAAATGAAAACCATTTCAGATTACCCCTCATGCAACCTGGACTCAGGACTGTTCTGATGAGGACAATCCATTAACCTCTCAAATGGCCATGTACTGGAATGGCTTACAAAAGGTAAAGCCCACACACAATGTTCAGAACTGATATTAGGAATTACAGCAATATTCCAGGTTTGCACTGGCCTAGTGATTCAGCAATGAATATACTACTTAAAAATGAATGATATTTAAGATACCTTGGGTTAATATATTCTAAACATTTATGTCATACATTACCTGAATAGGTGTCAAAAGCTCTTGAGAAAGAAAAACACATCTTTCTTCACCAAGATAGCGTACTGAAACCATTGATCCCAAACCAGCCTTGTCCAATAACGATTTGTACGTCTAAAAAAATAATAAAAATTCTTAGAAATAGAGCAAGGTTTATCATTTCTCATTTGCATTTGAGTTAAAAAATTATCTTAGTTTTGCATCTATTTCCCTATTAAGATATTCCTAATAACTTACTAGAGTATCTTTGAAATTCACCATTTCATATAAAGGAAAGAGTGAAGAATTCAGTTCAGGTCATTGTCATTAATGATCTTTGAATGAGGAAGCTACTAATATTAAGAGTGATTAGAGAATTGTGGATATATGTCTTTGAAGCAACTCTCCTCATGCTGGGAGTGTACAGAATAACTAGCAAATCAATCAAGGCCTGCCCCAGGGCCTAAATATAAGTTTTTAAAACTCATGTAGCATGTTGACATATACTGAAGCCTTAGTTTAAACATATGTAACGAGTTACATAACCTCAAAATTATTATGCTCCAGTACAATGATATAGTTACGCTCAGGTGTACCAAAGCTTTTATGAACAGCAGAGAACCAAAATTTCCCTACCAAGCTTCTGAGCTCTTACCAATGTGTATAATATTAGATTTTGCCTTGTCCTTTGCTCTGAATAGGGAGGCATCAGAGGCCTAGAATGTCAGAAGTAGAAAGAACAACTCGATCCAGGAAACATCCAGGAAAGGTGCACTTGTAACTCATTTAATAGAAAAAAAAACCCAAAACATGATAGAGTCTGCATCTGGGTTTCTGAACGACTGATCAAGAACAGAAAAATTTTGTTATTTTCTCTTCAGTTATAACAGCATTGGAAGCAGGGCGTAAGAGGAGCAGAAATCTCTCCAAGAGTGCCTGGACATTACAAAAATCACACAGAATTATTCTATTTGTCAATAACACACCCTCCTTTATATTGGAATCAACAAATTGCAATCAGAATTTAAAACAAAACCTTTTGTGACCCCCTCTTTCCTTCCCCTGTACAATGGGAGTGGTGCCTCTTGCAAAGGCAAACTCCAGGACTGTGCTTTACTTTTTCCTACATCATTCTTCTGCTAAAGCAGCTTTGTAACACATGCTGCACATTCTGATGATTTAAGCACATCAAGAAGGAAGTCTTTTACATAAAACAGAGCACAAGTATCCAGTCAAGACTATCTAAATGCATGAAAAATAACAATGCCTAAGCTTAAATATGCAGGTTTTCAGAATATTTGTATCAGCAAAATCTACTAGAAGAAATACTGACAGTAACTTGAGGGTCAGGAAACAAAATAAAGTACTCATACCACACACACACACTTCCTTTCTCACCCTAGTTCCAACAATTTAGATTAGCTTTGTTTAAGACAAAACTCAGCTCAAAATACAGCAATATGAATTACATGGCACATGAATTACGTGGCATACTTAATATTTAGCAAAGTCAAGAGTACCAAACAGTGACTGCAACATTAGCACAGCTGATGTACAGCAGTGTACATCTTAGTTTATTTCACAACTGCTTGTTTGGACAGCAACATCTGAAGCAGTCAAATTAAACTAAACTGGATAAATACATTAACAAAGAAATATTCTCTGTTCCATCTCTACTGGCTGATTTATGTAAACTCCTAAGGCTGGCACTTACAGTAAACTTAGTTCTCCAAGTGTAGAATAAAGCTCAGGTTTTTGTGTGTCCAAAATCAGATCTCACAAATGACCTGTGGCAGACAGGCGCAAGAGAGTCATTCAGATTGTCTCAGATCAAGAATCTCTGAAGAATTAACAGTACTTGAAAAGCCTGTATCTTCATCTTAAATGCCAATTTTATGCTATCTTCAGAAATCTATTATTTATTCCTTTTCTCTTCATTCTTGAAGACTGTGTCATGAAAGAAAAGCATAACAGCAGGGGGAGAAGGAATTAAAAAAAAAAGTGTTGTCCATAACAGTGGTTATGGGTGGGAAGCAAAGTCAAAAATACATCCCTGGATCTCAAGACACAGCCTACCAACTTCAAATGCTTACATGTAGAGCCTAGTTTTAGTTGTACAAATAGTTTTAATCTCCTTTCAGACTACCCCATGGGTAAACCACACACCATTAGTGAAGCTGTATTTGAGAAATTTAACTTGCTTTGATTTTCATAGTTCCTTTTGTAAGGAAAATGCTTTCTATTGTTAGGCCATAATCACAAGTTAGGCCAAACATATACTTACCATTGCAGGCCACTGGACAGGAGATACAGAACTGGCATGATACCTTCTTTCAGCCAGTACCAGCTTTTGCTCTACCAGGAATGCTTTCATTTTATGGCTGTAGACCTCTATCCATCTTCTCTTCTCCCACGGCTCATCATCAAATTCTACACAAACCTACAAAAAGAGAGCAAAGGGAAGGAGTAACTAACCCATAAAATTCAAATGTATTGAAGATAGAAAAGGATAAACAAACACCAAATTATCCAAAAAACTTTAAAAGTACTTACATTGCAAGTATGATTATTGTCTTTCTACTAAATAATTAAGTAATCACTAAACTGTTCTAGGCCAACTAAGTATTTTATAAGTGAGAGTCAACTTTAACTGGTTTGTCATCATTCCTGTTGCATAAAATACATTAATACTCCCATCTATGACCTTTCCACCTCCTCTGCTGTTCAAAGAGGGTTGATATCCATCAGCTCTGCCACCAATATTTACAACCAAACAGGAGGAAGGAAATAAAAACCAGAAGAAATAGTTGTAACACCAGAACTTTAAAAGACTTTGTACCATAGTAGTAAGCACATTTTCCACGCACTTTTTAGAGTACCTGAAAATACAAACTGTTTTCCAGAAATACTTTAAGGGATATGACTCCCAAAAAGCAATCATAGTTATTTTATTGAAAAGACAAATGACAAAACGTCAGAAAAGGAGGCTAAGTTATATACGTGAAGGTCATTTGCTTCCTGTTTTTAATTGGCTCGTAACTTGACGAATCTCTGAAGCATACACACAACCTTTTGAATAAAGCAGCATTGGGGCTACATGGCAAAAACATGGTAGCTTGGCCAATTCACTTGGAATGGTATTACCACTCTTTCATAGGCAAGATGAAGAGATGAGGAAAATAAAAAAACCCACCACCACCAAAATTGCTTTGTCTGAATACATGAAGTGACTTGGTAGAGAATACTATTTCCAGAATAACCTGCCTTTTCCCATAAAATACCACTGTATGGTCTAAATATAACATTTAATTGACTTTTCTCCAGGGTAAGTTAGTTAAGTGAATCTAAGAAACACTCCCTTGTGTTTAAACTTCCCTCTCTGTAGGGAGAGGTAAGCAAATACACATACACAAACAGAACAGCATTACTACAGACAGAAGGGTCATAAAACTAATGGATGCTAAAGTCAATTCAGTCATTTTGAAAGTCACTGAAACAATGAAAGATAAGCAAATAGCACAAGTATCAGAACCAGAATGGCTTGTTTTGCTGTAGTATCAACTCTGCACATACAGGAGAATACAGTTGAGAAAACACTTTCTAATTTAGTTGTGTTTTATATACCATTAGGAACAAGCTACAGGAATTAAAGTACCATTTCAAAGATTACATTTCTCTTCTCCTCTAGAGATTCCTTCAGTGCATCACTATTTCGGGTCCTACTATACATACTGCTTTCACAGAGCTGTGAGACAGAAAAGGAGGTGGTATGCATTTCCATGCAAGAGCTCTTTATGCTTCGATTGTCTGCTTCGCAACTTAACACATTTACTGAAGAATGCATTAACTTAATCTATTCTAGCAGAACCGTAACCACTTATGAAGCTCACAATAAAGCACTGCAAAGTTCTCTACAGCATCTGCTTCTTCTCCTTCTAAGCACCCAAGAAGGTCCTTAAGACCGTTCTGCAGCGACATCCTCCTCGCACTAAGTAAGGCTTAGACACAGCCCAGGCTGCCATACATGGGGAAAGCCCCACCTCTGCCGCAGAGGCACAACAAGAAGCTCGGCCTCTAAACAATTCAGGACTCTCCATAATACGTCCCGAAGTTTACACATTCGGAAAATGGTTAGAAATATTTCAGGTTTCTTCTCGTTTGAAAAGGGACATATGCTTACTCAGTTTATCAGAGCTCACAGTTTTCCCCTTCTCTTTTCAACGTGAATTTTTAACCAAAAGATTTGGTTGTTGTTGCCACCTTAACAGCCTGTCACCAAAGCCACATGTTAAACAAGTGTAACAGATCCATATGATAAGACTCCACCACTATGATCAAGTTCTGTTCTCTGCAAATAACTTTGCATACTACAGTAATTGTTTAGACAGGGTTGAATAGTTTTTACCAGCTATGGCTGCCCAAGAGCCCAGTAAGAACTTCAGTCATCGGTAAATCCTCTTGATTTCCACCCAAAATATATAGTTAATAAGTTCCAGTAAGTTTGCAGTAGTTGACTAAGCATATAAGAAAACTACTAATAATCATTATTAAAAAGCAGCCACTATGCAAGAAGAGTTTAAGGAACCTCCAACAGCAGGCGTGAGTGTGACATGTCTGCAGCGCTGTTTTAAGACAATAGAAATGCTTGTTTACCACTAACTGCTGCAAAGGGCAAGAAAGAGAGAGAAAAAAAAAAAAAAACAATGATCAACCCCATCTGAATATAAACGTTTCGGTTTCATAATTCACTGCAGCCTCTGAGAGAGGGAGTGATTCACCAAAATCGCGCCTCAGAAAAATGCAGAAACGAAACCAAGGCAGCGGAGACACAACACAAAACCGAAGTTTCCAAAATGCCGGTGGAAGGCAACTAATGCGCAAAGTCCGTTGAGGTAGTTTTCTGGTATTAGCATAAGCACATCGGGGGTTTACCCAGAGGGGCACATACGTTTTGAAGTAGTTACGTCTACTAAGCAGCACGCGCTCTCTTCCAGAATTTTCTCCAAAATATATATACGTACACACACACATAGATATATAAAACCCAGATACATAAACACGGGGAGTTTGGGGCCGCAGCGCAAGCCCTCTCGTCTCGGGATGATGCCTGGGGAAGTTCCCGCTTACCTTCAGGTCCTGTTTGGATATGTCCGTGTGCGAGACGGCCCGGATCCTGCCCGACTTCCAGGGCCACTCCGCGACGCGGCCCGTCTCCCACGAGCCGCCCTCCTCCTCCTCGGCCAGGCTGAGGAACCTCTTCCCCACCAGCAGCGACCAGCTCCCCTCGAGGCGCAGCACCATTTTCACTCATGGGGGAGGCCTCTGAGGGAGGGAGGGAGAGACGAAACCGCCAGGCGGAGAAAGAGAAAGCGAAGCCGGTTTAAACGCGGGCCGGGAGGGGGGGAAGGAGCGGCAGCTCCTTCTCCCTCAGGCAGCCCCGCGACGCCGCTCTGCCCACGGCCGCGTTGATTACCGCCTCGGCGGGGGCGGGCGGGGAAGGAAATACCAGCGACGCGGCCCCGAGCCGCTTCCCCTCGGACGCTGCCCCCCGACGGCCTCTTTGTTCCCGCCCCGGAGGCGAAGCAGCTGACGGGGAGGCAGGGAAGGAGGCGGCGGGGCCGAGCGCCTTCCGGACGCCTCTTCCCTTCCCTTCCCCCTCCCTCCCTCACCGCAAACAACACCCCCCTCCCCGCGGCAGCCCCCGAGCTTCGCCCCGGCCCTCACCTGCTCTTCCCTCCCCCCTGCTCCCGCCGCGGCCGCCTGCGCGCGGCGCCCGGGCAGCGGGTCCGGCGCGCGCGCGCGGCGCTGCCCCTCCGCCCCAGCAACGGCCGCCGCGCAGAGCGCTCCGCCGCGCCGCGCCGCGCCGCGCTCACGCACGCAGGCACGCACACACCCCCTCGCTCCCGCGCCCGCCCAGCCCGCCCCCGCCGCGCCTTCGCTCGCTCCCATTGGTTCCTCCACGGGAACGGGGCGGAGCTCGCGGCGAGCCTCCCGCCGTGATTGGCTGGGGCCAGGCGTTGCTTGAGAGGATGGCGAATTAACAAAGGTATCCCTCCGCAAAGCCTCGAATAGAAGAGTTCTCTGGCTCGCACCTACCCACGAAGACCTCAAAGACGGGGCCAAATGGGAAAGTAAACATTTTATAGCTTATAGCGTGCCATTAAGTTTTTATTTCCTTCTCTGACGCGCTGAGGCTTAAGCTATAAGGGCTGCCTTTGGAGTCGGCGGAGGGATCTGGCAGGCAGGCGGTGTGAAAAGACCGCTTATACGTGCGGTTCGCGGCGTACTCAGATATAGCACAGGGGGAGGGGCAGCTGCGGGGCGCCGCTGCGCAAGCGCACAACGGCAAGGCGCACCTGCGGGGGCGCTGCGGGCGAGCTTCTGCGCAAGCGCACTTCCTGCAAGGCCCGGCACCTGCTCGGGGCCCGGTCTGCGCGTGCGCAGTAGGGAGGGCGGCCGACGGGCGGCGGCGAGGCGGAAGTGTCTCACCAGCCACCATTTTGTATGGTGGCGTTGAAGACTGAGGAGAACTTGCAGCACCGGCAGCTGTGTAGCTGCAGGCATTGTGGGGGAGAAAATAACAGGTTCTAGAGGTGTTTTGGGAATATGTCAGGCTTTGGAGAAGTTCTAGTTGTAGTTGAGCTAGTTTATGTCATACTATCTACAGGCAAATGTCTTCTTCCACCTCACGTTCCTCCATTTTCTGCATGCAAGACCTGCATATTATTATGAAAAACTGTGGCCATGATAGTTTAACTACTTAATCCCTTTATAGAAAAAAGTGGTACCCAACTATGCTGCAGCAACCCAATGAGACACAAATACTCATCCCCTACCACAAGATTTTTCTACCAGAGGGTGTGGGAGGAAGGAGAATAAAACCAGAGAAAGTACCCAGGTTGCTGAGTCATCTAGTTTACTGGAACGTCAGTCTTCTGCAATGCTCCTCCTTGGGTTCCTCTCATCACAAAAGAGCTCTGAGGTCAAGAAATCCCCTTTTAACAGCAGCGGGGGCTCAGTCCTGCTCTGCCACTTCTGCCTGAAGACTGGATACTCCTGCTACGTCCTGGTGTCCTCCATTTTCTCAAACCAACCTTGCTTGTGCTGAATGCCTTTTTAAAGCTTTTCCTGCTATTTTACCTCAAGACTCCACGGTGACTGCTTATTTACTGCTACATTCAAGCAAACATATTAGTGTATGAACTCAAAAGGTGCAAAAAGGCCCTGCTGGCTGTGAGGAGCTGGTTGTTGTCCTTCACACAAAAGATTAGGCAGCCCAAATTCCTTTGTGACTTTTAAGAGCTCTCCAATGGTTGCTAGCAACATCAGACAAGTGTTATGCAGTATTTTCAGCAGTAAAAACAAACACACAAAGTTGGATAATAGAAAACAGCCTAGTAGATCATCAGCTACATATAGCCCTGAGAAATACTCATCAGCAGACATTGAAAGGAGAAACAGGTAAGTTTTGTTCACAGATTTAAGAGCAGATTTAAATTTCTAGCTCATATCCTGGAAATACAAATTGAATTTCAGATAAAATATATTTGTATAAAGCCAACTACACTTGAAACTAAATTCCTTCTTTCATTGTACGTATTAAACTATTGTAACAGTTGCTATACAACATACTATACACATTGTTGTACAGTGTAGGCATGGTATACACCCCTTATTCAAAGCCCTTGTATTTTATCCTTAAATGCACTTTGAGGCAAAGGGCAACTGGTTAATACATAAAAAGGAGCGTGAGGCAACAAGGAAACAGTATTTAGTACAATAGATCAAACTGGTGATGGCATACCCATTGGCTAATGGTAAAAATTTTCTGTAGATACTGTAATAAAGGCTTTAAGGGGAAGGAGATTTGAAAAATAGCAATGAGGGTTTTGTGAATGAGCAACTCCTACATGCAAAGAGAATGGTTAAAGAGTAATGTTTGAGAATTTACTGGGTTTGGGTAGGTACTGGCCTAGAGGGCTGAGAAACTGAGGTAAACTTTAGAAGATCAAGTATGGGATGCTAGTTAGGGTGACATGGTCCATGAATGACCTTGAAAATAGACTTATATTTAGAATGATAGATAAAGGAGCCAGTAGCAGGATACAAAGAGAAGAATTATCAAAATGCTCGGCAGCAAAAGTGATCTTTGAAGCAGCAACATGAATGTACATAAAGTAAAATAAATTAGCAAAGGTCAGAACAGAAGATGGTGATGCAGACAAAGTACAACTTGAGAGGAGTCTGGACCAAAAAACATGCATTCAGTATATAAACAGCAGCTTTCAGTCATGAAGGAATGGAGGTATTCAAAGCCCAGGGACTGGAAATTGAAGCCAGTTAACTTAAGATTTTTTGTTTTGCTTTTGCAAGGAAGATAATTAACTCTTTGTTTAACTTCTCTAGAATACTTCATCCGTTAAAGAAGTTGAATCAGGACCAAATATCTTTCAAAATTATTTAGCTCCTTTAGAAGTTATAAATCTGGGGTAACCAACAAAGTCCTTTGTCAAGAAGTTGAAGAATCGTAACATTAAATTGTGGCTATAAACACCTATGAATTTGTTGTCTAACTTTACAACAAGTATAATTCCCAGTCCATGTGGCCAGGATTTTAACCTTACACTTCAGTGAAAAAAAAGCTTTTGTTTTTCTACCTGTTTGTTTTTATTTTTTATTATTATTTTATTGATTAATGATTTTTATTCATTTATTTTAATGTTATTTATGAATAAAAATATGTATTATTTATGATAATTATTATTCTGTGGATACAGAATAGTATCCACAAGAACTTATGTCTGCTAGAAAAATTATACATGTTTGTGTGTGTTTATTCACTCACACGTACTTACACTTTGTGTCAATAAGAAGAAATATGGTCATGTTCAGAAATAGCTTTCAAACGAACCCACTTACGATAATGGCATAGATACAAGTGTCACACTCTGGATTATACACATACAGATCTTCTGTAACTATATCATTGTGCTACACACACACTATTATATATATGATTATATATAAGTATATATAAAAATGTGTTTATACACACACCGCTAGAGAAACACATATGACATTTAATATCCCTTTTGAATGTGTATGACCCAACTACCATCCAAATGCTGCTTCACAGATTATTTTCTAGCCTAGTGTTTTGATCGTATTACTTTTTCTTTGTATCTCAAGAACAAAATGCTATTCAAGCTACCTGCAAAACAAACTGTTCTGTAAATATGCATAACTGTGATTAAACTATAAAGCATCTTATTTCAACCTGTTCTACTGCCTGCAAGGAATTTTGTACATAATTTTTATAGCCAGCTTTACTGACTGGGGTGAAATGCTAATAAGTAAGTCTTTAGCTCCTATTTAAGAGAGAAGAAATCTCTGCAAGCAGGTGTTCTTTAACAGTAACTACAGAAAACACTTGAATAAATTCTACATTTTAATCACCATTTAGTAAGTACAAAAAGTTTCTCGTGTTGTTTCCAATATTACTACTGAAAAAAAAGGGCAGAGGCTGGATGAAGAGAGATTTATATTAACAATACAAGCAATTAAACTTTCCAATAGCTGATTTTTATAACTAAAAGTTGTGTCTAAAAATTTCCACATTCATGAATTTAAGCCTAGTTCTCCACATATAAAATGTAGATGTGCTATTCAAATATTTGTGTTTGAAAACTAGGTTCCCACTATCAATAAGTAGTTGATACCACCAGTCAGACAGTTTGCACTTTTTATTCAAAGTACGGCAGGTGGCTAATGTTGATTATCAAAGTGCACATGTTCTTCGAAGATGCTTTCTCTGATAACTGGGGGCAAATTGTTATAGAGGGCTCTCCTAGTGGCGGCTAATTTGCTTTCCAGTGCTAGCTGTCAATTAATAGGGCTTAGACTTGTTATCACTTCACTGTAGAAACAGGAATTTGTCAGAGGAGTTTTAGGATAATGTCAGGATAGGGTGTTAGGATTGACTCTTACTGACTCTGATTGACTCTAGCATTTAATGATTTAATTATTTATCTGGATGTTAACTTTTATCTGGGGATTGGGATTAGATATCAAAATTTTCAGATTCATTCTAAAGTTAAACAGATATTCATAGATCAAGTGATGCAATAACCCGAAAAGAATAATCATAAGCAAACCTTCAACATCAAGTGTGGTTAGTAAACCCATACTGATGTCTTTCTTTGGCTCTTCTAGATGAAGAAGGGCTGCTTTGGAATAAAAAAGCTCCTTTTTTATAGGGTTTATTATATTATCAAGTAATAATTCAAAGAGTTCATGATATTGTTCTTCAATTAAAGAAGACAAATCAATATTACCTTGATTTATATAGTTGAATCAAGTCTCAGTGACAACCAATATGGTAGGAATGTCTCAACAGTATTGCTACCCATGTGGAAAGAGCCACAGAAAATTAAGTAAAGCTATTCATTAAAAATTAAACCACTTTATTTAGTAAACTGAGGAAAATTGTTCCTTGTTAATTAGCTTTACTTCCAAAAGCCAAGGACAGACTGAAAGCATGTCATGTTCTGCATATTCTATGACTTTACAATGTCTAGGCTCCTTCATCATTAAAATAACATAACCTGGATTTGGCAAAGACCAGTTAGCCATTATTTCATTCCATTCCAGTGCCAGAGAGATTCTTCAACTTTATTACGAAGTGCTTCCTGATGTCTGTTTTAGTTTTAAACAAATTTCTCTAATGATTGAGCTTCTTCCCTTGAAGAAAAGTTGTTCCTTTCTCTACAGGATCTCACAGGAAGTTTCTGCAGCTCAGGCTTGTGGGCTTGTATAGCTAGGTGTCAGGTCAGTAAATCCTAATCTATTTGATATAAATTTTATTAATACTGTGTTTGCCTGCTACATGCCTTCCTAGGATAATTTGGACAAAATTTGGAGTGCTGCTTTTTTTCAAAAGCACATCTGTATTGTGTTTTCATATCACTTTCAGCCTTGGTAATTCGATGTAACATTTTTTGACAAACTATTGAAGACAGGGAGAAGTAGTGAATATTATGAATTACAAATATGTGCAATTTGGACAAGAACATTTGTTGTTCTTGAATGTATATACACTAAAAAAAAGGCTCAGCCTTTTGACTCGGATGTGAAGAAGGCACTCTAGAGTGATCCTCATGGGTAAAGTTATCTGTACTTGAATCTTACTGAATGCACTGGAAATCCGTCTGCTCCCCAAAAGATAATGCTGGCCTCTTGGCTATAGTTCTTTTGTCCTGCCACTTGCTAGCTCTCCTTTGAATTGGAGCAATGGGTATTTAGTGGAGAGCATTAGGTGTTTTACACACTAATATAGTGACTCAGATTCTAATAAGAAAATATGTAATCATTCAATGTCAAGAGTCAGATGAGTGGGGTTTTTTTTTTTTTGTTTTTTTTTTGTTTTTTTTTTTAAT
This sequence comes from Rhea pennata, assembly GCF_028389875.1. Lineage (NCBI taxonomy): Eukaryota > Metazoa > Chordata > Aves > Rheiformes > Rheidae > Rhea > Rhea pennata. Next base: position 6,667,635 of record NC_084666.1, read on the forward strand.
CTGCATGTGGTACCTTATACAATGTTAGTAACACTAGAGTAATGTAGTAGAGTAGCTTTGGTATCACTAAAAAAAGAAAAGAAGGGAAAAAGGTTAAAATCCTGGATATTGGTGAGTACAAATTTTGGTGATTTTGGTGAATACAGAAGAATTGGGAATATTTTAAAATTGTATGTTGCTAAATGTGACCTGGTTGGTATAGCCCAGAACTGGGAAACAGATCTGGAATCTAACACTAAGAGCGTCATTAGGGATATAATTTAATTCACCTCATTCTCTGTAAGATGGGGATAACTATAATCATTATGAATTGCTTTGTGTTGTGCACCTGAAAGATGATGAGTATTCTAGCTACTAATTAAACATTATTTTAATCCTCAAATTTCCTTTTCCTTTTAAATTTTAGCAAATGTGTATACTCTCAGAAGCTAAGGGGGTAAAAAGCATGACTGTGAAGTGGCTGCTAAGAATTTTTCTCAGAAGATATTTAATATTAAATTGGGATTAAATGAGTCACCTAATACAGAAATAGGGACAATGCAAGAAAAATGTATAAGCAAGAGCAGAGATTTTGAGTAAAATATGTTCAAAGCAAAATCAAAGTAGCTGACAAAATCAAAGAAGCTGTCTTTCAGACTAGCTTCTGTCTTTCCCATACTCTTAATCCAGAGGTACTGGGATTTCTCAGCAGCTTATCTAGGGAGAGTGAGAAGCGATGGTGTTGTTTTAAAAAGTAGGTACAGCTATTAGTTAGAGAATTGTTACTCATGCTCTTTCAGTTTCATCTCTTTTGCCTCTTCCTCATCACCGTCAGCCCAGCACAGGGAAGAATGGACAACCCTAAGCCACTGGGACCACAGTGAGTTCCAAAGCAGAGCCCACAGTGCAGATGGCAATTGATTCTGGAGCTGGCAATTGTAATGTGCTTCACTGTATGTATCAGTACAAAACCCAGGAGTAATTTCCTACTCTTCTGTGTTAAGCTCTCCTATTCAACTACGTGCCGGCTAAACTAAGTGTCTTTTCCCTAAATGCCCCTCTTCGCAATTGTTCTCCTTACCCTAGACTTTGGCAGTAGAGATTTGTGCCTAAAATTAGAACAGTAGTTTTAAAGCAAATTCCTGATTCCAGTGAAATCAGAAATTTTGCCCACTGATTTTTTAAGAGATCATATGTTAAGCCTGTCTTTTGATAAAAGGAGGAATGCAAGATACCTTGTCTCTCATATCTTCTGAAAAGCGTTGGTAGGCACTCACTTCCCAGGATCTAATGCCCTAATAACACAATTATCTGAGTTCTCCAAAAAAGGAAACTACATTTCCGAGTTTCCTTTGCAGAGGAATGTAAGGTTGTGGCATAGATTTCTAGTGCTGCTTCTTGCTTTTACTTCCTATGGAGAAAGCATCACAGAAAAGTAAAATTTACAGCTGTAGTTTTCTATTGAGCACATAAGAGACACCTTCAGTTGCTCCAGGCTGTCCTCTATTCTGCCTCACGCTTGGACAGTTAAAGAGTAAAGGGAAACTTAAAACTTGTATGTCTACCTTGGGGCAACTTGAGAAGAATTTATCTCAGAAACGAGTAGGAAAATATTTTAGGTGATTGAAGATAACTGATAAACCTAAAGGGAATTTTATACATGAAATACTGGAAAAACAGAACTGAATAGATCATTGTAGGACTTTGAATTTTAGAGGGTATGATTATATATTACGTCAGATGTTACTTTTTCTGACATGCACGACTGAGATGATTAGCAGTTACACATCTGGTTGCAGCAGGGGTAGGATATGTCTTACTTTGTTAAAACATATAGGTCACAAGCTGCCATTACAAATAACATATATTTAATGAATTTCACCTACTAGCAGGCAGCTAGTTGTCTAGGCTTACTCTGTAGGGAATGAAGAGAAACACCTCGAGAAGGAGATTGATACTAAAATAAGCATCTGGAGTAAGTGGGGCAAATTGTCCCTTAGAGATGTCTGTTTCTCTCTGTTTGCTGTAGATGCCCGTGATTATTGACTTAAACTCAGCCCTTGAACTCTTAGAGTTAAAGCTGACCTTGATACCAACGTAAGATGGGATGAATTCTGTACTTACACTTTGATCTAGACATTATTGTCCAAATTAAGTGTATCTTGAAACAATTTTTTTCTTAAGTGAAAGCTACTGCAAGTGAATGTTAATATGAAGCACTAATAAACTACTAAGCAACACAGTGTATGTTCAGCTTTCACAGTTTTTCAGTGGTATAAAAGGCCTTATGAATTTTAGGATAATAATCTATAAAGACAGGACACCCAAGCATCTGTTGTGGCCATAAGGATCATCTGAGAAGGAAAAAGAAAGAGAAAGCTTTACTTCTGAAATTCATTGTTTTGTTAGAATACTTTAAACATATCTGTTGTTTGTACATAAAGAATGCAAAATAATCCATTATGAACACAAACTATAAAAGACATCAAATAATTTATAGATGGATTAGAATACTTGCATCTGATTATTCTCTAGCACAGTGTATTAGACATGATACAGCACAAAGGAAAGGATGATCGCTTTTCTGGGTTTACTATCTTAACATATATGTGTGTTCCCCAGATCTACTTTGTAGACTCTTTCAGAATTAACAAAAGTGAATAGTGAAAACAGTAGTTTAACCAGCAATATAAATCTTGCTTTATAAGCAGATTGTTAACGTAATAAACCAGGATGTGCTATAAATTATTATGAATTTATGAGCAGGTCCTATCACCTGGTGGCTTAGGAAATGTTGTGCTGGAGCATGAGGCTAAGAATATTGACGCTGGTTCATTGTGTGGAACTGGCTATATTACTTAACCTCTTTGCACTTAAATTTCCCTCTCTCAGAATAACAAATATTTACCCACCTTTAAAAAGTACCTACTGTTCTTCAGAGAAGTGCTGAATAAATAGAGTAGTATTACCATCAGCAGCAGGTAATCCTGTTAATCTAACATGCACCCTATGGGTGTGTTGAGTATGTTACATACCACTTGTTCATTGTAGCTAGATTAACAAAGGTTATTACAGGGATTAACTCTTAAGTAATGGCTGCAGCTGCCCACCACGCGTATTTCCTACAGTCCTAAAGCAGGGCTTGAAAAATCCTCGTGCACATAGTGAGCAGAAGGAATGTACTTGACTTCTGCAGAACCAGCTTTTTATTCACAAGAGCAATGTGCTTAGCAGTAAGAGGTTTGCAACACAAAATGATGCACAGCTGCCTGATAGCTGCTATTCTGCTGGCACCAAGGAGGACAACTTCAGTGCTGAAGCAGCTTTTGGTCTCCAGCTACCACACCAGTCCTGCAGAGCTATTGTATGGTGAAAAGCTCAGCCTCTGCTGTGCTGTAACATCACCTGCCCACTCCTAAATGCAGCTCCCCAATTCATGTCTAGACTATTGTATAAAATATTAGCTGGAGAAAAGACCCTCCCCAGCATAATGTTACTTCAAAGCTGGCCATGCTTTGAGCAAAGGGTTGAACCAAATGACCTCCAGAGGCTTCTTGCCACCTAAATTATTCCATGATCCTATAAACTTAGGTGTAGTTTTAGCAGCCTGGAACTCAGGAGCAATTGAAAATCCTTCCTTGGATACTGAGGACATATTTGTGTAGCTATCTCACAGTAAGGTCTGTGTTGCTACAGCAACACCTTTATCAGTGCCCAAACTGGTTTCAGGGTAGTTCTGGTAAGACACTGTGAGCTGCTGGCACACTTCTGCTGGAATACAGATCTACTCTCAGAATCCTACTGTCAGCAGTGCAGTTCACTAGCTTTATTATGTCCCTGTCGTTTCAAAGATATTTTGAGAATCTCTGAGCTGTAGTAGACAGTGGCAGTGTTTTTGACAGAGGAGGGCTGGAATAGAGTCTGAAGGAGAAGAGGGTATAGAAAACACTCTATTGCCTACATAAGTTGCAATTAGGAATCTCTTGCTGGAGAGGGAAGAGAGGGAGGGTGAGAGCATATACTTGTAAATGCTTCTCTTAGCAGCTAGAGAGGTTGGAAAGCTCGAGCATGACTGGAGACTGATATAAAAATTGACGTCTAGCACAAAGGCTTCCCCCCCATCTCTCTTTTGTGTTTTTTTTTTTGTTGTTTTTTTTTTGTTTGGTTTGGTTTAGCAGTTAGGTGTTGGCTTTTTTTCTCTTCATTACTGTTACATGGAAGTTTGTTGTATTGAAATAGACTTCTAGGAGTCCAAATTTGCATTTTCAACTGTAGCCTTTTCAAATCATGTGCTAAGCAGTCAGACTGGATCATTATTTGTGTGGGAAAACTGCTGCCTCTTTCTTCAGTCAGACATACATTGTTTAGGGATGTCCGAGACTATTACCACTTCCCAATACCAAAATGTTGGGAGTGCTTTCTATGCTATTCTCATACCATACACTGACCTTTGTGAGTCATAAGTAAATGCTAACCAAGGAACTATTATCTGGTCTTACAAATAGCAACATTAAAGAGAAGTATTATAAGTCTTTAGGAAGGAGTAAAGTCTGTGGAGATGGGGTCCTCTATAAAAAGGCTGTAGAAGGTAACCCTCATCTCAGTGGTTATATTTTTCCTTTTTCTGAAGCCTCTAAATTGTTTGTTTGAATCGTACTTTTGTTCCATTTCAGGTTTGCAACTCAGCCTTTTTAGTCCCTGGGAAGACTAAATTCTTGATCTTGCTCCCATGTGATGAGAGAGAAGCAGGATGATACTGCAAATTTTTCTCCTACCCTGATTGTGGAGAAAAAATACAGTTATGTAACATGTCCGTATAAAGAGACATATTTTCCCTGACATCCTTTTTACTGTTTCTAGAATTAAGTAGAACTAGTTGTTTTTAGTGTGTTGGAATTTCATGCCTATACATGACAAGAGAGTTAGCACCTTTCGTATGACCTATGCTTTGACACTCAGCATTTCTCTTTGCATTTATACCAGAGTACAAACTGAGGAGAAAACAGGTATAAAGCAGTGCATGGTTTACACACCTGGAGAGGAAAAGAAATAAGATGTAAACAAGCAAGGTAGGCACATTGTGGTGTATGAGAAGAGGAAGAAAGCCCTCGTAGAAGTATGGGAAAACCCCTGGAGAGGTGAGATTACTGCTCACCTGGCAGTACTCCTGAATAGCTCCTATGGGAAGGCACATTTGCCAGGTGTGCAAGTGCAGCCAGCCTCCTTCTGCCTCCCCTGGGGCAATTTGCACAAAACTGAAATCTACAGTTGCCATATCCAAATTTCTGCTAGGATTTAAATTGATCCTGGGGTCAAGAGTAGTTCTTTATTAAAATTTGCAGTGAAGTAGCATTTATACAATTATTAAAGCATGTTTTTACAGAGCCACATTGGTTTACTAATTGCTAAGTACAGGATACTGCTAAAGAGAGCGTTCTCGGAGATCTCCCATTGGTTGGTTAAGGGCAGTTCAGCAAGGGATGGTGAGGAACCCCACTTGCTTCTCTTACTACCTTGAATTTTTTTATTACATCATTCCATGAAGACAGCCTGTCTCTAGAAAGTGCTGAGACCAGCCTGTAACTGTCCCTTAGCTTCTGCCTAACATATTTTGGGCTGTCTATAGCCTCCTCCACATTTATTCTTTGTTTTCTTGAAGGAAACCTTGTCTCTTCTGCCCATGAGAGAGGCCCCTTTCACTCATTATTTACAGCTTCTTGTTATCTTTAACATTCTCATCTGCATGGCGCCTCAGTGAGACCTCAAGGCCATACACTGATCATATTTCCCTCAACATCCCTTTTTAAAGCATTTAGTGTTCACACTAGCACTTAATTACCTTTCTCCTTTTCTCACTGCTTTAATGGCAGGAACATAATCAAGTCATCCTCCAGTGTATTTACTGTTTTTATTGTAGTCATATATAAACAGTCACAAAATTCAAATAAAATTGCAGCCTTCCGGTGTAAGAATATAAGAATTGACATACTGGACCAGAACAAACTCTGTCTATCTTAGTATCTCCTCTCTGCCAGTGGCTAATAATGAGGTCTTAGAGAGGCATATATGAGCAAATTTAAAGAATAACTTTCCCTTGGTCTTAAATCAGTATGCATCAGACACGGCAGTTTGCCCAGGAAGTGGTCCTTTTCCCTTCCTTTTCCAGAATGATCAAATGTCCTTTAAAAAAGCAGAACAGGGTAGATCTCGCTGCTGGTTTCCAGTCTTGAGGAATACATTTTATAATAGAAGTTCCTCTTGCAGTTCTCCTTTCAGTAGTGTCCCTTCCTTCACACAGGGAACGTCTCTCTCTATGCTTGCCTTCTCTCTTTACTCCAACAGACATGCAGAGTGTTCACAAAGAAGAAGAGCCGCAAGAGGAAGATTATGAGGATTTGGACATACTGTGGGAAAATCCCAAGCTGACATTCTCCAAGCATCCAACCAAAACAGTAGATGGAGGTGAGAGATACTTGTCACATCTCCAATGCTGCAGGAAACTGAGACATGAAGAATCATTTCAGAAAACGCTAGCAAAAAACCTAGCACCCACTTATCAAGTCCTCTGAGGGAGAACTGCTGTCCATTCCCTTCTGTCTCTTTATCCCTCATGCAATGTTACCAAGTGCCGTTGGTCACAGTCTTCTTCATGCATGTCAGTCATGGCATCATGGCCCCTTTTTTTCTTTCTGGGGAATCAGGCAAGGTATTTAAGGAGCACATCTTGCTCTCTCTGCAAACTTATCAAATATGTGAGTACATTCTTGACTGGCAGGGACTGGCGAATAAAGGCCTCATAAAAACCTAAGGGAGTTGCATGTCACATCCCTAAGAAATTGTAGTGTTATTTTTACCTGCTGTAGAAGGAAGATATGCAGTCTGACCCACATGTACCTTCCAGCAGTCTGTGTTCTTCTCCTTTTATGCTTGTGCTGTAAGCTGTCCACAGCAGGGCGTTTTAGGAGTGACAGAGACACAGATCATTTGGAGACATGGAACAGAACCGATAGTTGTGCATGACTGGTTTGAGGTGAAAGCAGAGTAGTATGTAACCAGAAGAAGAGACCTCATATGAGTGTCAGAAGTACTGTAATAATAGCAGTAATTTATTGATGTCTTTATTAAAATTCAAGGCTGAAAGAGTAAGTTCCAGTCTAAGATAAGATCCCTTTTTCATCAATTTATAAAATTCTGTAATCCAAGTATTTTGTTCATTCTGAAATGATAGAATGGAAAAGATGCAGACCATGAATTTGGCTTATTTCCTTTGGACTTGGAGAGTTTGCGGATGCCTCTCAGTTGTTAATGAGTTAATCCAAGACACATGGATTTATTCCAAGGGAGAGACATCCTGGTAACCCATGCCTTATAGAAGGCAATATGAGAAAGCAAAGAACAAACTTTGCCAAAGATAGTTTTGATGCAAAAGTTGAGGTATTCAGAGTTTGATATTTGGAGGTACTGAGTACAGTTGACTAATGTTTGTGCTGTAGAATTTTGTATTAGAATATTTGGGGTCAAGCTCTCTCGTGTTGCTTACCCAAAGCCAAACAATAAATTCAGATGTTCTGGTTTCCATGCATTTCCCAAGCTGTTGTAATGAGTCATTAAGAATGAGGAGAGGTTCTTAGCAATTCCCAGACCAGACCACACCACACCACTTTTGAGTCAAATAGGCATTTCTTAATCTCTCTTTGCTAATGGCTGTAGCTCTGAAGCAAGTAATTCAATAATAAAACTGGAAATGGCAGCCAAGAAATACTGACTGTCTCCACATGCTTTAACAATACCTCCATAGACTGTTATTAACCTTTTCATATCTGGTCCACATCTGTTTGTGAATCTGCACTTTTAGAAATAAACATTTTTTCATTAGTGCCTTCAGGAGTTACATTCTTCTTGCATTTTTGCTGTAAATGTCTGGAGTTTTTTACCTTTTTTCCCCCTTTTCTTTTTCTTCTTTACCTCTCAAGTAGAAGTTAGGGGGTAAATCCAAGAGACTGTTCTGAGCAGAAAACATTTCTCCTCAAGAGGTTGTGCCTATGTATGTATAATCCTTGATTATACAGCAGAATACCTGTTTATTAATCGTAGCTTGCTTCTACCTTTTCGGTACTGTAACCCTACAATCCAGTGTATGTACCCACAGATGGTGTTACACGTATATTTAATTTATTTATATATTCATTTTGTTACTTTCTATTTTCTTCACATGACCTTCAACACCTAAATATCAACACAGGTTTCCTCCGTGATACTTTTCTCTGTACCTGGTTTCCTAGCTAGGCTTTCTGATCTTCTCAGACTATTCATTTCAGAATGAAATGCCTAGAGACATTTCAGCCTCCAGGACTGTATAACCCTAATCCTGTATAGGCTTGGTGCGTTGGAGGACGTGCCTTCTTGATAAGTATTAGCTCAGTCCCTGCACTGGCCACCTCTTGGCCTTTTCTGGATTTGGTTACCAACATAGTGTGCTGTGTGTGTATATCAGTCATTCTTCTTGCTCTAAGAAGTCTTGAGCTTGGCAGTTGGTGTTCAGCTGTGAGGCTGACCTCCTTCCAGGGCCAAAGAGGAATGAGACTGATTATGATAATACTGTTGGGGATCTGAGTTCTCTGTGGCAGTGAAGGCCACAAGAAAAATAGTTGCTAGGAGAAGGCTACATAGTATTTAGGACAAGGGTGGAGGCTCTCCTTTCCCTAAAAAAGTTGCTTTCCTTTGCTCTTTTATTTAGGAGATAGAGATTAAACCATCCAATGGCGCAATCTGCCTAGGATTTTCTGTGGCCTGACTTTCTTCCATTGCCAAAGCTGTTCCAAAATGTCCCATTAGCATCAAGGGGCATCTCCACTCAGCTGGCTGTGTAAATTAATTCATGTCTGTCCCTACATCTTTAATTCTTCTTGTATCTCTTTCTACTATTTCCTTATAGCCTGAGTCAGACAGTTTAATAAAGAAAAGGCTTTCCTTGAGCAAAGCTTCATCTTGAGGATGCTTGGGATGTCGTATGCACAGCTGATGGTCACAGGGTTATAACGCTGTTGTCCTGAGACAGAACCATGTAGGCAGGAGGCATTGTCACCCTTCCACTAGTGACTGAGGATAGCTGAATTTCTCCCTTCCAACCTTTATTTACTAATTAGCTATATAAAGAAAGCTGCCTGGCTTCCCATTGACAGACTCATTAGTCTTTCAGTCACCAGCTCTACTTTGCTACCCATCTCTATGTGTTTGTTGAGGTCTAAGATTAGTCGACAATCATCAGGGAGTGATAGTGTCAGCTGTGTACCAAAGGGCAACACAGGAGTCTTCACTTACTTCCATGTCCTGCTTACCCTTATCACAGAGAGCTGCCAATCAGAGGAAAATACCTTCAAGCCTTTCTGACTTGCTGCCCAGAAAAGAGAGCTGCAAGGCAGCAGTTGCAGAGGTTGGACAGAGTTGCACAAAAAATTATGGGCTGGAAGATGCTTACAAGAAAAGCTGGAAGGAGCCAAGAGGGCATGAGGGTCAGAGTTACGTTTTGCGCACTGAAATGTTTTTGCTGCAGCTTTAGGTGTTGTCCTCTTTGTCATACCCCTTTATGATCTTGTATCTTCTTGTGTGGGTCCATTTTTTTATGCTTCAAATATACTGCCAGCACTTAGAGGGAAGTAGTGTGTACTGTGCTGGTTACAGGAATATTTGTGCAGAGGTCTGTGCCATATACTTAATAATATCACATCATTGACTGTAATAATGCTGTGGAGTGTTTGTCAATGTACAATCTAAAACCTCCTCACTAAATAATCCTGATACATGACAAACCTTTGATAACAGATTTTAAAATCTGTAGTTTCATTGTTGCCACTCCAAGTGCCTATCTGGCCATAGTATACAAGTAAAGCATCCGCAGGATAATTAACTGGCTTAGAGTTTGGGCTAGGTAGCCTAATGGCTCCTTTGGAGAGAAGGTAGTTCTTCAGGAGAGCAGTGTTGTCTGCAGAAAATGACTAATTTACACTTGGTTTTAGCAACAGATCACCCAATCCTGTCTTTGCAATGCTTGTACAGTAATCAAAATACCTTCACCAGCAGTGCTGCCATTGTAGACCCCTATTATCCTGGAGGCAGGAATGTTTGGTGGTGGCCCTGAATCCCCAGCTGTGGTCCACAGCCTGTCCGTAACCAGAAAATATTGCTGTTTGTAGTGGAAATGCAGCTGGAAACCCAGTGAGTGGGTCATAACTTGTTACAGGTCACAAAGTGAAGTGGAAGTTCCCTCTGGTGGAGGAACAGACCCACTACAGGGGAAGAGCAATGTGCTGATGTAGGTGCATGGTTCTCTTTGAAGATGGTTTTCATGGGTGCTGAAGTTTAACTACGTGTGTATCCTTACCTGCAGCTTCAGCTGAAGGTTATGGGCAATACAGATATTGTGGCAATCTGGTCCAGAGAGCCTACAAAGTAACAGATTGGACACTCGTTGTGTAGGGCTTTGAGCTGAGCTGAAGAAAGGTGCTGAGTAAGGGCTGGATATTGTTCTAAAATGAACATCCCCTCGTGGAAATGGAGAGAGGTGTGAGCAAGGCAGTGGCCTCGGACTGAGGAGGCCTGTGATGAGCTCCAAGCTCTGCTACCTCCCGTTGGAAACGCTCGGTCTCACCGCTGAACTGTTCCTCACAGGCTGCTAATGAAACATGGGGGAATTTCAGTCGCATTCAGCTATGTTGTTCAGAATGATGGGGTCAATTTGCTGCAGGCATGAAGTCCTAGGAAAGAGCGAGGCCTGGAGGCAGAGATCCTGCCATGCAGCGGGGGTTGTTGGACCCTTGGTCCGAGTGCCTGAAACTGGGCTAACTGCTCCGAGGAGCATCCTGAGGAGAAGTGAAGCCTGCAGCTGATTTCTTGGTGGCAAGCTTGAGCTCCAAGGCTCGCCGCAGGACTGTGAAACACCCTGCGAATTCCTGTGGGCGTGGGTGTGCTTCTGGGAGAGGAGAACCCCAAAATGGTGGAAGATGCTTTCTGACAGCCTAATTCCATTTGAAACAAGCCGTGCCAGCACGGTGCGGGTGAAGAAAGGAAACCTCGGGAAGAGCAACCTGCGGGTCAAGCCAGCACCCGCTGTTTGGTGTGCGGGCAAAGGGAAATCAGGCCCAACAGCCGTCTGAGGTCCCCTAATGAAAATTAACGCGGAGGGGAGGGTGCCGGCTGCCACCCGCGGGTGGCGGGTGCTCCTCGCTCCGCGGCGAGCTTCGCCCTGGCCGCGGCAGCTCAGCGCTTGCCGTGGCGGCTCAGTGGGGCGAAGGGCCCCCCGTGCCGAGCCGAGCCGAGCCGAGCCGTGCCGTGCCGGCCGCCCCGCCCGCGCAGCGCGCAGCGCCGAGCCCCGCGGAGGGGCGGCGCGGCGCGGCCGCGGGCGCTGCCCAATCTGCGCGGCGGGCGCCGGCTCCGCGTTGGCTGCCGGCGGCGGCGCCGCCAGTGAGGCTGCGCTGAGGCTGCGGGGCCGGATGGCCGAGCCGCCCGCCCCGCTCACTCGGGCGGCGGCCGGCGGCGGGCGAGGAGCCGCGCAGAGCCCCCCTGCGCGCCGGCACGCAGCGCCATGGTCTCGTGGATCATCTCCCGGCTCGTGGTGTGAGTAGCCGCCGCCGCCCCGCGCGGCCGCGTTCAGCGGGCGCTTGCTGCGGACCGTGCGCGGAAAAAAAAAAAAAAAAAAAAAAAAAAAAAAAAAAACGGCGGCGGGAGTGGGTGGGTGTGTGGGGGGGAAATACACGGACCAAGCGGTATTTTCCAGCGTGGGAAAATTACCGAGGCGGGAGCAAAACGCTCCGGGGCTCCGCGGCGCAAGGTGCCGCCGAGGGGGATCGCGTAAGGCGGCCGCGCGGGCTGCGGGCGGGGAAGGGGAAGGGGCCTCGCGGGTCGGAGCCGGGGCCGGGGGCTCCGGCAGCGGCGCTTTGTTAGCGGGGAGCGGCGCGGCCGGGCGGCGCTCGCGAGGGGGCCGGGGGGGGGGGCGCCCCGCCGGGCCCCCCCCAACCCGCCGCCCCGTATCCTCCGTGGAAAGGAGTACCGAGTGTTGCCTCCTTACTGCCTCTCGGAAGACCTGCCGGGTTCCTTCTGAGCCCGGGAGGCGTGGGGCGCTCGTCCGGGAGCCCTTCCGCGCCCGGGAACGCGCCTCGACATTCACTGGAAACGCTTCCCGGGCAACAGGGCAAACCGGAGCGGCTCGAGCTGTGTATTCACCCGCCCCCCTCATAGGAAGAGATTCGGTGGGGAAAGGGCATTTTTGGCACGGCCGGAGAAATATCTCGGGGGAGTTCAGGCTCGAGGTGGGGCAGCAGGATGGCCGAGCTGTCACTTGGGCTCCCTCCGGGGAACGTGGCCCGTCGGGGTTAGCACGCTGAAGCAGGTGGATCGCTGGCGGCTTTTCTCTGGCCGTTGCGTACAGCTGCTGACTCAGGAGAGCATCTGCCGAGCTCCTGAGCCGCCGAGGCTCTGTAGAGGCCTTGCCACTTTCTTTGTCTGGGAGAAGCGTGCCATGAGGTTGCACTATCAGCGCCGTTCCCGAAAGGCGTTGTCAAGGTCTCCCTTTGCCGTATGAAGCGAAGCCTAGGAAGACTCCGCTTGATCCTAGCTGTCTCTCTGTATCATTAAGACATTGGGTGCCTGTCAGATACGAAACGTTTTGGGGTTTCCAGAGTTGCATTTAGCCCCCCCGAGTTACATGATCTGGCTGCAGCTGTTGCTAGCCATTATTGGGTTTGCACCTCGTTCTGGGAAAGCATGTTAAACATTTAAATGATTTAATATGAACAGTATAACTGCAGATGCCACTGACAACAATGTGGGATGTAGCATGCGTTGTTCAAGGCTGCCTTCCTGGCCTCTCTGCTAGGCTGATGCTCAGTTTTAAAAAGCTGTTACCACGTAACCCACATAATCCTCAAGAACAAAGAGAATCGAAAAAGAAATGACAGTTCAACTTATTTGACTTGACATACACACGGTGCATATACCCAGGTGATTTCGTGCAAGACCCATGGACTGGGTAAAAATTTGATAGGGGCAAGGCATAACAGCGGTTGACATCTGCAGTCAGGTAATTAATGTATAAACCTTCATGTTCTCTTCAGCTTCATCTAAGTAGCATGGTACAATATCAAATTACCTGTGTAGAAGGTTGTACCACTGATTTGTTATACTTCAATAGAAAAATAATAATTTGAATACATAGTTTAAATACTAATTATTTAGTAATCGTAGCAGTAAGTAATAATTTTGCAAGGAAACCAGGTGCAAGCTAAGCTTGATTCCCACTTTCTTTGCACAGCTACTTAGCTTAAATACATATCCATCCTTTAAGATCTAATCTGATTTCCCCATCTCATTATGAATTACCAAGTCACCCATCAGTACAGATAGCCATGCCCTAAATAGAGTGGCCACCTGGTTAGGCTTTTTTTTTTATTATTATTATTTTGTCTTACTAGTTAGTAATGTCATGGTGTGGTTTAAGCGTATTAAGAATCTTGCTTTGTGCTCTTAGCACTTCTGCTGATCTCGGTGGGGGTTATGTCTGATATGACTCAGCTAATAGGGAGGGCTCTAAACCCCAAAGCAGGTCTTTGCTTTGGCTCTCGAGTGCTGTGTCACTTCCAGCGTCCCTGTTGTTTATCTGCGCTCTGTTTTGTTTAGTTAGCAGGTACGTGTTTTGGTGTCTTTTTTTCATTTGGGGCTTAGACATGCATTCACTCAGCACAGGGCTGTGGCACTTTCAAACATCGCTTCGTGTGGTTTTGTTGTAACTACCTGCATCTTTGAGGATTTACTTCCAAAACAGTGCTGAAGGAGAGGAGTCTATGAGCACTTCTCACTCACGTCAGCATGTGCTCAGGCGGCTTAGCAAAAACCCTCTCCTGCATCCCTTCAGCCCGAGCTTGGAGTTTGCACCAACGCTGACCGAGAGTGCTCGCTTGCTCTGGCTGCCCAAGGAACTGCGTGCTGGTAACCTGTAGCCAAGAAATGGCAGAAACCGTAGAACAGCATCTTGCACAGCCGTGGCTGTGTGCTAAGGCGGCAATGTGCAAGACGTTATGGTTGTCGGACCCTGTACTGGGTGCTGTACAAACGCCAAACAAGAAGATAATCCTGTCCCCAGATATCTTATTCTTTTAGAAGCCTAATATTCATCCCGCTGGAGTCCAGGTGGTTTTTTTACTTGCCTCAGTGAGAACAAAATCAAAATGTTCTTTTTCTCATGATAGTGGGCTATAGGTGATTTTGTTACCAAAGGATGTCTAGGATCCCTATAATCAATGGTTGCATCCTGGAGTTTTTTGTTACCTTGTCTCTCAACGGTAACTGGAATGGGATAGCACCCTTATCTGTGGATTAATTGCAACCCCTTATTCATCATCTCTGAGTAGAAAAGACATCCTGGAAAGCCCGCATTTCAGTTTCCTCATCTGTCTTCACAGATGAGGAAGTGTAATGAACTGTGCTGAATTTATCTTCTTTGAGACAGACCAGAAGGGATCAGTGGCATGTCCTAGCATCTATGGTTTATCACTATTAATTTTAAAGGAGATTCTCTTTTGTTTGAAGTGATACCAATAAATGCAACCTATTGTATTATTGTAGAAAACTTTTTTTTTTTTTTTTTTTTTTTTTCCCGTAGAAACATCTAAGTTGTGCTTTGGATCACGCAGAACAGAAACACAGGTTTCCGGTTTTGGAAGTTAGCTTTTTCACATTGCCTGTTGAAAACCTTTCAGTCTGGAACATGTGGCAGAGGAAGGAGGTATCAGTAGAAATCAGGCTAGACCAGATAGGTCATTGATAGTTTTGATGATGCAGTATGACTTGGGCATTTGATTTTGTGTTGTAAGAAGCTTAAAGTACTTTACAAATAATTATAAAATGGTTAAGTATGTTCTTTATGATGAGTAAACGCAGCCTTAGTAGTTTATTTTCTTGTATTTTTTTAAAAAAACAAACTGTCAGTAATAGCCTGATCTTTTATGGTTTGATGTGAAATGAGGTGGCAGCCCCGCATGTGTTCACTGGGAATTTCCAGCCCTATGGAGAAGTAACAGGGATTTTGGAATTTATCGGACACATCCTTTCCTCCAGCTGTCACTGGAACTATGTGAATACGAACAAAACTGAAGAGGAAGCAGAGAATTCATTAAACTGATGATTGAGACTTCCTTCCCTGTCACAGTTTCTCAGCTTTCCCTTTCTGGGTTAGTGTGATGCCATTTTAGCTTGGGTAGGTGAGCTGCGGGTGTAAATCCAAGTGCTACTGAATCAGCCACTGATTTAATCAGCAGACACTGCTTACATCAGTTATGAATTTCCATTACAGAAGAACCTAACAGGACCTTCCTCCACCTGTTTTTCATGCATATGGAAGGCTTGAAGAGATTTATGAATAAAAAACCAGAAGTCTTATGATAGGGATTATATGAGTGTAGAAGATGGTTACTTGTGTCCTCTTTACCGTAGGTGGGCAGAGACAGGGATTGCTGGAGCGGGGGCATCATCTCCGCTGATGTACAGCACATACGTGAAGATCGTTCTGCACAGTCCACATGTCGTTTACTCTTTGTTGGCAGATGATAGGAAAGACTATGGCGTTTGTTACTCTGAACGGGCTTCAACACCAGCGAGGCTGTGTGAAAAGACAGCGATGGGCTTAGCATGGTTTGAGGTCTTGGCTATGGCTACGGGCTGCGTTTTTACACGCTCTGAAGCTGAGAAGTGGGACGGGCAGCCCCCCCACCCCCGCCACGCAATGAGTGTGCAGAATTTACTAAGAAATGTTGTCTGTGGATAACGGCAGGGTGATCCTGCTGACACGATCCTCACTGTTTCGCACTGCTGCTCTCGCTAGCATGAACAGCAAGCGGGTTTTGTGGCTGCCGGCTCGGGCCTGCGCGTGCCACGTGCGACTGTGCTGCGGTGTTTACGGCTTTGCCGAGGGGGCCGAACCTGTTTGGTGACAGTAACTGACAGAGGAGCGTCCAGCGCAGGTGCGACATTTGCTTTGCCCTTCATGCGATACGCGACGGCGCTGATCAGCTGCCTGCTGCTTTGTCAGCCCTGACCCAGATTTTCCTGCCCGAGCACAGATGTGCGGGGAACGCTGGGAAAGACTTTTTTGCATAAGCACGAACACAATATTTGCAGAAGTTGCTGGTCCTGGTTTGGTAAGGGAAAGACATTTTACTAAATTAGAAGCTGTGGAATATAGCTACAGGGCTTTGCCTTTGCAGCTCTCTTAGCACAGGTATTTTACCTTAATGGAGCCCTTTCCATTTCATTGCATTAAAGCACTTCAGGCATTAATTTAGTCTTACATCATCAGAATGATGTTTACTGCCGTTTTACTGGAAAGGACATTTGAAGCACAGAGAGATCAAGTGATGTGTCCAGTATTCCACAGAAAACCCACAGTAACTCACCTTTCCTCCAGGCTTCTTGGTCAATAAAGTAAGGAAAGGGGATCTCGTTAATGCTTGAGCAGGGGGGTTGGACTAGCTGATCTCCAGAGGTCCCTTCCAACCTCAACCATTCTGTGATTCTCTGAATCAGGGGCTGGGCTTTGTATTATTTATTTATGGGGATGGGGAAGATCTGAATTTAAAGGAGGGGAGGGGGGGTAGAAGAAAAATACAGACTTAAATAGATACTACTTGAAACAGTCAAACCACCAAAGGCTTAAACATTCTAAATACAATATATTTTCTCTTCCTCAATGCTGTCATTAGTGTCATAGACAGAAGACAATAGCCAAATTGCCTAATTTAGGCTACTAAGTCAGGCATCACACTACCTAAAATTGGTTGCTTAGTCCCAGCAAGGGGATTTAAATCCAAGTTACTCAACCAGTGGTCCACAGATGGCTGATGGTCCATAAAATACCAGACAGTCTGTGAAAAGATTGCAGATCTGAAACAGAACCCCACATGCATTTGCACTCTTAGGCAGTTGTCTGTTATGTACCAGCTAATTTAGTCATATAAATCATATTAAAATGATTAATGAGTAATGATTTTACATATAAATCATATTAACAGACTCCTGTCTGTTAATATGATTTATATGTATATTTTTTTAAATTCTGAATTTTGTAATTATAGTGACTAAATTACAGTTTTGTAAAATGTTAACATTTCAACACTTTACCAATTCCATGTGACTGACTGACTTATCATCTATCCTTAAGGAACATTACAACCCATATGTTATATATGTTATATAAATGAGTTACAAAATGTTTCAGAAAGGTCAGCTGGTCCAGTAATTAGAAAGGGTTGAGAAATACTACTCCATGCTCTTTCTAACAGCTAATGGAGGGAGGCAGACATCTCCAAGGCGTTTCCATTAAAGGTTCTGTGTTAAACAGAAAGCTGTCTGGTCTAGAGGAAATGTTCAGTACAGGGAGGACTAAGAAGGCATATAATCAAGCCTCCTACTTCTTGAGCAATTGCTTCTAGGTACTAAGCAGTGCATTTGCCTTCCTGCTCTCCTGCTTTTCAGATACCTTGAGGTGGTATCTTGGAAACTTTCGGTCTAATCACAGAGGCAGGTGAGGAGTTGAGTGCCGCAGAAGAATTGGCCAGTTTGGATTGCTATCTGAACAAAGTATGTCAAAATTTCTTCTATGTCTTCATTAGGCAGCTAGGGTCTGAGCCAAGTTTCACTTTATCTGACTCTGCACTTGAGTACAACAACAAGTCAGGGCCACTAACAACTTTGGAGATGGGTCTTGTGAGATCAAATGGCTCAGTTATGAATGGTATCTGTGCAGTCAGGCCCCTTAAAAACAAGACAATTAGATGGCAAAATCTCACTTAAATCACCTGTGTGAGCTTAACACCGCGTTTGAAGAGGAGGGTGTCACATCCTATTTTATCACTCATGTGCTATTTAAATTGTAAACTCTTTGAGGCAGGAACTCTCATTTAGCATTTTTGATCATACAGCACCCAAGACATTCGGGTTTTAGTCCCTAATTGGTTCTCCTAAGTTCTGCAGCAATACAGAAATAAATATATGAATAAATGCAACTCTGCCTTCCAGCATCCAGCTCCAGAATCATTTATGAGACTGATGCTGTGCTCCTGATGTATTACTCATGGTTTCTTTGTGGCACTACTATTGTTAGGGTGTTCACAGCCTATTCTGGCATTTTACATAGATACAGTAAGAAAATGTTCTTGCTCTGAGGAGCTCTTGATTCAAACTGATGAAATACAGGCAAAACAGACAGTGAGCACACTGAAGAGAAGGAACTAGAAGAAGCAACAAAGTGAAACATGGGTTTTGTCTCTCCGTGACTTGTGAGCTCCTGAAGAGAAGGGATAAGATGACAGAGTGTGCCTGCTCATTCTGCAGGCAGGATCAAGGAGGGCACTCCAGATGGGGAGCAGCCTGCCAGGACTAGAAAAATGGATGATATTTTCTCAAGCTCCATATACTTGCAAGCAGATCCCCATACTGGGATACCCTACCTTTTGTGTCTTGTAAGGAAAGGCAGATACATTTTGTAGGACCTATAAGGTGAGGACAACAGATTTTTATTGGATCTGGGGAGTAAAGCAGGAAACTGCAGACTAATCAGAGCTGCCAGGTAGCAGAAGAAAGGCAAAGATGGTACTGAGGAAGAAGAAAAGTTGTAGTATAATAAGTAGAAATGAAGCGCAAGAGTTATGTTTTATGAGGGGCATTTGCTTATACAGAGGTAGAGGGTTAGGTGTAAAGTTGGAGGTTGACTCTTGGGAATGACTAGGAGACAGCTGAGAAAACTGGCTTTGTGCCATGCATGGTAAAGGTTTATTTCTTGAAATGCTGACTACTTCCTTGCCATGTCCCTTACTGTTAATATGACAATTATTAATAATTTAATAATCAGCCAATTCCAAGGAAAGGATCAATCAACCAATTAATAAAATTGTATTCTCTCTTTTCCCCTCCTCTCCAATGGAGACAACAGTAATCTCTTGCTTTGCAAAATGACATATTTTACTGAACAAACAGCAGTAAAGAATCCTCTTTGTGAGGAGCTGGAAAGAATGCCCCTTACATCTGGAATTTTGTACGTTTTTTGGGACAGATCCCAGTGGTGCTAGGGCAACATGAGTAGCCTGTCTTTGAGACTACCGAGCAGTTCAATACTACCAGCCTCAGTAAACGGTTGCAACTCCTGCTCAAGAAGCTCTCTTGTTCTGTTGAGCTCATATTGTTGCTTCATTTCATTTGGCTCAGTTGACTTCATTTATTCTGTTTCTCGGTTCCAGCCTCTAAATAAGTATTTTTTAGAGAAAGAATTGATGGAAATTTCTTGCTTCATGTTTTGAAGGATGGCTTATGAGCAATAACCTATCTCATATGAGAGTGGAGGGGAGGACTTACGCTATAGATATTGTACAGGAATACTAAGAGAGTGGATTCAGCAGAGCTGCAAGCTTTCTGTTTGATGAGGGCAGGTTATTTTTCCCTCTTTCAATTCTGCATCCGTA
Organism: Rhea pennata; assembly: GCF_028389875.1. Taxonomy (NCBI): domain Eukaryota; kingdom Metazoa; phylum Chordata; class Aves; order Rheiformes; family Rheidae; genus Rhea; species Rhea pennata. Next base: position 6,687,116 of record NC_084666.1, read on the forward strand.
AAGGGCTCGGTCATAACTTACGTACCACTAAGTTACCAGTTCTAGCTTATGTGTGATGTACTCTGCTGTGGGCATGAGGAGCACTGCCTGGGGTAGAATTGGAGGGGCAAAGCAAATATTAATTTTAGGCTGAAATTTTCCAAGCCAAGTGGTCAAAAGTTCAGAAATGCTCTGGGATGTTTTGTGGAGACTCTCCTCTTCTCTGGCAGAGCTCTTCTGGCTCTGTCAGTCCTCGAGAAGCAGTGAAGGAGAAGTACAAGCCAGGCTTAGGTAGCATTTCATGAAGCAAGAGGACTAGCCTCCTAGGAAGGGCAGGCAGGAAGTGTCCAATCAGGATTAAGAGCACAGCAGTGACAGCAAGAACTTCTCATCATCACAGACTTTCATGACTGCTTTTCTCGGTGTGTTTTCTGGACAACCGCCCAATGCTTGCCACGTGTGTGTGAGGAGAGCAGCTTACCCAGGCTGTCTTATCACTGAGGCTGTGTAACCCAACTTGCAACCTGGGGCAAAAATTCCCATAGGACTTCTCTAGACCGTGCTGCTCCTTGGCCTCCTTTGGTGGAGGAAGAGTTTGTGGCTTGCAAGCTGTATCCCTTTTGTGGAAGGTTCTGCTTCTCCTGCTGCCTCTTCCACCGTGGATTTGGAGGGGATGGCAGGGTGGCGCGTGAAGCCCAGGAGCTGAACTGTGGCGTGTCCATGTCTGAACTGAGACCCACCACTACTACGTGGCCCGTGAGAAGCTATTTATCTGATCATCCTGAATAATGCCATCTGGCTCATAAAATCCATCTTCACAGTTTGTAGTGAGACTGGAAGGGGAAAGATGGCAGCTGGCACTGCTCTTAGGCAAAAAGCATTTGCGTTCAGTGATAGAGTCCATGGGAAAAGATTGAGTGTTTCACTGGGCTTGGATGGCTGGAGAACGCGCACGAGACTGGCAGCTGTAGGAGACTGAACTGATAGTCACTGTTCAGATTCCACCGAACCGCTACTTCGGCACTGAAACCACTGTGCTAGCTGGTGTTTTCGCTGGAAATCACAGCAGAGAGGCCGGGGACGTAAAGGACACAAGGACTGAATGAAACTTTCTGCCTGCCAGCTGATCCATATAGGTCTGGGCTGAAGCACATTGGCAGGGCAGCTTGGGGGCTGCTGGTATTTTCCCTGGCTTAACTGCACCTGTTTTGCAGCTGAACAAAGGATTGCGCTTTCCCCATTTATCTTTTTGACTCTGCTTGTAAGGTTTTCAGTCAAAACAGAAAGATGATGCTATTTAGAAAGAACATTAATAATTAAATCAAGATACACAGGAGAATATACTCAGCAAAACTGGATTTGTTGAATTTAAGTAGATCGTAATAATTTCCATGGCAACATACTCCACTGTCCTACATACAGACTTTTTTTTTTCTTTTTGTAGGATCAAACACCTTAAGAACACCGATGAAATAACAGAATATTATTTTCCTGCCTAAATGTGGTTGGAATTTTATCATACTTGTTTTATTGTGCTAACCCCTTTTTATAGCTGTCATACTGCAACCAAACCAATCCCCTGCTGACTCTAGGAGAGTCATTCAGGGAGAACTGATGATCTTAGTGATTGTTTCTTAGGATATCACCCTGCCTCAGTTATATCCTTATCTGTAGATGTTGACAGTTATAGCTGTCGTATATCTATATCACCGTCTACCTGCGTCTACCTTGTGTAACCTTGAACATGTCAACTAGAGTTTCTGCTTTGCTCTCCGTGCTTGCTGTGTCAGTAGCTTCCCAACTCAGCATTAGATAAACCTGGTTTCCCATGGTCGGAGTTGTAAACACTTGTGAAAAGTGGTCGGCCAAGCAACAGTACGAAGAGGTGGAATTTAACAGAAAAGTTTCTCAGTGTCTTGTAACCTCCTAGCACAAGAAACCTGTTAGATGAGGTAAGAGGAGGTAAGAAGGACAGTTCACCTCTGCTTGCAGCTCTTGTGTTTTGTCAATGGAAGTTCGCTAAGTGATGCACTGCCAGATTTTAACAAGAACTGCCACAAAAATTCCCAGTCCTAGCCTGCGGTAAACCCGAAGGATCAAGGGTGGATTTGCTGCAGACAGAGGGAGTAAAAAGCTGGAAAATTCTGTTTCAAGGCAAACCTCAGTAATTTTCTCATCCCTAAGGCAACAGCAGGTCCTCAACTTGTATGAACTGGTGCAATCCAGCTGAGCTCAATGAGTAATATAAGTCTACCCAAGTCAGACTCCCAAGATCATGTCTGTGGCCCAGAGTGGGGAAAACCTTGTAAAAGATGCCAAATGGATCCTAGAAAACTGAGCATTATAAGATGGAGACTGGCCAGTCTAACACAATGTTCCTTGTGAGCCCCAAGTCAAATTGTGTCTCTGAGGGGTGACTGACTGAGCAGAGAGGGCTCCCAGAGATGTAGTTCCCTGAGGACGGTTATTCTGTCCTTTCTTTCAGTCTAGTGTTGGGAATGTCATGACTAAACTGCCATATGCCTTTGCTTGTACTTCAGCAACCAAAGCCAAGCAAATGGACCAGCCTGTAATCAGGGTATTTCTGAACCTCCTCTCCGTGAATACATAAATATGTAAGTTCTGTGCCAGATCTACATGGTACTGTAATGTGTAAGAGTCTGCTTTCCTTGTGGTTTGTGTATGATTCATAGTTAATCTCATGTAAATCTAATCTTATAAAACATCTCAATTTTTTTTTTGAAGATTTTCTTATAGATCAGATCGTTTTCCTCTCTTTTGCTGTAGTGTGCCCTGAGATTTTGTGCTCAGATGTACTGTACGGCCACCGGAATAGCTCAGCATTCCTTTTCAATTATTATTCTGCTGAGGTTTGCAGATACTTGGCTGTAACTAATCAGATCCCTATTCAAAACTATTGTGTTTTAGGTACATTCTTGAAACAAAGAAACCTCATTCCTGACAGTCAATCCAGGAATAGCTGAAGAAGTCTGTTAAAATCTAGTTTTCAAGGCATCTTTTTTTTTTTTTTACAGCTGAATTTGAAACAATTCACCATTTCACTTCAGAATAGCGATGCTTTGTTTCAGGAGAGAGATACTTGCAACACTCTACTCCTTCCATGTGAATCTCCTTGTTTGGGAAGGAGAATAAACACTCACTGGACTGTGGCATTTTAACAAGCAGTATTGCAATCAGTAAGAAGTGGTGGAAAAAACACGCGAAAAATAGCAGGCAGTGTGGGTGTTCCTGCAAAAAGTACAGGCTGCCTTCTCAAGCAGCTGCTTGCTGCGAAATCTCTGTGATGGACTTGGAAGCATTGGCTCCCTTTCTCCGTGCTTTCCTCTAAAGTGATCTCTGTGAAATCTCCATCTGGCTCCTAAGCCTAAGTTTATATATCACGTTGTGTTTTGAGTAGCTGCAAACTGCAATGTGTATGTGTGTGAGAGAAGGTGAGAAGGGATTAAAAAAAAAAAAAAAAAAAGAGCGAAGTCACTAAGCCAAAAGAAAAAGCAGAGGAAAAACCTTTACGTTTCTAAATTGTGCTATGCACTGCCTTTTTATCCCAGCCCCAAACAGAGAGGTATTCCTCACAGTGCAAGAACGGAGCTGTCACAGGCCGTGGTCTAAACTCGCCGTTGTTTGAGGTTATCCAGAACACAGCAGAATGGCATGGCTAGTCCCTTTTACTCCCTAATGCTTTCAGCTAAAGCTTGAAATTTAGAAAGAGATAAAAAGTCTGGGATAGGTCAAAACTGAATGCAAATGGGAAAATGACATCTTTTTTTTTCCCAAAACAAATACTGATATGTAGGTGGCAATATTGCTATCCAAAAGCATTAAAAGAAAAGGAGTCAAAACTCTTCACTCCCCTCCAAATCATGCAACTAGATTTAAAATTCTGACTTTTATAAATGTATATGCACATATATCTGTACCTCAGGCCCTTTGATATGCACTCCGAGCCTGCAAGATTTTTTGCAGGCTCTTTTTTCAGAAACCATGAAGTTTTGAGACTTTATTTTAAAGTGAGATTTTCCTATAATCATGTCACTCTAGTTTAGGCTTTAAAGAAATCACTTGATGAGATTAAATGACAAATGTGAGAATTAACAGTATTGAGGTACTAAGCTGGCCTCACAGAGTGAGATCATCTAAATGTAATGATGGAGGAGACAAAGGTCAGCACAGAACATAGCTTGGAAGTCAAGCCCTATATTTCTAGCTCTTGCATGGACTCTACCTGGACAGTGACTAAGCTGCTGATTTCCAGTGCTGAAAAGCATCAATATTTCCAGCAAAATCAATGGACACTACAGATACTTATCATCTCTGAAAACTGTTCTTTATGTCAGCATACTCTGACTGGGAATCTTTATCTAAAATGTTTGAACTCCAGGTGATAAAGTGAAGTTCTTAGTATGAAGTGATGTATCATGAGATGCCTCCATAGGTACCTGTCATTGCTGTGTTAAGTCTTTCCTGCAATCTCTGTAACAAATGGTTGTTAAACTTAAAAACTCTGGTGCAAGTTAATAGTAGCAATGCTATGAAAATTGGAGGAAGCTAAAAGAAACCCTTTCCTTTGGCTTATCTTTATGGAAAGACCCAATGTTAACTTACTGCACTGCAGAGACTGAAATCTAGTGTCCTTGGTGTAATAGAACTGTTTAACTGTTGAGAGTCAGGGAGAGACTGAGGTAGAGTAGGATGACACCAGAAATGAAACAAGGGAATCGAATATTGGTAAAGAAATATGAGACTTGGATATGCTCACTAAGACTGAATGATTTGGGAAAGAAAAACAGTCATTTTGTAGAGGCAGCAGAACAGTCATTTGTAGGATTGGTCATGAAGTAGGGAAGTTAAATAGAAATGAAAAGATTCCAAGGTTCAGAAGAGAAGCCTTGAATTTTAAGAAACATCCCAGAGAGCTGAAGAAATGTGTCTAAATTCCAGTATTTCTGTCTTCAAGTATATGATTGTTGTACTACTGAGCAAGGTGCAGAGATGTTTTAGAATCTTGTGCAAACTGCCTGTGTTAAATCTGTCACACGCTCCCATAAAGTGAACCGTAAATCAGAAATCTTCAACCTTCGGTGCGGTTCTGGGCCGTATGCTGGTGTGCTCCAGACCAGAAGCAGTGACTATACTCAGCCCTAGCAAGTCACAGGCACAACAGATGCAACGTTTAGATACTGTCACTGTAACCTGATGAATGTCCAACCAGGGGAAAACCCGGCTGGGCCTTTGAGAAACTAATGTGTAAAATAGGAAGAAAAGTACATATTTCCCAAAGTCTTGCAGAGAGCTAATTGAGGGTGGTAAGACACTTAGAGAGACACTGATATTTCTGTCCCTAGGGTGCACCTCTGTAGTCCTGAAAAGCTTCTTAGAATTAGTAGGTCAGAGAAATTAAATCTCATTGAATACTGGGGTATATGTTTGTCCTGCTGCTAACATAGATGAACCTTTGAAAATGCTGAATATAAATATTCTTAGAATCAATTTCATTTAACTTTTTATTTAACCTGGAAAATACAGTGATTCTTCAACCTTTTAAAGGCTGGATTTGTATATTAGGGTGAAGATTGTCATTTAGGGAAGCCTTTAAGATCAACTTTCTGCTCGAACAAGGCTTCACTGGAGGTTGTTGCCTCTGATGCTTTTGAAAATTATCATATTGTGGCTACTAGCCATGTGTATGAATAATTCACTTTCTCCATGAGATATGCAGCTCTAGCAAAATAAAAGATGTGTCATCATATCTCCAGATACATGCCACGGGCAACAGTGTTTGTCATAGAAGTAAATAAGCTGATAATGACCTTCTCATTGCTAGTCGTTATATATAAGAGTGCACCAGTATTACCATAAAAACGTTACATCTCTCAGTGGTACTGCACAGTGAAATGACACAAAGACTTAGACTGTAACTATGTGGCTGTAGAGGGAAGGCGAAATCTAGCTACTCTTCTAGATTATAAAAACAGCTAAGCAGGATAATCAAAGTAAGAGGTGTCTGTGAATATTCATTTCATCTTCCCCATCTGCTCTTTTTAAGTTTGAAGCTAACTGCAACCTAGATTAACAGCAGAGGTAAGACAATGTGGTACCGTTTTTCAGGTGCTTTCCTTTGCGGGCAAGTTCTTTGTTTTACAGGAAACTCAGTGAAGTTTGTGCTCCTACAACAGGTCATTTGGAACAGAATAAAAGAAACATTTTCCAAGCCTCCCTGCCATGGGGCATCCATTACTGTCGTAGCATGACCCCTGCTTAGCTGCGCAGGGCGAGCTCTGCTTGCAGAGTGCAGAGGTGTGGTGGGGCTGAGCGAGAAAGTTCTCCAAACTCAGCAAGGAAAAATCTCCTAAATGTATTCAGCTGAAGGAACTCTTAATTCAAGGAGTAGGTTCCTGTCTGTTCAGCTCCACTGAAGAAGGGAAGAGTGCAGAGGTGTTCTCCAAATCCACATACCGGATTGGTTTAGTAAGGGAGTTCGCCAGCAGGTTGAGGGAAGCGATTGTTCCCCTCTGTTTGGCAGTGGTGGGACAGTGTCTGGAGTAGTGCGTCCATTGGCAAGCCGGAGTGAGTGCAGCGGAGGGACTCAAGGCGAATGGGGGGCTGGAGCCCACGGCATACCAGGAGAAATGAGGGGGCAGAGTGTGCTCAGTCTGAAGGAGAGAAGACAAAGGGGAAACTTATTCCTGTCTTCAATGATGTGATGGCTTGTTGCAGAGAAGGTAGAGCCAGGCTCTTCTTGGAGGGGCACAGTGAAAAGATGAAAGGTAACAGACAAAAGTTACAGCAAATGAAATTCAATTTAGAAATAAAGGAAAAAAAATCTTCAAAGTGAGGGTAATCAAAGACTGGAACAGGGGCCCAGAGATGGCGAAATCTTCGTTCTTGGAGACTACTCAATCCGACAAGGCTCTGAGAAATCTGATGTAACCTCAAAGATGGTCCTATTTTGGGTTAACGATCTGCAGAAATCTCTTCCAACCTAAATTATTCCGTGGTTCTATCCTAAAGGAAACATTTCTGTTTCTTATATTGCTCTCCCCATGCTTTCACTTGATCACTTTCCAAAATTATAAATTATATCTTTAAATTATATCTGTCACATGAGTTTTGCTCTTTCTCCTCTTCCCTGAAGGGAGAGTGTGTAGGGAAGAAGTATGTTTACAATTATTTGGTTTACAGTGGTTTGGTTTGGTGTTGACTGAGGCCTTGTTTTTTTAAATCTAAGCTGTTCTTTGTTGATATGGGAGAAAATGGGCTAAAGAGGTGCATCACCATAGGGAATCTGTGCTGGTCCTTAGGTGCACCGGCTAGGCCAGCTGGATGTTCGCTAGTAATCACGCAGCGATACACGTACCGTCACCTGCACCAGCTGCTGACACCACAGACTCAGGCCCGTGTGACCCACGGTCCGACTCCAGTTGCTGGCTCGTAGAAGCAGGTGCACACAGAAAAGTGAATCCTCACCCAGGGAATGAGAGCACGGGACAAACTGTACTACCAGGTGCGGGCCATGGCCAGGCAAGCGGCTTGTTTACAGGCGACTGGCCCCTTTTGACTCCTTATCCCTCTGTTTTCCCATGCTTGTTCCCCTCCAAATCATCTTAATGTCTCTCTGCCTTTGGTTCCTAAGCATCTCATAATAAGTCTTGTGCAACCCCCAAATGCTCTTTCCCCTGCGTCCCGTCGTGATCCCATTTTCCCGGAGGAGGTAACCCCTTCAGACTCCCTCCCACTGAGTCGTGGTGAAGGGTGGCATCCCCGGCCCGTGGGGCTGGCGGCTCTCCTGCGGCAGCCCTGGCAGGAGCTGGGACAGGGTAGTATCTGGGTTCCCCCAGCTGCCGTCGTGCCTTTGTGCTCCTCTGCATGCGCTGAAACCAGCTTTTTATCACATAACCTAACCTTGAGGATTATCCATTAAAAGGTCATTTTTCTCTTAATTTGTTGAAATTAGAGCTGAATAATTTTACTGAACTCAGAGGTGTAGCCAGGAGCTCTGACTGACTGTGCATTAGTGATCCATGGCTCCAGAACAGTCTTGTTTCCTTCTGATTTCCTTTCCTTTATGTGCAAGTTAGACTAGAGGCTGCTCTGTATCAGTTTAGCTCCAGCTGGGGATCTGCCCCTCCGTGTTTATCTCTCCTGTACCATGTCTTTCGTTAAGATGCTGTTATTATCTGTCTAAAATGGAGGGATTAAAAAGGATGAATGAAATGAGAAAAGACCCTTGAGGAAGGAACTCTATTAAATTCATAGAAATTCTTGTAAAATGCGTATGAGAAAAAAACTAGGGCTCTGTCTTTTTCAAGCTATGTGGCAGAGTCTCGTTTGTCTTTCTTTCTTTCAATTTTGCAGGTTCTAGTAAAAACAGGTCTCGGCACCTCCCTAAAAGGTTGTTTTAGCACCCCAGAAAAATACCAGTTTATTGCTGTGGGCTGTAAAGTGAAATTGGTTTGCATGGCCAGTGAACTCCCTGCAATGTCACAGATGTTATATATAGCATGTGGCAGTCTGATACCAGTGCACACTAGAGGATTAGGATGGTCTGAGTACTATGAAATTACATGTACAATCATCTTGCCTTGGTTTTCCTGCAGTCCTGCTTTAAAATAGGAGTTACGGGTACTTTTTGTGTCTCCTGTATAATCTCAGGAGAGTCCCAATTCACTCATCAAAGGAAAAAAGAAAGTGACTGAAATGGAAATAATGAGAAATTAATGAAAATGAAATCCGCTTGACCACTGAGACTGATGATTTTATATACATATCTATCTATCTATCTATCTATATATATATATGTATAACACTTTGAAATCCTTCTTTGAAATATGTTACCAAAGTGTTGTTTTCAGTTAACTAGAACTGAGATACCCAGCTCTGGAACATCATACTTGCAGCTGAGACAGGTCCCATGTGCTTTCCATGCGGCTGGTCCCTCCAAATAAATATTTGTCCCTTTAGTTTTTCAAATTAATGTTGTAGTGTCACCAGGGATGTGAGAAGTTAAGGCAGTTACTGTTGAAGGAATTTTGCTGTTTATTGTTCATTTGCCACTTATTACTGTCTGGACATTTTTGTGAATAATAGTATTTTCTTCTTGGGTTGTTTTGCACTGTGCTGACCTGTTCCTACATCAAACTAGTGTAAGGGTCTAGCTAGGGCTTCTGGTTCTCCTCCAAGAATTTATGGAGTTATTTTTGATTCATACAGCATCAGTTAAAATAATGCTAAAATAATACTTATAGCATGATTTTTTTTTAGATGCTAGTAATGCAGAGCTGCTTTCTTGATATGTAATCTACATTGGCTATATGCTTTTTAGCCTAAAAATTAGGTTAGGTTGTATATTTCTTTCTTTCCCTTTTGTATCACAAAACAGTAGGCTAACTCACAATACAGATTTTAAACCATCTGTCGTCTATAGAATATAATGTCAATGCCTTGAAAAAAGCCTTTTTCCACCTTAACATCCCACTCTCCACAGTTAGGAAAACAGCCCTTCCCGTCTAAAACATGCTATTTGGGTTTTCAAAATGCCATTTATTTGGCTTGGAAAAAGACAGAGCTCTCAGGGCAGGAACTATAGAGTCGACATTGGATGGGGAGAACGGGTGGGTGCAGCAGATGCTGAGCGCTGCCTTTCCAGGGTCGTGAAGCTTGGTGTCTCTGATCTGCACCAGTCACATAGGAAAGGATGTTTCCTTCTTAAAAAGACCCTGATTTTATTCCCCTCAGTATCACGCTTTGAATTATTTCTTCTCCCCTAAAAGAGTCTGGATGAAGTGGTGGGTTTTACCAACTTTGGGACTTGGACTGTTTTTATTTTTCTGGGCCTGCTGAGCTGGAAGCACAGAGAGGAGAGTGCAGGGAGGAGTAGCGATGGGACAAATGCCTCCGATGAGGCCCGTGAAACGTTATCTCTCGCTGGCAGCTGCTCAGAGCCTCCCGACGCGTGCCAGGCACAGCGTTCCTATCAGCCTGCAGCTCCCCACCTCACGCAACGGGTCAGCAGCACCACTGCAGCACTACGCGCTCCCCACGCAGACCCTTCCTGCAAAGCATCGCCTTGGCAGCAAACCAGTTCCCCTTGCTCACCAGCAGCCCATCTTCACTGGGCCAAGCAGCTCTACTGAAAGCAATGCAAAGCAGAACAGACCAGTTCACTAAGCCATCTACCTGCAATCAATTCGCTTCCTAAAATAGCTGCAGAGTCTTGAACGGTTTTTTTTTTAGCAGCTGCACTTGTCTTTTCTGTTCCGAAAGACTGTAAAGAAAAATGTGAAGTGTTAACTTGTATGTAAACTGGTGCAATTCTGCCTGAGTTTGAAGATAGCCTGAAACAGTAGCTCTGGAAAGAGTGAGTGAATTACCTGCTTAATCTCAGTTGGGCTTTAGTATGAAGCTCAAGGGTGGCAGTATAAATACCAACACTGTGAGCCACTTCAGTGCTGGTAGTTTTAGTAGAAACAGTCTTCAGGTGCATTCTCTTACAATCCCAATATTTTGAAATGCTCTCTTTATTGCTCTTTCAGTATTTCTGTCTGTAATAAGAAGTGGGAAGTGGGGAAAGGGAAAATCACATTTTCTTTCTTGACATAAGTCATGGTGTGGGATCTCAAAGTGGGCAAATGTCACAGTTGCATGATAAAATTGGTCATGATTGGAGCATCCCTGATTCAACAGTCCCATCTTCTCTGCAGGCAAGGTGTCTCTAACTGTTTTTTCTTACTGCAGGAGAGACTCTCAGCTCCTAGAGTTGGGCTCACATTCTCTGGGTCCTCTGAAATGAGTCAGTGGGCCTGCTGTGGCCCGTGAATGTCTGTGTCAAGTTAAAAGGCAGCAGATGCTCAATCAATGGTCAAAATGTAGAAGACTCGGTGGAGACTGGGAGGGCGTAAAATGACTGCCGTCAAGCACTGGGGGAGCAACTGCCTTCCAGTTAGTAATTTTCTTGGGTAGCTTGGCTTGCGTATTGCAAAGGAAGCTGGGATTTAATCCAGGGGGAGTTAGGCACTGAAAAAGGATGTCACTGCATTGCTCGCAGCCAAAAAAGCAGACTAGTTTCCTTGTGCTCACTACAGTTGGAGGAACTGCTCCCCCCCTGCTTGTCAGGGACCTTGCAAGCACTCCGGGCTAGCCAAGGCCACTTCCTCCACCAGTCTCCCTCACTCACGTCTCTTCACCTGTTCCTGCCTGGCTCTCCTCCAGCCTGTCTGTGAGGAGTGCCCTGGCCATGGGAAAAAAAAAAAAAAAAGTGGCGTCAACCGGAGAGAAGAATGTTCTGCTTTGAGAGGATCGAGACTGCTTAAATTGGAACCATCAAGGACAGGCCTTGCTCCAGCTATTCCTACTGTGAGGACAGTTGGGTGTCCCTTTACTCTGCAGTTTCACTGAAAGGAGTGATTAGGTTTCACCAGCCGTTAGGTTACAGTAGCCAAGTTGAGGTTTGTGATTTGCTTCTGTCATAGCTTGGCCGAGGGGACCTCCATAGTGCAACATAGTGAGAGAAGTCGGGAGTGAATCCACATGGGGAGGGGGATGTGTTTGTGTAAAATGCTGAGTTGTCTCGGGCCTGCTGTTTGTTTCCTCGGTGCTGTGGGTGTGCGTGATGCTTCAGAAGCAGTTGGGAAGACAAGATCTCAGCAGCCCCAGGTCATCAGCCGAGGCGGTGGGAAGCGATGCCTCACAACGCAGAGAGACTTGCTGGGTGAATGAGGGGGCTACGCCTCGGCAGTACCCATGGAGACGATACATGGTTCTTGCCAAGTGACACAGATATATTTGATTCTAGTTTCAAATGTAGTTTGAAGTGGCCCTGATCTGTCTTGGGAGGTATCATGGCCCACCACTTTCCTCAGGGGACTGTTTTTCACTGAGACATAGTGCACCCTTGGCATTCCTGGTGCATATCAGCGTGCCAGTCTGGTGTTGTTGGGTATCTGCATCTCCTGAGGTGAAGGTGGTGGACACAATGTCACCCATAAAGGTGAAGGGCCACATTCCTGGCCGCCTGGGAGCCACTTTGCAGTATCTATTCTGCCGCAAAGTGACCGTGAAGAGTCTGTCTGAACCATCTCCCAGGGGATACCAGCCTGGAGCCTCTGCTCCTCTGCAGCTGGTGTTTCCTTCATCCCAGTCACTTCTTGGGTATCAGGCGTTTGGCCTGTAAAGTGACTCACATTAACCCTTTCCCTGACCTTATGCTCTGCTTATTTTCACATTCACAGCTGTTGGATTTAAACTGGGAACTTTTGGTGCAAAGACAGTGCCGTTTATTTTTAATCTGTGGCACCGTGTGAACATTAATTAGGACTGATAATAAAGAACACAAGCCTATTGGCAGCCTTCTTGGCAGTCCCAGCTAAGAATCCTGGCGTGGTGACAGCTCAGCTGCTGCTCAGTGCATAAGAAGTACATACTAGCCAGTGAACATGCTGAGAAGACCAAAATATTTCAGCAATTCCTAAATGTATCCATCCATGCATTTGAGCAGAAGTTTGTCATCTTGCTGCTGTGTGCCGATGATACGGAAACATGAGTTATTTATGGGGAAAATAAAGGCTGTTCTGTTTGTTTTGTAGTACCGCAGTGCTCTCAGTGGCTGTGCAGCCCAAGCATCCTGGGGCTCTGAGGGTATGGCAGCTAGGTAAGCAAAACTCCAATGGCTTGGGATATGAACACGGTTATAACACTGATTCCCATCCAGAAAATACCTACGTGGTTAAAAATGCTCACGAGAATGGGTGTGCGGGTATTTCTGGAGGTTACTTTTGAGACCTGGCCAGTGCACCTGGGAATCACTGAGAGTCTCTCCATTCATTTCAGTGGCTGCTGTACTGAATGCAAGAGTTAATTTTATGTGTAAATGGACGCAGGACCAGGGCTCTCGGGAGGAAAATAGCATCACCAAAACATCAGAACTCAAGATGTCACATGAAGCCTCCTAATTTCTGGTGCCAGCTCTGATGCTTGTCCCCAGGCTATGAACTGTATCCTGTTAAGGGTATTGCTGCATCCTGGTTGTCCAGGCTCTGTGATGGTCAGATCACTGTACCTGCAGTTCCACTGAAGGAACAGAAAGGACGTAATGTCTGGGGCTAGCTGTGGCTGTATGGGTAAACAGAGACAGAAAGTGGTTTGGTGATGGTGCAGCAGCCCCCTGTAGTATCACAGAGACCACTAAAGAGAAGCCGACAGTGCAGTTGCTTTGATCGTCCTCTGATAATCAGGAAACCCCATAGTACAGGAAGCTTCAACCTTTCCTAGATCATTTAGTGGTTAACTTGAATAATGCAAGCAAAAAACAACGCCCAAATCCAAATAATATAATTATATAATTAAATGCATGTAGTCAGCTCCGTGACATACCTTGAGGCAATGAGTAGCACAGATTAACTCTTTGTGATAGATTTTTTTTCCTTCTTTATGATTTTGCAGTAGGTGTAGCTGCACTGTTTTTTGTGTACTATTTGGATATTTTGGTGCCTCCCAGTTCTAACCTTAATTATTTGTCTTTGCTGTGAAAGAAACAACTGCACTATTTACAGATGCTCTTACGGATCTCTTCCAGTGTCTCTCCACACACTTTAATTACCCTTCTCCTTCCTCCTTTCTGCTTTCTGCTGTGTCCCTCTAGACAAAGAATGACCAGAAGTGCACATAACAGTCCAGACTGGGGAATGCTGCTGAGGAGTGTAATAGGATTATAAGATTTTCAGTATTAATCCTTATCCCATTCTTTAGTCAGACTAACCTTTTGCTTAGACTTTTGCCTCCTGTTGCACAATTAGCTGACTCTTCACTGATTTCTTTACAGCAGCTCTTTTGCCCTTTTTTCAAGGCAGCTACAATTGATGCAGACCTCCAGCGTGGAGCAGGGTAGGAATTGCTAATTGTGGTTATTTGTTTAGTGCTGCGAGTGAACTAGTCCTAACTAACCAATGGACATCACTAGCTCCTTGCCTTTCCCTGTCTGCTGAGGGCCCAGACTGTAGAGACACATCTCTAAAGCTTTGAATGTAGCAACTACTACCTCAAGCTTTGGGAGTCCCTGTTTGTTGACCAAGATGTCTGCTTTTGCTTTTGCATGGATGGTAAAAGAGCTAAGGCTTCCCAGGGCACATAGATCACTCAAAAGGAGATTTGACAGCTGGAAATGGGTGGGATGGGTGTGGAGAGGGGCTTGACACTGTATTTAGCCTGAGGAAATGAGGCTTAAGCAGTCTGTCTTTCCTCTTCTTAAAACTTTTGAATCCACGGAGCAGTTTCAGCCAAACTAGATGGGTCAGAGGAGTCTCAAATACTGAGTTTCTATACTGCCAAGTAAAAGCTGCAGTGTAAACTCCATAGATAGTTCATCAATTTGGCTTTCCAGCTGACAGGCACCAGACAGGCAGCCAATGTGTGTGTCATACAAAAAATCATGGCATGTGTGGTTTCCAGTTCAGTGTCTTGTCCGGGAGGGATACGGCAGCGGTTTGGGTGTAGGATGGAGGACAGCAGGAATCAAAGATAACCTTAATTACACAGGAAACTTAAATGAAGGAAAAGTTAGAGGTATTGCCTTCAGCAGGGAAAAGGAATGGAAGGAAGAGATGCAGAGTTGTTGTGTACTTAGAAGTTGAATCAGCTCTACTCCTTAAGCCTGGTCCAAAGCCCAGTGAAGAAAGTAACCTCAACAGACTTTGGGACGTACCCATGTGCAGGTGTTTGTCTCTATAACTTTGAACATGCTTTCCAGAAATGCATAAATGGCTTTATCTTCATTTTGTAGGGTATACTGAGAGGTTAAGTGACTCTAAACCACTCCACTAAGTTACAGCAGTGTCAAGGCTAGGACCCAACAACCCTTGAACCACTTTTCAATCTGTTAAACCATAATAAATAACATAAATAATTGTCCATTTATGCAGACAACACATTAAAAGGCAAAATCAGCGAAACTCTCCAGCTCCAATCTGGGCAGAGCCCATCACCTTAGTAACTGTCCTTGGCTCTGCACATGCGAATGTATTGTAGGATTTCCTTCCCTCGCAGGAATTCTTTTTAAGTGTTTACTGTCCATCATTAACTCCGTCTTAGTGATCCTGTAAACTTGTTTGCATCTTCAGAATCGAGCTACTTTCTGTTACCAGCATAAACTGAGGAAGTGAGTATCAATCATCCAGTGATTACTTGCAGGAAATAAAAGTATGAGATAGCAGCCTGCCTGGGCTGAGGAGGAAGGACAGAAATGTGGTACTTTTTATAAGCAGAACCAAAAATATTATTCACTTGCCTGGTTGTTTTGCTGAATAGTGTGGAGCTTTCTGTCTTTTGTGAGCAT
The DNA here is from genome assembly GCF_028389875.1 of Rhea pennata. NCBI lineage: Eukaryota > Metazoa > Chordata > Aves > Rheiformes > Rheidae > Rhea > Rhea pennata. Next base: position 6,702,438 of record NC_084666.1, read on the forward strand.
TATCTTCTTTGGATTAAGTCCTGCTGCTATTGAACTCGAGGGGAATATTTGTTATTAGCTTCATAGAGAACAGGATCAAACCGCTGTCTGTGGTTTTTTTTCCTGCCTTAAACAGTGTTGCTGTTTGCTAAGACATTGCAAGGGAGAACAAAGTGTTTGGTTTCCCAGACTCTTCTTTCTGAGCATTTGTGTCTGATCCTTGCATATAGCCCAGCCCCAGTGGGTGAAATGGGTTCAGCGCTGACTGTTTCCAGTAAAGCTTTTTGAAGCCAGTGTGTAGCCTCTGTAAAATACTGAATCTGCTCGCTCAGTAGCTGCTTTTCTGAAATCATTGTGCTTCAGGTTTTGCTAAGCTATGCTACAATAAGCATGATGAATAGAGGGCAAATCGTCTTCGGTCACTGCTTTGAAATCAAGATGTGTGCTGGCTCATTCCATTCTTTTGCAGAACCTTCCTGAGCTAAGAGAAGTACAATAGTGCACCATATCCCAGAATGTAAATTTTTAATGTCTTATGCACATAATGGACTCAACTGCAATTATGAGTCTTATGGCACACAAACACTGTGGGCGGAATAGAAAAGGCAACTGCTGGTCCATGTGGCTCCACAGTTAAGGACTGAAATATTGATCGTTTCCATTCCCAAGAGCAATGGAAACAGCTTTATGAATTTAAAGCAAAAACTCCAATGGAAAGAGGGATATTTGCAAGTCAATAAACCTTCCTCTGCAACATTTTAAGTTCAGGCTTTGCAGCATCATCCTACTGCGTTGAATGAAACTGGCTGAAACCTGTGCACAGCAAAGTGGTTTTGACAAGCCCATACCGATGTCCAAAATAACTGCACTGAACAAGCAGCTAGGCAGCGATGCAGGGAGGTGCTGTTATAAAAAAATTGTCAACTTTTTCTTTTTCTCTGTGGTGCTGTTTTCATCATCTGGATCCTTATTTGTTTTTCTGTATGAAATCTTGAACCTGACAGCATCCTTTGCAGACCTGAAGCTGAAAGGAAGCTGTCTGAAAGAACAGTAGGAGATTTGGGATTTTTAGGGCGAATCCCGTTGCTATGTCTGGGTGGGCAAATTCCTCCCTCAGTGGAAAGCCCAAATGGACTTTACAGAACAGCTCTTCCCTTTGGCAGGTTTAATGTAGGGTAAGGGCTGGCATTCAGACCAAGGGCCAGTATAACCTGGGTGCTGTTTTGCCTTCTAACAGCTTTTCCAGCATTTTGAACAGAGATGGAAGGAATTTCAGATAATGGTTCTCATTTTGCCCTGTCTCTGAAAGCGAAACTCCTGTATTCTTGGTGTCACCGTAGATTATTTTAAAATCAGATTTTTAATTTCCTTTAAAACATGGTGGTCTTATTTTTGTGTGTTATGTGACAGCCATCTAAGGTCAATATTTATTAAATGCGATGTGGCCTTGTAAATCAGATCTATGGAAACCATTCTGAAAGGGAAAGATAGTTTGGACGGCTGCTCTTCATTCGTCTCAGTAGCAACAATTTCTTTGAATTCAGTGATGCAAAAGCAGTCATATACTGTACTTAGTGCACTAAAGCTTAAATCAAATCTTAACATTTTTTACTAATACAAGAGACATGTTTAACAGAAGGGGAAAAAATCTTCGTCTGTGACAGGAAATCAATTTAATCCATTTGTCTTTTTTGTTTCTTTTTCAGGCTGATATTTGGCACTCTTTACCCTGCATATTATTCTTACAAAGCTGTGAAATCAAAGGACATCAAAGAATATGTGAGTAATGAAGTCTGTGTCTGTGCCGCGGGATTTGTTTTCCGAGATTGCTCCTCGCCACATTGTAAAGACACCACCTGTATTCTGGGAAGGCTCATAAACCAGGGCAAGGGAAGTCTGGCCTGAAGGCTTGACTGGTTGACTGCTAGGCAGAAGGCTTAAACTGGGAGACTTGGGTTTCTGCTCCTGGCTCTCCTATGGAATTGATGTGCTCTTTGACAAATGCATGCTATTTCTCTGATAGTGCAAGCCACAGGCAGCCGACTTAAAAGGTGTTTGCTATCCAGAGCTTTGAGTGTTTTTCCTTTGTTTCTGAAAGTGGCATAAATCAAAGCCTCTTCCAGAAGCCCTGAAGCTTTAGCTAAACGTTCAAAAGAAGACTCAGAAGAAGCAACTTGAAGCATATGTGACTGAATCCTGACACACAAGTATCTCTCCGTGTGGAGTGACCTATTTACAGATGGGTCTGGTAACTGGGTGTGCTGTCTTGTCCTTCTGAAAAATCTTTCCTTGGCCCTGAAGGCAGATGTGCCATTAGGGAAAGTGAAAGGTGGGAGAATCAATACTACTTGGACCCCGTTGGGGTCCTGTAGGATTTGCAATGCCCTTCAGAATCTGAGCTCTTTGTTAACTTTGCTGAACCTGGCTCAGCCTCCAGATCCTGTCTCTTCAATCCTCTCAAGATCTCAGGGATAATGAGCCTATTTTCTCCTCTGGGTAACAGCTTAGATGACTATCCCATTAAGTCCTTAGTGCAAACTCAAACTGTGACTCAGAGTGGCTGTTAAGATTTTTCCAGTCTATCATTCCTCTCTTTCAGATTATGGTTTTGGATATTTTAAGAATTGTGTTACCCAACACACCAGATACTTGAGGAAAAATGTCCCTGCAGCGCTTGCACAAGCTGTACTTCTCCGGATTGGTGCATCCCCTCTTGGAAGTGCTGATGCTAATGCTAACATCCCCAAGCAGTGTCTACTGCTGATACTGTATGCTGATTTCATAGTCCCTTTCTGCAAAATTTTCCATTGAAGAGTCTACTTCCTGTTGGAAATTCGATTGCAGAAGAGTAACTTCCATCAAATTTATGGGGTCAGGACCCTAATTTGGGAGTAGCAGATCAAAGACCTTGTCTGTACCTGAAATTGCTTTTCAGTTTGACACATCAATTTTGGAGATCCATCAGCTAGAAGTCTGATTTTAAAAAAATAATAATAATAACATGACACAGTACAAACCTTCATGTAGGTATACCTGTACTAGTCTAAACTTGTATCACTGTAGTTTATATTTATTATGTTTGATAATAGTCAGTTGGATAGGCTGTGTTAGTCACAGTGTTTTAGGCAGTGGAAATCTGTGCTGAAGGGGGGCTCACAGGGACCAGCCAAAGGTTTCTTGGTAACATTTTTCAGGATCAGAGCACAAAAATGCCAATAATGAGATTCTATTCCTTATATTTAGATGCTCAGTGGTTGCCCTTTCAGTAAGGCTCCTTCCAAGCTAGTTGAAACTGGTGAGATAATAGTCAGTGTTTTAGGCTGATCTAAGCCCTTCCACACTAAATTTGGGGTTATGTTTAAAAGTTTTGCTGGCAGTAGTATCTGACAGCTGTGCTGACAGTGAGACTTTAAATGAGTCAGTTATGTAAAAGGTCTGGCAGAAGCTGCCCTGAGAAGACATTTTTTCCAGGCATCAGGCAGTGTAACTGCTGTAACCCAATATAAAAGTCAGGAGAGTGAATATATAGCTGGGTAACAGGTGCTCGGGGAAGAATTGCAGTATTTGTCAGAAGGAGAGACAATACGGGTACTATCTCCACCGCTGTCATCAGGAGAGATGCTGGAGCAAGAGCTGGTGAGATCCAAACATTATATTTTGCCTTAATTGAAGTTTGGCCCACACCCTGATACTAGCCTTTGGTAATATTAAGATGAGCCAAATGAGATTTTTAATGACCTGTTACAGAGTTGTATCCATCAGCTGGCCAGTAAAGGTTCTTACATAGGATCAGCAAGTCAGAATGATATGTCTTTTTGTGAGAGCAATCCTAAGGGACAAATTCTTGCTTCCCAAGAGCTTGTGTGGAAATCTGGTGTGTCTCTTGTACTGAGATGGGAGAAGCACTGGCATTGTATTCAAGTCCTTAGTAACTATAAATATGTAGAGGGGAAAAATGACCCTCTTCTCTGTGAGGGTTACCCTCTGCATTTGTACGTGTAACAGATGTTTTGAGATCCTCTGGAAAAATGTCATAACTACTGCTTTCTTTTGCCAGGTCAAATGGATGATGTACTGGATCATATTTGCACTCTTTACGACAGCAGAGACGTTCACGGATATCTTTCTTTGCTGGTGAGTATCAGATCGGAGACGGTCTTTGGAGTGAGATGGAAAGAAAATGAAAATGTTTTTAAGGAAAAGAGGGGTACAGGGGTGCATTGCATTTTGAACACAGACTGAACAGCTTCAGGTGCATAGAATTATTTTGTCTGGAAGATTCATACTTCCTTTCTTAGTGTTGTCATATGAAAAGGAAGGAAGAAGATGGAACAACTCAGAGATTCTTGAGAAATCATTACAAGAGGCTCTGTCCCCTACCTGTAGGAAATAGGACTCTGTCAGAGGCACAGCTGATAACTGAGTTGGATGCTTCTGGAGATCATCACAGAAAAAAACAGTAGCTTTAGCTACAGGCACAGATCTGGGCTTACCTAATTGTATCCTACAACAAATACACAGAATCTGTGAATCAGGCAGAAAGAGCACTGCAGCACAAGCTTTGTCTCTAGGTTGCTGCATGGGTTGTTGTTGTTCCTGAGATGTTTTCCATGTCCTTTCTTGGGTAAACTGAATTGATGGATTGATGGAAGTGGAAATCTGTGCTGAAGGGGGGCTCACAGGGACCAGCCAAAGGTTTCTTGGTAACATTTTTCAGGATCAGAGCACAAAAATGCCAATAATGAGATTCTATTCCTTATATTTAGATGCTCAGTGGTTGCCCTTTCAGTAAGGCTCCTTCCAAGCTAGTTGAAACTGGTGAGATAATAGGTTTCAGGTTTTGGGTCAGCGGATTTTAACTGTAGTGCCTGTCCCTCACCTGAAGCCTGTCCCTGCACAACACTGAGTACCTGTAGTGACTCCTCGAAACAAAGGGAATCGGGGGTATTGGCACCATGTCAAATCTGGTGCAAAAGGAGATAGTGGGCAGTATTGTCTCTTTATCTAGTTTGCACTCAGACCTACCTCCCCTGTGATCCTCTGGGGCTTTTGTCTGGAGGAAGCATTGTGTGGGTCACTCTGGAGGAATGGCAGAGGGCTTGTCCAGCCTGTGAAGTACTGTGCTGTAGAGATCTTTGGTCAAATAGAAGCCCAAACTAGCAAACCAATGCTCCGAGCAGAGCCGCAGAGGCCCGTTGGGTCAGGTATGGCCTCACAGGCTCGATGGCAGTGCTGCGTTAGCACAGTCCGGCTGGGCTGGTGTGCATCCATCGCAGGGTCTCTGTGCTGCTCGCCCTCATCCCTGCCTTCAAAGGGTACCAGCATTGTGCTTAGGCTTTGTCCTCCAGAAGGGACCTAAATAATCTAATCTCAGGAAGACCCTGACCTGTTGTTAACCTAACCTGTTAGAGTTAGTGCCTTGCTTATTTTGCCGCACTACCTGAAAGCCTCCTTGTGAATTTGCACCTTTATAATGCAGGTTGCTTGGACGACAAAGGGATTTTGCATTTCCATTTCAGTCAGGTTAGTGTTATCGTAAATGCAGAAAGCTAGAGGGATGAAAGGTGCCTAAATAAATTGATGGAATACTCATTCCTGGGTTAGTTTTTGCTGCCTCACGATGACTGAGGCAGAGTATGAAGGCAACATCTGTGCTCTCTGCCTGGAGACTGCTCTGCTTATCACACAGCAGAGTCTCTTCCAGCCCATTAACTAATGGCCCTAATACCTGAGTACAGGGAAGATTTACCCACATGCCTAGATGAGATGTGTACAGAGGTGACTGAATGTGTATTGGTTCTTGGAGTCTCTGGTAAGCAAAACCTGCCCTAAGCTATGAACTAGCTAGTTTCTTCCTGTGTTGAGCATCTCTAATCAAAACAGTGGTGCTTTTGGGATTGGGCATTAACAGCTCCTTTTTTTTTTTTTTTTTTTTTTTTTTCCCCTCTCCTAGGTTTCCATTCTACTATGAACTCAAAATAGCTTTTGTAGCTTGGCTGCTCTCTCCATATACAAAAGGTTCCAGCCTCTTGTACAGAAAATTTGTTCACCCAACACTGTCTTCAAAAGAAAAGGTAATCACGGGTGCCCAAGCCCTCTCTGGGTGAAGCAGATCTGCAGTGTGTTTGCTCCAGTCTCTGTATCACTCATTTTCATTGAAGGACTGGGAGTTGCTGATTCTCTTCCTCTGCCATTTTACCATCTCTTTTTTGTTGGTGTTTTTGTTCTTTGTCTGTGGCAGTTATGTTTATAAATACTGGCATCTGTTCAGCTCACTCATAAGTATCAGCTCATCTCTGTGCACTTGAAAAGTTAGGAGGGAGGAAAGTAAAAATACCTCCTGAGTGGCTTTCCACATAGTTGTTGAAATAGAAGTGCTGTGTTGTGGCTGGTTATGATTAGAGCAAGAATCTCTCATCCAGGGCTTTTAACTTTGTACCCAGCTCTTCATAGTGCGTATTGTGCAGGTATGAGACTAGTCTATCCTGTCTGTGAAAGGGGCTTAGGAAGCGCTTGCGTGGCTGGGTGAGGTATAGCACCTCACGTAAGGCTTGTGAAGCAGGTTGAGGTCCTGGTTTGAGAAATGTCTCGCTGTTAGCTTCAGAGGGAACGTTGCAGCTTGGATCGTTTGCCTGCCTCAGGGACTACAGTGGCTGTGAATGGGACATTGTCAGGCAGATCCATCTGGCTCTTCTGAACGCACGGGCCAAGAACAACTATTAGCCAAGTATCAACATGCAAACTAATACGAAGCAAGTAACTGTTTCCTGCAGTGGCAACTGTGGAAGTGAAAGAGTTCTGTTTAGCCACAGACAGTCAATGAACAGTTGTGTCTCAGTCTTGTCCCAGAAGGACAATGGGGATCAGTCCCCTGTCTCTCGACTTCCTGGGAACTTCTGCTTAGGCTCCTCGCAAACAGTGCTCATGCATTTTGGGGAGGAAAGGAATCACTAAACAGCCAGCAGCTTCTTGCAGCTTCCGGTCACTACTAACCCAGCACATTCAGTAGTTGAACTCTGGAAATCTCTGTCATCCATTATCATCCAGGCCCCTGTGTCTTGGGAGAGAAAGAGTGAGGGCAGGGACTTTCATAACCATTTCATTCTGTGTTGAGCAGCATCTGAGACCAGCACCACAGGACCTACAATGGGCATGTTGAAGCCAGACAGTGCGGTACTATGCAGAGATATCTCAGATACTTCTGAGACCACCGGTTCTGGGCATAGGGCAGTAGAGCTGCAGCTGCACAGAACCATGCTGCATTTTTTTTAATTAGAGAAAAGATCTAATTTGTCTTTAGACCCCATAGATTGCAAATACCTCTTGATACATCTTGGGCCATTCTGCCCAGGTGGATGTGGCTTTAATACTTCCAGGACCTCTTCGTGGTGTTGCACTGCGCAAGTGTATCCCTACTTTGAGGACCCAGTCATCCAGAATAAAGAACTCTCAAAGGCTGCAATGGGAGCTACTGCTCTCCTGAAAACTTCTCCTCTTACAAACACTGGCTATGAACTTCTCTCCGGTCAAAGTGGGAAAATGGAGGGAGATGTCTGTCTCCGTGAGAGATGATCTGACTCTGCCAAAAGAGCGAGGCTGGGAGCGCTCTGAACTTGTCCTTCTTGTGCTTCTTTTTTTGTTTGTTTTTTTTGTCTGCTGTGACAGGAGATTGATGACTGCCTTGTCCAGGCAAAAGATCGGAGCTACGATGCCCTTGTGCACTTCGGGAAGCGGGGGCTGAACGTCGCGGCCACAGCAGCTGTCATGGCAGCTTCCAAGGTAACGATGTGGGTCAGCAGGGTGACATTAGCATCTGGTCTGCATCCATTGCCAACAGCAGCCACACTGTGGAGGGGGAGAGAGAATGGGGGTAAAGATTCTCTCACTACTTACGATCATGCCTCCCAATCTCCCATTCATCAGCCACATAGGTGCCTCTTGGGATGAATACTGTAGAGAAGGCAGTAAGTGTGGTAGCAAGAGAACTCGGTGAGATAGTAAATGCTGGATTAAGCCTAGGGTCTGCCTCAGACCTCTGTTGGAATTTATATATCCTATGAATCCTGCGTATATATCCCATGAAGAAGATGCTGATTAACGTTAGGCAAACACAGTTAACCCCCTGGCTGATGCGTGTTTTTCTGAGGTGAGGGGTTGGCCATCCATACTGCAGCTTGTTACAGCTATGCTGAATTGTTGAGAATTCTAGAAGCTCTGGTGACTTCTGATTTGGGTCCTAACAGAACGCAAATGGGATCTAGAGATGTTCCTGGAGGTTAGAAGTTCAGCTGCAAGGTTAACACATACATACCTAGCATATACTTTACTGGAGGCACATGTATACACAAGTGAGTGGGAAATGGCATTAGTTGCCTTTGAAGAATGACGAGATGTTGGAGGGATGATCTCATCAGAGGAGGTATGTCCTGTATTCTGTTCCTAGCTTAGAGCCAGAACCAGAAAACAGTTGGTATCTCTATTCTTCGTTTGCAAAAAAGCTGCGTAGACTTGATAACTGCACTCTGTGGTCCTTCTCCCAGACAGTGGATTACCATGGTTGAGGTTAGATACGCATAGTGGCCATACTCTTGTGCTTTGGGGGAAAGAACTTGTAGAGAAGATAACACTTTCATGCAAATACACTGTCTTTTGCAAATGCAAAAGAATAGTAGGAACATATGGGCGAGATAGGTGCTGGTATTAGGAAAAGCATATGAATGGGAATTTAAAGAATTGATTACTCTGCCGCACACTTCTGAAATAACCTCAGGCACATCATTTAATCTCTCCTGCCCTTAGCTTCTATAAAAATGAGTTACACAGCCTTAGATAGCCAAATATGTTAAGGCCTATAAAGCATGTTGAATGGAAGATATTATGGAAATGAGGAGTCCCTGGGATGTGCCAGGTGGAATGAAAGACTTGTATGACGTTCTCAAGAGAAGTGAAGAATTTCCTCCCTTTCCCTGCCAAGCATTGTACAGATTGTGGCTCTCAGGCATAGCTGAGGCCTTGGGCAGTTCAAATTCTGCTCTTAAACTGTTACTTTTTCAGTGGGGAGGCTCTGCTAACCCAGGGACTGACAGCTAACCCAAATCTGAAGTGAAACCTGGGACAAATGTGGAGCGAAAGCAAAGCTGTGTATTATATGCCCAGAGACTCAGCATTTGTGTGATACTTTTGCAACACCGAGGCTTTCACTGCTGCTCTGGAAGCGTGAAGAAGTCACACCATGGTCATAAATCAGGCTTTGAGAATGCCCGTTTGCAGCATTCCCTTTTCTCCTAATCCCTTCCTACAGTGCACTGCAGGTTCTCTATGCTAGAGCCATTTATAGGACACAGGGAGAAACTGTGTGTAAATCCTGAAGAAATTCTGATTCTCATTTGGGTGGCTCTGGAATATGAGAAGCCTGCAATGGCCCTGGCCCACAGTGCCCGCTTGTTCATCTGGAGACTGGAATAGGGTCTTTATCAGCTCTTTAGCCTGAATGAACAGCCAGCACCACTGTTTTTCTTCCTACCTTTCTGCTTTTCCAGTGTATTTCTGAAGAATCCCACTCCCTTGAAATGCAGGTGCAGTGATAGCAGGAAGCTGGACAGAAGGGAGGAGTCTTCAGGGTACAAGAAGGATACTGTGGCGCTTGATTTAATGAAGCTCCCCATTCAGTGCTGGAAGAAAGCAATCCATGCTGTGACTTCTGCAGTATTGTTGTATGGTGCATTTGCAGGCCTAACCTTAGAGGCAGCAGTTAAAATAATGCTACTTGTAATGGACCAGATGAGTGTTCCTGCATGCTACTTTAAGGAGGGGAGAATGATCTGTTGATAGTATTAAGAGGGAGTTATTGGATTGATTGATGGATTTTTACAGCAAAGCAAGGACTATTCTTGTCTTTGCTTCAACTCTGAGATTAAATTTATTACTGAAGGGAAAAACAGGACTCCTGACTTCCCTCACTACTTCAGCTTGTGGCAAGTTGCTTGCTTCTCTGTGCCTCAGGGTGCAGATCCAAAAGATAGGGCAAGCTGATATAACAACTCTCTTCCTCCAGAATGGGTACTTCCCATGGGTACGCTATGCACCAGGTCTTTGGACCTCTTCAGATTATCTCTAATCTATCAGAAAACCCAGAAAGAGAAAGAAAGGGAATACTATTTCTGTTAGCAAGTAAAAAAGCTCACAGACGTGTTTCAGGAGTGTCTGAGCCAGCACAAGGGAAGGGACAGAACTGCATGGTGAGTATGAGCAGGGGGAAGCAAAGCGCGATCTCTTCTGGTAGTGAGGAGCCATCAGATTAGATCTGCTGTTCACAAGACCACACCTGTAACAGATTTGCACCCTTCATGGTGTATTAGTCTGGAATGATTGAAGTGCTTTCTGGCCCTCCCCTTCTTTCACTGAATTTACCATCTTTTTAGCAGAGAGAGTTGAATGGCTGAGACTTACAGCCTAATGTGTTGTGGTACAGAAGTGCTGAGTGGGATTACTCCAGCATCCCAGGATGTCAAGTGTGGACATGTACCCATTTAGCTGCCCTTGCTGCGGAGGGAGCCATTTCCAAGAGAAGGGTGATACAGGCAGGTAGGGGTGGTAATAACAGCTTTTGTTGCCCTACTTTTCAACTGCTGTTAAATGTTTGTCAACACCCTTACACGCTCACTTGAGAAAGAGGTATAACAGGACTAGATTATCCCGCATGAGATACATTTAAATGACTAATTATCTGTAAAACACTTTGAGCTGACAGATGCTAAGCAAGACTGCTTTCTGGGGGCAGGAGGAGAGCACTCTTTGTAAGGTTTATTCTGGCTTTCTGAATGGAAAGGTTTAAAAGTGTCTAGCTAGCATATGATAAGCCTTGAGCATAGATGAGAAAGTGAGCCCTGAACAGATTCATTGGGTTATAGCGTTTAACTGGTCAGGTTAAAATTGGAACCTGTAGAAGTGACCATGTATTCAGGAGTATTGAGCACCAGCAGCTGCCATGGAAAACGTGGCTTTCACCAGCAAGAGGAAGTGAGGATCTGTCTTACTTCACTTGGATTAATGGGCGAGGAAAAGGTGCTTTTGCTGTGAAGAACTGGAACCCCAGACTTTGCAAATCAGTAGCTTCTGCTGGCAAATACCCAGTGAGATGCTGGCCTGAAAGTATATTCCTAACAGTCCTGTTTTCAGAAATGAACTTAGATCTGCAGGCTCTTGTACTTGGAGACATGCCTCGACTTGCATAGCCCTGTCCTCTCCCATTTCTCTAAGTTGTTGTAACTGATTTTGTATTCCCACAGTGGTCTGGATCCATCGTAGTCTTTTGCCTTTGGCAATAAGATCTTTGGGTAAAGCCCATGTTTTCGTTCTGTTTATAGATCACTCGGCACAACGAGGCTGGCTCTCAGATTAGAGTTTCTCTGTGACGCTACTTATGTATTTATCACAAGCTAAGTTGCTGCAAACTGAGCTCAGACACAGGTACCTTCGTTATCTCTGATCCCCTGGCCGTTTCCCCTTTCTGTTTTAAATAGCCTGTATTTTTAGCTAGCCAAGTGCAAGCTTCTCTTTCCTGTTCCCTTCCTCTTGCTCCCCTCCCCTGTTGTGTTTTCTTTTGAAGCCACAGTTGTGCTAACACTGGCACAAACCTGTGCCAAATCATTTCACAGGCTGAGGAGCTGTCAGTGTCCCAAGTACCCCGGGCCTGCCCAGCTGGCTCACTTGGGTGTTTTCTCTCTCTCTCAGGAGAGTCTATTTTTGATGATCTCCAAGTGGAGACAGAAAGTCAGACATCTGCTTTTATTACCCCTGCTAGGTACTCAGGATGGGTCTGCCCCAGCAGCCTGCATTCCCCTCCTGGTAGCGTAATCTCATTTGGGGCTCTGTAATCCTGTCCTCAGTACTTGGTCATCCTGTCACACGCTGTGACTTCAAGTGGGTCAGTGCTAAATGGTGAGATTAGATGACCAGGCAGTAAATCCTGCTGTTCTTTGCTTGTTTTCAATTAGTTCCAGCTAGTTCAGCCATCCCTGCTTCTGAGGGGTCCTAAGTGCTGATCACCTTCTTCCAGCTCTCCTCAGAGAAGGAGAGGAGAAGCAGAAAAAGCCTTTGGGCATCTCTCCTTCCCTCTGCTCTAGGAGAAGTGGAGCAGCAGCAAGGGTGTTACAGCCCCAGGTGTGGGGCTCTGATGGGGATGGTGCAAGGCCCAGATCGGGCAGCAGAGCCATCAGACGGCTGATCTGCAGGTCCGGTTGCTGAGTGAACAGCTAGGAGAAGTGTATGGCTGCAGTGAGGAGAAGCACCGGTTGTTGAGAAGCATCGCCAGCCTCCTCCCGACCCACCTGTGTGTGCTTCTTCGCTGGCACCGCACACCAGCGCTTGCTGTTCTGGCTGCCTCATCCTCCGCCACTCCGTCTGTCACCCTGAGCCTCCCGCTGCCTTGCTGTCCCACATCCTCAGCTCTTCTTCTGCCTCCTTCCCTTTCCCAGACACTGTCATTCCCTCCTTCTGTCTCTACAGTGCTCCCATCATTGTTTTTTTGGTCTCCCCAGCTCTTTGGCCTCTCCCCCTCTCTGACCCTCCCCATCAAGTTTCTGGGTTTCCTAGATCCGGTTCACGTGTTTCCTTGTTCATCATCCTAGATAAACTGTTTCTGCCAAATAGCTCAATGCCCTTTTCCCCCAGGAAATGCTTCTCCCATCTATTCAACCACCCCCAAAGTGCCACTTCAACTGTTTGAAGGGAGAGCTGCAGAAAACATCTTGCAGCCAACAGATTGTCAGTACCCAGATGTTTCTGGTATTTTCCTCTGCCTTGCATGGGACAGGGCCTGTTTGCCCAGCAGCTGGTGCTACGGCCCCTTGTGTGCTCCCTTGGTACAGCCCATCTTCAGAAAAGAGGAGCGGGGCACAGAAAGCTGCTGGCAGTGGGCACGGTGCCTTGACAGGAGATGGTGAATGGGGTGGAGGGAGCAGGCACGCCTGACTGGTGTCGATGAAAAGCCCATTTGTGCCTAGTAGGTCTGAGAATCAGTCCAGGAGCCTTTCATGCGTGGGGAGACATGACTCGTGGTGCCGCCAAAGTTGGGAGTCACTCTGGTTATCTGTTAAAAGGGGCAGGCATGCGAATGAGGGCGGGAGGATTTCAGTATGCTCGTCCACCTCCTTAACTCTCAGGAGCGGCAGCATCAGCGGTTCCTGAACTGCTTCAGCTCACAACCACTTCTCTGGTCTAGCGACCTCACTTCCATTTTCACCTCTGGGCTCACATCCCTGTGTCTGGTTGCAGCACCACTGGTTTAGGTTTCCTTGGCCCAATAAATTTCTTGGGATGTCTCACAGTGCATTTGTTCTTTTTTTTACATTAGGACACGGGAAGAGAAATACTGCTGATGATTTAGATTTCATCTTCTGTAGGCAAACAGTGTTTCTTCATTTCTAATATCTGGTTGGTATGACCAGTGCAACTGCCTGAAAGTCAGAGGTTTTTAGCTCCTTAATTTTCCATGAGAATCGAGACCTGTTTACTCTGGGAGTTCGGAGTCCAAGGTCACAGGGGAAATGCTGCCTTTTGTGATGTGTCAATAGAGAAATGTGCTTTTACTTGGATCGGGAAAGAGAGAGGCAGGAACTAGAAAGGATCCTAAAGATCTTAAAGAAATCCTAAGGATCTTAAAGAGACTGAATAAAGCTTCTCTTAATGATGAGATCCCACTGTTTGGGGGCAGATTGTTTCTTTGCCTACCAAATATTTTAGAAGACAGTTCTGTCCATGCTGTCTAGTACCATATGTGTAGTGACCACGCTGTATGTATGCCCTGGTCTGTATGGCCAACAGTTTCGGAAAGCAGGAGTGATTAAGGGTACTCTGTTTGAGAAACCTTTGGACACCTGTTATCTCAGATGGGCTGAGAACCCTCTATATGAAAGTAGCTTACTTTAGGGGATCTCCATTTGGGATCCAAAATTATGATCACTTGGGAGCTATATTATACCAGTAAATAAAAATAAGCATTATTTTCTTGAAATGTATGGTAGTATGCCAGTGATTACAGTGTTTCATGGATTATTGCTCTGTCATGGTACGATTTATCTTTCATTCTGACATCTCCTAGAAACCATTTTTACCAAATCAATGAAAACTTAATGCTGTTTCAGAACTAGCTGCTTTAGTTTTTCCCTTTTGTTGGCTTTCACTGATGTCTCCAAGAAGCAGACAATAGTCAGTGAATGCACAGGCAGAACAAAACAATAAAATTATATGGAGAGTCTGGACTGGGAGAGACAATAACAGACAGTTCCCAGGAGAGGAAATGAACTACACAAACAAAAAGGGTGGATGGAATTGGTTTCCACCATTGCATTAACGTCAGCTGGTTTCCCTTTGAGTTTTTAGTATTGTCTGACATCTCCAAACTGTATAGCTGTTCCAGGCTTGGCACACAGGCCCTAGTCATAAGGGCATTTCTCACAGGATATTTATCTCCACGCAGTTTGATAATGGCAGACACAATTGCCCCCTTCCCTCAGGCCTGTGCTCAGAGCATGAAGTCACTGGTTCGGCTCTCTGCAGGGCCTTCCTGCAGCCAAATGTGATACATTTCTGCGTGCAAACTCCCACTCATTGCCGTGAGCAATTCCCCAATGTTAACCTACTTCTCACAATAGCTCTCAGTCACTGGCATGAAAGTGGCTGTTGAACACTGCCGACTGTCACATGTCCCTCCCCTAATCCTGTGCCTTAATTGGTAGTAAATCCACTCTGTGCTTAGTGATCCTAAATCTGGGTTACAAAAGTGGCCAGACACCAGGAGTTTCTCCAGTGGGAAGCACCAATCAAGTGCAGAGAGTGGAGTGGTAACCCTTTGTGTTTATATTTGCTTAATTCTTTAAACATACTTGCTAGGTAACACCCTATCAGCTGGGGTTATGGTGTGTTTTCTCCATCTCGCTGGGAAAACTGAGGAAGGGAGAAGCTATATTCAATAGTGTAACCTACAGGTGTCCCTACTGCTTCTCCCAGATTCTAGTGTCATCGCTGATATGTATGTGAATCCCTGTACAGCAGTACCCGATGTCATGCTCATATCTCACCTCGGTTATTTATGCTTCAGATAGACTTTCTTCTCAAAACTTCTATGTGTGTTGCCACATTGGCTCTCTTTTTCCCTTGCTAGGTCTCTCAGTTACTTCATTTACACTTGTATTTGGACCAGAAAGAAGGGCAGGTAACCAGCAGAATGCTTTCACTAACCCCAAACTAACATCTACCTCCCCATAAGGCTAGTTTGAGCTGTTTTCAGCTGAGGTTGGTCTGAGGCCAGATGCTGTCTGCTCAGCTTCCAGTGGGTAGATCCCGCTTGCGGAGCTCTGAAGGCATCTCTCTGATCTTATGAGCAAAATGCCTTCCAAGTCCTCTGCTGGCAAGAGGAAAGACTCCAGCAGCCAGGCAGGGAATTTTGTACATGGAAAAAACCAACTAACTCTGGTTGTTGCTACTGTGCTGGCCAAGCTGCTGTGTTTGCTTTTGTTTTCTCACTAATGTATAAAGGGAGGCTCTCCGGTACTGCTGTGATTCCATTAGGATGGATGGGCTTGCAATGGAGCTAGGGAGGCCAGAACTTGGCTCAGAGATGAAGACACAGCTCTGCAAGCATTTACCGGTAGCCTGGCAGCTGGAGTAGTCGAGGAAGTTTTGCTGACCCTGGAGTAATTACTGCTATCCTACGAATATGCACTCCAGCTTGTAGTGCATATGTGCAGGAGAGAGGCTGTAACACGCATGCAGACATGCCCGTTACTGTGGAGGAGAACTGCTAACCAACGTTGCAGCAAAAAGAGAGGAGAACATTAACAGGTTTAGTATTGTGCTAAGTGTGGTAAGCGCAACTTAGTGTTCCCTTGCCTGTCAATTAACGACTGATCCTAAGTTGCAAAAGACCAGAAGGTGCCAACTTGTTTGAACATTCACCATATTAAAAGCTCCTTTTCTATGATGTGTTTTTTTTTTTTTTTTTTTTTTTTTGTTGCTGGTTTGTGTCGCTTCACCATGCTGTGTTACAGTTTCTACAGCTGCAAAAGGGAGTTTCTCTAGGTATCAGAGATTTTTTTGGAGCCTAGATAATGTCTACAAAATTCTTTTGAATTTTCAGACTGAAGGTGTGGTACTATCACTGTTATTTGTATATAGTTAGGCCACATTTAGTTGGACTTTTCATATAAATTGCAGACTGCTTAAATTGTTTGCCTAATTTTACTTATGTAGGACCTATGTAAAGCCACCTGAATATGTGGATTTCTTTTTCCCGTGAGTAATCCACATGGATTTAAATCCAGTTTTCCAGATTCCTGAATCGTTCTTCCTCTATAAAGTTTTAATTCAAATATGAGTATAAGATTAACTATAGAGAAGCAAAGTGATGAAGAAAATTCTAGCAATTTCTGATGAAGGGCTTTTTATAGGGCCTGTCACACTACTGACTTCAGATTTTGAAAAAGATCAAGAGTTCTGATCCTTACAGGCAAATACTGATCGGGTCAGTGTTTGCACCCTAGGCTCACAGAGGTTAATGTTAATTTCTAGAGATGACAGTGTCTGCAACATTTAGCGGAAGGTAGCATGCAGGTTAGCTGACTTTAAAATCTGAATATTTTAAGATATTTAAATATCACAAATATTTAAATATGTAAATATTTAAAATAGCTGACTATTTTGATACTTTTTTTTAACCACAAAAAGGTGGAGAGAGAATTTACCAGCTGTGGGGAACTAAGGTATGCCTAAACTATAGCTGGAGTTATGACTGAAGCAGGTAGAGACATACCTAAATTAGTTTTAGATTAACTAGTATGCCACATGGATGGGAGCTTAAATTGCCAAAAAAAACCTTAGAATCATAGAAAACCTTGTGCAGCTTAAATGTCCATGCTTTGATGGGTGATTGCACCATTGGTAGTGTCATGAATCTAAATTAATTTGATAGCAATTGATAGCACAGTTACTGGGAGATGGTAATACCATGTAATTTGTGATATTAGTCTTTTGTTCCATCTAGTGCACGCGGAGACCCGTCCCAGCCTGGTCCTTCCATGCTCTGTATGGAGAAGAACTGCCCCATCTATGGGCCTAGTGAGGTTGGTGGGTCCTGGGAGAGGAACAGGTCAAGGAAGCTTTTGTGCTGAGATACAGATCTTTATCAGTGGGGTGGGAAGGGCTCTGCTTTCAGCTTGTATGGTGCTTTCACCATGGGGTGAACTTCCCTAGAGGCAGAAACATCAGATTAATTTGAGAGTAGCTACTAGTGAGAAGGAGGACAGAGAGATGTCTGCTCCCACTTGTTGCCACCAAAAGCCGCCCTATCTAGCAAAATACTGTATCAGAGGTGCCATGCATTTCAGGACAGTCTGTCCTAGGCGAGAAGTGGATGAGGTGGGAGTTGAGTCTGGACAGGCAGTCTTGTGCCTAAGGAGAGTAAAGAGAAGACCCAGTGTCCCAGCGTTACTGTATGCTTGTGTCCTTTCCTCGAGGATGGTGTCCCCAAGGGACAGGTCCTGCAGTGCCAGCAAGATCAGCCTGACAGGGCCCCTGGGGATTGAGGGGAATGAGACTGAGGTGCTGTCATCCACAGCCCGACAGGCCTTCTAGTCCCCTACTCAAAAAATTACTCAGTACCACTATGCTATTTTGCTGTTGACACAGTGAAATGCTATTCCCCATGGCCACACTCATGCTGCTACTGCAGCCAAGCTCACTAGGATAAAACTAGCCCAGGTCCATGTGGACATGCTGCAGACAGCTCTGGCCTGCGGTGTAGGCATAAACTTTGAAACTGTCCCAATTCTGTTGTAATTTCTGTCATGTTTCTATTGGGACTCAGGTAGAAATGTTGTGGTGACTAGGAAGGAATTGTGGGCAAAGTGTTATGTTGTGTCCTAGGAAACCTGAAAAGTCAGATCTATTCCTACAAAGATGGAAGATCTTTGTAGAAAGGCAAAAATTTGGAAGATAAGAAAAATGGAAGGAAGGTCAGCAAGCTCCTTCCCACGCTATTTGTCACCACTCAGCTTAAGCCTTTTCTATTCCTGCCCTTTATGAGATTTGAACGAACCATTTCATGGAATGGCAATAACAATAGTATTTTGCTATTATGTATATAATGAGCAACCCTTGCTGTAATAATCTTGGGTTGCAATGTATCGAGGCTTGTTAATGAATTATAGTATTTTTCTTTGTGTTTTTAAAAGTCTTTAATTTTTTTTTCTGGAGAACATCAAAGTTATTTAGCACAGCTGCCATGGTATCAATGTATTTAGGGCATGCACATTATATACTATGTAATGGACAACAGATGACAGACAGATCTTTTTGTTTTAAAGCTCTCTGGGGCATTTGATCCTTATATACCACTATATCACCGGTTGCAATGCAATATTAGCACAACATCTTCATTTTCACTGCAAAAAGTGCACCGGTGTCATCTTTCTTGCCAGGCTCATCTGATGTGTGAATCTTGTTTCTAATCGGTCTCATGTCCACAGTCACAAATGACAAGCTTGGGTGGAGTGGTGCGTCAGACCTGGGTTAGCTGGTTGAGCGGAGGGGCTGGAGGGAGGTTACGGGTTTGGGCACCACTGACGCTTGAGCTGCCGGAGGGAATCCAGCGTTCACATTACAGCAGCTCATCAACTGCTAACCCTCTGGCTTTGCTGATGCAGTCAGTCTGCAGCCCCAGTGTGTTATTTAGTGATCTGGTTGCTCTCAACTGGCTCTCACTAAGGATCTGCCTGTTGTAGTCAGGCTGCAGGGTAGGGATGGCTTGTGTTAGTTTTAAGCTAGCTACTGAGAATAATATTGCAGTGCAGGAATTTGAGGCAAGCTAGAAAACCCCTCCAGAACTATACTGCTCTGGGTGGCTGTGACCCTGTTGAGATCACCCCCAACTAAGCAGCCCTGCGAGCAAATTTCAGTATATCAAATTTAATATATTAGTGACAGTTGCAGTCTGTTACTGCAGAGTAAATGTACCTTAGACTGGCCTAAAAGGAATAGATCGAGCTGCCTGTTAAGAGTAAGAACATGTCCCAAGAGTGACTTAGCCACTGTCAGGAAAGTAGCCAAAATTCAAGCATCAACTCTTGTGGCAGTTTGGAGACTGCAATAGGAGCAAAAAAATCAGCAAAGTAACTCAGTGTTCAAGGAATAAAGCCTCGTACAATTGAAATGCTTTAAAACTAGAACAGGCCAACAGGAAAGAACATAATAAAGTCTGCAGGAAGAGCTTGGTGGGTGTGCGAACACTTCTCTGTAGCAGTCTGCAGAAAAGCTAAATGCAAAATGCTGCCAAACACAGCACAGCACACAGAGAGAGACCTTAAGAAAGCAAAGGTTCAGTTAAAAAAAAAAAAAAAAAGGATAAAAATCCTAGTGCAGCTTCCGGGCTAGCTCCACCATGTGACTCTATTCTAGAAAGAACAGTTCAATTTTGTTTCTCTTAGATGATATTTCTACTGATGGTACTTCGGGGCAGCACTGAAGAAGTCCTCATCATGTGGTATTTGCTTCTTGCTGATGTAGAAAAGTGCTGCAGCCCAGAACGTGCAACCTGGCTGTGCTCCAATTGATGTGCTGTGGAGTTGAGAAGGAAGCTGGAACCTGGAGAGGATTTTTCTTGCATGAAAAGCTTCAGGCTGACAAGTTGAGAGATTACTGACCTAGCAATTTTCTCAAAGATAGAACCTGCAAGCTGTCCCAGTGACCGTAGTTCTAAGCACTTGATGCCTGGTCTGTTTTCCGTCCCTAGAAGTAACAATTTTCAAGGAAATTTTTTTTGGGGGTAGCGGCACTAGTTTTCCACTTATCTGTGTGTGAAATTTCTGAAGTAATGTTGGGAAACTGGTACCTCTAAGTTAGTTAATGCATTGCCACCCCCATCCCATCAATGACAGTACGTTAGGGGATGGGCAGAGTTGGGAGGAATGTGCTAGGATTTGTTCGTAGCTGCTCAGGATGTGTCCACTCTCCAGATCAAGCCAGCACTGGAGCATACTCCTCACTGGCCCATCGCCTGCACCCTGACTTTGGGGACAGGAAACTCAAATCCCTGGGCCAGAAGGGAGCGATGGCCTGTTGTGGTCCAGTCCCAAAGCAGAGCCCTGAGGAACATTTCAGCCGACATTTCCCCTTACGTAGTGCTTTGACAAGAACAAGTCGGAGTGAAGATGGTGTGTGGATTGCTACAATGTGCCTTATTTAGCCATTTTTACATCATTTCCCCACTTTCTATTTTGTATTAAATAAGCAGAGCAAGATTTCTGATTGTTTTTACCTCCTTCTGACTTCACCTCAGCATAAGCAGATTTGCTCCTGTTGAATTTCTTCTAATTTACACTAGCAGAAATAATTTGAAATCAAGCCTTGTCTGTCTATTTCAGTATTTTTTTTCAAGACTATTTGTTATGAAATGTCCTTCAGCAGAAAAAAGAAAAATAATAACATCTAAATACACTTTCCATCAATTATGCTATTTATTTTTGTTATGAATGGCTACTTAATGTAGCTAAATAGAGAAGGATAGATAAATTTTTTATCAATTTCTCTGCAATTTCTAGCATTCTTTTTGTAGGACTGTCATGTAGAATGTGGGTTACAGAACTCAAGAAGATATATAATTATCTTTTTTGATGAGACGTAGTTTTAATGAAAGATACCCCTTTAACAACCCATCGTTTATGAAGAACAATTATATTCCTTTCAGCAGGGACTATGTTTGTTGTTGCTTGGATGAGAGCTAATCTTAAAGAAGAATAGTGTGAAAGTTTGTTTATTTCTTCTTAAGCTGCATGAAAAAGAACCAGCTTATTTCTTTGGTTTTAAGAATAACTTTTTATTACCTTAAAAATTCAAATTTTCTGTGCTCTGGAAATTCTCTGTATGACTGAGAACTGCTGAGTGAATGTCATCATAGATGATTATCTTTAAGAAGGAATTATTTTCATGCAGAACATTTACTTGTGTTTCTGAGGACAAGCACCCGTTTAACACAGGTATCAGTGAAGGAACGTAGCTGTTAGACAGATTCAGTATCCTGCTCCTCCAGAAAGAACCAAGAGCGCTCTGAGCTCAAATGATTGCACGGAAGAATCAGAGATGCTATTCATCAAAAATGTGAATGGTCAGACCTCATTCATAGTACTACTCCAACAGGAAAAGTGAGGAGAGGGAGATTAAGCTGTTAACTCATTTGTATCCTCTGTAGGTTGCTGAACAAATTTTTTCTCTCCCTGTTGTCCTGATGGAGGGAGGAGAAAGCTCAAAACAAACTGTGGAATCTGACTTCTGTGTGTGTCATCTGCTTGCTTGTTTAACCAGGGACAAGGGGCTCTGTCTGAGAGACTAAGGAGCTTTAGCATGCAGGACCTCTCGACGATTCGCGGAGACAGCAGCAGCACTGTTCCTCCTTCAGTCACTGTACGAACAAGTAGCAAACAGAGCCAGCCAAAAACATCCAGAAGTGCATCGGAAGGCACTGGCAGCTCAGGTAAGTGCCAGCGTTATCTTCGGTGTTGTGTTTTCTGGAATATCATGCAGCTGAATGAAGTCACGCAGCTGGCAGGAATATATAGAAACAGATATTGCGGGTAACACGTACTAGAACTTGCAGGATGCAGACACACTGTTGGGTCTCTTGGCGCTTAGGAGAGAGAACAGTATCATTGTTTGATAGTTACTGTTCCTGGCTGGTACCAAAGACTAGACTCAAGCAGTCAAGGGAGACAGCCACAGTCCTTGCAATTTGAGCAGAAAAGCAAGGCCCTGGATTTGGGGCTTCAGTGACTGAGTTTTCAATGAGAGAGGCTGATGGAACTGCAAAAAAAGGGGAGTATGAATGCACAGGAGAGGGCAAGAGTCGTTATTATCATCAAAACCCCCATACCATGATACATGCTATGTCTCTTACGTCATCTAAACATGGAAGAGAGTTCTAATGTGTGCCTGTAGGCCCACTCCTGCTTTTTCTGAATTGTACAGTAGCTGTTATAATGCTTGACAGCTGTATTTTAAGAACTACATCACTGATGAAACCTACTCAGAAAGCAAACTCATATAAAGCACTCCTGGAAGTAGAGACGAGGATCTGACAGCTATTTATGATACGAAGGATGATTGTGTAAGCACTGGTGTGGAAAGCAAGCAAAGGCAATGGTTTGGCTTCAGATTCTGAAAAGACAAAGGGGAAAACAGCTACATGGTTACACAAATTCTTTTAAAGCTTGATTCAAGAAATCTTTGTGGGCCCAGATCCAGAACGTGTAATCTGAGATACCTTTGCAGTTTCTTCTTCGTTTTCCTGAAAGGCTGAGCCAGGAAGGGTGTTCCCAAGCAGGGGGCTCCAGATCGCTTCTGTGGTTCCAGGGCAACACCACAGATCATGGAAATCTGCTACTCCATCGAGAAGCCACAGGAGGTTGCAGGTGTGCTGCACTCACTAGCTTGTGAAACATACTCCAGCAAGCTTGAAATTCAGCAGTTGCAGCTTGTGTATGTTGAGGTCTGTGGAATCAGTTTTTCAGCATCTGTAGATTGCTACCTCATCTAGTTTCCGTTTAGTTTTGGGTTTTTTTAGAGGTGTCTGTCTCTTCCTTCGTAAAGGGTATCTTCAAGCCCTTCACACATTCTGAGAGTTAGAGCTCTTTACTATAATTTATATTTTAACATGCTCTGTTGAATAATTTCTCTCTATAGGTAAACTGAAATAGCTAATACCCAATGGTTGTTATTCTGGTGTTTGTATAAGAACTCTTTTGTATACAATATTAGAATATTATCATTTGAAGTAATCAATCTGAAGGTAAAGAGTTCATACATAGAATAGAAAACCTTCACTCAAAAAAAACTGCGTATCATTTATACCAAAATAACTAATGGCACAAGCCTAATTTAATCATCTTAATTTTGTGCAGAGCAGCCTTTGTTTTGCTCTGAAGGCAGCGAGTTCAGCTCACCTGGCCACAAAACGCTGCCTTAATACACCCAAATTGTTGATTTTGATCTGGTTTCATATCAATACTGTACAAAGATCTCTCAAAATGGATCTCTGAAATACTGAACCATTTCTAAACTTTTTGAACTGAGTCTAGAATGTATTACCAATTTTTGGATCTAGATGATTTGGGGATTTGGTTTTAATATTTCCTTTAATGAAACCTACAGACATCTACAAAGTCTCCTGAGAGCTCTCTCTGTCCCACCTCACTTAGGTATTTCTTTGGCATCTCTAGTGGAGTAGCCTGCTTGTTGTAGGCCCCCTCTCTCACCAGAGCCAGTACAGAGAGGCATCTCCGGAAGGTAATTTCATTCACCGGTGGTCGAGTCATCCTGTATGGAAGATTGATGGCCACAGTTCTGCCGTCACTTTTAATCAGATTAAGTGAAAGAAATTGTCACAGTATCTCCAGTCGCTGTGCTGCTTTGTATGGGCACAAGTGTGTTTATAGCCACTGACCAGAGGGGTGAATTGATCAGAGTAAGGTCATATATATATGGGAACGTGTTCATGGACACTAACTACAGAGCAGCTTACACAGCTCTTTTTCCTGTGTCAGAGCCCTCAGATTACACAAATGTCCATGTCAGCGGTCCCCACTGTGCCACAGAAACATTCGACTTCTGTTTCTGTGGCTGGTTTAGAGATAATGGGACTTTGTCTGACATCAGAGGGAGTCAGCAAAAATACCTGTGACTTTATGTTTGACATGAGCATAACTCAGCTGAAGAGCTCTGCTTTCTTGTAAAGGGTCTTGGAAGCTGCTGGCTGTTAGGAAGCATATCAGCAGTAGCTGGGATACATGAGACAGCTTTAAGAGCGTTTAAGGATGGGGCTGCAGGCAATGTACACTTGGTCTGAGTAGAAATCCTGCTTTATGTAGACTTTTAGGGAAGGTTTAAGGAACAAGTCTTGCATTTGCAAGAGAGGCAGTGTCATGATTAGGAAGCAAGACTGAATGCAGACCCTGCTTTATTGCAAAATACTGGTGTGACCAAGAGCATATTTTTATTCCTCAGTATGTTGGTAAAGCAGAACAAACTGCACTTTCCATGCATAGTTCTTGAAAGCAGTATATGATAGACTAGAATATGCTGGTGTATTTTATGGTCAGTGCCCTGAAAAAATCTCTTACATAGCTTTTCTGTTCAATGATCATAACATGTAAACTATCTGATCAGTGAAAAAGGCCTGTGTGTGTATTGATCCCAGTTTTACAGGAGGGTTTCTCTGTTGATAGTAACAGTGCTCTGTCTTGCCATTACCTCTGAGACACTTCTGGCCAACTAAGATATCCATTTTTATGTTTACCCTTCTTTTAGGCTGTCTGCTCAGAGAGGCTGTTTGAATTGACAGATGATCAGTAACTGCAGCGCTCGTGTCTGTCTGCATTGCCATAGGTAGACTTTTTATCTTCAGCCTTAGCAGATGCTCTACCAGCTCCTCAGCAAGCAATTGCAGATAAAACGCTGGCTGTGCGCAGGAGCCACCATTGCAGATGTTACCGTCCAGTCTGGTCTGGAAACTGCAGCCAGGACAGGAACCTGAAGCATTATTTTGACTGGATGAGTTGAGAAGTGCTGATGTACCTGGGGCTTGTGTGAGGAAGGCGGCATTGCTAGGCCAGTAACGCCTTAGCCAGCCTGACGGACAGGAAAGCCAGGCGCTGCTGTAGTGCTTGCAAGTCTGTTTGCTCCTGGACTGGCATCCATGCGCCTGGGAGCGTGCGCGAGCATCACTCAGCTCTACGGAGCTTGCGGGCTTTGACAAAGGAGTACATAGAGAGATTGCTGAAGGATGTGCTTTTACGGGGTTACTGAAAGCTTTCTTTATTCCTCTCATATGGCTGTCAAAGATGCACAAAAACTGAAGAATTTGTTTTCCATCTAGCACAGGCTCTGTCTCAGTGGGAGACATCATTGCCATATCAAGGAGAGAGCAGTAGCTTTAGGATAACAAGATGTCAGGTGCTAGCCTTAGGCCATGGAACAGGTTAGCTGTGGTCATTCAAGCTGTCCCATTAGTAAAGATCTGTGAATTTAGGAAGAACTTCAGAAAATGGTGTAGCTGTGCTCCTACAGCAGTAAACCTACCTTGGGAAAATCGGGAGTTATTTTCTCGTGCTGTCAAGTACCTTCTCTTACAGCAAAGCCTGCTGGTTTATGGAGAGCTGCCCTGCTGCTCGTGGTCTGAGATTGTGACAGTCCCTAAGCTGGGAGTCAGTGGAAGCTGGGAGGGCATCCTGGGGAAGCCCTGCTGGTGCCTGCCCTGTTATTACTCTGCCTCTGCAATTGCTGCCAGCCGCTGTCAGTGGCAGGTGACAGATCTGACTAGACCTTTGATCTGACCTGGCTCTGCTGTTCTTTATTTCTTCAGTATGCTCAAGAATATTCTCTCTCTATTCAGAAGGCCGTATTTTTTCCTGATGGCTGAGTCAGTTTAAGGGGGACCTGCAGTAAGTTGGATCAGTGAATGATTCAGATTAAAAATACTTTCTCTTTTTTACTGTTTTTGTGAGATTATTTTTAGCTTGGATCAATTTGCTGATCGGCTTTACTGTAGGACCTCAAAAATAACTGTGTTATCAGACCTGTAGAGAGAAGTGGTATGGGAACAAGTGGTCAGGAACTGGAAACTCCTCAAACCAGTCTTGCTACTGAAAGAAAGTTCGATGGAAGCACAGCCTCACTTACAGCAGAGTAGCAAAGACAAGAGATGGTGCTTTAGATCGAAGGAAGTACAGATGGATCCCATTCCCTGAGCAACGAGAACACAGCCAGATCTGGGGTGAAACTTGGTGTTATTCAGATACTGTATCTAAAAGAAACCGCTCTGGAAAGATGGGGGATAGAAAGAGATCTGTTGTCTTCTCTGGCTAGACGGGACTGTTGGAACTCACATTGGTGAGCACCAGGAGTGGTTTGGGTTTTAGTTCTACCTCTCAAGCCTTCCAACACAGTGGAAAAACTCTTCTGACACCGGTGGGCTTTGGCTCTGCCCAAACCTGCCTACAAGACGATGCTGTCCTCAGGCTGCTTTAAACAACTGCTCAGCTTGTGTCCTTTCTGTTGTTGTTACTTTTAAAATGTGACTGATGCTAGTTAGATCGATTTGTGACTCCCTGAGTCCCCTATTCACACAAGCACTGTGTGAAGAGGTTGGCATTTAGATGTAATGACCACATGCAGACTCAGCAAAAGTTTATTTTTGCCTGCTGAAGAGTGTCTTATGAGGCCAAGAAACAGAATATTCAGAGAGCAGCCTTTGAGACAGCGGGAATCACCCCTTCTTTTCCTTCCCCTTCTGCTGCTCGTTCCAGAGCTACCACAACCCCGCACAGCTGTGCTATTGCTTGAGCAATGGTGGAGTCGCTCGAGCAGCTCCAGCTCTCTTGGCTGCCTATAAAAGGGGCCCTCTATATGCCAAGCAGCTCTGCTCGTACGGATAGCTGCGCTGGAGAGCGGACACCCAGTGTCTTCACCATGAGCCCCACAAAAAGGCCCTTGTCCTCCTCTTCCCCACACCCAGAAGCCCCATACAGGCAACCCCGGGGACAGAGCTGCTTTCGCTGTGACTTGCGCGTGGCTGCGGATCCCCCCACCCAGCACGCGACGTGAGGCGGGCATAGGCGCTGCGCGGCCGCAGCGCGGGCACACCTCCCTCGGGCGCGCGCGGCGGAAACCCGATGCTCGCTCTTCCTGCGTGCGGCCGGCCGACCACCTGTCCCCTGTCTGATCTCCCACTTTGCTCTTAGTTCAGCGTTTCTCAATTTAGCTTCCTGGCAACCTCTGTGGTATTTTAGCTTTGATGCATGTCCTGACCTGTGCTTCTCGCACAGGCAGAACTGCCCCGTTCTTCTGGGAGCTGTAAATGCCTGCTGTGCTACTCGTAGTTACAGAGAACTGGAAGCTCCAGAGCAGTATTCCCAAACACTTTTCAGGGCCCTCCTGTTGCTCTGGTGAATGCCCAGTAACAATCTATGTGCAGATGAGTTTGTATTAACAGTGGGCTTTGGCACCTCTTAACCTCACATTATTGCCTTAAAAGCATCCTGGACAGTGCCAGCAGAAACTTGTTCCCTTCTGATGGCTCATGAATGACAGACGTGATTTGAGGAACGAGATGTTGGCCCACCGTGTCTGCCACGAAGCTCAGTGCTGTAGTTGATACAAACGCATGTTATGGTTGCTGCTGTCAGCTAAAACCTCTAGTGTTGGTTGCACGCGGAGACCAGGCTTGCTTCGCGTGGGTCAGTGGGACGTACTTCAGCAGGAAGAGATTTGCACTGCGTCACGGGAGGCCGGTGTCCAGAGCTGACGCTGTCCGGGCAGCAGCGGCACCTGCTGCGAAGGCCCCCGCTGTAGTGAGCGCTGAGTCTGCTTAACCTGACTCCAGGCGGAGATCGTTCTCGGACAGAACGGTTTCGAAGCAGAAATGTGCAGTGTGCTTTCTGTGACACTCCCCTCCTCTGTGCAGGAGAGCATCGAGGCTGATCCTGCGTTTTGTTTTTTGAACTTAGACTCTGAAGGCTTTGCAAAACAGAACAAAGATGAGGGGATATCAGCAGTCAGCGTACGTCTGGAGAGCGGTGTCCCTGCCAGCCAGAAACATTCTGGGAAGATGTATGGGAACAGCTCATACTCATGTGTTGTATGAGCTTGCAGAGAATAAAAATTTAAAAAACGGCGATCAGCAATGGAAATCCCCCTTTGTCCCTCTGTCCTTCACTCCACCTGCTGTTTTGTTTTGTGCTACACTCCTGAAATGGAAAAGTGGAATTGAGCACTTGGGCTGGATTATGGTCTTCTTTTTGTATAGTTTTCTTTGGGTTTGTCACTGTGTCCCATCACCTGGAATATCTGAGCACCTTCTATGTGAGGCAACAGCTAAACCCACAGCAGGCCTCTTGGGCTGGCCAAGACTCCTCGCTTTTATACAGAGGCTGTATAAAAAACATTGCAAGGATCAAACTGGAAATGTTTTTTTAGGCTGTTTTCTGAGACACAAACCATCTGCAAGGTGAAGCTCTTAAGGCCACAAATTTTATGAACACCTGTGAATCACCTGTGTTTGCACTGAAGGGTGCTTGGTTCCTTTCATCTTTCTAGTAATTCCACTAAAATATAATCCCCACAAAACTCCTCAGTATGTTCCTAATTTAAGAAGATCACAGATCTATGAATAATATTCCTTCAGAAGCCATGCAAATGGCTGTGTCAGTGCTCGTAATAAATTCCTCTCTGAATCTACTGAAAAAATCCGGGCCCCAGTATTGCACCGTATGTTTATTCTCATTCAGTTTTTGTGCTTATCCATGTTCCCAGGCCCCCTTAGTTAGAAGTTGTGTCTGTTTAGTGGTCTGAAAATAGAGCTAGGGAGCTGTATGTAATCCCAGCCTTAATACCCTTAGGCACGTAGCCTTGGGTGAGTCGCTTTGCGTTCCTGGCTCTGTAGTCCTTGCTGGTGAATAGAGAGAGTTGTTTCTTTACCACACATAAGGGCCATAAAGTCTGCTTCCTAACTGTTCAGTGGAGGAAGCAATGTTCAGAGTTTTCTAAGACACACTAGTTTGGCACGATGAGATCTTGACGCTCAGCTCCTCTTTCAGCGTGCACGTGTTGTGCAGTATGCCGACTCCTCAGAGGTGAGTGCTGGATTTCCTGTGCAGTGATATCCATGCATCCCTTCGAGCATGGCTGCGTTCCCCAGCCTGGCTTGCTCCTGCCGCTCTTACTCACCGGGTTTCCTAACACAGCAGGAGCAAGCAAGGGGAAGGACGGGCTACGAGTGAGTTTGCAACTGCGTGTGTGTGCTGACAGCAAGTATTGCAGTGCTTTTTGCCATACTGACCTGCGTTACCAAGGCTGGGCAGTATTTCTCCGGAGGAAACCTCAGTCCTTTCTGTTCTAGAGGATGCACCACTGTCATTGCTGCACCAGTTTAATTCCTTTTCCCTGTATACCCAGGACTAGTGTAAATCTAGCACTCAGAACTCGGCAAAAGCAAGCCTCCTTCGGCCCTATTTTGCACCGTCCCCTGCAGTAGGGATTGGCACAAGCTTCTGTATTGCCGATTCTACCACATGGAAGGGGCATTTGTGTTTGGGGTGGGCAGGATAAATGGGAAAACTTGGCAGCAGAACCTGGTAGGTAAATACCAGTATGGACAGACTCTCCCTGCTTTGGTGCATGCGGTTTTGTAAAACGTCCCACTGTCCCTAGCACTGTTCGTGTTTACAGCCTTAGGAGTGCAGTGAAGAGCTTGGCTGCTGATGGTCTTTCCGACGCTGTGCCAATTAACTTGGTTGCCGAGAGCGAGCCCTGTCACTTCTTCTGCGTTTTGTCACAGCGGGAGATGAAAGCGGAGGAAAGCCTCTGATTTGGGCCTGCCAGGAAAAGAGGATGGGATTGCCAAGCAGGTTGGCTAGGGAGAAAGGAGAAAAAATCCTGACCTGCAGCATCTCGCATTGGTAGAAGCAAAAGACTTTCCTAACTCGCTCCTTTACTACTCGTGTTGCGTGCTTTGCGTTTATTTTGCATGCTGCGGCCCCTTTGAGACGCGGCACCGTCGCTGCGCTGGAAACGCGGCCGGCTCCCGTCGCTTCCGGAGGAGCAGGGTCTGCGTTTCCACCGCCTCGCCCCCGACGCACCCTCCAGCGCTGTGCAGCACTAATGCTCACAGCCGGATCCCCGTCTCCTTTTGCAGTGAGAGGTGGCAAACCAGCCCTCACGAGAGGTTTGTCACCCTCCCTTTTGATCCTTTTCTGGATCTTTGGCACTAGCACAAGTTGCAGCGAGTGTGCCACAGGGCAGGAAAGTGAAGACTCTTTAAAGTGGTATCGGTTCAAGCAGTCATTAAACACTTGTGTTCACAGAACATGTTATCAGCACCCTTCTAATCTCAGCCTAAACTTATTTTTTTCAGATTTTAATCCAAAGTGTTATTTATAAAAAGAATCACTTGAGTCCTTAAGTGCTTGATAGTCATAAGTTAATCT
Organism: Rhea pennata; assembly: GCF_028389875.1. Lineage (NCBI taxonomy): Eukaryota > Metazoa > Chordata > Aves > Rheiformes > Rheidae > Rhea > Rhea pennata. Next base: position 6,732,443 of record NC_084666.1, read on the forward strand.
TAGGGAAGTCATTTAATGATGCGACAGCAGTAATCAGTCCAATGTGTTTTCAAGTTGGGCCCAAAGCTGGGTTGGTCGGCATTAAATTGCGTATGCTGTCTTTCGGATTGGCTTTTCTTACTGATTGCTTTTTTTCCAACGCAACCAAGTCACTCAGCTCATGTCAATAAGAACTCGGCGAGGCTTTGTCTCACAGTGGGTTCATTCTGCCTCCACGGGCCACCCTTTCTCCGTCTCCAAGGCAATAGATGCTTCAAGGCGCTCTTGGACCCTGCCATTTAACACGTTCCTTTGTAAGCGCAGCTTTGGTAGCTCGGAGAACTGGTCCCTGACTACGTAATGTCAATATATTTTCTCAACTCTGCAAAAAGCAGAGAGAAGAAAGAAGTTCATTTAGCTAGGACTAAGCTGTTCTAAACTATCGTTGCCAGTCTTTCTTTGCTATGAACTTCTGTGTAGCTGGTTTCAGAATGCGAACAAAAATACTCCTTGCCTCATTCCCAAAGAGTTTATAATCTAAGTGGGCAAATAGTCAAGCCTTACCTCCAACTGGAATATTAAAGGCTGTTTTAGAGCCACGATGCAGCCTTTTTGGCAGGCGCAGTTGCCTTAACGCTCTTGCAGGTGAAACTCAATTATTTCTCTTGCTGGCTGACTCATAAAAACCCACACAGCTCTCCTAAGTGCACAGTCTGGTAGGAACAAAAATGTGCTGCCCTTGTTCCCTACGTAATGTCATGAGAGAGGCCCTGGACAAGGAAACATTTTGACCCAAATCATGGTGGCTTCATAAGAACGTGGCCTGCGGGTGTCAAGGAATATGTATCTCTGCAGAGACTGAAGACCAAGCTAAGTGCGCCGTGGGATCACCCCATGCAGGAGAAGGTCTGTTACTGTCCAGCGGCGGTGGACTCCTCTACCGCTGACGTTGTTTGCTTCACAGAAGAGCTTTTTCTGCACTGCCGGCTTGCTCCGCTGGCCTCACTGCGCGCACGTGACAGGGCACCGAAACGGTTCAGGACATTCCTCCCCCGTCGCGCCAGGCAGCTTCACTAAATGCAGGCACGATCCGCTGTGTGCACTGAAATGTGTCATCTTGACAGCTTCTGTGTCAGCTCTCCTTGCTTTTGTTCAGTGGTTCGCCTTTCCGGGCAAGACTCCTTCCAGGGTCTTTACAAAAGTTCTTCACTGATTTTTTTTTCTGTGTTCAAACCCCGTGGAAAATCAGGCTGCAGCATTAAGGAGCAGTAATACAACTACACAAGAACTTTTTTTTCCCCTTCAGGAAGGATGGAATGAAAATCTCCAGCGATAGCTGTTTGTCTTTTGACGGTGCCCAAATAAATGCTTAAATACTGCTCAGTGTTAAACAAGCTTGACAGGCACTTGCATTTAAGAAAAAACAAGCTTTACATTCAGTGGTGTTATCTCCATTAACATCTCTCAGATGCTGTTGTAAAGATGCTCTGTGGCACGAGTGAGAGGGAGGCCCCGCTTTAATCTCGGAAGAGAGTAAATATATCTAGGAGGTATTTAAGAAGCAGTGGTATATCAGGAGAATGTTACGGCGGCAGATATCAGAGGGATACATTTAATACTAAAATGTATATATGAATAAAGTACTACAGTGTACGAAACGTGCAAGGACGTTAGCGATGAGTGGGACTGTTTTGTGAGGGAGCATTGCGGGACTGTGCTCCGTATCGGCGGCTGATGCAGTAACATGCACCTTTAGAGCTACAGCTCAGCGCTCGCCGACTGCCAGCCTGGACAGCACGCTCAGTTTAAAAAAAACTGGTTGACTTTTCATCACAGGGGTGGTTCACAGGTCTCTGAATTAAAACAATTACATGACCTTTGGTTTCACTTTTGTTCTTAGTTAATTTTGCTTTCAGCTCTTGTGCTGGAGATTTGCAGATTTTTTCACCTTTTTTCACCGAAAAGAAAAAGAATCACTTCACTAAAGAAAAGCTGACAACTTCCTGTTGCTCCAGGTATTTTGTTCTGTAAAGCTTCCCCTTTTTAAATGTTGAATCAAAATTTTTCATGGATAATTTGCAACACCAACCCTCTGAATGACAATTCGGGAGTTTCTCTGGGTATTTAAAAACATTTTAATATTTATCTTTATTAATTCAGGGAAGGACAAATTTTCATTTGCATTTTAGCAACAGAAAGTTAAAACACACATTGCTGTTCAGTGAACTGCAGTTCAACCACAGATGTTATGAATAGCAAACATGAAGATTTCTGTTCTCTGAAGCAGTATTCCTTTCTCCTCTATGCCAAAATGTTTTCCCCTAACAGTTTATTCTTTCCTTTTTTCTATGTAAATATTATGGGACTCTGATGTAAGTGTTACAGATTGCATGAGTTTTCATCTGAGATGTTTAGAATAGCACTTAACAACTTAATCATTTATGGGATGTATTTTCATTAACTGATGACTTTGTTGATGATGTGATTAGACGTGTTTGCTTTGGTTGCACGTGACTTCAGCTTTGAAAAGGTGAATCCTGCCTCCCTCTGTTTTGTGGCTACTGGGCAGTGTGTGCTGGTGGAGTTGGCTGCTCCTAACTTCCTGGTTTGGCAGTGAAAACTTTGGGGAAAGTACATGACTCACGTCAGTGGCTTCTGGAAATGATTGCAAATTTGTCTTTGTTGCAGGGAAAAGAAGCTGCTCACCATCGTAGAATAAATATCTGCTCTCTTTAAGGGGCGTGCAAACCTCCTTACCTGAAGGAGAGCTTAGCTTTGCAGTGACTATGTTTTCCATTACAGTAATACAGTACTTAACTCCTTGGCCTGTATAATATGTGACCATGCTCTGTCCCATTGCCCCTGAGGAATTAAACTGAGGTGGCCAAGAAGTATTCACTGGCAAAATAAAGGGGGGGGTCTAGCTCCTCTCAGAAGTATTGGGGTGCCTGGTTCTGGCTGAAAATGCATTCAAGTCCAAATATTTCAGAAGACCTAGGTCAACATTCTTTGCTCATTCGTAATTTGACTGGACCAGGTCCTGACCGTTGTTATACTGGTGTAAATCCAGAGTCACTCTGGATTTGCACAACAGTATAAATCAGAGCCTAATCAGTAACAAACACCTTCTGAGAAAACAGCCTGCTACAAAATCCCATTTGTTATTGTAAAGAGAGTTTCACAAGCGAGACTGCTTAGCCTGTACAGAATCACAGAGATTAAAGATGACAAAGATCTGGCTCTCCGTTTTCTTGTCAGGACTGGGTTGTTCCCTCTGGTGCATTTAGTGGTTTAGATCCAACTCTGCAAAGCACTTCAATGTCTCCTTTCAGCAGGAATACGTGCTGCTTCGAGGCTTCCCACACAACGTGTTGGTTATATTGGTTCCCTCTGAAGGAATTAGGATAGGATCAGAGGAGCTGGAATTAAGGGGTCTCGTTCTAAACAGTTGGAGTCTGTCTTGCCTTAGTGAAGAGAGGAGTCTAATCTGGCTTGGATCCACCCCTGCGTGCAAAGATGCGGGGCTGTAAGTGTAACAGGCGGACACCCCGAAGCACACCCTGCTCTGACCTGCGGAGTGAGAGTATCCGACAGGCAAGAGAGCATCTCGGGTACGTCCCGTGCTTTTACACAGCCACCTCCTGGCTGTGAGGCAGTCCCAGCGGCTGGCAGCTGCTGCTCGGAGCCACGCGCACTGCTAGCTCTGCCACTTCTGCGACGTCTGAGAGCTGCCTGAGGCCCCGAGGCCTCGGATCCTAGAGAGGGCTCCTAGAAACACACAGGAGGCCACTCACAGCCAAGCACGGCCCTCAAGAAGCCTGTGCCAGCCCTATCAGAGTGCTTTGCTCCTCAGCCTGCCTCTTGCCGAGAATCAAATCTTGCTGTCCCAGAACTTAACCATTTACTGTAAGCCTTCATCCCTTTCCCCACTAATTTCTCACGTGTGTGCTTGTTGTTCTGATGAATTCCCTGCTTTACACCTATTTTCTGCGACAGAGGACCCACTCTCCTGATGCAGGAAAGTGTTGAGTTTGATTTTTATCCAGTAAGGCCCTGTTCATAGAGAACCAGCCTCAGAGTTGGCGCTAACTCATCGGCAGTCCTTCTGAGATAGGTTTGCTCCAGTCCCACCACAGTATAACATTGTAGGCTCCACAAATGTAAGACAAAGTCTGGCACCCCAACTCAGTATGAGGATGGGATTGCCCACGATATGGGTGTCCTCTCTGAGTATGCAGGGGAGGGGAGTCTTCCCTTCTCACTGATAGTCTTAAAATAAGGGCCTGTGTGTTCAGGATCTGCTCTGGTCCGTGGTCAGAGATGTAGTGGAAAGGTCTGAGATAGACCTTCTTCTCCCTGTCCCAGTTCAGTAAGGTTGAAGCAAACCTGGTTTCCACTTCGCTGGGTTTTGGTGCCTCATCCGGAATGAGATGAAGTAGGGAATAAAAGGATCTCAGCCTTATTTCCAACGGACATTAAAAACCCTCTGCGACAAGGGTCAAAGCAGTGTGCAGGCGGCTTGGTGACTGATCCCTCCTCTTGGTCCTCAAGGGAGTAACTCCCGGACAGGGATATGATGCTAGCTTGATGGGAATTGTAGAAAAGCCTGGAGCAGGTCATGTCTGTCCTGGAGACATGGATGTCAGGGCCGTCTGGATAGCTTTTCTGCCCAGCAACCCTTCAATGAAGAGAATAAGGAAGAAAGCGACGTACACTGCGAAAGCGTTGGATTCCTGGAAGCGTTGTCAGGGCTGACAGTTCCTTCTGTCCCCTTTTGCAGCGGAGCTGCTGGCTGGGGGATGAAGGGAATGGGGCATATCTGCCTGATCCTATATGTTCTCAGCTTCAGTTGCCTGTATCTCCACAGTCTAATTACTGATCCTGCTGGATGCTCTGTCTAACACTGGTTGTTCAACATCCTCTACTACTACTCCTTTTAAATGTCCCTTTTTTCCCTAGGGAAAGCCCTTGTCTGCTTAGAAGGGCACATGCCTGGGGATGTGCTGTTGGGCTTGTTGAAGCCCCACTGCAGTCCCCTAAAGAGATTACAACCACTTCCGTTGCTGGTTGATGTTCATCCAGTGAAGAAATGTATTTTCCCCTGCTTTCAAACTGGTTCTAATGATGCTGAATTGGGGCTAAAAAATAGTCTGTACCATTATGGAAACCTTGAGTGAGGCAGTTTAAAGGCCCTGACCCATTTTTTACTGATCTGGAAGCAGTCAAACTGGCCAAATTCAAGCCCCTCAACCTGATCACCCAGCAGGGCAGGCCATGGACTCTGCTGGCAGGAGAAGGCCTGGTGTAGTGACCTGGCCCCTACTGCTTGACTGTGCTTGCATTGTATGTGTGCTAGGATTGATCTGTGCATTTTCAAGAGGCCCAGATGTTTATAGCAGGTGAGCTACCCATCCAGCTTGCAGTCCATGCCTGAGGCATCTCTGGGAAAGAGAGCAGCTTGGAGCAGTCATATGAATTGGCATTTAGGGTTGCATTTGGCCTACAGGCTGCAGATTTGGGCATCCTTGGTCTAGGCTGTGTTCAGTGTCTGAACAAACCACATCTAAAGCCAACTTGATTCCATTTTTCTTGGCTCAGAGAGGTCCTCAGGACCAACTCCTCCATCTCAGGACCAAGGCTGAGCTAGGCTGGGCTTTCCCTGGATATCTCACTTCCCAAGTGAAAGGGGAAAGTAAAATGTCCCTGCACTGATTTGCCATGTGGTCTAAAGAATATCTAATATTCTCCCCACAGTCTAGTATTAGCAATGCAGTCTCATATAGAAAACCCACAAATCAGCAATTATCCCTGGCCTCTCTGCAATGTGAGTATCAGCATTTTCAGTAAAACTAGGAAAAAGCCAACTTCCTGCTCTTCCTGAAAACCTGTGGTGGTATATTCCAAACTAGCCATGCAAATGATGACAAAGGCGTAGAAACACAGGGTCAGTGGCCAGAGGATAGTGTGCACTGCTCTCTGGAGTAGCAGCTACATCCCGAGAGCATTCAGCTGTTGACTTCAATTTGGCACTGGAGAGAGCCGCAGTGACCTACCCTTGACTTGCAACATTGCTGTAGGCAAATCACTTCCCCTTTCTCTCTCCGATATCCAATTAAAGGAGCAGTTTGAGAATTCAGCACTTTTGTGCTTTGAAGATCTAAATGGAGTAATGGTTATTAGGCATTTAAGAATATTCTTACTATAGTGTTCAGTCCAGTAGAGACTTATCGTCAGTCTGAGACAGGAAGTATGAAGCACTATTTTTTTATGTGTACTTACAGAACAGTCTTAAGTAGCCCAAAATTGTGCTTAATGCCATCTGAACAGCAAAACTTGCACTCTTTAGATGTTTCAGAAATGAAGATGCCTAATTGTTAATTTAACTAAGGAAACCTCAGCCCTGCTGATAAGAAACTGTCTGCAGAGGTGCAGGAAGCTTCATCTGGTTAACTTCAATGGGTCTTAAATTGGACATTTGGCTTAAATTCACTCAGCTTCAGGTGGGTTCATGCTGCTGTGCTTAGCTCTGCATATTTCCACATCCAAGGCAGCCATCTACCTACTGTCCACAGAGCTTCAGCTCTCATTTGGTGTCTTCTGGAGAACACTCCTTCTGGAAGCCGTAGATGCAGGAACTATGGATGAGATGACTGGCAATTCAGGAGATCTCATTTATCCCTGAGCCAAACATAAAAAAAATCTGCTAAGGGAGTCAGAAGACGGAACATCAGAGGTGGTGAATTTAATCTAAATTTATGTAAAATAATCCAAATAGAGCTTGCAGTAGATTCAAAACTAGGGCCTTTTGATTTCTAACCCCACAACTGCTATTACTAGTGTGTGATGTGTGAACTTTCTATTAATCCCCGGAAGATGCATGGCTTTGCAGTGAGATGGAGTTTGGTGGAATGTGAATCGAACTATTGCTGACCTTCCTCATCCTTTGTCTTCACATTTAGACTGTAAATGGCCATGTTAATTAGATGTGGACAATAAGTATGAAAAGCCACGTGAGGCAAACTGTGAAGCAAAAAGCTTTGTGTTCTCAGACGATGAAGAGAACAATTTATTGGATTGTGCGTCCACGAACAAAAAGCCCAAAAAGAAGGATCAGCCTCTGGAGGTACTTCCGTAGAGTCAAGACTGTCTTCTGTGAGGTTCCTTGAATGTCCAACTGAATTCTTTGGCGTAGAAACCCTGACTCTAAGCAATGTACTTCTAGTCTTCCAGGGGTGGGTCTTGCTATGGGTACGCTTGTTTTTCCACATGAGTGGGTTCTCTGATCAAAGTTGGAATTCCGTGCCTGTGGAGATAATAGTTACAGAGGGTCTCGGAGATGGATTTGAATTGCAAAATTTGGATCTAGCTGAAAACCACATGCTAATGCAGAGGTATTTCAGCAAGAAGATTTGGATACCAACCACTAGGTGGTTTTTCATTTCCATAGAGGGAAATATATTCTCATCCCTGAGGCAGGAAAATTATGGTGAGAACAGCCAGAAGCCACAGCCAGAGAGCTCATAATTCAGAGCCTGGTCCCTCTCACTTCAGTACACACCTAGCCAAACCCCACTGAAATCAGGAGTTTTGCCAGTGACTTCAGTAGGTTTTTGAATCAGGGACGTGTTAGCAAGTGCAGTTTAATTTGCTACAAAGATACAAAAAGAGCTGAAGGAGAGCAGATCTCATATTTTGGCTTTCCAAAAAGAATTTTAGCGTCGTTCTGTTATGGAGGAGATACAACCTCTGTGAGAGGTGCCATAAGTGAAGAATCCTTCCAAATCTGGGTGGTGGTGGAAGTGGAGTCACTGCTGTCAGCCCAAATGTAACTCGCAGACTCAAGAGGGAGATGTCCACCATGGGAAAGCGGGATTGCTCCACCTTCCCCTGGCTCAGTGTGAGAGTGGGGGAATGGTGTGGTTCAGTTAGCAATTCTGTGTTGTTCTAACGGGTTTTTATCTCTGCTACTTGCAACCTCTGAGATCACCAGTGTAAAAGGAGTATTGAAATCCTTACGTGTCCCACAGTTACCCTCCTTATTTATACCCAGCACTGCTTTTGACAGCCTCAGTCCTGCTATAGGGGCAGGGTGTAGATGCCCCAACAGGGTCCCCACCTGGCCAAGGGTTCCTGCTCTGATGGCTGTCACCAAATGCTGGACTGATTTGTTGTTAGCATGAAAAGGTGGCACCTCCGTAGCTACTCTCAGCGCTATCGAGTGGCCTCCCAGAGGAGACAGAGCTATTCGTTCCCAGTGTAGAAGCTAGCATGTAGTTAATGGCTGCTTTGCTGTAAGGGTGGACTGGCTGCCCAAGGAGCAGCCTTCTCCTAAGCCACGGGATGTACCAGTCCAGTGCTCAAGCCGTGTCCCAGGGCTCCTGGTTTGCTGGTGGTAACTCGGAGCCAGCAGTTACGGAGCCTGGTGGTGCAGGATCATTGACTGCCGTGCACAGGAGCTTTCTTCCTCAGCCGTTGGGCCTTTCCGGATGGAGCCACCCACCCTGGCATGTTGCACTCTTTGGTGATTCACAGTGGGGACCCGGGTAAAAATTCAGGCTTGGAAGCTGGCTGGATCCCCGCTCTGCCAACAACTTCTTTTGTTTATGGGCAAGCCAGCTGGAGTCTAAACAAAACTTCACTGTGCTGCAGTTCCTTATTTGTATGAATATTTATGCCTGGCTACTTCACAAGAATGTGGACAAACTGCAGCCTGATCTTGGATTGGAAAGTCCTCTAAAATAGAAATAATTAAGTCTTCATTTATGAATGGCAAGACACTGCCATAGTCTCACAGGTAAATAAGTTTATGCTGTTAATGAAAACAAAGCTTTGGATATTTATGTAAATGAAGCAGAACCGCTTACCAGGTCTTCTGGTGTTATATGATGTGATGACAGGCATCTCCGTTCAGAATTTATGTTGCTCTCTAACGTCCAATAACAACTTTTTTGTGAATCTCACAAGACATAATGCTGTGCCAAAGCTTTTCTGAGAGCTGGTACATGCTGCTGCTAAGGGCTTCTCTGTTTGCTACACTAGCTAATTTCTGTCTCTCACTGTACAGTCTGGGGTTAATCAGAGTAAACCAGTTTCAAGGAGTTGGTCTAGTTTCTTCTCTTGGGCGTTCACTGACTCTCCTTAGATTGGCCTGCAAGTCATGCTGTGAACTGCCTGTCTGCTAGTGTGCAGCAGCTCACGGCAAGGCAAAATTGCAATAGCTTGCTTTATAAAAAATTTCAGATGAGTGTCTGGCCTTTCTGCCTGGTGGGGAAGCTGTGTTGGCCATTTGGCGGGCAATTGCAGGCATCACTGGGTTATGTAAGACTGAGATGATCTTTCAAAAGTGTTCTGCCTTGTGAAAATTCGGGCCCAGGTTGTTCCACCTTAGGGATCCCTTCTGGTTTGTAGTATCCCGATAAGCTGTACCCTCAGAGATGTTGGAGATGCTCTGCACATCCTAGGGAGGCCTGGGAAACACTAGAGCTGGCTTTCTACCACCAGTTTGCTCTCTTGATCCAAGAGCTGCTGTAGATTGCACCAACTTGTCCTGGCTCCTAAGCCCGTTGCACAATTAGCAACCTTTAGCCATGCCTTTTTCCAAGGTGGTGGTGGTGTAACCTGGATAAAGGCCTACACCAATTTTCTTAAAAGGGGTAATCCTCAGCTGGATTTATTAATGATCTTTAGGGCTAAGGATCTGCTTCTCTCTTTCTTCACACCTGAAACAGGATAATTAGCAGAGGCACCATGTGAAGAACAAACTTTTTCCTGCTACGCTAATGAAGTTTTCTCTTCCTTTTCTGCAGGCACCGCCTAGAACCCTTAGACCTCGCTTCAGGAAGAAAAGTACCTCGTCCTCCGCCACTGAAACAATGTGAGTGCAATGAGCCAATAGCACCAAGATCCACAGAATGTCTCTCTTCTGCCTTAAAGAGCTACGTGTTCATAATGTAGAAAACAGCAGTGGGATGGATGTGCTTCGATGTACAGCATTGTAGACATGGCCTTTCTCTCTCCTCTCTCTGTAGCCTTCTGTTAAACGCTTCTACACGCATTTGTCCGCAACGTGGTTAGGGCAATCTGACAGATCCCTGCAGAGTACGAGTCCTTGTTTCATACGCAGAATATACACCCGCTCACGCTACTCCTGTAGGGCTGTACATTTATAATTCTTATTTGTGTCTGCATAGCTCTAGCTCTGTGAATGCACAGTAAAAACAAAACTAATCAATTGCTCACAATGATACATTAACAGTGTATTTACTTATGGCTTTATCATTAATGAAGTGCATTTGCAGAAGCCATGGATTTCTCTTCCCTCTCTTCCTCCTCAAGAATGTGAATGATGATAGAGCAAATGTTGAATTATTTTGACTGTACAAAATGTCCACGATTCATTAGTGAAAGCTGAACTGCAACTCCATTTCTCTTTCTGCAAATCAATCACGTGTTCTGAGAAAATGATTGTGCTAAAAATGTAGAGACAGACCCACTTAGAGAGGATGAGGAAGAGATGCTCAAGAGAAAATTAATGGTTTCAGCAACGTAATGAAGGAGGAGTCTTAATTTTGATCAGTCTGAGCCAAGAGAGTATTGTGTGGAAAATGATGGAGGCTAGAAGAACTAAATCGTATTGCTTGTTGCAAATGTTCTACTGCCAGTTTTAAAGTATGAGTAAGCCAGGCTCGTAATAGCTGCAGCAACAGAAGTTAGAATGATTTTAGTGACTTATTTCCAGGGGAAAAAAAATGCACCTTTCTCCCCAACATGTAACAACTTCAGCTCCAGTGTTCTGCTTTCCTGGTGTGGTGCTGGAGTTTTACTTACACCAGCAGAGCGGGGCATTGAGTCTGAGCTACCTTTTGAGTCCTGCAGTTTTGCCTGTAGCATGGAGTTTGGTTAGAATCACAAGAACCAGATTGAATGGTGTATTTGTATCCATATATAAATGAGAAATATAAAAGAAGAGGAAGACGTTGTAGGATTTGTGTATTTGTGCTTCAAGTTGGTGTCTCTTGTAAGTGTTGAGCATGTGAAATTCACACATAAGTTAACTACGTGACTCTTTGTGTTTGCTCTCAGACCTGTCTCATAGACTAGAAAAACATTTAGCATTACGCAGAAGTGCCATCACTAATGGCTCAATACACGGACGTGATTAGGAATAGCACTGTTGATCTCATGCAGGTGCAGCAGTCCAGGATGCCAGTAGCCGGTTGGAGTGTATCAGGCTCAGAAGTAAATCTGAAGTGGCCTTTAAAAACTTTTCTCTGCCGGATATGCGTCCGTATCCCAGTTTTCCCTTTCTAATGCATCCTCGAGGTTTTCCTCAGAGCTTCCAGGGTATGTGGGGAAGAGAGGAATAAACTATGCGCACACACAAATGTTTATCTGACCTGGCTAGGAAGCGGAGAAAACAAGCAGGTATTTCCTGCGTTTGCCACAGTATTTGGCTCCATTACCTGAGAATTTTATTTCTTTTACTTATGCTAATTCAATCATATTTTGAAATTGATAAGAAGGAAAAAGTTTTCAGAAGGTAAACTGAAAACAAAATCTGTCTAAATAGCAATTGCAAAAAGTCAATCCTTAGAAGATACACAGTAAAAGCTTTGAGGAGCTAACCTTGTGTGTTTTATTTTTAAGCAGCTTTAGAGTTTATTTGATTTCTTTTGGCGTTTATTTGATTTCCTTTGGCGAACATTTAAAGAAAGAAAAAAACTGCTTGCAGTGTTAGCAGAAAATAAAATCCTGTTGCAGGCAAGCTATGTTTCCCTGCTATGCAATAGGCTGCCATAAAATAAAAAAGCTGACAAGTTTGCACTCAATTATGCCAAAAAATTAAAAACATCAAGCTACATAACATCTGACAAATTCTATTCTCAGACACGCTGTATTAACATTGATTCTCACTAAAATTATTAAATGTGCGTCTAATCTGCTGTTTTACTGTAAACTTGACTGTTTAGATTTTCTTAAGTGCTGAGGTGAAATTGTTGACAAGGGAGTTGCCTTATATCTCTCAAAACATTCACTGTATAAATGAGAAAAAAACTTTTCATATCTCTGGCAAAAATATATTAATTTATCAGCTGAGCTGTATATTTGTGTATAGACAGACAGGAAATGTGAATGCCTAAACACTTGCACTTAGTGCTGTAGTGTTCTGTATACAGAATAGTGGTCATTTGCTTTTAATTCCTCATATTCCACACACAGGTTGTTTACAGATGTTGCCCCAACTTTGTCATTTTACTGCTTTGCTATTGCATTTATTCAGAATAAACACCAGCCATGAAGTTTTTGTTCCAGTTTTTCTCTTCAAGTCTCTGCCAAGGAACAAGCCTGATTCAGCAGCGAGTCGTGTTCCTACTCTGCTGCTGACCCCTCGTGGCAAACCAGAGTTTGCCAAGCTCAATCAGACAGAGGATTCACAGGTGGCCGGATCCTTAGACATCGTGTCACAGGACAGCAGCGCTTAGCTTCCTCCCACGTCCGGCTACGGGGGTTAGCTCTGCACCTTGCAGATTGCTCACTCCTCCTTAGCTATACCTAGAATAGCTACAGATCGGGGATTCCCGGGGTTAAGTAAGAAAAGCCTGTTAACAGAGGCCATCGGGCAGCTGGCCTCCGCAGTCATTCCTATAGAGCAGGCACCACCTTCTGACTTCTCAGCAGATGGCCTGGAGCACATAACCCTAAGAGTTATAGGCCAGCCCTGGAAAAGACAACCTTAGATCAGGATAAAGGTGCTCTCACATGAAACGTTCATTATTGCGTGCAAGTAAAATTGAGGCTCTGAAGATAGGGAAACTTCAGCTGAAGATGTTCTGTGGTAAGCAGACCTGTGAGTTACCATAAATTCACCTCGATTATAAACAGAATAACTGTGGAGCAGCTCAGTGCAATCTTCCATACTGCCATTCTCCTCTTGGGGCCAGCATCAGTGCAGTTGCAGTGGCTGCCAACTGCTGAATCAGGGTCATGCCAAATACAGACAAGATTTCATGCCTAATCACTGCAACTTTGATATAATCCCACATCAATCTAAATTGTATAAGTGCAAACCCAGCACAAAAGGAAAAGAAAATCAGGTTATTTGTTCCTAATGAGAGGGGAGAAAGCTGCTTAGAGAGATATAATGCTCCTTAGCCTCATGTAAACAAACTGCTGCCTCTGACTGCTCTCTGAAATACGTGTTCTCCTGTCGTAATGAAATCTATGTACTTGTGACTGAATGCTTGTTATTCACGGTCTCCCTTTTGCTGTTTGTTCTGGGTACCAGTTTTGCATCTAGCACCATATCTGAAGTAGCAGAGAACACTCTGTTGGGATTTGCATTTATACAAACTATTTAAGAATCCTAACTGTGCACTTCATGTGATTTTTTTCCTGTGATCAGTAGAAGAGATCTGTGATGAAATAGTATACTTAATGCCTCACCAGGATGGACATTACAACAGTATTCCAAAGGTTGATGTTTTGCTGGTTTTGTTATACTGCTCGATATACATCTTGAATAAAGTCTTAATCTTTTCTTTTAAAAAATAAAGGAGAAAACATCTTTGTTCTGTTCAATGTATCTGGCAGGCCAGAATAATTACTTTTGCTGCTGTATTATTTTTATTTCAATTCTGGCTAACTGTATATAGATGTATTCAGGAAGTGCTGCATGTCCTTCAGAACTTTTCTCTGTATGATGAACTGGAAAAAATACAGCTACTGAACACTCTGAGTAACCAGTGAATTCATTGAAACACTAGTCTTGTACAGCAAACCATCTCAACAGGTGGCTCTGGAGCCCATAACCAGAAACTATCTGCCTAAAATTATTAGTGAATATTTTGAAGCTGCTGCTAGAGCAACTGCTTTTCACTCACTCGCTGCAGTTATCAACGCTATAGAGAATGCGCCCATGATCTAGCCTTTACCAAAACCAGAAACTAGTCAAATCTCACACTGCAAAAGGACTCTGCATATCTCTGATCCCATGTATGTGTGGAAGGATTTATTACAATATGCAGTGCAAGGTATAATTAGAGTAGGTTAGAAAATATTCAGAATTGACTCCTTGAGGATGTGGAATAGGACCCAAAGAATCTATTCCACCATTCAAAAATAGCTCAAATAATAAACTTTAAGTCCTGTAAAGAAGTTCTGTAATTAAATTTGGCTAACATTAAAGAATTCAGTTAACAAAACTGCACGTAACCATGTAATGCCTGCTTTTCTGTGCTCCCCAGCATAGGAGACATGACAGCAATCTATCCAGTACCCTAACAGGCAGCAGTGCTAAAATGGGACCCTCCTCTCCTTTCCTCCCCTTCCCCAAGGAAACTCCATTCAGGGAGCTACCAACAGGTATGGACATAGCAAAAAAAATCTTGAGGTTATCTAAATAGGTTTCTTTAGAAAATTTTAAGGTTAAGTATGTTTAATTTTTCACTGTCTTTCGGTGATGCTTAAACTGTGTTCAACCACATACTAGCTACACTCAAGAATTCCAGCCAAGAGACTTCACAACATGTAGGTGACCTGACGTCTGCCAAGTAAAATACAAGTTACTGCTCAGAATATTCTTGAACATTCCTTTATTTTGGCCATTGAGACTCATAATTTTGTCCAGATAATATAGGTATATTTATTCCTAAAATAAGCAGGCATTACTGATTTATCTTTGGAAATAGATAAAGGAGACATATTCCATATAACATCACCTGTTTCCTAGAGGTATGCTAAAATGAAACAAGATTTCTACAAACGAAGATTTGTGCGATCATGGTACTTCTGATAGGGATCATCAACGTACCAATTTCTTCTCTTCCAAAAAGAAGTGGTCATTTTATCTAGGAGTTTACATTGCGTTTTGTTGCACAACACCAGCTCTCTCAAGCGCTTTTTCTGGGCAGCTGACTTTTTCCACAATTTTTTCTTGTAACCAGCCTGCCAGAAGAAAATACATGAAAGAATTTTAAGGCAGATTGCTGCATATACAAATATAGTAATACTGACGAGCAAGCCAAAACAAATCATTCTGCTTTCAGGAAGTCAAGAGTCTACGTTTTTTAATTATTTTTTAAACCTCCATACTAGCTACATTCTTCTATCAGAAAGGAGGACAATTAGCTCACTGTCTGTAAAGAACAAACACTTCACAAGAACGTAAAGAACATTGAAAAAAGCCTTACCTTTCGCCTTACCCAAAGGCCATTGTGCAGTCGGAGAAACCTATCGATTACAGCTTTCACGGATTTCCTCTTTCCCTTCCGTAAGCTACAGTATGTGAGAGTCCTCACTGGCTGCTGAAGTATACTTGGAAGTAGAGGTGTGACACTATAGAGAGAAAAAAGGGGGGGGGAATATACAGGGATAAAATATCTTTTTCCTAAAATTAAATTGCTGTATTTTTCTCATAATGAGAAACCAGAAGCAGTTCTGACTTGTCTGAAAAAGCTTAAGAGCAGATCTAACATCACAATACACTAATTATTCAGCAAACAGGCAGTTTGCTGAATTCTAGCTAAAATTAATCCCGAAGTCATTGTTCCATAAACAAAAGTTTATTAAAAAAGTGATTAAGAACTCAAAGACAAACACAGAAGTATTAAATTTTCAGAATGTTAAGATTCTAACAAGCAAGAGTCTCTTGCCAATTATAACAAGCCTAATTGCAAAGCAAAGTGTATGTATGCAAAGCATATTCTGTTTTACATCCTTTCCCAAGCACTATGCTTTAACAGAAGGAGGAGACTTTGGATTAAAATATAGTCCTGTTTGCCACAGCAAAAAGCAGCACAAGAAGTTTTTCAAACAAAGAGGAAACTTGCTTTGCGTCGGTGTCAGAGATAAGATGGAGTCTGGTCAAAATTTGGATTTAATACTAAAGCGCTTTTCCTCGCGACCTTGCCTTGTATTAATAGCTCTCTGCTGGTTTCCTCCTGCTGATTCAGCGCTAGCTCAAGCCGTTTTGACACGGATCGGATCGAAATTAAAACGTCGGCCGAGGGGGCAGCCCACCGGCAGAGCTGCCCCAACCCCACCGGACGCTGCGAAGCGCCACGGGAGAGAGCGAGCGCAGCGCGGCCGCCGCCGCCCACCTCCTCGGCTCCGCCCCGCGCCCACGCCGTACCTGCCGAGCAGGGAGCGGGCCCCGCCGCCGCGCGGCACCAGACTCTTCACAGAGGCCGCTGCCGGCGCCCGCGCTCCTCCGACGCGCGGCGCGGAGAGGCCCGACGCGCAGCGGGCGCGGCCGAGCGCCAGCGCCAGCGCGGCCCCGGCCCGCAGCGGCCGCAGCAGCCCTGCGGAGAGGAGAGCATGAGGGGAAGCGGCGGCGGCGGCCCCGCCCCGCGCTGCCATTTCCAGAGCCCGGCGCCCCCCGCCAACATGGCGGCTCCGCTCCGCTCCCCTCAGCGGCGCGCGCAGCCCCCGCCCAACCGCCACCCACCCGCCAGGGCGCCCCGCGCCACCGCCGCCATGGGCCCGCGCCTCCCGGCTACGGCGGCCGCCGAAGGACACGGGGCGGGGCAGAGCCCGGCAGCTGCGTAGAGCCACTGCGCCTGCGCCAACGATGACTGCGGATACGAGCGCACTGAGCCGCGCAGCGAGCTCTGCCGGGGCGGGGCCCTGAGCTACCGGAGCGAGGGCACCCCGGCACCGCCCCGCGCATGCGCCACCGCGGCGGGCTCCGCGCCAGCGCTCATTTGCATACTGCCCCTTCCTGGCGCTCTGATTGGGCGCGCGGCTCTGCCGCACCCTCCCCGCCTGGCGGTTGCCGCGCACGCGCACCGGGCGCTGCCCGCGAGCGGGGGGCGGAGCCTAAAGCGGCGCTGGGAGTTACCGCGCACGGCGCCTTCCCGCAACCTCCCCCCGGCCGCGACCGGCGCCGAGGCGATGCTGCGTGCGTGTCACCGAGCGGGGGTCACAGTGGCCGCGCAGGTGAGCGAGGCGGGAGGAAGGGAGCCGCGCAGCCGCGGCGGAGCGCCGTGACTCATCCTCGCCGTCGCCTGACCTCCGCCCGCGGCCGGCGAGGCCGCACTGCCCGCCTCGCGGCGCCGCGGGGAGCGGGCTGGGCCGCTCCGCTCCGCGGACGGGAGGAAATCGAGGCCGTGTGGGGGAAAGGAGACGGCGCGGGGGGGGGGTAATATGAGGCACAGCGCGTCCTCTAATAGCGGCTCACCCCTCTCTGAATGACTCCGTGAGCGCGGGGCGCGATTGGCTGCTCCGCCGCTGAGCGACGGCGGTGAACGCCAATGAGGCCCCTCTGCGGGCGGGCGCTGCTCGTTGGTTGGTCGAATGTACTGCAAGGCCCGGGGTGTACCGCGCCGGCCCGGACTGTGGGCAGGGCCGCCCGCAAGGCATGCCGGTCCTTGTAGTCTCCTAGTGGCGGCTTTGCGGGTGTCCGCGGGGCATGCCGGGATTTCCCGCCGGGAACTGCGGGGGGGGGGGAGGCGTACTGGACCTGCGCGGCGCGGTGCACGCTGGGAGCTGTAGGCCGCGCTGGGGGGGTCCTGTTAGTGACAGGCCTTAATAAGGGACAAATCGCTGCAATTTTTTAAAGAACAGAATTAAGCTTTTAATTATATGGTGTATGATGACTGACACTGGGGCAATCTGCTTCTGTGTTGTGACGTTAAGATAATCCTTTGCAGGTCAAAAATCCAGTCATCGGCAGAGCTGAAACCGGTTGGGACTGTGAGGCGGCAGGTCCTCGAGGGCGTCCTCGAGCAGAGCGTAGCTGTCTGCGCCGCTACTAAAGCTACTGCCCTTCGCTAGAGAGAGCAGAGCAGCATGAGGGTCTGGCTATAGGGAATCCTCATGGTAGAGAGCTAGTGGTAGAGACTGGTTTAGGTTTTAACCTTCCTTCTTATCAGTGAGCTCTGTGAGTGGGAGAATCAGCAATTTTGTTAATGAGTAAGTTAAACTTGTGTGTCCAGGTGGGTTTTGAGCATCTCTGAGGAAGTGGGTCTTCGTTGTGACAATTTCATAGAGGTTTTCAAGTACATGTGCAGTGCTGCGGAGAAACTCTTCTTGCCTCATTTGGAATACTTAGAGTTTTCTTTGAAAATAAACACAAGCTTCTTTTAGAAGGTATGATATTGGTGGCAGAACTCTTGAATGATGGCAAAAAGACTTTTAGTTCTGTAGTCTGATATCCTTGTTATGCATAACCTCTATCAAAGCCAAGGCCAGTTTCCTCTAAAGTTTCTGTTCTGCTCTTTCTGTTTAAATACACAATACAGCGTTGCAGGAAACTACATGTTTTACAGGCTTCGTTCTATGTGGACACTTGAGCTTTGTCATTAGAAGACTGAGGTTTTATCCAGGGCTGAATGAGTGCAGAGGATGGTGTATCCTCTGCCCTGTGTCTGACTGCTCAAAGTTATACACAAAGTATGAACCTGTGAGACAGGTGTTTGGTTTGTTTTTCAAATGTTTGGCTGTGCTGTGCTCTATCTGTCCTGAGGGCTTTGCTGGAGCCAGCTCATATGAATAACCTCAAATGCCGGATTCACTGGAGTTTTATTATATCAACTGGAGTGCAAGTATGGTGTGCCTTGCAAAAGGATTCTTACAGTAATGTAATAGCAGATAATGAATGTAAAACAATAAGCATTTAAGATGTTGGATGAAACAAATAGCACATAGAAGCATTGGAGTAGGAGGTAGAAGTGGTGACAACTGCTCTCCCGTGTCCTTGCCCCCAGGGATCTGCACTGTCAGCTTGATTCCTTATCAAAAGGAATTGTTGTTCCGCAGAACAGCAAGCAGTTTATTGCTGTCTCTTTACAAGAAGTAGCAACATATAGGTGATATAATTCTTTCAAATCCTTGGGGACTTTGTCAGTTTTTAGATCTCTAACATTTATTTCTGGTAAACTCCTGGTAATTATGCAAAACAGAGATTAGAAAGTTCTTGTAATTCTCCAAATCAAGATTATGCGGTGAATATAAGTAAGATGGTGAAAGTGGCCAAAAGAGAGCAATGTTACTTTAGAAACTTGCCTGTGACTTTTGGAGGCAATAGCGTATTTAGTTGTGAAGGAGAGGATCAGACATGGGCTTCTGTTTATAAAACATCAGTGCTTAAAGATTTTAGTTTGTCATTGCGTGGTCGGCAGTGGGATTTTTTACGTGTTGCATCTTCAAAAAAAAAAAAAAAAACCAAAAAAAAACCAGTTGAGCCTTGCTTAGATTTTAGATTATTGCTCTCACTTGATAGGAGTGTGGGAGTCTGACAGTGTAGACTGAATGCCTGCATTTCTCTTGCTCTCTTGCTCTCATCTCAAAGCAACTATGAATAAATGTGGCAACTTATTTTTATTTGAAAAAAAAAAAAAAAAGAAAAAAGGAAATTCCTCATGACGGACAAGCCCCAGTGCTGAACAAAGAGAATCAAGTTTTCTCCTGCGTCCTGCTTGATTCCTAAATGCTGCCTGTAGGAAAAGATGTGTTTACTAAAGGTGGGAGGGCAAAATGGGTAGTGTTATTTGCCATCATGAGGTATGAGTTGTTATCATATAGGTGTGAAAAATAATGAACTGGAGCACATATTAATATTACACTTAATACTCTCCTGAAAGCCTAGTGAGGACAGCTTATTTTATTATATAAAGGCTTATTTTCAGGGAAGCGTTGGTCACAGTAAAGTTCCGGAAGGGACTGAAATTTCAGTCTGAAGAGATTAACGTAAAATAACTTTTCCCCCCCTCATTTTAGCATTTTTCATACAGCTCAACTGAATAAAATATTTTGCTTGTTCTGTATTTAGGGGTGTAATAAGGACTTATGAGAGTCAGAAACACGTGCAAGAGTGGATTGCATTATTTAAGAGGCTTTTATTAATAAAGTTCAATTTAACAGGAGCAGTAAATCCTCAGTGCATGCTTCTGGGAGAATCAAGTCTAATAAACTTATTCTGTAGTGTTTTTCATTATAAGTTTGTGTTTCCTTGCTGCCCATCGTAAACCAGAAAATGAAAACATTGAGCACGGTTAAGGCTTGTAAAGTTTTCCGGCATGAGAAGTGCATGCTTCCCCTTGCTGCACGCATGCTCCTGTTACTTATTAAATGGTTTTGGCTGATGTTCTGGAAAGAATAAGAATTCAGGGTTGCTGACCTTCCTCTCTGTGCTGTTGGATGATAGGAGCTAAACCACAAGACTTGTGTGTTTTGTTTATATCCAGATGTAAAAGGAAATAGAGGAACTTCTCTTATTTGATTGTTTTAGTCCAACTATCTTCTTTTCTTTTTTTAAGAAAAATTGCCTAGTTACCTAGAAGACCTCAGCTAGGGGAGAAGCTCCTTTTCATGCTGATGTCCCATGAGACCTGTATTCCTCTTCCAGCAGTTCCTGTTTAAAAAAACTGAAGGAGATGGAGTTGTTTTCCTAACTGTTTGTATTAACGTAGTTTAACAAGTCTTTCTGGTCGACGTTCATTTTCAGCTGAGATATAAAGAAGATAAAAATCTTGAGTGATGTGCTCTTTATTAACTAGAGTCTACTGCAATACTACTCTTTCGTATAGCAATTTCATTTATGTTATGATTTGATCTCCCTCTTGAAAGCAGTTGCGTTATTATTTCTTTCCCAGAGAAAGTTTGGAGTTGCAAGGTGGGCATCCCAAGCTCAAGAAGAAAAACTTTTATCTCTTCAGAAATGAAAATAGTTTAAAACAAGTGTTATCACCTTCTGTGCTGGTCATGGCTGGGCTGCTCTAGTTCATGAATCTTGATTAATGCAGTGGTGCTATCCAAGCTGGAGGTATGAAGCATAAGTAGGCAAAATAAATGAAGAAATAAGTTGGGCTGTTTTGTTTGTTTGCTTGCTTGTTTTTCAAAATGAACAACCTTTAGCTTGCAAGCTGCTTTTGTAAAGATTCTCTGTCTCAGGAAAACAGAGTCTAACATTGCTGCTTTAGTACCAGCTGCCACTTTTCCTCAGAATATGTGCAAGATGTGATGATAAAACAAGCCAATCTGTTGCTTTTGTTGGAGTGAAGTGACATTTAGATGTGTTCACCGCTTGATTCTTGCCTTCTCCATCCCTTGCAGAATTGCCGGTGTGGGAGAGCTTCACTCCGTCCATTACGGCAGTGCCGTGGATATGCTACCGCACCAGGAGAATCTGGGTACGTAATAGGTGTTGGAGGGTGGAGTTGACTCGAGTCATATTTTCCAAGAGTGAATTTGCTTCTGCGCTTTACAGGAAGCAAATTGGTGGTGGTGGTTGTTTAGTAACTTTCATTCTCGTGGCTTTTGTATGTCGATTGCTTGATTCAGTCAGATTTAAGTGAAGCTTATCAAGGTGATGGTTATTTAGAAGGAAGACTCTCAAGAGTGAGGTTGTGGGTTGTTGTCTTGCTTTGTATGGTGCTAGGGATGCTGTGGGGCTCGGAGTGATTTAAGGCGGGTTTATTTGTTGGCAAACTTTTGGAACAAAGTATAGGCTTAAAGGTTTAAAATCTATTTGATGATTGCTTGTCATATTACTGATATGATTTGCATAAACAGCTTTTGCTCCTTTCTCCCCCATCCAGTTTTTCTGTAGGTAAAATTATTGGTGCAAGTGTCTTGTTTGTGGGTGGAGGAATAGGTGGAACTATCTTGTACGCCAGCTATGATGCTCGTTTCCGGGAAAATGTAGAGAAGGCTGTTCCCTACTCCGATAAACTCTTTGAGATGGCACTTGGGCCTGCGCCATATAGCCTAACGGTGCCAAAGAAATCGGTAAGTGTTTTGCCTTCACCTCCACTCCATTTTCTTCCTCTTATAGAGAGAATAGCTGCTCTTAATTTTCAAATTCCAGTTATGTTTAGCATGTACTAAGTTTAGAATTACTAACTGAGCACTATCATGAATTAGAGTTGTAGATTTTTGCTCTTCTTCAAAAAGGTACTAAACTACATAGTAGAGTCGTCAGTGTCAGTAGATTTTGTGATCCCACAGAAAGGGGAAGTCTCCATCTGTGAACCTGACTCTGCATTCAAACCAAGACTAGAAATTGAATCTAAAAATTTCTCCTTCATCTAAGAGAAAATACTTTCTGGTAAAACAAGAAAGCTGAAAAGCTACTCTGCCCATGCCTGTTCTGAGCTTTCAGAAGCTGTTTGACCCACAAGAAGATCAAAATATTTTTAATTTGAGTTTAAGAAAGCTGTCCTAAATGGAATGGGAAAGTACGGCTTATTGATTAACCCAAACTGTGTCTCATCTGGGTTTAGCTATAGTTCCCTTGTGATCATCCAAGTTCTTATTGCCTCTCAGGCACTGAGTACACCCAAATTGTGACAAACACAGGGATCAGACAATAAAATTGTCATCTGCCCAGTTATGGCTCTAGCTTAAATGTTTTTGTTCTTGCCTTTGGGCTTTGTATGCTGGATAGGAAGAGATGAGTATCGTAAAACCTTGCAATACTTTACACTTGAGCAAGACTTCATGTGCCTGCACACCAACATCTGAGCCTTTCAAAGGGAAATCAGTGAGGCCGTGCAAACTGGATTCTTCTATGTCTGTCAAATCCATTCCATGCCTGTAGGATCTTCGGTTCGAAGATATTCAGATAAAATATTTGTGTGTATTTTTTTTAAAAAAAACACATCTTTAATTATGCAGTCATTTATCTTTAAAACAATTCTATTCTTTTTCCACACTACAATTTGAAAAATCTTTATCTAGAAACCCAAGAGGTTGGGCTGAGGGGTGGCTCATAACTGTCAGTGAGCAAAAAATCACATTTGAGGGAACATTGGCACAGTTAGCTGAAAAACTGAAGTTGGATTGGGAAGAGTGATGGCATAACATGTTTTGAGGATAACTCTTGAGGGGTATGAAGGGAATGTGTAGACTGAATTAATTTAAGATATTTTTTAATGGTCTAAATAAGGTTCAATGGGATAGTTAAAAGATAATTTCTGGGGCTGTTTCAGACCTTCATGTGCAGGTGATCTTTATAGTTAGTCTCTGCATTATCTATTTTCTGTAGTGTTTCAAAACACTGAGAAGTGTTTGTAATGTTTGGGGCATGAAATGATTTGCTTTTTCTGCATGCCTTAATAAACTTTCGTTTGTACTGAACATTGCTACTGCTGTACGTTCTGTTCTGGAGAGGTGAAGACTACACGGATTCTCTCAATTAAAAACAAGGGCAAGAAAATATGTGGCCTTGTTACTGTTTGCATATGTACATTGAAGTTTAGATTTATGGAGAGTCATCTGGACACACAAATGTTCTTTTCCATTGTAATGGACTCAGTGAGACACAGGCTGTTTAGAAAGCTGATAATATTTCTTATTTTTGATCTTCAAGATACAGCAAGGCCCACTGAAGATCTCATCTGTAGCAGAAGTAATGAAAGAATCTAAACAGCCCGTTACTAAATCCCAGAAGAGCAAAACAGAAGCTGCTGCTGCTTCAGAAGAAAAGGAAGGTAACTTTACTGAATGTCCTGTAGAGTGAAGCAAAATAGCTAATGTTACCCTATATCATAACTTTATAGTAAATTAAAGTAGTCTTATGGAGTGGTTGAAGATGAATATAATTTCTTAGAAATAATGTTACTTTCTATTCTAGTCATAAGAAAATTTGCCTAAAACGGCTCTTGCTTTATTCTTGGATTAGTTTTTAGGAAGCTTATTTATCTTCTAGAACACTTTGGAATCAAATATAAACAACAGCTGTCCTTCATGTTTTACATACAAGACTCAGCAGGAAGAGCATTGGGGTGCTGGGCTCTGAGGGTATTTGTCTCCTTTTAAACAAGTGCAAGACGCTTACTCAGGGATAATTGCAAACTACTTTTTAGCCAGATCAAATAGAATTAGTTTAGAGATGAGCAGCTATCATCCTTTTCCCTTTGTTTGTCATATCCAGTGAAGTTCTGTATGTGGAAGTGCTGTATGTGGTTGCTGTCTTTGATCTTCACTTTATTAAAAAGGTGTTTGTTCCATAGAGGGGAATGCAATTCTCTTTTCCCAGAAATAATAATGAGTATCCAAATAGTTAAAAAAAAAAAAAAAAAAAAAAAAAGAGAGAGAGAGAGCGAGAAAGCCTGTACATCTCTGTATTTACCTTATAGCATGTATGTACTAACTGATTTTTGTCCTGTAACTGTGCTCGACAGCAGGCACAACTGCAGCTCAGGTCATCTCTGCAACGGGTGAAGCCGTGTCAGTGCCAGCTCCTGGAATGCAGACTGAAGGAGGTAAAAAAAAAAAATCATATGCACAAACACCATGAAGCAAAACAAACTTGTTACCTTGAGTGCAGAAATTCTTGTGCTGTCCCGTTTTAAAGATGCGACCCTCTGTGGCTTTTGCAGAATGAGGAACTTTGATGATCTGTTAATGAGACTTTTCACATACTAAGATCGATACCTAGGACAAGTGTAGCTGTGAGCTTGAGAAGAAAGCCTGCCTTTTTTCTTGTACTGACAGGAAAACTGTACAGTGCGCTCTGCCTCTGCTCTTTGTGGCTTTCCTAATTCAGGAAAGCACGTGTGTCCAGAGCTGTGTGAAGAAACTGAACTTAGTATTGAACACTGTATAAGAAACACTCATTTCTCTATGGTAGTCTCTTTCAGATAAGATTATTTTAATTTCTTTATGTATCATCAGGTTTTATAAAAGATATACTAACCGTGAGTAAATTCATTCTTCAGAGTTGGCATCAGCATTAAAAGGTTTCATGGCGTTTTCTGTTGCAGCATGAGTCTGGGAGCTGAGACATCTGGCCTCCTCAGTTTGTCTGTACATTTGCTGTTGATCTTCAGAGAATCACTTAGCTCAGTGCTCACTCTCTGTTTTGGAGAGCAGAAGTGTCCTCTGTAGCCTCAGGCTGGGGAATAGAATATAATCTTGATTCACCTTTTCCCCGATCTTTCTTTACTTTGGCTGAATGCTCCAAGCATGCCAAAGGAGCACTGAAAAAAACATGAGCGAATAGTCACTTAAAGACTAAACTTGGACCCATGAGGTTTTTTTGACTTCTTGTTTTATCTTTCACTTTTCAGTTCTGTATATTTTTGGAACTAGAGAGCATAAAGTTTACAGGTGCTTGTGAGGTACCCACACAACTATCTTTAATTTTGAAAAGCTTTGAAACTAGCCTTTGATGTTATAGGTATAAAAAATCTTGAGGTAGTTCCAGGATGGCTTTGTGCAGCAGTTAGATTTACAGAACAACACTAACTATGAAAATTGATTTTTGAATAGAAAGTTACTTCCCTACAAGTAGTACATTTACTATTTCAGAGCATCCACTCACACAGTTCAACTCTTCTTCTTCTTGAATAGATAAAGAACATGAAGATTCTCATGCAGTAAAAGAGCGGTCACCAGAGGAAGTTGCAGCCCGGCTTGCCCAGCAGGACAAAGAGGAACAAGAGAAGATATCAGGTAAGTCTGTACCATTAAATGACTGCTGCCTTAGTTTTTCTGTGTGTTATGTGCATAAACAACAAAACAATTTGCTGGACTGTATTAGCTTTAAGAGTCTAAATTACTTACATAGCCCAGTTTTAGCTGTATTGTTTTGGCAGAATGAGCTGTGCTCAAGCTTTGTAGTGGCCCTCCATTGCTCTTCCCCCAGTTTGTCAAGATCTTTCTTACACTGGGGTCTAAAAATGAGACACAGTATTGCGGGTGCGGTCTCAGTGCCAGTTAGGAGGGAGTAATTCTTCCCTTGACCCGTTGGATACGCTGTTGTTGGTGCAGCCCAGTTCACAGTTAGGCTTCATTGCTGTTGATTCATGTTGTTTGCCATCCCCTAGGATGCCCACGTCCTGCTTTATAGAGCTGCTACCTAGATTTTTTTGGTGATAACTCAGCAGCACTGTGTCAAGACACTGAAGAGTTACTTACAGGTTCTGCATTGGACGCTGTGACCAATCCTTGCTCGGATTTTAAGATGAACAGATCTGTTAATCCAAATGCTCTTGGAGCAGCCATGCTACTAAGAGGTTGGCTGCTGTTTCCCATGTCCTGCAGCTTTTGTCCTTCTTGTGCATCTTGCTCAAAACAATGAATTTTGTTTTTCTTCTACTTTGCTTATTAGTTTTTATATACTTCTAGGCTTCTGTTTGGTTTTGGTGTTGGTGCAGCAAGGTTCTTTAGTCAGGAGTTTTGGGTTGTTTCCTGGTTGGCTTCAGGGGCAGCCAGAGAAATAGGGAAGTGTTTTTGGTAGATAGTGTTTTGCTGTCTAGTATATCTGGGCAAGTCTGTGGCCAGCTACCCTGAAATTTCTCTTCTGAAGCCAAACCCAGCCCAGGCTTCAGGTTGTCTGGTAATGCTAGAGTACTTGTGTGTTCTCCTTAGCTAGCCTTGATGGGGATGGGGGGGAGACCAGCTTCTTGAAGTGAAGGGATGTTGAAGAACTAATTGTGAATTGGGAGAGATGTGAGTACAGCTGGCTGCAATGGCTCTGCAGACCTGCAGCAAGGGAAGGAGTCTCTGGTGGAGAGGTAGAGTAGAGGCATTAACTGCATTGGTACACAACAGCTATTTTAGAAAAAATATTGTAATGTTCCTTACTGTATTTAAAGTAAGTGAAAATATATAGCTGACTATGTAGTTAGAGCAAGCTTTAAAGGGAGTTTAATCATATTGAGGTATGGATGTACTTTAGCCTGTCTTGAGAGCTATAACCTTTTCATTTTGTTGATCTCATTGTGTTTGGAAAGAAGTGATCTTGGAAAAGATGCTGGTAGCGAGCTGGGTCTCATCTGACCTGCCCACACCCTGGGCAGGTGAACTTGGTCTTGGCAAACATGTCAGACTTCCCTGGGTGCTTTGGGCCTCAGCTGAAGCCCATGCCTGGGCGTGCTGTTGCGTGAGTGACAGGAAGGGTATACGAGCCTGGCTTCACAGGCTCAGAGCCACATCTAGCTCCCTGCAGACATTCTTGTTGTGGTCTGCTGCTGCTTGTTACTGTTCAGGACTTTGTCTGGTTTAGAAGAGCCCTGGCAAAGGCTTAATAGAAACAAGAACTGTGGCATTAGCTGTTTGCTTCTTGCAAAGACTTTGTTACAAGTGAAGAAGTTAGGGTATTACGCTGAAAAAAAACCCAAAGGAATATTTACTGGGAAGGTGGATTTACTTGTCCCACTATTTGGAAATAAATGTCTGGCTGCAGTAGCTGATAATTCTGATTAACTGTTATGCTTTAGATCCTTCTTAATTAATAGGTCATTCGTGCTTACATACCAACAGGAATAGATAGTTGCTTCCACTGCTTTCTCAGCTGCGAAGAAAAACTTTTTCCTTGTGGAAGGTGGGAATATACCTTTAACTTTCTCTTGTTAACCATTTTAACAAGCGAAGATGGAAAATAGCTATTGTATTAAATGCATCTCCCTGCGAAAGTATGATACAGCAATTCCATTGAATGTCTTTATTGACTGAATAGTTATTAAATAATTATAATTTATTTACAGAGTGAACTGTTGTAAGTGCAGGCTCATGGCTTCTTACTCATTTGCTAAAAAAAGGATCGTATTCTGATGACCTTTCCTCTTCTGTAGGCTGCAGCATAGTTCCCAAACTGACCAGGTCTTTTGTGTCATGGAAAATAATGTAAGGAGGCAGTTGCAGAAATGTGGAGGATGTAATATGTCACTTTACTAATTGTAAGACTCTTTTCTTTTCCTTATAGTTTAATTCAGTGTATTTTTCCAGCCCTTGCAGCAACTTTAGAAGGAGCCCTAAGCAATACAGCCCGTATAACCCTCCAGGCAATTACTGCACAAGAGTCTGCTGTGCAAGCTGTGAATGCCCATGCACAAATACTAAAGGAGGCAATGGACAATTCTGAGGTAAATTGGACAAATTATCCTGTGTTCAGCGAACTTTTTCATCTTACAGTTAAAGTTGGAAGGTTTTCTTGCAGCATCCCTTTATCACAGTTTTAACTCATTATTCTTTCCACTTGTGCAGTTTAATAGTAAAGTGTTTATGCTTTTGACTTTTTTTTGTTTTTCCAAAGCTCCTTTACTTCCATTTAGCAAGTAGATTAATTCAAGTTATATATTGATAGTCTTGACAGTTAATGCTTTGTTGTATTTTTATTTCCAACCCCGTTTTTATCTAACTATAGGTAGGGTGCCATACTATGTACCCCGGTAACTGTTAAACCATTCCCTTTGCCAAAGTCTTCCTGGTGGATTGTTCTTCCCTTAGTCTGGAATACATTTGCTGTGTCTGGAGATGACTGAGGGCTTGTGGTTCTGGTGCCCCAACATCTGGGTTTGTGTAGAACCGCTGCTTTTTAGGTCTGGAGCAGGTGATACAATCTAGTGGTTAATTAAACGAACGGGGCATATGCACAAACTATATGAGCACTCAAAATCTAATCTTGTAGTTAGTAAAACTAACTAGTAAAGAAGAAAAGATCTTAATGAGAGTTTTTGTTTTTTAGCCTTAAAATTGTTTTTAATTTCAGTACATGTATAGGTTTCCCCAAATACCATATGCAGGAGCTTGAGAATCGCTTTGTGCAAAAATGACTGTTGCTTAAGTGGAACAAAATGGAAGAATCAAACAGAATATAATATTGAGAGGAAAAAAACATTTTTAAAAATTCCAGCTGTGTTGGTGTTAAAATAAGTGAATGTTGCTCAGTTTTCAAACAGAATTATTTTAGGAACTTCTGAATCTCTCCTTTTTTGATAACTTTTTTTAGTGGTTGTCATTACTGTAATTAGAAATTTCTGGGGTTTTTTTAGACTGCTGGGGAGAAAAAATCAACTCAGTGGCGCACTCTGGAGGAAGCATTGAGGGACCGTAGAAGAGCAGTGGATGAAGCTGCTGATGCCCTTCTGAAAGCCAAGTATGTTGCTTGTCTTTAGGGCTTATCAAGGGGTAAGGTAACATCACCCATGTGACTGCTGGCGTAAATCGATGAGTTTCTAGAAGGTACATAGGGTCACCTATTTACATATCAAACTGATCTATTTAGGCTAAATCAAAAAAGGTAAGTCACATGTCTTAATTTATAGTTTGTACTTCTTTGGTATCTGTGCTCATAGTCTTTAGTGTACCAAAGAGTCTGAAACAATCTTATTCCTCTTTTTCTTCTACCATAGAGCTAGTAGATGGGAAACATCAGCAGAGCTGTCCGGTGAAATGCAGGAAATAAGAAGTAAACTTTTGCCTGGGGTTGTGTTGTAAGGCGTGTATGAGTTGTAACTGGCAGCTTCTCCTTTCAGAGAAGAGTTAGAGAAGATGAAAGGTGTCATTGAGAATGCCAAGAAGTCTCAGATCGCAGGAGCAAAATCTCACATACTTGCTGCAGAAGAAAATCTTCATCACATGATAGTCGACTTGGACAACGTAGTGAAAAAGGTAAGTATTAGCCTGCTAGCCCACTATTAGTTTAGCCTCACAGTTTAGTGAGAGGAGTTAGCTGTCACAGGGCTAACTTGCTACACTTATACGATAGCTGTAAGCTGGTCCAGAAGCAAAAATTATTCTGTAGCAGAGGAAGAGAGCTAGGTATCTTTGAAGGTATAGACTAAATTTATGATACTCCTTGGGTCTTGTCCAAGCTATAGAGTGATTTTCTAGTTAGTGCACATGACAGAGAATGGACTTGTGATAGTTCCAGCAAATAATTACGATGTACGAGAGACTTAATATCACGGAGCGTCCTTCTCCAGGTGCTTTACGTGGGGCTGGAGGATAACCACCACTCACCTGGCTCCTGCTCTTGAATTATTTGTTTCTGGCTTCAATATTTGCCTTGAAAAATAAACATAATCTTATTTTGTTTGTTGCAGGTTCAGGCAGCACAATCTGAGGCTAAGATAGTAGCTCAATATCACGAGCTTGTGGCTACAGCTAGAGAAGAATTTCAGCGAGAACTTGATAGTATCACTCCAGATGTGCAGCCTGGCTGGAAGGGGCTAAGTAAGTCTCTGATTGCAGCTTTTTTTTGGAAGTCTGTTACATGCTAGTCATTTTGTTTGCCAGTATTTCTACGATTATGACCACTCGATCAAATGTCCAGCTTCCTGTTTTCTATGTTGTTTGATTGGTTAGAAGTTAAAATTAATTCACAATTAAAACAAGCAGTCCAAAGCAGGTATTACAGAGTACCTTAACTTTATAAACTACCTGCACTATTTGAAATTTCACAAAATGCAGCTCTTGTTTAAAAAGCTACATGATCTTTATCTTACATCTGTTCCCTCCCCTGGTAGTCCAGGAATAGAGCCCAGGAAGTCCATGTCTTCCAGAGGAGAGCAAGGCAGATTGAATTTCAGCCAGGGATGTTCTCAGTAAAGTGCAGTTACTCAGAGTTAGCATCTGTCTTGTTTCTATTAACATGAATTTACGATGGCAGTAGAATAGCTATAGAACAGCTATAACTGAGTCCCTGCTTCCACAATAAATGAATTTGGCTCTATGACTTCTAATATTGTAGCATACTGTACTGCATGACACAAAGTGCTGATTTGGTATAAATTCTGATTCAGAGTTGTGCACCACCACTGTTGGTGGCATGTGTGGTGGGGTTTTCTGTTGTTATTGGGGTTTTTTTGGTAATCAATGCATTATGTTTTAGCAAGTTTTTGTTACTGTGGAAGGAAAAACAATACCTAAACGCATTATAAAGGCAGCATAAAAATCTGTCACATGCTTTACCCGATTTGAGAAACAGTCTTGTGATCACTCCAGATTTGGGTCAAATTTGTACTACTCAGTGATCAAGTAGTTCTGTGATAATCTGCATGGTTATGGAGTAATAAGGAGCTCCCTGATTTTCTCTAGGTCATCACTGAAATGATAGGTAAACTAGAACAGAGATAACTTACTGTTCTTTTTGAATAGTGAGCAGCTACTGCAACAGCTTATTAGTGACTGTCAGATTAAATACATGCCGAATGTTCTCTCCCTATAAAATTACAGTTCTAGATGCATTTTGTGATGCGAGAAGCTTATGCTTAGTCTTTTGCCTTACTCAGGTGGTGTTACGTGCATACGTAAGTGTTGCTTCTCATATGTATAGTTAGCACTAAGCTGTTACTGGGAACCAGGAACTTTTTTCTTTGTGTTTAAGAACAAGAAACAACCACCAGAAATTCATCTCACCTGCTCAGTTTCCTCCTTTTCCCTTCTGTACCCTACCTATTGTAGCGTATGTTATTTCTACATTAAATTGACACAATAACTTATATTGAACTACAGCCCATGTTGCCCCAAAGCAGTAAATGGATGTCTTCTGTTTTTTCTGCTAATAGTGCTACAGTTCTTTGCCTGAAATCTGGACATCTTATGGGCTAGCATTTGTTTGAGGTGCTTGGACTTTCCAACCTGTCCTCTTTTCTGCTTTCTAATAATAGAAAAAAGTGAAATGGAAGTCAAAAGTTATGCTAGATTCTCTCCTTTTCTTATTAGAGGAATAAAAATGTGTTACCTTGAGCTGTCAGAAATATTCTTATACCGCAATGCTGCAGAAGGCAAGCAGGGAAGAAATCAGACTCACGATCAGGTTGTGATGGCTTAACAAGTCAGCTCATCCACAGCGATCGTCTCTGCACACGCTTTGCCCACAGGAGATGTGACTTGGATTAATGACTCTCATTTTAAAGACAAGCAAAGCTGCAGCAGGTTGAGTGTGTGCATATACCATTACTGTGGATAAGCTGTTGCAAGAACTTGATTGTGGTACTTCCATGGAACAGTTACTGCCTGCTTTAACACAAAACAAGAAACATGCTTAAAACAATCCACATAATCCCAAGCAGTTTTGTTACATAAAATATACTAAGTGATCTAAGTTCTAATTTTTTTTTAAAGTCTCAGTGTTTTAAGGAAGTTACTATAACTTCATTTCTGAATCACAGCAGATGTATTTTTAGATGCAGCACCTGCTGTTGTTAGTACTGCATAACGCAGCTTTCCCAAAGTACGAAGTGAAGTATTGAAACATGTTCTTAATGCTACGTTATACTTTAAAAACAGACTTTAGTCTGCAGATCACTTTTGTAGCTAAAGAAAGGTACCAGATCTCTGAAATGGTGGATTTTTTTGTAAAATTTTCAAACAAATGGAGGAAAAACATTTTTAAATTAATGAACTATTTGCAGGGCTTGCTGTGCTGCCTTAAATATGCAGTCTCTTGAGGTAGTAGAGTTTTGTAGAAAAAAATAGAATTATAACAACAGAACAGTCAGGGCTTTTTTCCTTTTCTTTACCTAAGAACATGAAAACAGCTCTAGACTTTTCTTACCTGGGCTCTGGTCTAAAGGGACTGCTTTTTGGTGATGTGGAAGAGAGGGAATCTCCTGGTAGCTCCTGTGCATTCCTTTTCAGACTGGGGTGATCCCCTTAAGTATAGGGGACTGACTGGTTAGGGTCAGTGACTCCCTGCTTGTAGTCTGCTGCATGGGAGTTTTGTTCCTTCAGGTATTTAGTTACACCATCACCGAGGGCTTCTGATTTAGGAGAACCTGGAAATGTCAGATTAAAAACTGCAGTATCATGTTGCACTTTTCTACTGCAAACTTGTATTCCTTGCTTTGGCTGAACTGTTGCAGTTTATCTGCGCTGCTCCTTTGCTAGGACTGTTAAACATCGATCTATGGGTTTCTACAGGTGATTTTAGTGGTTATGGGATGTTTTGGGCTACATCTTGCGTGTGATGTACAGAGACTTTTATATTCACCATAATGTTCTTTCTAAGTCCCTAAAGACCTGGACTCATGTTTAAGTTACTCTGAATAGGAAGCTATTGGTAGCTGGTTTCCATATTAGCTCTGCATGACCAACTTGCTGCTGTGAATGTGCATTAACTCTTCCAACCTCTCCTCTTTCTGTTGCAGAGATAACTGATTTAGGTGAGTTGCTGTACCTTTGTCCCGTCTTGTCAATGTCATCTCTCTCCTTTGTCCTTTTTTTATGTTTGTGGTGTTGTACATTGCTTTAAACTACGTGTAGTATCAACAAAGTGGTGAAGTGCTGCATTCCTAAAGCCTTTCAGACCGAGGTATGCTTTGGGATCCTCTCCACTCGCTTTGCACGGGTAGCTTAAACCACAAACTTTGTCTAACAGCACTTCTAGGTGAGTGGGATTGCTGGCTTGTAAAAGCCAAGTTTGTTTCTCTGTGTGTTTAAGCCTGTCCGTGTGTGCTGATGAGATTCAAAGGGGAATGAGAAACTTAGATCTAATCCAGCTATGTGATAGCTTTGTTTGCAAAGCCAAGGAGGGCCACTCTGAAGGGTCCCCAAAAAGGATTCATTTAATTTGAAGTTGGTTTGATTCTCTGAACGTGATTTTACCTTATTCTTTGAAAGTCATTTAATCTTACCGATTTTCAAAGCATTGATAGGCTGTTTTTTCACTGCACTGCAGTTTTAAATTAGGTTTGATTCTGAGGTTCTTTTCCCTTCCCTTTCAATCAAAAAGCCTAAGTTCGACAGCTGAGCTGCTTAGGGCGCTGCTGGTCACTGGCACCGTCCCGCAGAGCCCTCCCGCCCCGGCCCCTTCTGCAGCACTCACCAGCAGAGTGCCTGGAGGGCTCTTGGATTTCGCTTGCTTTGGCCCCTGCAGGAGTAGTTCTTTTTTTCCTGAGTAATCCCAGGTTTGCCACACGGAGCAAGGTAATTTAGCTGGCAGACTTGGCAGTCGGGATGAAAGTCTGAGCTGCAGCATTTTACAGAGCGTGTTCCAGTCTCAGGTCACCGAATTAGTGGGTGTTGCAGGCAGAGCTTGTATCCTCCTCTCCCAGGGAAAAAAGGTAGCAAACTTGTTAGCAGATGCAAATGTAGTTGTGGCTGCTACAGCTGTCTGAGGAGCTAAACCTGAAAGGTACAAATCTGGATAAGAAATCTGATCGTAAACAGTTGGTCTGGAGAAGTGTTCAACGGATAATGTTGTTTTGGCTTTCTTTCACAATCACTTTGGTGTTCTCTGGGTCAAATTTCTTTAAGCTGTGCCTCTCGGTACCCAGCTAGATAAGTCAGCACAGTTTTACACATCCTGGTGGAAAATACACAGTAGTGTAAAGAGCAAGGAAATGGGCAGTGTTGTCAAGAGTCTGTTCCCGTTGAGATGTAACATGGATACGGGAGCACGAGTAATGGGTGTGAATCATGACAAAGGAGTAATTTCTCTGCTAATGACAGGAAGTGCTTGCCTGCAGGTGTGGTTCAGAAAGAACCTGGCAGGGCATGAGTACGGCTCTAAGGGGGGCTTCGCTTCACGGGCTCTGAATCTCTTTCCGTAAAAGAAGGGAGCTGCGCAGCCGGGGGTGGAAGGCGAGCGGCACTGTGGCGCGGTCTCCCTCCAGACCTTCCTGACGCCCCGTGTTTCCTTTAGCTGGCCAGTTATCCACGGACGACCTGAACTCTCTCATTGCGCACGCCCATCGTCGCATCGACCAGTTAAACAAGGAGCTGGCCGAGCAGCGGGTGAGAGAGCAGCAGCACATCGAGTCGGCCCTGGAGAAGCAAAAAGTAGAAGATAAAAAGGCACTTGAGGCAGCTGTGGCCAAAGCACTAGAGCATCACAAAAGCGAGATTGAAATTGAACAGGAAAAAAAGGTAAACTGGAGTAACTCACCCGTCTGAGTATCAAAAAGAGTGTGGTAGAACTAGAAAAAGTGCACGTAAGAGCAAGTGGGATGTTGCGAGTTATGGACGTGGGCCCCCTGCTAGGCTAAGCTTGGAAAAAAGATGTTGAGCAGGACTGATGATTTTATCCATCAAAATATTGATCTGACCCAGTGCGGCTGCCTTCGGGGCTGTAGCCCTTCCATCCTGCCTCCTTGCAGGAGGTGTCTGCGCATTTGTCCACTGCGTGCTGTGCTTTGGTGTTTGGGATTTGAATTCTTTCAGAAAGACTGTGAAAACTGCTTACAACTTGAATGCAGCTTTGGCTATTGAGGATGTACAACTTCAGCACATAGAAATCTAGGCCCCTGGATTTTTTTTTTTTTTTTTTTTTTTTTTTACCTTTTGAGATACTGTACTGTAAGCAGCCACTTGTGCTAAAAGCTACTGCTATTTCCACATACATATTTCAGAAAAAGAGACAAAACATTGGCCATTAGTCAGAAAATTTGCATTGATTTGAGTGAAACTAAGGATTTTACCTGCAAGCTATTAGTTCCGAATACTGCAGTGACTGATGTTAATTTAGAGCTCTTTTTTGTCCAAATCTGAACCGTTTTCACTGCATTTAAGGGAGTTTTAAAGCAGTTTGTCAGGTCAGTGTATTTTTAATATAATACTTTGATACCCCCCACTAAGCATGTAGTGAGTATAACTACCTATTACTGGCATTGTGGACTATGGAGCTATTCTTTCAATGAAGAAAAGCCTCAGCTTAAGAGGGACTTCCACAGCTTTTTAAGGTGAAACAGAAATCCCATTGACAGAGCCTATAAAATGCACCCTAAGTAACCACTGAGGGATAACAGCATAATCCTGGTTGTTGGTAAACCATTGAGAAACTGCTGTAACAGCTGCTGCTTTGGGTACAGATTGAAGAAGTCCGAGAGGTGATGGAAAGTGAAATGAGGACCCAGCTCCGGCGGCAGGCTGCTGCCCACACGGATCATCTGAGAGATGTTCTTAAGATCCAGGAACAGGAACTGAAAGTGGAATTTGAGCAGGTAAGGGAGTAAAGGGCCCAAATGAATTAGGTGGTGGTTCTGTTGAATGCCTCTGGGCCCCTTGCAAAACAGGTATCTCACAGGACAAGGGTCCTGAACCATCTTCCAGAACACTGGCGTGTAGGCAGGGACCGAAGCCTGCTCGTCTGGAAGAGATGAAGAGTATATATAGTGCTTGAACATCTGAGTTTTATGGCTTCTCCTAAAAGCTTTTGCTGTAGGTGAAGATTTCTTGGTAACTGTAAAAGCAGTAATTGTTAAATTCACCCCGACAGGGCTTCTTATGGGTACACCGTATGTAATGCATGCATTGTCCCAGACAGAAATATCTAATTTATGAAGATTGTTAATACAGTTAAATAGGTATCACTGTTCCATCTCTCTGTTCCAGAACTTATCAGAAAAACTCAGTGAACAAGAAATGCAATTCAGACGCCTTACTCAGGAGCAACTTGACAACTTCACGTTGGATATAAACACTGCCTATGCCAGACTGAAAGGAATCGAGCAAGCGGTTGAGAGTGAGCACTGAAACCTTATTGGACTGGGGCCAAGATCCCCCAAGGCCGGTTACCAAACTGGGGCGCCTAAACGCAGGATGAGGGGTGCAGCCAGGGGCTGCAGCCTCGCTGCTGTGCTGAGCGCCTAACACATCTCAGCTGCAGCAGCCCAGAGCTGTCTAGCTCTTCTTACGTGCGGGGAGCATCCGATACCGGACTGCGGATCAGACTTCCTTTGACCACAGATGTTAAGGGTGCTGCTCTTGAAAATGAACTCTCTGGGGCGGGGAGAGGGTGGCTTTTGCTGCTTATGTTCAAACAGTTAAGTGGTTAGTACTTTGCGTATGCTCCCAGCTAACTGTCCCCTTCTCGGCATATTTCCCAGGTCACGCTGTTGCAGAGGAGGAAGCCAGAAAGGCCCACCAGCTGTGGCTTTCAGTCGAAGCACTAAAATACTGCATGAAAACAGCCTCTGGGGATAGTCCCACCGAACCACTGGAGAGCGCGGTGAAGGCCATCAAAGCCAGTTGTTCTGACAACGCATTTACAGAAGCCTTAACAGCAGCTCTCCCTCAGGAGTCCCTGACACGGGGCGTGTACAGTGAGGAGGCCCTCAGAGCACGTTTCTATGCAGTTCAAAAACTGGCAAAAAGAGTGGCTATGATTGACGAAACGAGGAACAGCTTGTACCAATACTTCCTGTCGTACCTGCAGTCTCTTCTTGTGTTTCACCCTCAGCAGCTGAAGCCACCTGCTGAGCTCAGCCCTGATGATCTAGATACATTTAAGTTACTGTCTTACGCTTCCTATTGCATTGAACGCGGAGATCTGGAGCTGGCAGCTAAGTTTGTCAACCAGTTAAAAGGCGAATCTAGGAGAGTGGCACACGACTGGCTGACTGAGGCTCGAACGACCCTAGAAACAAAACAAATTGTGGATATCCTGACGGCATACGCCAGTGCCGTGGGGTTAGGAACAACTCAAGTGCAGTGAGCTAGGAGTATAGTTTTGGAGGCAGTTCATAATTGGTTGTGCTGGGAAGAAATTCAACAATCTCCAAGGGTTGCAAACTAAGCAGCTGGCAGGGGCTGGAAGCCTCAAATCAAAGCGCGGGTACGGTCTTGTTTCCTTGCACGGTATTTAACTTCACCACCTGCTGCATTTGTATTGGTTTTGAGTTATCATGACAACCAACTTCAGGAAGCTTCTCCACAATTTGTGTAACAATTTTGTTGCCCCGTCTTACCAAGAGGGCTTATGATCCAACCAAAATGATGTTTGTAACCTACCAGTAATGATTTGCCACTTTGTCAGCTGAATAAAACAAAATTTCAACCACTTTCTCCTGATGTTCAGTTTCCTCTTTAAAATCAACTATGGATGACAGCTGATAGTATTACAACAGTAACTTTCTCAGTGATCTGAGGAAGACCAAACTTAGCTCTCTACTCACCCTATTATTTCAAGGAGCAAGAATTCATTAATTTGTATGACTACTCTAAAACAGCCATGTATAAACACAGCTAGAAGTGGGCATAATTTAAAGTAATAGCAAAGCATGAGTTTAGCTGGGTTTAACAAAAACTAAAGTACCCCCTTCAGCAGTTGTGTCCTGGCCTGTCTTCTGGTGTTAAGCATGTAGCAATATTCCAGTTTTAAACTGTTGGTACAGCAAAGCAAGGAGCTTAAGTTAATCTGTGGGAAAAAGTCCTCGCTTGTTCATTTTCTAACCCTTAACCAGGGGTAAACTAACATCTGCTGCAAAAGGCACACTTTTTTTTTTCCCAGTAAATAAGTGCCTTCAAAGCAGCTTACTTTTAAGTCAGTCCTTAGTGTAATGTGAGGATCACTTTAGTTTTAGCCTTTAAGTTGTAGTTTGTTCAACCTGCAGCAGCTGCTGTTTCCCAAGCTCCTTACACCACTGCTTCCCACAGTAGTGAGCTCTGCTGTGCTGCAGCATTAGGCACATGAACCTGTTCCCCCCTCCCCCAACACACACACACACACACACACACACACACACACACACACACACACACACAAATGGGAGGGGCAGAGAGGGAGCAGTAAACGCCCTCCACTGGAACGTGGTCTAATCCACACGTGAAGGAACACAACGGTTCTGGCACTTCTAGCTGAACTACCTCAGAAAACCTTCAAGAGTCTCTGACAAGCTCAGAGCAGGGGCAGACCGCTGCTTTAAGGGCTAGTTAACTACAAAGCAGAAAAAGGAGCAGGGCAGGCAGCTGTGTTCCTTCAGTCCCCTCAGTGTATTTATTGGCACACTCTGCATGAACTTTATGTATCCTCTCACAGACCAGCAGCAAGACTTTCTATAATCAATAGTTTTAGCTAAGAAATTAACTGTATTTTAATGTCAGACCTTAGGAGATACAGTTTCCAGCTGTACAGAGGCTAATGAAATTAAACTCTACAGGCCAAAGCCTGTTCCAAAACTCCCAGAAGGTGGTGGCGTTCTGGGTCAACCAAGGAAGAACACCACAGGTGATTAATACTACGTTACTTGCAGAGTTCTATGTACAGAGTAAGCAAGTTTATACTTGAGCAGTTCATGAAAGCTTGACAGCAGGGAAGGAATTCAATCCAGAGCAGGTTTAAGCCACAGGAATTGTGATCATGCCCAAGCTGTCAAGCACTTGCAGCCTCTGGAAAGCAGCACTCTGCACAGGAGCTCCCCAGGCCTTCTGCCAGCTGTTCAACAGGCCTCAGCTGCTCAGCAGCAGCTAGTTCTTGCAGGCAGTGATTCAGAAGACCCTGCGCTGGCATGTCCCACCCTTGTGTTGGAAGTTTGTGAGGACATGACCCAATACAGCTCCCAGCTTGCTCTGATGAGGATGTCGTACTCTTGCCAAATAGTTCCCACATCGTAATGGCATGAAGTGCACAGGTAGGAAACAGAGCGGCAGCATCTCTCCAAAGCAATCCACTGCGCTTCACAAAGCGGCACCCTGGAGTCAGAGCAGTAGCTGCTCCCAATTTTTCCAACGGGAAGGCAGGAGGGACAGCTAATCACGGTCACTATCGCTGTCGCTATCACTGCTGTCGCTGTCTGACTGGATACTCTCCAGTGCCTTCCTGTAGACGAAAAACAATAAAGATCAGGGACCTGTTGCAACCTTTTGCTTGAAACAAGTTATCCAAAACACAGGGCAGACCTCCCGAAAGAGAATGTCAGGACTGCCTGACGCCTACCGTTCTTGAAGGACAAGTTCTCCCAGCATTTGATGGAGTATGTCCATCTCCTCTCCAAAAACCAGACTACTGCAGTTGCCCAGAAATTGGTGGGCCAATTGTCAAGACTACTGGAACTTCTCCCCTGGACCAGACAAGTGGCTCCCAAACTGTGGTCCCTCAAGGCTGTGGCCCACAGTGGCCCACGGTCTGCAGTTTGACTGCATCAGCTCAGCAACAGACTAGGCCAATGTACTGACGGTTCACCCCGATCCTCAGAACCTGCAAACCATCCTATACCACTTCCCTGCTCTTCCTAGCACAAAATACACACTATCTTTCTTTGAATCAGCCAAACGCAAGGAGCAAAACATTCAGAGAAAGAAAAGCGGTGTCAAATCTGAGTGCTGGATATAACTAATACCAAAATGGAAGGTTACCTTCCCTCCCAGTGTGGGATCAAACACGGAGGGGGTTTTTGCAAGTGAACTGAACCAGAGTGATTATCAACACAGAGGTGCAGCATTTTACAGATGTGCATCATATGGAAAGCCACTTTCATTCCTGGCAGAAAAGCCTTAGCAAAGGAACTATCATCCAGCACCCTGCCTGTCTGCAACACCCCCTCAAACAGTACCATTAAGTACTCCAACTTACTTCTGCATTTCAGAGAGTTCAAATTCCTCCTCTGTTCTGCTTTTAAGCTTCAGAGCTGAAGGAAGACCAAAGGAGGCGGCCAGCTTTACCAGCTTAATTGCCTCATCTGGGCAGTTGGTTTGTTTGGCACAGTTCAAGAACTCATCCATCACTTGGTCACTGCAAGAGAAAAGCAAGCATCACTGTTCCCACCCAAGCAGGCCGGCCATTAGCTTCCAGCAGGTGCTTCTGAGAGGGAAAGGTAGTGACAGATTTTCAGATCACTCAGAATCAGCCCAGTTCTGCTCATACCAGAGCTGCTGGGAATTCTACCTCAGCCTTCGCTACACACAGACGTGGGAACTCGACTCTAACCAAACGCAATACCTCTGCTCCCTCGCACAGAGACAGAGCACTGCTCAGAGTAAGGAGCTTACCTTTGCACCAGCCTAAATAACCTTCCCTTCTGTGCAGTGCCCACATGAGGCCCTGCCCTTCTTTTATGGGTCTGGGAGAAGTAAAAGGACAACATGAGGGCAGTGCCTTTAAATCCAAGCAGGCATGTCGCTGCCAGAGGCTGCTGCGCTGTCTGGGCACTGGGAGGTGACAGCTGGCTCTGCTCTGCCAGCTCCATTTCATGTCAACGTGCTGTGACAGCTGCAGGAGATGCCGGTCTTGCCCTCAGGGAGGGAAACCAGCGTTTGCCGCAAGAAGCATGTCAGAGAACGGGAAAGCAGGGGACTTTTCAACCAGAAGAGCCTTCTGATGAGGTATCCTCATCACTCCTTCTCCCTCACATCCGTACCCCATGGCAGCCACAGACCATCAGCTACGCTGAGATTTCAGAAAGAGGATTCTCCTCCTTTCTCTGTTCTTCAAATTGAGATGGGGCTCTGACATGGCTTGGCAGCGTCAACATTTCCTTGGGCCACACTAACAGAAGTCTGCCAACACGGCCAAGCACAAGGTACCATTAAGGAGCTGCCTTCAGTACCATACATCTACAGCCACATAGAACTAATGCGCCTTGGTAACACCCATCTCTGACACCACATTCAGCTACATAAGCACCAAACAGTTTGTTTTTAGATATGTTCCTCTTGCATAGAAATTGTTTTCTACTTTAAATATGGTTTTTCCCCTCCCTGGAAAAATCTGGAGACCAGGTAATTCTTGTAGTCTGAGAAGGTGGCATGCACAGTTTAGGATTTAACTTGATAAACCCATCTTCAGAAATCCAGGTATCTCTAAAGCACCTACGCTTAGTTAATAGCATATTATTATTTTTTTTTTTGAGCACAAGGGGTAAACACATATGCCCAAGGGTGCCGTTTAGACTGATATCTGTTACAGAGTTAATCAGTGGCATGTTTTGTCCATGTTCCAGAGTTTCTTTCAATGGCATCCCAAGGATCAACCACTTAAGCCATCCTTTGCATCTTCTTCATGTCTGGGACACAAAGATCTCAGAATATTAGTATCTATCAGTTGATAAACACCCTCTGCTCACAGGGACAAACACATACATATGTGCACTCAGGACATAACAGTAAGATAAGGACAACTTATTGCTTACTCAGTATGTGAAGTCAGTGAATGTACTCACGTGGGGATCCTATTGATCTGCTGGAAATGCTCCATCATGTTCCTGTTCAATAGGGAAAAAAAAAGAAAGAAAAAAAAAAAGCAAGAATTAAATCTCTTGGATAAACCCTTGCTGGAACACCTGCAAACTCTATTTAATGAGGCGATCTTCCCACAGATTTGGAACAGATCCCTTGCTACCCATATTCTCCCAGATGCAGTGTACATCTGTTAAGACATTGTGCTAAGCTAGTCAGTAGTTTCTATTACAGCAAAATTAAAAGGTGCAGTTGGTGACAACTTTAATTTGAAATCTCTCATATTTTTAGGGAGGTACTTGCCACTTCTTTGTTCCAAATGAATCATCATAAAGAGGTTATCTGTATTTAATGGAAAATGTCTCACAACCTAGAATTGAGGGCTGGGTATTTCAATTAGTATTCTGAATTGAAAGCATGTAGGACAAAAAAGTCTAGCTTCTAAATTCTACAGAGTTCTAAAAAAATTTTTCTTTATAGCATTAATTAATATTAACTAATCAAAGTTTAATTAAACTCTAATTAAACTCTTAAGGAGTTTCAATTTTTGAGAACTGAAGTTCCAAAAATTAGAAATTAGGAAGTTCTAGGAAATCAGCTGCACTTAAAGTGATCATCCAGCCCCGCTTTGTCCAAAGCAGGTTTGGCTGATGCTCTAAGCCAGTTGCTACATTTACTTCTAAACCATTTTATACAACAGGCAGCTGTAACTTGAGCTGAGAATGAACAGCAAAATTAAGAACCCCTTCCTATTACATTCCCAGCAGGATTTATTCCCTGCTCCTGCACTCTCTGCACTAGCATCCCAAACAAATCACTCATTAGCTTCAAATTTTCGTGATTAAGACTTGAATTACAGTGTTAGCAAGATAAGAGCTCATGAAAGC
Organism: Rhea pennata; assembly: GCF_028389875.1. Lineage (NCBI taxonomy): Eukaryota > Metazoa > Chordata > Aves > Rheiformes > Rheidae > Rhea > Rhea pennata. The sequence goes on from NC_084666.1 coordinate 6,774,871, forward strand.
CACAGGCATACCAAGCATCCTGGGTTCTCCCCGCCCTGGAGAACAACATGACGACATGGCCCAGGGCACTGCCTGTCCACTCTAACAGGGCCTGGTCCCTTCCAGATTGCTCAAGGGCAGCTTTAATATCTTCAGCACATTTGGCAAATGCCAGCTGAGTCTGTAAAAGATTACGCTATTAATGCCAAAACTTCTAGAATCAAAGTACCCTTTTCAATGAAATTCCTCCAACATCCTCCTACTGACACTACAGGCCTGGTAAGTGCCGCCGGCAGGATCTGCACCGGTTAGTTTGCGTATGTGTTTATCATCGGCCAAACCAAGAAGGAATACTACCAGCGATACCTTTGCCGCAGGCTCCTCTTAAGCCTTTGGAATAGGTAAACTTATGCCTTTGCATGATTTAAATTTGTGAACTAACAGTGGTTACTCCTGTTTTTTTTTTTCCTGCAGAAAAGTCTCCCTCCTCTGGCAGGAGGACTGTCCCTGCTAGGCAAGCTTCCAGACAGCTTTGGTGGGAACGCTGCAGTCAGAGACCTCTGCAAGGTCAAGGACAAGCCTTTAACTCTTCTCAGTTTGTCAGTTACTGCAATGACATTTGTGGCAAAATCCCTGAATTTTGCACTCTGCATTCCCAAGGATGTGCTAAACTCTGGCTGAACAGCCCTTGTGGCTTGGCTGGATTCCTTCTCAAACTCCTGGTTTGTAAGGAATTCTCTTCTTGTGTTAATTTGAGGTTTCTCTATCAATTGAAGACGATAAAGAGCAGACCTGCACGGGCTCATGTAAACTTGTGTATCTGTACTGGCATATGCACACCAATTGGAAGAACACCGGAAAAGTAACCAGGGACAACACCACAGCACCTAAACACGGTGTGTATGCCATACTCAGAAATGCAGAATGCTCTACTCTCTTCTCACTGGGCCTCCTTACCTCTTCAGGGTGCTGCTCCCTGCTCATCAAAGACAAAAGCTCCTCCAGCAGATCTTGTTTCCTATTAAATCCCAACTGTTTGATATCTGCTTAGAGAAAGACAGCAGTGAGCAGGATACTTTCTGCATGCTGAAGCCTTTAGCTACATACTTGTCTTCCCTCCTGAAGGTGCCAAAAGTAGGCAATGAATTTTAGTGAATTAAGCCTGGGCTGCTGATGAAGGTACTAATCCAGTAGTACCTTACTCTCTGGTAAGCACTCACGTTTTCCAAGAGGTAAGTATCAAATATGACATGGCTGTGATCTGACAGTCTGTACTTCCAGCAAAAATGTCAATTCTGCCTTTCTCTAGTACAACAGCTCCACCACTGCACTACAGAATAACGTCCCTCACGCCAAAACATCTTATCACAGTGACTCCAAGGTGGTAATGGGAAGCTTCCAGTGGCAGGTTCACATTTTGAAGACTGAAGCATAGTTATCTATGTTGTCCCAAATCCAACAACAACCGTTGTTTCCACCTCCCTCCCACTTCACATTCACCGTCACTTCTATCAAGCAAATTGCCTAGGTAGCCACATGGCTATCACTGACCTTCCCACACTGAAGGGATCATTTCCAAGTGGTTGGCTGCATCCAGTGCTTGAAGGAGGTCAAACATATTTCTAGAACTTGGATAGAAGATCTGATGAAGGAAGACAGTGACTTTAGTCTACTATAAACGTACCACTTCTCCGTACTAGAGCTTTAAAGCATGCTTACACTAAGACACACTTACCGAAGGGGTCATTTCTTTGTACCATTTCAAGACTACATCGATTTGTTCCATCATACACAGCAGTGAAAAAAATTTTGACCTACAGAGGACAAAAAGTACTAATTACTAGATACAATTGGATCACCTGAACCATACAGGAACACCAGCAAATCAGTGTTCTGATCAGGTTAGTACTGCAGGTCAGGGAAACCCCACTGTAAAACTGCAGTATCTAATAGAATCAAAAAAGCAGCAGTATTTTTGATGAAAAAAAACTTACTGCTAACACTAGGCAACTGGCAGGACTGAGTCAGAAGTAGGCCACAGCCTTCTACAGTTTCTACAAAACACAATCTCTCTGCCTGACACTGGGCCTGAGGTATCTGAACTCCTCTCAAACTCAACTGAAGGTTAAGTAAGAATTGAAGTGAACTGAATTAACCCAGTTACTTGCCCAAGTTCACAACACAAGCTTAGGATCTTAAGCCAATAAATGGAATAGGAAAAACAACTTTTATATATATATATATATATATATATATATATATATATATATATATAAAAGAAATTAATTTGCCTTATTTACTTGTGAGATGAAGTCAGATCATATGAATCACCCCACCTCAAACTGCGTATTATTTTGATGATACTATTTTCCCATGAATTTATCAGAGCACCTTTAGTTCCACTGCTCTAATAAGCTTTTCTTCAAATCAGATCAGTACCAGTCCAAGCACTTAATTATGCTCTGTGACTGCAGTATTTACTAACATTGGTAAAGATGCTTCAGACGGCTTGATTGCCTTGTCACACGGTGGAATTACTTGGAGTTCGGTGCCTAAATACATCTGCTGTCCTGCAAGCACCATGCAGACAGCCAGGTTCGGCCTGTATTCTACTTCAGGATGAAAGTTTAGAAGGCAAGACTAAATGGACAAAAGAGTTGTGGAAAATACCACGGACTGGATGAGGATTAAGCTAGACTGAGGCAACGAAAGGGCTAGGTTACAGACTTCTGTTCCTTCCTTGCTCTCTTGGCAGCAGGAGAACACTTTCCTACAATGCAAGAGGAACCTCTGAAGAGGCATAACTTTAAATGCTCAGTTCGATGGTAATCTACGATTTGTTTTACACACTCAGCCTTCTCAGATTTATGAACTTCACCTAATTCCACACACTCCAAGACACCTCATTTCAGTTTGGGAAAGGCCATGACTGTTCTTGAGAAGGACTATGTCATCTAATTTCTAAATTGCACATACAGCAGCTAGCTGATGTTCAACAAAGCACCCACTGCACAATGTTCAACTCCTAGTTTGTATTCAAATGGACAACAATACACAGATGCTGAATGTAAGCTGCACTGCACTTACCAATAGGCATTTAGTCGATCCATGTCTAAGAATTTCCAGTTGTCTCCCTTCTCCATTATCTTATTTAACCTATAGGCGAGCTTGATATCCTTAAGATCGTAGCACTGGAATAAACCAGTCAGATTTTAAAGCCACCAAATTTAACACAAAATCATCCTTCTTAGATACGGTTTCACAAACACGTGAAGCTGAAAGCAAACAGTTTTAACCACAGCGTGCAATTCAGTGCAACGACTGATTAGGCATTTTCTTTAGTTGAGACATAAATGTGTGATTGTCCCAATGGGCAAAATTAAAAGCTGCCCTTTAACCTCAACAGACAGCCTTGGCAACAGAGAGTATCAGACAATTGCATGTGACTGGCAAGTAGACGACAGGGCAAAAAAGATGGGGACTTGTGCAGCTGTCTGAGATGCACAAATTGCAGACACACAGGTTAGCAGTTTAACAGGAATCAAGGAAAGGACAGCAGACTAAGGGAGAGAAGTTACAGGAGGTGACCAAGATCAGTGAAATAGGAAAAGAAACAGAGCTGAACTTTCTATGACAGGTTGAAAAATTCACAGGCAATTCCAAAATAGATGGAGGACTCAAAGGAATAATTCATTCTGATTGCAGGCAACGGGTACTTACCACTTGCATAGCAGTGGCAAAAAAGTTGGCTGAAAGGGAAACAGTGCAGTCTGTTAGTTTTCAGCTTTAAATGAGACATATAGCAGATCATTAACCCATCCTGCTAGGGGACAGACAAGACACATTCAGTTAGAAAGCAGACTGGTAGCTAAGCTGACAATGTAGCAGGGATCTTGATTCTATATTTAGAGACTTTGGCATGGTATGAGTTTTGCTAGCGAGTGTTCTGGAGGCAATTAATATTGCTGTGCTTTTGGAAACAGATTTAAACACATGATGTGTTTGAGTTTAGGCTGTTTTACAAAAGCTATATCCACTTGTTTGACTCAAGAGAGCGTATCTTTTTAAATCACTAGGTTAAAAAGGGCAGCCACCTTGCTCCTTTTCTCCATTAACTCTAGGAAAAGAAAATACAAGCAACAAAGACAGGTATCTGTCTTCAGACAGACAGACAGACTCTTCAGTACATCCCAGAGCTGTCCAAGAATGTACAATTGCCCCCTGAAACAGACGCCTCCTTCCCATTTCATGAGGCTTTTCCTCTGGTCTCTGTAACTGGCATTTCAAAATAGCAAGGGGACTGATGCTCCCTGATGAGGCAACTGGCAAAGCAAGCCACAGGGGAGCAGGATGCACATAAAAAAAACCTATCTGCTCTAGAGCTCATTTTATTTGTGCTGCAAGAATTTTGGAGGATTTTAAAAATATTTTTAAATGAAACACTAGATGCTATCAGAGACTGAAGCAATGACTCTCTGTGGGTAGCAAATTGGAGGAAATGCCTGTAAGGCAATTTACTTTAAATCTCTACGCCCAATACACATACACCTTGAAAGACTTAATTCTTTAACCTAAAAAGACATTACTGTATTATTCTAGTGTTTAGTGTGTACCTCAGCTACAGCTTACAGAATCCTCTGAGGCAAGGAAAGGCCCTGCAGAGAACAGAGGTTTCTGAAGGCAAGAGTCAGATCACATCCAGCTAACGACAACACACTAAGGAAAAATAAGCCTCATTTTTTTTTCAAAGCGTTAAGCTGAATTCAGCAACATCAAAGTCATCAAAGAGCATGAGAAGGATCCCACTTTGGGGGAGAGCAGAGAATGTGTACATATACATCTTGTTTAGACAAAATTGCTCAGATCTGGTCTTATGTGAGCAATCTCTCTCTCTCTCTCTCTTGCATTGTGTGGAAAACTTCATTTAGTTTCCATGATTTAGGCAAGGTCTGTATCCATGTGCCCATCATCACTGCCTTTGCTGAACAGTGATATTTCTGTAAAGAACTTGAAGGAGCAGAAGATGTATCGTCATTGTCTGCATTTCTGGCAGTAGTTTAGAGCAAGAAACAGTACTAACAAGCAGAGCAAAATAGAAGCAAACAAAAGAGGTGTACAGCAGTCTAACTACTTTCAGGGTCCTTCTGAAGGACAACAAAAATAAGGATAATCTAATGTGCTACTTACACATAACATCTCTTACTCTACACTTGTCCTTTAAATGGCCAAACAGCAAATTAACTCTTCACTTGTTTCCTGAAACATGTACTGTAACAGCTTGTTCATCCTATCATACACAAATCTATCAGCAGCTAGAGTGCCTTCAGGCACTCTGTTAACAAACAACACGTTGCACACAGCACAGCTGTGGACCCTCTTTGCCAGACTTGCCTTCTGACTGAAGCTGCAGCAACTTCTATATGTAAAAAAGGCTTAGGTATGTCCTAGGGCAAAGAGTCTACGTACACAAGGGAGCAAGAGCCAATGAGATATGTGAGATACTCAGAATCTACCCTTTCTATAGATCCAAGATCGATTTTTGGAATGCTTTCCATAAAGTTTCATTTCATGTAATTTTCTGAAAAGGATTAGCAGTATGATGCACCTTAATGTCCTAGCCGTTTCTATCTCTTCATCAGAAATGTATCATTTCACTGAAGCTGCTAGCAGATGCTTTTCCTTGAAATAGTCTCATGAACACCCTCATGTTTTTTACTGCACGTAACACTTATCCACGTTGCAACCACTCATACTTCCCACACAGAAGCTCACGTGCCTATGCATAGCACACCTTCCAGGCACTGGCTCTTTGTCTCCAGAATTATCAGAAGGTGCCAATATAAGCAAGCTGCAGGCTGGTAGAACCACTTGAAATTTCCTAAGTAACTTTTTCATCTATGCTTAAAAACAAGGAGGTTGTCAGTACCGTCATCTGGGTCCTGGGGAGTGAAACTCCTCTTTTCAACTTCTTCTAGTACCTCAGTAATGATGGTTGATGGGCGAAGCTCAACTGTGGGACAAACAGACAAGCGACATCACATCTCAGTTGTACTATGTGCTTCGTTCAGTAAAGAACCCCAGCTTGCAAATATACTACAAAAACTGGAGCAAGCGCTGCAAACGGGTGTCAAGACTCTCCTCTCTCTGTCCCTACTTGTAGTGCTCAAATCCAGCTGCCATTTTATTAGCACTAAAAGCTGCCCTACTATTGCCAGATTTTTACACCATGACAGGACGGATTCAGAAATACTCGAGCACATTCCAGCTAGGAACCCAACAGGCCAGGACACTTGTCTATTAGGAGGTGGCACTGGAAAAAGCAGTAAGATTTATAAAAAGCAAAATGAGACTCCAGAGCAACTCCTTCACATGTGTTATAGCACAAGGACCACAGTTACGGCTACAGTGTCTATTTTGCTCCTATGCTCAAGTATTTCTGGCTAATGGACTCGTAACATTTGGGCTCCCACCTTTCCTCACAACTGTATTTCAAGACGGCTCCAAATCACAGAACAGTTCCCCAAGAAGCAGAATCTCTACACAGTTTCTTTCCTGTGAGTGGGACAGGCTATGAAATCACAAGTGTAACAGTCAGACTTGTGCAGCATTTGCTCTTCAGTTTTATCAATCTGAGGCCACAAATGGAAAGGAAACAGGCTTTCTTTCCAGTCCTCAAAGCACATGGGCTTTCCCTATAACAGGTTAAGATCTTCTGCAGTTTTTTCTTCACTCAAGTAGAATCAGTCAGCACAGATTGGGACTGCACACCTAAGCTTTCTTTTAAGTCATGTATCAACTGCTTTCTGTATCAACACATGTATCAACTCATAACCTTTAGGAAATACTTAAAACAGAAGTCAGATAGGATACATTCACAGACAGCTTCATATTGTACATACCAGCTCTATAAAATATATAGAGAAGATGCTCATACGTTGCAAGGCTAGGCTCTGAAAAGTAAAAACACTGAAGTTACTTTGACATACTTGGCTGAACTTTAAGCCTGATCTCTTCATGCTTCACCTCTTCCAGTTACACAAGTGCATAATTTATTCTACCAGCTCTCTCAGCTTCCACCCAATTGCAGGACTAGACCTCACACACACATTATGACTGGGAGAGATGACTCCTGAGGGTGGACCATTAGCTGGGATATCATATTGCTATGAGGCAAGCAGCCAGGCTCCTGCACTGTAATTAACAGCATAAGTATTTCATAACTAGTTTTCCACTCTACTCATGAACAGACCTCTAGTATATCAGCAAGCATTTTACTAGGACAAAGCATTCTCTACAACACATAAAATCAATTGTGCATGTATTCCCTATCTTTGCAAACAGACAGTTGTTATCATCAAAATCATCATTTAAAGCAACATTTTTTTTTCTGTACAGATGTAGATGTATAACCCTGAACTCAATTCAGTAGCTTGTGAACTAAATCTCCCTGATTTACAGGAAGCTAGCTGACTCAGCTCCTGCTGCAATTTTATATTCACATTATTCGCTATTTCTGCTACAGCAACACAGAAGAACCCAGCTGAGAAAAGAGAGGCTAGGACCTATGCCCCCACTGTATACACACACTTGCCCTTGAATAGCCAGATGTAATTAGAGGTAACAACATAACAATATGCAAACTCATAACTTAAGACTAAAGAGCCTTAATACCACAGATTTCAAGGTGGTATCCATAAAACTTAGGAGCGTTTTTAGCGTCAAAATGCTTCATTATTTAAGTGGTTAAATGCATCCACTGTATTATAATTAGTAATAAACACTGAATGAAGATTCTGAAGACTGATTCAATTTGAAATTCAGTGGCACCTAGCTAAGTTATTACAGCTTTCATCCTTCCGTTCTCTCACAACAGGAGGCAAATAGTAAAGCCAAGAACACAGAGACAAATGCTTATATTTCTTCCCTAGAACTAGGAGTCACTGTGTTTGTTGCTGAACTCTCTTAAATTAGCTATTCTGGAATTGGCACCGGAATATAACAGCCATTCTGTTTCTCTTACCTATATCAAGTGCATTCATTTCCTTTATTACCGATAAAGACGCACTTCTGCCGATGCCACCACATCTTCTCAGAGTCTTCAGTACAGCATTAAAAGTTAGTACATTTGGTTGCACTTCCTGTTGAACCATGTGATTCAGGAAGTCCTTAAATAAAGAAAAATATCCCAAACCCTTAGTACTTCGCATGTTTCAAACCACAGCATTTCCCCAATCTCATGCTTCTCTTCCCCTATAAGTAAATGACTGTGCCTCAATCGATCATTTACTAAAGGCAGTACTATCTCATCTTTAATTAAGCTTGCCAAGAAATGGGACTACACAATTAAATCACTTCAGCAGATACTGAAGATTCGTATCTAGCGTATCAGGAAGATTTTTAAATTAATCAATTTTCTTCCCTGATGTTATCTCATTAGAACTGAAAACTCTAATGCTGTCCCCAAAATTCCACTTCCATCACATCTTTAGTTACAATTCAGAGAAGAATTTTTATCTAAAAACATTTTCTTCATCTCCCCACCTAATTTCCCAGTCACGTTCTGACTGGGCAGTTCTTGGATCAGCTGTGTTCTTTAAAAGGCACATTATTTTGCATGGGCACAGGTCTGATTTTGCAATTGTTTAAACTAATACCTTCTAGGAAGCTCTTGTTTTTAGCATTAGTCTTGTAATAGCTGCAAACTTCCACCGTCCACCTCCTTACCTTGACTAATTCCCATCTTTCTGCGAACTTCTCCTTCAGATATGGGACTGCCCTAATCAGTGCATTGAAAGTATGCACATCAGCTGGAAAATGTAAGATAAGCCATTTTAGTTGATAACTATATTCCGCAGAAAACAGTCTATTTTAACATGGCTCAGTTTCTGGCGAGGTTCTCATGCAAACATGTTTCCAGTGAGCCAGCCACATGCCAGCTGCACTGAAATAAGCAGTTTGCATTCAGCTCCCATGATCTAGCTGAGGTCCGTACCCCTGCGCCAATCATCATTGCCATGAAATGAATACATATGTACCCCACTTCTGCTAAGTAGCTTCTGCTACTTAGAAGACCACAAATCAAACCCAAGAGACAATTACCCTTATGCCTGTCATTCAGCAAGTCTGTGTACATGTCATATGCTTTCGCAGGAGCCCCATGCTGGAAAAAATAAATGAATAAGAACACTGACAAATCTCTACGTAAGATTTCACAAGTTGAAAAAGGCCTCCCAACCTTGAAGGATAATTTTACCTTCACCATCCCACGGATCATTGTGCAGTAGGAGTGTGCATTCTTTTCTGGCATTATCTTAAATATCCTTTCAGCATTGTTGTTCTCCCTAGAATCAAGAAACAGTATGCATGTCAAAATAATCAGTAAAATAAACCTTTAGGAAAAGAATTCAACATACAGAACAAAGTAATGGGCTATACTCCTATGGGCTGACCTGACATTCAAATATATTAATTACTCCTGACATACTGAGTGATTCTGTAATCATTTACTGGATTTCCATCACCACTTTAAAAGATTAGCAAATACAGTTTTTTTAACAAGTAGTATGTGTAAGTATGTCAGTTTATTTTGCAAATTCAATAGAAAGAAAAAAATGTTTTTTGAGTAGCATGGAATACTTCCAAGAAGTAAGAAAAGTAAGCTTGTTATCTATGAAGTTTGTTATAGAGGGATCTGCATCTCCTCTAGAAAGTTTTTCATTTGTAGGTTGCCAAAAAGTCATTAAATCTGTTTTATAGTAACAATGCATGGGCACAGCCCACTGAATATAGGAATATCAGAAACATTTTCTATACCTCCATCTAAAGCCAGATGAATTCAAAGATTTTTGGAACTGCCTCCTGGGACTTCTCTGCTCTGAAGTATTCTCCTGAAAAGATTTTTGCGGAAATGAGCTTCTCAGAACTCAAAGTTACGATTCAACAGTAAATGATGTGATTTGCCAATAATACAGAAGTTCAGCAGCAATTTACATGCTACCAAATGCAGTTTTGTATGAGTTATGTTAAAATGATTTCTATTACAATGTTCAGGAAGCAAAAATTAGGTAAGAAAACTGCTTAAATATACACTTTACTAAACATACTAACAAGACGAATTATACATGCTAGATTTTTTGTAGAATAAGTGGAAATCATTGGGTTATATCACATGATCTAAAAAACTATCCCATAGTAAATTGATGAGGGGGAAGGAGGTATTGTGTAAGATACCTACTGCTCTGCTTGATCAACTTTTATTTCATGGTCACACAGGAAACCCTCCACCCTCATTAAACTCAGTTATTAGGGTTCAGGCAGGACAAAAATAAACTAGCTGAACTACACCAGCAGTACTAGAAGTCCTCTTTGCAGGTGAACAACAAAAATATGTTACCAGTGGGAAACAGCTACCTAAACACAGTTCAGCAGAACTGGCAGGGTTCCAGTTGGGAACCAGTTCCAGTTAGAGAAACTATGTTTGCTAGCAGATCAGACACAGGACTCTCCTAATTGTAATTAACGTCCCTTCAAGATATAACATCTGACCCCTCTCACCCTATCTTCCAGGTAGCCACAGCACTGCACTACTGAGGACAGAAATAACAGAATAGGTTTTTCATACCTCTGGTTCTTCCAAATCTCCTTTTTGTTCTTGCTGTTCTTCCTGAGCACATTCTCCATCTCCACAGAAGCATAACAAATCTAGAAGGCTGTTTGTGGTCTCCAAAGATACAGGGCTACCTATAAGAAAATGAGAATGCACAACAGTTGCAGAAAGTAAAGAATATGTTACTAATTCCACAGCATGCCTTCACACTTTCGGACACCAAATTATGCCACTTTGCTCTCTTCTGACACAAAGGTTTCTCTAACAAATCTATAAAACTGCATGTGAAATCAACACTTTCAGAAACCCAGTCACATTAGAAGGCATTTTTAACACTGAACTAGGCTACCCATTTTCCACTGATGCCACCTAGACAACTGGAAAGTGTGCAGTTTTGCTGATCAAGGGTAGAGGTGAGTGGCAGCTGGCAGCCAAGAGTGACAAATAACCAAAGCCTAAGTCAACAACTAAAATTTCAAGTGCTTTTCATAACTACTCACAGAATACAACCTGTTGTAAAGACTACCGGGTGATTCACTTTCCCATGAAATGTATTTAAACCCCAAAAGTAAAGAGAATGATTTGATGGAATCTTCTTGCTTCCATCTGCACGGGGATGTGAGAAGGTCTCAGCTTCCCAGTGATCCTCCTCCTTCAGAGGCTCTGACAGTTAAGTTTTCTATTGCTTCCTCCTCATTCACTCATGACCGAGATAAGATGCAGATTAAGGAGGAAATCATTTACTCGTTTACTGAGGGCAGGTTCACAGAAGGGGCACTAGCTGGTATGCTATGCCGTTCCTTTACAGCAGCAGCGCTCAGCATAGATGTAGCTTACACCAGCCAATATGTTACTGCCTGAGGACCTTCGCTGGCAGGATATTCACTCAATCATACTGCATCCACTCTTGGCAGCTCTTGCTTTGCCCTATCACAAATTCTTCCACTGTGAAGGAAAAAACATCAACACTATATCACTCACTGCTTGATCAGCAAAACTCTTTGTTTTCCGTTTTACCAAAGTGACATGACAGCCCAGCAACGGACAGGGAGTGCCTACTAATTCTGGAGAGCCACTTTACCAGAATAGAGGCAGCACTAAAGCCAGCAACATAATTGTGAAATTGCCTCTGTACAAGGCCTTGGTCTCCATTTATGCTATGGATGTAGTTACACCGAGCAGAGAGGAATTCCACTGCTCAGCATGTGTTAAACTAGGTGTCCTCACAGACAAATTCAAGCACACAAGCTGAGTGTTAGCCCATGCACTAGTCCCCTTTACAGTTCCAATTCAAAGTCACTAACTCACATTAGGCTATACCAGCTAACAAATCTGGTTTTTGGTTCAATAAAAGTGGAGCTGCAGCTCAAAATCTCAAAGCTGAGCACATACCTGCTTGTAGGAGCTGATCGAAGAGGTCCACAGAAGCTTTCACTCTTCTGAGGTGGATGCGCTCTTTCAGAGCTTCCTCACTCACTCCTTCAATTTGAGGCGTAAGATTCTCAGGCATCAAACACTGAAAGCAAAGAGCACAAGTTAAGCAGATGTTCGAGACTTCTCGAAGCTGTAACACTAGCCAAATGTGTTTACTCTTCACCCAGTAATACGCTACTTGGATGATGTCCTGACCTCTTAGCCTAACAGCAGTAGTCACTTCGGTGATAAAGGAACACACATCCTGATCTCCTGTTTTCATAAAGAGCCTGAGATGATAAAATCCTAAGCCAAAATGTTCACTACAGAAACACCATAAAAACATATCACTTCTTTCATAACTGTCTGCAAAACAGTTAACGAAATTATCCTTTTACATTAGTTTGGGGCCCAGTCTTACAAATCATCTAATTACCCGCCAAAGCACAGAAAATGAAAAGATGAAAATGAAAAGCAGAATCTTACTGGTATGTTAGGCTCTGCAGCAGTCTTGTCAAAATACTGAGGAAACTCCTTTATAATGTATTTGGCAGCTCTTCTCCCAGATTCCTTTGATAATGAAAATAGACGCTGCACAGGAAAGAGAGAAAACAACAGTTTGATGAAGAAATTCTCAATTAAAGTTGAATGAGGCTGAGAATGAGGAAAAGGCTTCTGTAAGAATGAACATTCTGAGATCAAATTTAACTCATTCTTCCTCTTCGGCCTTTAGGAAGAATATAGGGACAAGACAATATTCCAGATAAACATTCAAGTATTTATGCCAATTTCTTTAAACAAGAATGCAATTTACTTCTCTGTTACAGAATTGAACCCCTTGAATTTAGTCTCGGACATGCATCTGAGATGTTGCACTACTACTGCAAGCTCAAAAGCTTTTCTCTTCAGAGGTGCAGCATTAGAAATTTTCTCTTCCTGTCCGTCACTTCTAAAGAGTATCATCAGCATCACCCAATTCTCATTCCCTCCTTTTCCTCAAGTTCTTAGGTCAGACCCTCTTCCACAATTTCTTTTAAAACTCCTCATATTTGACAACTCTGTTCAGATTTTTCAGTAGCTTCATTCATCTCCAGTCTGCAAAAGAACTGCTGAAGTTCTCCTCTCTCTTAACCACGTCACTGATCTGCCATAATACATCTCAGTTCCTAGTCTTTTCTTGCTACGCTCTAATTAATGTCACCCACAATACTTCTTTCTTGCTCTCCTTTTCAGTTCTGCTTTCTCCTGCCTCAGCTTCGTGATCTTTAACCTTAGACAAAGAGAATATCAGGACAAAATTTCTTTCTTTTTCTCTTTTTATTCTCATCTAAATACTACTAAATTACCAAACAGCTGTCCTGTGATAACATTAAAATTCCTGCACCCTGTTCACACCAGGTAGCTAACAACATGTAGTCTACGTAGCAACGTACATGTAAGTAGCGACCTTGTGCATTCCAGTTCACAAACTTGAGTCAAATTTAGTAAGTTGCATGCAAATTTAGTAAGTTGCATGCATAAAATCTCAACACTTGCACTATAATACCTTCACATTCTGTATCCAAGGTATATAAATAATAGCCTTAGTATGTTGAAAGCCCCACTTAAAGAATTACTGTTGGATTTCTTTAACGGACTATGAATGCAGAGAAGCAGAATAACCAAAGAGGTAAGCCACTAACACACAAGAACATTAACAGAGCTGCGGCAGTAGGCAGATCCCTAGAGGGGCAGGAAAAACAGGATAATTTTGTATATTTTTTTTGTATCCAGAAAATCTTTACAATCATTGTGAGTTAAGAATCACACAGATAAAAGAATTTCTGAATAGATATTTAATTTTACTCTGTAATTAAAACAAAACAACAATAGGCTAGAGTTTCCACAACGTGGGGCGGGGTGGGGGAGAAGCTATCAAAGATTTGAAAGAAAATACTTACAGAATTGGCTGTATTTCTGGGAATAAGGAAAGGATCATCCTGGAACATATAATGAGCAGCAGTAGGATCCTGCAGAAAGGAGAATCCAGGATTCAAAGGCTAAAGTTGTGTATAAAGGCATGCTGTACACCTGTCTCAGTGCCCCATGCAATTTAAGGCACAATGAACAGTTCCATCAGAACCACAAGCTGATGTCTTTTTAAAGAGCAAAACACTTTTTCAAAAGCTGTTAGTCTCTTTGGAAATAGCTTTAAGAGCATCTTCTTTAAACACACATACACAGGCAGGCTAACCTAATGATTGCAAAAGGGTCCTTACTATAATATGACCAGCAATGTGTGCCCTGCAAAGCAAACAGGGCTCCCACCCACCATAGCCTTGGGGGAGCGGAGGGAACTTGTGCAATCGGTTTCAATTTCCAGAATCCCAGACAGACATTTCTGCACATTGATCTGCAATGCTGTAAATCAGAAAGCTAGTGACAGTTCAACTCTCAAGGGGTTTAAATGCCATACTAATTAAAAAGGTCAAGTTCTGTTTCTCTGTACTTAAGAGTCATTTTACATCACAGCAGAGGGAAGGAGAAACTTTCAGATCAAAATAACATCCTGAGTTTGCTCTGCTCTGTGTAGAACAGCATGAATCCCATCTTTCTTACTTATGCTGCATATTCAGACCTTCTTCCACCATCCTTTAACAGTTATTAGCCCCAATATAGAGATGTTTCTGATTGTCATTATAAAGATCTGAAGTGGTGTTTTTTAGTTAAAGATAAGGACGATCACAGTATTAAAAATAAGGATGAGCCACTGTGTTTTGAGGACTTAAGACGCTGGTAACTGACAATTATACAGATTTTTGATTACTCTGAGGTTCCAAGGCCAGTGGAAACTAGCATTCTTTGAAAGCTAAAATTATGTTAATTGAGACAAAGATTTTTTTTTCCATTACTCTCAGAAGTCACAAAAGACAAATTCAAACTATAAGCATGGCACAGACTTATCACCAATCAGCAGTCCGGTATTAAAGAATGGCACCATCATATTTACAGCTGATGGCCTGACAAGAATAGAGCCTGTCTGCTCCTTCAAGGCATGCGTTCTAGACTGAGATTGGGCAAAAGCAGTCTGGACTGGGAAATTGAACTGGTAAAGGAATTTACTTTTGTTTTCAGCAAAACCCCTAGCAATGTATTACATTTTTCACTAGTAGTTACAGCTTTTGTTTAGCATTAGAACGAGGCAAAGAGTACTAAGCAAAAATGAAAACCCTGTACAATGTGTGATTAAAATCCAATTTTTCCTTCACGGTCAAGGCAGAAATCAGATTCTTTCAAGTGATAGTCCAAGGCATGAGATGGAAAATTCAATCTATTTCCATGATCTTAACAGAACTGCTTACCCTGTTCACAGTAGAAGCCAATGCTTGAAGAACCGCTAGCTTATCCCTAAAAATAAAGGAGCTTTGATTAGCGTTGGGTTGCACACTTTGAACCTCGTGTGTTACATTTCCTGGAGACCAAATAAGGGATTGACTAAGACTTTGAGGAAAACCCAGAAAATGTGCATGCTTCTTGTTACCACAACTGCCTCTGTTATACAGCAACAAAGGAAGAATAAAGAGCATGGAAAGGAAAGAATTCTCTCAGAGTCCCTAAAGATTATCCTATCTCTTATTAACAGAGGTAGTAAGTCTCTCTTCAAGTCTTAAATGAAAGCTAGATTTTGACAGACTCCTGTGCCTGCACATCCTTAAGACTTTGGTTGTGTTTCAGGCAAACAGCAAACAGGCCTCTGAAAGTCTTGAGAACACAGTCATTTACCCAAGAGAAAAAAAAAAAGACAAAGAATATATGACACCTTGTGTAGTCAAAACGTGTGAACAAAATAGCAGGCTACTACGTTACCAGGAATTTTGTTAATAACAAAAACAGAACCGTGGTCAGATCCTACTAAACGCTGAGGTAAAATGAGCATAAATTTAAGTTATTAGTATAGCCTGAGAAGAATCAAGACAACTGAATCACCTCATATGGATGGAATATATTTGGAAACTGAACACATGAAGGTAAACAAAACACAGTATTTTAGGAGGTAGTTATTTAACATTTCTCCTCAAGTTAACATTCACTATATATTAGTGTCCTGTTCCGGCAGACAGCAAATGAGTAAAAACAAGAATAATGAAAGAGAAAACGCTTAGGCTTCAGGCTGAAGGTCATCTTATTTTGGGTTTACGTAAAGATACCATTTTGCTACAGATTTAGTTTTTCCGTAAAACCATTTTTATGAATTTTATCCTAAGCTTTTTAGAACATCAGGACAATCCTAACAAAATCACTTTTGTTTAACTGCGTTATTTCTAGGAAGGCTTTTATTCAACAGACTGTCAATGGTCAAGTTGATTTTGCTGAACAAAACATATCTAGAGGTAGACAGGCAAACAAACTCATTTTAACAGATTTCTAGTAATTGCAATGTTTCATGAAGAAACAGAATTATGCTTAAAACTGCAGTGTCTAAACTATTTTTAAAATAAAGGTCAGGAGTGAAGTGTGCAGACACTGCACAGAAAGGAAGAGTTAAAGAGTAGTCCTGGAACTCCCATTAAAAGGAAAACCATGAATGGGACACTAGATCCATAATTATAACAACTTGCATTTTCTTTCTCAATTCTGCAATACACTTTCAAGTGAAATACTATTTACAAACAAGATAAACATGACAGTACATCTGTTTGCTCTTACAGAAAACTTGCTTGCAGCAGGTAGTAATGCAGGACTGGTTTTGGTACATCCCCATTCCAGTCTTATGCATAAATAGATTACATTTAGCTTTCTGACAATGAATTTTTTCCAGGTCAAGATATTTTCTAATAATAAACAAATGCTTACCAGGTCTTCCTTCGTGGAATAACAATTTCTTCTCGAGTAACTGTAAGAAACAGTATTAAAACCATCATTAGAAACCAATGAATATCTAAAGAAAATGTTATCTCAACTTCATGAAAATCCCTCAATTAAGATAATCCAGCTAAAAGTATTTATTAAGCATAGATTTTAAAATCAAAGTCTGATGTAGGCCACAATTTATTGCAATGTTAATTGGGGGGAAAAAAAAGGCTAATAGGAAAAAGACAGTCCTGTGTCCAGACAGGGTCAGAGTCTGTGGCAAATAATCCTTTCTACATCAAAGAAACTATACTCATTTACCTACCCAAGTTCCTTCAGTTTCCCTTACTGTCAGATCTTCCAGCTTGAGCCCAAATCTTTTGCACTTCCTCCCTTTCCTACTCTCAGTTCCTTAGTTCAAAGTTTGTCACCTCTGTCTTTTTTTTTTCCAATTCAGCTTGCCTGAATACTTCTGCAATACACTCTGAACTTCCTGTTTCTACACTGAGACACCAATAGTTAATTTATTTCAGCCACAAACACCTGTCTTCTCAGCTTTATATCAAAAAAAAAAAAAAAGACACTGCAAAGAAGCAGCTAGAAGTTGTCAGCAGAGCCAGTCAGTAAATCCATTCACAGAGGACAGTGATAACTAAAATAAAGACATGAGGTAGGGGAAACCCTACAAGTCTACAGCATGCACACCACAGAGTACAGACCACTTAAAAGGAACAGATGGTACTTTTCCTTTCACCTCTGTATTGGTGCTTCCATGAGCTGTTACTTACTGGCAGTAACTTGTTTCCGTTTGCAGCACTGCTCCAAATATCCCAGTTTATTCTTCTACAAAACTTACAACAGAATTACAGAATGGGATATGGAGCAGAAACAACAGAATGAAAGAAAGAATCACGTGTTAAGGTGGGAAACTCTTTGCTACCAGAAGTTGTGGCTATCAAAAGTTTTTACAGCTTCAAAGAACAACTGGAAAACTCAAAACAACTTCATTCAAGGCTACTAAATGCATAAACACACCTCTAGCTCAGTAAGTATTTTGGCTATCAGCTGCTGGGGCTAAAAGAGCATCGCATATACCCAATTTTTACACTTTGACAGACATCCGCTTCTCACTGCTATGGGTGACAGAATACTAGGTTAGGCGAATTTTTAGTCTGATTTGGTACAGTAATTCTTATAAAACAGATGTTACAGGTTTAGTGAGGTGAGACTAGATGAGACAGAGATGAAGTCTTAATTTGCTGGAGGATATCCTCACAAGAAAGGCAGTATGGCAGAAACCTGGTTAGAGGGAACAAGAATAGAATCACATCTTCTCATACAGCTAAGTAAAGAACTGATGGTGAGGGTAACCAAGTTACACTAGGAAATCTCTGCACAAAAAGCAGGGAAAAATGGCATTTTATTTCCTCTTTATCTCATCATAGGCTATGCTGTGTGGAGATACAAAAATTAACACATAAGAAACTAGGAATTAAAATATCATACCTTCTGAGTTTTCCACCGTCTTCTCTAAAGCTGTAGTACTAGAAGAGTACCTACAAACCAATCAGAGTTTTGAATTTACAACCGTAACATTAACTCAAAACCTTAACAGGGAAAGGTTACGGAACTACTACACTGTGACCAGCTCCGGAGTATTATTATTATAAACTCCTATTTGATGTTTCTCTTAAAAGAGAGACAAAAGATTATAGGAAAAAAAATCATACTACATAACGAAAAGCGTTATAGATTTTGGGAGTATCATAGTTTTCAAAAAATATTGTATCTGAGAAAGAAAGTCCTGAATATAGATCAGAAAAACGATCAATTTTACTTTTTAGAGGCAGAGTGAAGTTTAAGGCAGTTGAAAGCAGCTGCTTTTCTTAAAAGATTTTAGACAGGTGTAGTGTTCAAACAAAGACTCTGAGTTGGGAGTAGTGAAACTAGACACATTTTTGTCTGGCTTTCTGCAGGGCTGGGAAAACACGCTGGCATGAGCACTGCCATAAGAGGCACACTGGCTTAAACTTGCTTCTGCTGCATGCAGCAAGGCGGCAGCTTTGCGCTCAGTTCAGATTCCCAGGACACATCTCCAAGCCTCTCTTGCAACTGGGCGACTTTTACCACTTTTAAAATACGTTAAAGCTTATATTAAAATATAGTTTTACTCACGGAGTAATCTAACACGTCACCATAGCCAGGGATAAAACCACATGTAGCATAAAGTCTGCTACAGCCCTAGTGTTAGCATAGGCTTCAATGCTGATCTCGACCCTATGGGAGAAGCAGCTAATGCATATTCACAGCTGTAAGGTTTAAAGTTATGCGATGTTTATTACTCTTCCTGTATTTCGCACCTATTTATCTTTTAATTTATGATTTTGCTACCTCAGGTGGGAGTGATGTTTTGCCTATAAGCAGCATCCGGAGCAGCAGGATGCTTTCTCTCAAGGCATACCGCTCCCCCAACGTCCTTTCCTGAGATTCAGCGCTGAAAGCCGCCAAACGCCTCAAGAGCAGATTTCATCCACCTCCCCCCGCCCCCGAGCGGCCCCTCCGCCCTTCCCGCCCTGCAGCGGCCGCGCACGCGGGCAGCCGCCGGGACCCCACTGCGCCTGCGCAGCGCACGCCGCCGCCCCCACCGCGCCTGCGCGGCCTGTCACGCCTCAATTCCCCCCCCCCCCCCCCCCCACCTCCCCCAACTGCTTCCTCTACTGCGCCGCCGCCGCCGCCGCCGGGCCCGCGCTAGCAGGGCTCGGGAGCGGCCAGCCTTACCGGTTCTGCTCCCGCTTCCCGGCGCTGCCTGCCCGCAGGCACCACCGCCCGCTCAGCAACCTCATCTGCTGCCACGAGCTGCCGCCCAGCCGCCGCGCCGCCATCTCGGCGCTCGCGCCCTGCCCTGCCCCGCCGGAACGGGGGCGGCGCCACTGCGCCTGCGGGGGGGAGGCGCGGGGCCGCCCCTCCGCCGCGGTGGTATCGCCCGGCCCCGCCCCGCCGCCGCCGCCGCCGGGACCCGCGTGGCGCCGCTGCCTGTGGCGCAGCAGCCTCAGCGAAGCGTTGGCCCGCGAGGACTCGCCCGTTCGCCATGAGGCCGCCGAAGGTGGTGCCGTGGCGGCGGCTGGTTAGGGTCTCCTTCGGGATGTACACGGCCGACGAGATCAGGTGAGGCTCCAGGCGGGCAGACGGTGACTCGCTCCCTTCCCTGTGTAGCACAGGACTGGCGGGAACTACATGTCCCGGCATGCCGCGCGCGAGGACGCCGGCTGGCTTCGGCGGGCCGTCGGCGCGCGGCATGCTGGGACGTGTAGTCCGGCTGCGGCGTGGCCTCTACCAGACCCTGACTTTTTTTGGGGGGGGGGGGGGGACACAACTGTCCCCCCCCTACAACTGTCAGGATTGCAGGGGGCAGGCTGCAGGAGGGGTCCTTTTCGGGGGTGGGGAGAAAGGGGTAAACGCTAGCTGTAATATTCAAGTTATATCACGGGACTGCTGCCACTGATTGCTGTTTTTTTCTTTTTTTCTAATGACAGGAAACTCAGTGTAAAAACCATAACAAATCCTCAGTATTTGGATAGTGTGGGGAATCCAGCTGTTAATGGACTCTATGACTTGGCTTTGGGACCTCCAGACTCCAAAGAAGTGTGTGCAACTTGCATGCAGAACTTTAGCAACTGCCCGGGTCATTTTGGCCACATAGAACTACCTCTTACTGTCTATAACCCTCTATTTTTTGATGTAAGTATGCGTATTTTTTGCCTTGCTAATAAAATGGGTGATGGTGCTCAAGCTATCTTGTAGTATTTGCAAATATTAAGGATGCAGAGATCTGTCTTTTCTCTTAGTTTAAGTGTAGCTCCACTAAAATACCTGGTAAGTGAATGTACTAGAAAAAACTTATTGTGCCATGAAATTTTGATTAAAAATAGACCCCTTGGATCTTTTTCAAAACACATACTTTGATGAAACTGTAATTTTATTCACTATTAACAAGGAGGGGGAAAATGTTGATCACTGAACTGTATGATCAACTGCAGGCTCTTGTGGTTTGATTAAATGAATGGCACAGTAAAAACTATTAGTTAGTTCCTTTAAACTACTCCTTTAAACTACTCCTATGAGCTTACATGAGCACCTGCAGCACAAGCCTTTACCCTAGGGTCTCTTAGTGCTTCCTGGACGTTCAGGCCTTGTTTAAGCTTGGAATGTCAGTTTATATATTCCTCTCAAGCTCTTATTCCAGAAAAACTGTCTCAGGAAACTGGATCAGTATTGGTAAGACTCAAGACCCTACCCAGCAGTATGCTGAGTGACATACAGCATGTGCTAAGAAATAGAAGTACAGTGTTGTAAGTTTGACAATGGTAGAGAGTTGAAAAATGTTAAGATATATAGAGAAAATCAATCTGTTTTCATTTAAAAAGTGTCTTGCAAGAAGACTTTTGGCACCTGGAAATAAGACAAACACATGTGCTTTTCATAGCTTTACTGTTGTCATACTTAACATGGGATACTAGGAACATGGTGTAAAGCAGACTTGGTGTACATCCTTCAGGACAGATTTTATAAGCCTGTTTTGAAAACTAAATATGAGACTCTGCATTGCACAGCTTTTCTCTTTGGTGCTTCAAGTAGGTGTTTTTCCAAGGCTCATCTTTTAAATACAGAAGAATTTCTCACACTAAGGAGAGGATTTACATTGTTTTAGTCCTCTGAAAGTGAGATATATAATCCACCTCTAGCTCTTTTTGGAATCTGAGAAGTGGGGCTATTTCCAGAGGACAATTCATCCAGCCTGTAACAGGTGCCTGAGCTGTCCTCTTGAGGTAACCATCTCTCCATTTACGATAGTAGGCTCCTACCTAGGCTACTAATTCAGCCTAAATATCTCACATTCAGATGGTGGTACTGGTGTTTCAAGTCACTGGTGGAGATCTGGTTACCACAGTAGAAAGCTATATTTGCAGTGCTATTTGAGAGCAGCCTTCATCCCTGAAGGGACCTGTACGGGGTGACACATGATGGCTAATTGATATGTAGACAATCTGCAGATAGTTTGACAAATATGCTTTGTGCATGAGGTTGATTTTTTTTTTATTGCCACCCAATTCCATATGATTAAATTTAGTAATTAGTCTAATATCTAATTTATAATAGCATTTTCTGTAAGTTCAAACAAATTTATCTACTTGCATACTGTGCAAACAGACAAATCTATAACAATAACTTATTTTTTTCTTCCTCTCCTTTACAGAAATTATACCTTCTAATTCGAGGTTCTTGTTTAAATTGTCACATGCTGACATGTACTCGAGCTGTGGTTCATTTACTGCTAAGTCAGCTGAAGGTTCTGGAGAGAGGGTTGCTTCATGCAGTCCATGATCTTGAAGTCATTCTGAATAGGGCAAGTACTCTGCCTTCCTTTATTCTTTTTTGGGTTGATAGCTCTGTAATGTTAGAACAATCCCAACTATCTCTGTTTCTTTTATCCTCTCTGTATTCTTTCCTTTTTCCCCCCCCTTTTTTAGTTTCTAGAGCAAAATGCAGATGCAACAGGTCTAGAAATTGAAGAAGAGTTAAATCACCATGTTCATGAAATACTACAAAATCATCAACTGGCAGATCAATGTTCAAATGTAAGTAGAATCAGTGCTCTTCCTAGGATCTTGGATTGTATGTTCTTTTAAAACAGACCAATAGATCTCTTTTTTCCTGCACACTACTGTGTAGACTCCAGAACCCCAAATTTCTTATATTTAAGAAGACTTTTCGGGTCAAATGTCTGAAGTTAAGCTTGAAAAGATTTTCTTCCCTGGGCCATAACAAGTTAGAATAGCTATTTGGTTTCTAGAAATTACACTTTACTTTCTGTTAAGGCAAATACTTTGATGATGGAAATACAAAATATAAAAATAATTTCATGTTCTCTTGATACTCTATCTGCCAACGATGATAATTCTGTACAGCTAGTTTGAACTGCAAAACGTCTTTTCAAGAACTCATGGATCCAGCAGGTTTACAGAGTTACTTAGAGTAAAAAATTCTAAACAATTAATTGATTGTAATTGAATTCTTATTTCCATTTAAATGCAGCTTAATGTACATTGCTAGTTAAAGGAAAATACTAGGAAATAAAATATTTAATGGTCTGACATCTTAAAGCAGATTTTCTTATAAGCTAAATTTAATTCCTTAGTTACTTGTTTCAAAACTAACCTGAAGCACTTTAGAAATGGTGTGCTGATAACCAGTCAAATGTGAAGACTGACTTCTGGACTCTTAAGTCATCATTAGAGAAAAGCTCTAAAATTTAATACTAACTTGAAAAATAAAGACTACTTATGGAATGAATTAAAAAAGGCGGGGGGGTGGAGAGTTGAGCGTTAAGAGAGAAGGAATTCTTGGGTTTCCAAAAAGCATAGGAGAAGGATAGAAGAACACTAAAGATCAATGCTTTAATGAGGGCATTAATACTAACAATCTTCATGTTGATCATTAATGATCATTTTACTTCTGTTATTTTTAAATGTCTTTGGTTTTTTGTCAGGTAAAAAATGTGTGTGAATGTAGGAATAAGTTGATAGCACAGTTCTGGAAAGCACATATGTCTTCAAAGAAATGCCCCAACTGCAAGTAAGTTTCACTACATGATGAACTAAATGGATGAGATAAAGTTAATTACAATGACCTTTGCAAGATTTGTGTGACTGTTGTCCAACTTCCCTTTTTTCTTTAAGATCTAGGAGATCACTAGTGCGAAAAGAGCACAACAGCAACCTGACAGTAACCTATCCTTCCACAGTATATCAGAAGTCAGGAGAAGAAGGCATCCTAGAAGAGCCAGCAGGTAAAATATTTGTCTTCTCTACTGCATTTTCACTTTTTTTCCTGTATTTAAGGTGCAGGAACTTCTGTCAGTGAATACGCTCTTGCAACTCGCGTATAAATATTGGACAAAGGACCACGTGCTCCATCAGTAGGAGAGAATCCAGTTCCATAGAATTCCACTATTCTCTGCAAACCTTCTGTGCTTGGTAGCTCTGAGTGTCTCTGTGTACATCAAGAGAAGTAGTACAAAAGCTTAATTTGTTGACAATCGTGCAGTTTATAGAACACTGCATTTTTGAGGTAGCAGACCTTCAAGATTTTTCAGATGCTGGAGACTATTAAAAAAAAAAAGAAAAAAAGAAAAAGGAGGGAAGTGCCAACCTCATTTAAAAAGCAAAGTAATTAATCTCACCTCTGACAGCAGAATTTCCTCTTAAAGAGGAAAAGATGGAAAAGAAAGTTGACAGCGCTTCCTAGACCTAATTATCCTAGTGTATGAATCTCTTGAAACTTCCTTTTTTTCCTCTGTTGTTTTTTTGATATTTACATGACTGGATAGAATTAAAATAGATTTGTGTATTAGATAGTAAATTCTTAGAAAAGACTTAGAAATAGAGCTTACTGTGTTTACTAGTCTGTGGTTTAAGTACCGGGTTAAATCTTTGAGTTATTCCTGGAGGAGCACAATGTCAGTGGTCTGTGTTTCGGTTGTTGAACGTTATTACTTGAAGAAGGTTACAGTTTCTGTATTAAGCAAAGCATATGCTTCAGATGTTAAAAGTTGTTCTGTTTCAGTCCTTTGTATTGGATACCAAATATCATGTATATTTTGGCTTACTTTTTCATACTCCAGAGTCTCTCTTTTTAGTTAATAGTCTTTCCCCAAAGCAAACATCTTAATGATATTTTTAATGTAGATGTCAGCCTGTGTAATTATTACATATTTTCTTCTCTTCTTGTCTTGCTAGAAGCACTTACTAGAAGCTAAGAAACTCCTTTAAAATAACATCTCGTGGGCTTTTTACTTTTTTTCTTTTTTCAGTTATTGACGAAAGCCAGTTAGGGAAGAGAGGGTATCTAACACCGATGACTGCCAAAGAGTACATCCTGTCTCTGTGGAAGAATGAAGGTAAGTAACTCTTAGAGCAATGTCACCTCATGTTCTTTGTATCATTTAGTGGACAGTCTGCAAATGTTTGTTCTTGTATGGACTTCTTTACAAATCTTTACCTTAAAGGTTCCTAGCTGCAAAATAGATTTAGTAGCTGGTGAATATAGCGAGCTGGATTTAGTGAATTAATTTGTTGATCAGCTCTTCTCAAATTGTGGCTTCCCACAAAGCTTGTTTGTTGTTTACAGAGAATTTGATGATCGTATGGTGCTATGCCTACTGTTCCCAACAGCTACGTTGGTTAAAGACTGTGATAATGCATTTAGCAATCTTTTATTTTGAGTTCCCTGTATACTGAACAGATCTGCAGTTGCCAGGAAAAATCTAAGGGCTTCATATATCAGCATAGTCAGTAGCTATGAACTATTCCTTGCTGCTTTAGTTTTTTCCTTTTGCTATACTCTGTATTTCTGGTCAGAATTATTTCTAAAAAGGCATGCGTGCAACCAAAAAGAACAGTGGCAATCTTTTCCAAGGTATTTATGCCTATATGTTTTTATTTTAACCAAACTTTCTAGTATTTAACCCAGAAAATGCCTTTGGCTTAATTCACCAAATGCATTTGTGGGTTTTCATTCCCATAGAAAAGCAGTCTTAATGAGTTTGTCTTTGCTCTTTGAAACCTTTCAGGTTTCCTTTTGCGTTACCTCTTCCCTGGGATGGATGTTCATGGGAGTGCAGGATTCAGTCCAGATATGTTTTTTTTAGATCTTCTTGTGGTTCCACCTTCAAGGTAACTAAATTTCCTGACAAGCTTTGTAGAAATCATGGGTTTTAGCCCATACTCTTTGCAGAAGTCAGGGATGTAAACTTGTACAGTACAGACTGGTTTGCCAAAGTATCAATGAAGTGTTAAAAATCATAATAGTAATGGATGATAAATTTCAGTATGACTTCAAAGGAACTTGACAAAAGACTTGAAATACTTATTTTGGAATTTTTTTCCTACTAGTATTTAAAATTATTACAGTATATCATAATTGTATAATACCAGTAAAATTTGTTGTTAAGAAATCATTCCTTTTTTATGATTTTCCCTGTGTAATATTTGAAGTTTTAAATATACACTATTTCATAGAATTTTCTCATAATTAGAATGTTTGAGGATTTTATTGTTTTTTTCGGGGAGGGGGAAGGAGTGACTTTAAACTTCTAAAATGATTTTGATCTGCTATAGGTATCGTCCCATAAATCGTCTCGGAGATCGGATGTTCACAAATGGACAGACTGTGAACTTGCAGGCTGTCATGAAAGATGCCCAGATGATACGTAAGCTCTTGGTTTTCATGGCAAAAGAACAATGCCAGCCAATAAAAATCACAGAAGATGAAATTCAAACAGTAAGAGTTGCTGGCCATGTTATTCTTTCCTTTTTGGATATGTGGGTAAAGTTCCAAGTGGGTTCCTGTTAAAACTGATCTGGTAAAGGTTTCTGCCTGGGCTGTTGGAATATATGCAGATACAGGTGTTCTCCGTAGCTTTTTGCTTGTACTACTTTTCACTCGTGGTGCAAAGGCAAAAACCTTTTACATGTGGTTCTTAAGTTGCATTATTTTTGGGAGGATTGATTACTGCATATGAGAACTAATAGGCTTCTGCTTTTGAAAAATGAAATTGTACAGCAGAAGCAGTTGTGATAATACTTTTCCAGCATTTTGCTTGTGCAAAGTGGTAAGGGGAAAAAAAGGCCACTCTATCTTCTAAGCCTAGTAGAGGCAATTGTGATGGTTATTATTACTGGCCCTTAATTTCTAGATGGAACCAATTAATTCACAAATAACAATAACTATTAGCAATGCTTGGTTACTACTGACCAGTTCACATGGGCAATGTAGTGGTTAATAATAATATATATCATCACCAATCTTATGAGCTGTGTGACTTCTTACTGTTTTCTCATATCTGTATTGCAAAGACATGCAAGAAGGAAGCTAGGAAAACTAATGAATTTAGCCTGTGAATTGAGGTTATGGCCTACAGAGGGAACTGACAATATCATAAGGAACTCTAAATCCGTTCCTGTTAATTCTTGTAAGTGATGAGTGCACTTTTGAAAGCATGATTGAGATGCATGTTGTGAACATTAAACATCCATGTGGGCAGTTTTATCTCTTGCCCTTGAAATCCCCTCATTAAGAACTGTAAAGGAAACTAAGTAGACCGGTTTCTGTCAGGATATTCTCAGCTTTGCATGTTAACTCTTTTTCCCCTCTTAAGCTTGGAATGACAGTTACACCTCGCTTTGACGTGTCATCCAAGTTCCAAGTATTTTGTTTCATTGCCATGAGGTCTAATATTTTTCTAATAGCCCTTAGAGACTCTAATCAGGTCTGTCTTCAAGGTGCTACACACACATGGAGAAAACCTTGTATTTCTGCCAAGCAGGTTCACTCCCATGTCCTACAGGGAACAAACCTTTGTATCTAACTTGAAGGAAAAACTTTGTAACGCAGGTTAGAAATTAACACTGAGCTTAAGGAGCAAAGGTAAATCACCATCCTAGTGAATCCCTTTTCTCATATGTGTTCATGAATTGTGTCACTGAGGGTTGTTTTTTTTTTTTTTTTTTTTTTTTTTTTTTTTTTTTTTTTTTTTTTAATCCTGGAGTTTCAGCCAAGTTTGATTGCATCCTTAAGAGTAAAATATTTCATAAACATTTTAAGTTCTTTTAGTTACTCTGAATTTACCCACTAGGTGGAGATATGCTGTTAGGATGTTTGGCTTGGCAGAACATTAGTGCGTTTTGGAAATGCCTAGGATACAGACTTTTAGAACTATGAAATCAAAGTGATATATGCAATACAGGCTCTTGGATTTATGTTATTTTTTTTATCTAAAAACAGGACTTTTCAGTAGCACAGTAATTCTTAGCATGGAGTCACTAACCAGCAAAAAGATAATTTGGAAAGAATACTGTGACTTACCAAGCAATCATCTGTTAAAAATCCCGTTGGAATATGTAGCTATTGTCTTTGGAGATCTCCAGTCCAAGTGGGTTTCTAAAGCTTGACAGCTGACTAGTCTGAAGGATTTAAGGATTTGGTTAATAATTTAAAAATTATAGTTATATTGTTAATGCTTTTTTTTTTATTTTTTTTTTTTTATTTTTTTTTTTTTTTGGATACAGTGTCTTTAATGAGATGCAAAATATTGACCTGTGTTTCTTTTGGTGTTTAATATTTAAAATTCCAGCCAGGTGAATGAAGGGTCTTATAAGTCCAATTTTTCATTTCCTTTTTCTGTAGGAGACAGGTGAGTCTAATGAACCTCTGGACCGTTCTGTCTTAGCAATGATTCCAGGACAGTCTATTGCAGATAAGCTGTACAATGCTTGGATTCGTCTTCAGACCCATGTCAACATTGTGTTTGATAGTGACATGGACAAGCTAATGACAGAGAAATACCCCGGTATACGTCAGGTAAGAACCTTAGATTCACTGAGCTTTGTATATGACAGACAGTTATAATGAGAAGTATAGATGGACTGAAAAATAAGTGGAATGTTTATGCTTAGTATGCAGGCATTTTCATGATATGCATCACTAATATCTTGAGTCTGATGCTTCATACTTGTAATCTGTGTTTCACATTATAATCATTGACTTAACTTCTGTTTTCAAAGCTATTAGAGAAAAAGGAAGGTCTGTTCCGCAAGCATATGATGGGAAAACGTGTGGATTATGCTGCTCGATCAGTCATTTGCCCTGATATGTACATTGGTACAAATGAGATTGGCATTCCCATGGTAAGAAGAAATAAAGGATTATTGTTCTTTGGTACCGCTAGGGAATGAAATAGTGTAGCATTTTTAGCTACAGAGGAAGCAGTTTAAAACTTTAAATTTACAGTCTCATCCTAATTCTTACTTTTCCAATGTTTATGTAGCTCTGCATTAACACTGTGTTAATAAAGGAGTTTTGAAGAGCAGGAAATGCTGTTATACTAACCTTTGTATTTGCTTATATAGAATTCCATTATACTAAGCACCACATCTAGGAAAGAGGCTGGAACAAAATAAAAGAAAAAGCTGCACTTGCTTCCTGAGACTATGAATTAATACAAACTTAATATAGGTAGATCCTGTTTCTCTCTTAGTCTTTGTACAATGTATCTTGTAACAGCTATGACAGCCTTTAAAAAAAGTTCATCTCTAATTTTGCTACTTTCCAGAGGTCACAGCAAACCTGAACTTGAACTTTTCTCAGTCTGTCATCTGAGAACAGTGGACATCATGAATATGCTTTTTTTCCCCCTGTATCTTTGTCAATTTTTTGCAGATTCTAAAATCATGCTGTTAATTGAGTTTTCATCTTTAACTGCAGTTGAAAACCGTGTTTAAAAAAAAAAAAAAAAAAAACAGCTTCTATTCTTATAGTAGAGGATTTTAGAACACAGATGGGTTTATTAAGCATGACAACTCGTTGATGAGGCTGCATCTAAAAAAGAGCTTCACATAATTTCTGTTGAAGTTGTATAATTTAACAACTAGCACTGTTTTCTCAGTGACTCAGTACCATTTTAAAGCAATATTGAAAAACTAATTACTTCTTTCCTCTTTTTCCCCTCTTATCTAGGTGTTTGCTACCAAACTGACTTACCCTCAGCCAGTCACTCCCTGGAATGTCAAAGAACTGAGACAGGCTGTCATAAATGGCCCAAAGGTTCACCCTGGCGCCTCCATGGTCATTAATGAAGATGGGTCTCGTACAGTGTTGAGTGCCAGTAGCCTGACCCAGAGGGAAGCCATAGCTAAGCAGCTCCTTACTCCTTCTTCAGGAGCCCCGCAATCAGGACTGAAGATTGTGAGTATTACAAAGACTTGGCATGTCAGGGCTCTTCTATGTTTAAAAAACAAGTTGTCCTTACTAGTGATTCCAATGTACCTGCTCATGAAGGCTCCCGTGACAGGATTATCTTGTCTTTTAGTGGATAGTTGAGAAAAGCCTGGGGGGAGTATAAGAATTGTAGAATAGTTGAGATTGGAAAGGACCTCTGGAGGTCATTTAGTCAAGCCCCTCTGCTCAAGCAGGGTCACCTAGTGCACGTTTCCAAGGATTGTGTCCAGATGGCTTTTGAACACCTCCAAGGATAGAGGCTCCAAACTATTTTGGCAGCCTGTTCTAGTGCTCTGTTACCCTGGCAGTAAAGAAGTTTTTTTTTCTTGTGTTCAGATGGAACTTCTTGTGTTTCAGTTAGTGCCTGCTGCCTCTTGTCCAGTTGCTGGGCACCACTGAAAAGAGTCTTGCCACATCCTCTTTACAACCCTCACTTTGGATTCTTATACGCATTAATAAGATCCCATCTCAGCCTCCTCTTCTCCAGGCTGAACGTTCCCAGCCCTCGCAGCCTTTCCTCACAGGGGAGATGCTGTAGTCTCTTAATAGTTCTCCACTGGACTCTCTGCAGTAGCTCCATCTCTCTCTTGTATTGAGGAGCCAAGAACTGGACATAGTACTCCAGATGTGGCCACACCAGGGCTGAGTAGAGGGGGAGGATTGCCTCCCTCAACCTGCTGGCAACATTCTTCGTAATGCAACCCAGGAGACCTTTGGCCCTTCTTGGCTACAAGGGCACACTGATGGCTTATGGTCAATTTATCTACCAGGACTCCCAGGTCCTTTTCTGCAGAGCTTCTTTCCAGCAGGTCAGCCCCCAGCTTGTACTGGTGTATGGGGTGCGCTATCCTCCCCTAGGTGCAGGACCTGCACTATCCTTTGTTGAACTTTATGAGGTTCCTCTCTGCCCAGCTCTCTAGGGTGTCCAGGTCTTTCTGAATGGCAGCACAACCTTCTGGGGCATCAGTCACTCCTCCCAATTTTGTAACGTCAGCAAACTTGCTGAGGGTGCACTCTGTCCCTTCATCCAGGTTACTGATGTGTAAGTTGAACAAGCTTGGACCCAGTACTGACTCCTGGGGGAACACCACTAGCTACAGGCCTCCAACTAGGCTTTGTACCACATGCTTGTTACTTTTTAGAATTCTAATATCACTTTTGATGTTGGATCACTTTCTGAATTTTACTATTGTCTTAATCGCCAGTGTGTGGCATACACCTTGCCAAGATGCTGAGTAGTCTTTCTCTTCTTACCTGACTGCTCTTGTGAAGTCTTAGCAGCAATAGTTTGCAAGATAAACTGTTGCTTTAATCTTATATCTTATCTGAGAGGGGATCTTATCAGTTATTATCTGAAGAAAGGATGTCAAGAGGATGAAGCCGGACTCTTTTCAGTTGTCCCATGTGACAGAACAAGAGGCAATGGGCAGAAATTGTAGCACAGGAAGTTCTGTCTGAATGTGAGGGGGAATTTCTTCTCTGTGAGAGTGATGGAGCACTGGCACAGGTTGCCCAGAGAGGTTGTGGAGTCTCCTTCTCTGGAGACATTCAAAACCCACCTGGACGCGATGCTGTTTGACATGCTCTAGGTGACCCTGCTTGAGCAGGAGGTTGGACTAAATGATCTCCAGAGGTGCCTTCCAACCTCAGCCATTCTGTGATTCTGTGTCCCTTGCCCTGCAGCTTTTGCTAGCCAATTCTGTTTTTGAAACACTAAGTATCTTCTGTATTTGGAACAGTTGTTTTGTGGTAGCTCTGAAGGCTGAAATTCAGTACATTTGTAGAATAGTTGGAACAGAAGCGGCTGATGTGACTTGTCTTCCAGCAGTGAGTATCCCTGAGCAGGTATGGAGTTTAGTCCTCCATTCTGGGTCAGCAGTGCTGGTCGTGGCACAGAGCAGGGGATGAATGGTTTGTGCTTCTTGGCCTAGAATGGCCTAGGTATGGCCTAGGATCAGTCTTCCCTTCACCATCTCATGTATACTGCAAAATAAAGAACAGCCACACTGATACACACCTATTTATACTGGCATTAACATCTGTGAAACGTATAATGTTTATAGCAGTTGTTTCTTTGGAGATGCTTGAGGACTTGAGTTCTCTCTGCTGCAATTTAATCAACCTGTGAAATTTCTTAATGTCTTTCTACCTTGAAAGAGTTGATAATTTGCTATCTGCAAAGGCTGTTTAGCTGCTAGGGCAGAAAGTTTTGCAGAAATGATAAACAGCCTTCTCACAATATCTGTTATGTGTAACTGTGTCTCTTAATAGATACCTGGTATAAATTTAATATTTAACTGAGTATTTTTTTGTAGTGTCAGTTCTCTCAGAACCTGTCACAGATATAACATTTATATTGCTCTTGCAAGTTCTGTATTGCCTCTCTGTTTCGGATGGGCACAAAGCAGTAATACGTCTTATCTGAAGAGGACTATTTTCAGACAAGAAGAGCCCATGAATTCCTGGCTTCCAGCCCAGGTTGTTGTTCAATAAACATGACGGTTGAGCTGTCACCCCTGAGAGCGATCTCCTCAGGGTTCATCAGTGCAAACAGTGTATGCAGACCTCTGACAGATGTTTATACCCAAGACAGAACATAAAGAAAGCTGCTTTTAGCACAGTGCAAAACAAGAAAACAAGTGCAGGAACAGAGAATATATTAGCCAACACAGTGTTTCAAGGAGAGGGCTTCAGCTCCCAGGTACTGCTTAAGTGAAACTGTACAGATCAAGTGGCATTTTCCTTGGCATCTTAATTTGTTCTGTTTTGGACAGGATTTGAAATTTTGGCTTCTGTTGTGTGCAGAAAAGCACCTGTGAATTGGAGTGCTAAAGCTAAGATCTTTTCAGTAAGAACAGAGTAGTATGATTTGAAAATGGATAACTGTGGCTACCTGATGAGGGAATTGCATGTAGGATTGTGAGATTTTGATGATGATCAGCATATAGAAATTTACAATAAATTGCAGAAGTTTGTCAGTTCTGGCTTGATTTAAGTACCTATGGGAAGATCCTTAAATAGAACGATGAACCACTGGGCAGGTTAGTATGCACTTCTCTCTCTCCTTTCCTGAATTTCTATGATGAGACATTCTCTTACAGCATATGTCTTGGGGATTTTGGGGACTGAGGGTAATCCTTCAGGGATACATACAAAAGCTTATGCTGTGGTAAATGGTAAATACTCAGTGAAGGAGAATAGCTTTTTGGAGGGCCACCAAATGTCAGGGCTCAGGCATTTAAGTTTTTGCTACAGTTCTGAACTTGATGGACATTTCCAAAAAAAAAAGTGTCAGGTGAGGACAATCTAAAGCATGACATAGTTAAGCTCTGTTTGCTCTTAACTCCTGGAAATACCAGCATGACTACTGAAATCTGCATATATTCAAGTAAATACTAAGTATTTAGATTGTATGTAGTTTATCATCCAGGAACTGATGATCACTTAGATGAATATGTTATAGCATATGTGCTACTGACAGAGAAATTGAAATGAGACTGTTTTGAGGGACTGACTTAGAGAGGAGACTGTATTGTGTAATCTTGATCAAGTCTTGTATTCAAATTTGGAATTAGAACTTGGAGGTCCCTGGCCTCCAGCTAGTAGTACCTTATTCTAGGATGTCTGTGGTTATGATGATGGGTATTACCAAGTCAACTCTAAGGGCTTCAGATAAACAGCCAGTATTCTCATCTACAAATGGCAGGATTTCCTTTCTTTTTCGGTCTTTGATCTCTGCATTGCCATGGGAGAGGAGAGATTATTAGGATGCGGCTTGTATGCTGTTAGCTTGGTTTGAGCTCTATGGTTTGTGGGTGTTAATGGTGCATTTGCTGTCTTAGTGTGGTTTGGTGAAGAGCAGAGAGGTTCTGGAGGCAAGAAGACTCGCTTCTCTTGCAAAGTGCTGTGCACAAAATAATATTAGACGGGAAATGTTTTGGATGTGTGTGTATCTGAAGATTGGTTCTTTTTCAGAAGCATGGAGGAAAATGCCTAATAGGCAACAACTAACCTTCTTTTGCAGGTTTGTCGTCATATTAAAAATGGAGATGTCCTTTTACTGAACCGCCAGCCTACCCTTCATAGACCCTCCATCCAAGCTCACCGGGCCAGAATTCTGCCTGGAGAGAAAGTGCTGAGGCTTCACTATGCTAACTGCAAGGCTTACAACGCAGACTTTGACGGTGATGAAATGAATGCTCATTTTCCACAAAGCGAATTAGGCAGAGCAGAGGCGTACACCTTAGCCTTTACTGATGAACAGTATCTGGTTCCAAAGGTAAATAAAACTGTTGGATAAATTACTTACTTCATGAAATCATACTCTTTGAAGATTTTTTGTTTCATCTAATAATAATTTTTTCTTTTCCTTGGTGTAATGGTAACTTCTTAATGTGAGTGGGGAAGCCTGTGCCTTGTTGCCTTTTGTAAGCTGAGTGCACACTCAAATAAGGCACATCAGAAGGAGACCAGAAGGAAATGTGAAAATTTATTTCTGAACCTGTCCTTCCCCCCCCCCCCCCCCCCAGTGGTCATGAATTATTTACAGGTCATAGTGGTTTTCCTCTTCTCTTTAACACCTTGTAGTACCTGGCTGCTGGGTGAAGTACTGAAGTACTTAGCCATATCAATATATTCCTGGTTCTTTTTCTATCTCCCACTTGTTACCAGGCTTGCTCATTCCCTTCACAGATTTTTTTTTTTCCTTTTTCTTTTTTTGACAGAGATGGCTGGAGAAGGGTCATCACATCCAACCAGTCTTATTCCTTTAGTGTCAATATTCAGAAGAGATTTAGCAGAGCCGTACCACTGTACTACGATAAAGAATTATTCACAAATGTCTTTCTGCTTTTATCCAGCTAGGCTAATTTTGGGTGCTGTGCTAGCACATGACTTTTTGCCTTCCAGCCCTTTACCTTCTTCTCTCCTTAGGATGGTAAGCCACTTCCTGGTTTGATCCAAGATCACATGATTTCTGGTGTCAGCATGACAATCCGGGGCTGCTTTTTCACACGGGAGCAATACATGGAGCTTGTTTACCGAGGACTAACAGACAAAAAGGGAAGAATTAAGACCTTTCCACCTGCCATTATGAAGCCACAGCGATTATGGACGGGAAAGCAGGTAGTTTAAAATTTATTAAGTTGTTAGGAATGTTGGTGATTCCAAAGTGAGCGGAACTAGTATTCAAACAGGTGCTGCTGAGCTGCTGAAAAGCAGAATCTCGTCATCTAAGCAACACTGTATTGAACTTGATATTTGTTCTTATTAGAGTTATGCGAGTCTTGTTTCCTTTAAAATAACAGTATTAGAATGGTACTTGTACTTGTTGCTCTTAACAGTGCTGCAGTTTACAGGCATGTGATCAGAGGAATAATTTGCTGATCACATTAGAGCTCCTTGCTGAGAATGGGAGGGTGGAACCAGTTAAAGCTAATCACTACTTTTAAATCTGTGATCTTAAAAGCAGATAAATACTGTGGTATTTAACAGTTTGGTTGAAATCATCATTATGTTGATAGAATATCTGAGGAACCCAAGTGGATGCTGTATTTCCTGCTGTTTGGGAGAGCTGTATATTTGGTGCCATGATCACGTTTTGACACATTTTGGTGTTCCTGAATAACTGTGTGTCAGCTCGTTGATCTTTTAAAGGCTGGAGTAGCAAGAGGATATTCCTGTCTTGTAGACTACAGATCTGAGCTTCCAAAGCTTTGTTATCAGTGCAAAAACTATGCATAAGATGTTGCTTTTCTTTTCTATGCAAAGGTCTTTATAGTGAGACAAGAATATGGAAAATGGATTGCTCCTGCCACTTTTTCTGCTTCTTTATAGGTTGTTTCTACATTGCTAATAAACATTATTCCAGAAAACCACATTCCACTGAATTTGACTGGGAAAGCTAAGATTAGTGGAAAAGCTTGGATAAAAGGACCTGCAAAAAGATATCTAGAAACTAATCTTGATTCAATGTGTGAATCTCAGGTATGCTGGTGCAGTAAGTGACTCTGGAAACTGCGCGGGGTTATATATTAATACAAATCTAATGTAACAGTAGAGGAATGGGAAGGGCCGCATGGTGATGACAAAGTCAAAAATAAATATTGAGAAACCATCACTACCCCCTGGTGGTAACTAAAGGATAAGCCTGGGAGTCAGGAAGAACTCTTTTCTGATCCTGACTCTGATACAGATTCCATCTGTGTTTTTATTAGGTTGTTTGTCTTCATAGTCTTGTTTTACAGATGGAAAAAATATAGACGTGATTAGAAGTTTTCTTCTTTGATGAGAAACCTTTTTTTTTTTCCTCTTCACCCTCTTGAATTATATGTAATTTAAATTATTTAAATGAAGATACTGTTCACCTATGTCCTTTTAAACTTATTTTCATGTGGATTACACAAAGAAGTTTGCATTTTGAATGTGGTCTGGAACACGCTGGGATCAAAATCTGTTTGCTTGATTAACTGTATTTTCATTTTCAGGTTATTATTAGAAGCGGGGAGTTACTTTGTGGTGTCTTGGACAAAGCTCACTTTGGCAGCTCTGCCTATGGCCTGGTCCACTGTTGCTATGAAATCTATGGGGGTGAAACTAGTGGGAAAGTGCTAACATGTCTAGGACGCCTCTTTACTGCTTATCTGCAGCTCTACAGGGGATTTACAATGGGTAAGTAACACAAGGACTAATTCACCAGTGCTGTAGTGTAGCACTTCCTGAGGTATAAAACAGGCATTGTTGGTCATAGTACGTGCCACGAATTCTCTAAATAAATTTTCACTAGACTTTGTGTCCCTCAGTGGGATAGCTGTTTGCCAAACATATATATGTATTTTTTTTTCATTCATTGCATAGCTGACCTCGTAAACATAAAGAAAAGGGGTAATCTTGAGTATGTTCATCACTGAGTTATCTCTCTCTCCTGTCCTTCCCTATCAAAGTGTACACACATGAATGTTTGGGGTTTTTTTTTCTACTCCTCTGAAAAGAATCATTGCATAGAAACCGTGACAAGTGATAAAGTTTGATGGAAGGACTTTGAGGGGTTATTAGTCAAGTCTTGTATGTCTCATTCTATTGTTAATCTTTTGGTAAATTGACTTTCATTACAGCTTTGCAAAGTCATGCAAGAATGCTTTGTCAAACAGTAAAAATTTGACTCTCACTATACCCTTTTTTACAATAGTTAAAATATTTCAAATGGCTGTGGAGAGTTTTACAAGATACTTTTATGCTAATAAAATATTTATAGTATGTATCACCAGTAAGGTTTAAGTCAGCTTTTGTCTGAAATCACAATATGATCACTAAGGATAATGCAAACGTGATTAGCTGGTAGACAGCAGTAGCAAGGAACGAACAGACTGCTGAGAACCAAGGGAAAATAGAAGTGAGGAAGGTGATTGACTGTAAGACACAAAATAAATCTTGAGAGGTGGTGCAAGAACTGGTTAGGCAAAAGTAATGAACATTACTAGCGACCGCAAGATGGTTAAAACATCGGGAAGAGAAAAGTGGGACTGGAGCAGGAGTCTGGGATTGGATGAAGATGAGAAGATTCAGGATTGATCAAAATGAGACTGTGGGATGAAGTGAAGAAGGGTCGAGAAAAGGAGACTAGGTAGAAGAGTCAAAAAGTTGTAATGGGAGCAGCAGAGCAGGGCCTGGACAGAAAGCGAAGTAGAGGGAGATGGCAACACTCTTGGCCTCTGCACTCTTCACTAGTGAGTTTCACATGTGTTTAAATGTCCTACTTGTACGCCTAGAGCTTCTGTATGCTTAGAGTCTTAGACAAATTTAGGCCAGAGGGGATGTCACCATCTTGGTGACTTTTGCTGGACTCCCTGCAGAATGGTGTGGGTATTCTGTGTTTGGGAGGGGGGGGGTTGTGTTTTGGGGAGCTTGGGGGAATTTTTTTGATAATGGGCAGCTCAAACAGGACACAGTATCTAGATGCAGTGTCACATCAGTGTCTGTGATTCTATGAATCTAAGTGTTGACTGCATTTGTGTTAATACAGCCCAGGATGTGCTTGGCTTTAGCTCCAAAGGCACACTGCTGACTCATGTTCACATTACCAGGGGTCTTTATTCTGCAAAGCTGCAGTTCAGTAAAAGTCACCAAGATGGTTAAGGGGCTGGAGCACACAGAGGACAAGAAGAGACTGAAAGAGCTGGGTTTGTTCAGCCTTAAGAGAAGTATTGGCCCCTATCCTGTACTGCTAAATATTTTTTTTCATCCCAGATTCAGGACATTGCCTTTGCCTTTGAACTCTTTGTGTTCAGCAATGATCTCTGAGGGATGCCACGAGTAATCCTTACCAGCTGGACTTGGTCTAGCTGATCACATGCCTTTAATGTGGTCATCCAGTCAATTTTCAACACTCCACTTACCCAGTCCATATAGCCTCAGTTTGGCTGCTGGGATACTGTGGGAGGCCATGCTGAGGAACTTTAATTGACACCTGTTTCATGACTTTAAAAACAATGTAGGTATCTGCAAGATAGCACTTGAATGAGAAACCATTGGCTTCATTTTTACAAGTCCTACTCATAGAAATACTTTACATTATTACTAGAGGTACACTGGGGTACAGCCCTGCAGGATGTTGAAAGATCTGGTTAGCCTACAGCAAGGTAGGAATCCTACCTTTGATATGTTCTAAATCACTGTTGTCATGGTCCTGTCATCACAAGGGTCTGCATTTTGAGGTTACCTTTTAAAAAATCTAGTAAATGACTAATTGATGCTCTAAAACTCACCTAAAAGGAACTTTAAAGTAGAAGAAAGAGGAAACCAAAGAGTTTGTGGCTGGTCTATAACATACTTGTACATGTGCAAGTTCACTGATTAGGGTTTTGTAAGTATTGCTGATGTTAAGGCTTCTTAACTTAGGGAGTTGATTTTACACTCTTATTACTTAGCTTAGTTTATTCTGCATATTTTGTTGACAGTCTAGGCCTTCTCCCTCAAAAGACTCCCAGAGCTTTTAATTTTTTTCTTGTCAAACTAGAGTTAACCTGATCTTGGCAATTACTACATTTAGTGATTGTCTTTCCTTTCTGGCTCCTTGCTCTCAAACTTCCTTGGCAACAAAAGTGGTATCCTTTCTTTATTCTTTTTGGAGTTTAGGTCATGATAGGATCTCCCTCTTGTCTTTGACAGGGATTGAAGATATGTTGGTTAAACCTGAAGCAGACCACAAAAGACAAAAAATTATTGAAAAGTCAACTCATTGTGGTATTGATGTAAGTCTGTCTTGCAGAAAAGGTTTTATCCCCGTAATTTAAAAACTTGCAAATCCTGCTTTGTGTAATCGTGTCTACTTGGCACCTAAAATATCTTTTTACTTTCAGGCTGTTAGAGCTGCTCTTAATTTGCCAGAAACAGCATCATGTGATGAGGTCCAAGGGAAATGGCAGGATGCCCATCTCTGCAAAGACCAGAGAGATTTTAACATGGTTGATCTGAAATTCAAGGAGGAAGTAAACAGTTACAACAATGAAGTTAACAAGGTTGGCATTGAGGCATCTGTATATACTAATCTTGTTTGGAGACTTTCTTATTAGGTTAATTTAATGTTGATGAGGGGTGCCTGACTGTTCTGAAGGCTGAAGCTTTCCATCCGTTCCCAGCATGAGGCTTCACTTACTGAGTTGCCAGTGTACCTTAACCTTGGCCTCCCTGAATGAGAAGATGACTCAGTGTTCAAGGCACTCTTTAGTGTTCAAGGCACTCTAATTTTTAGGTTGTCATCTGAGCCTATCATAAATTTATTGTTTCCAATTCTGTTGTTGTTCTTTAGTTATAAATAGAAATGCTTGTGATAAGTCTTGGTTTTACTTTTTCAGTTTTCAACAGGAATTGCTGTTCATTGATTTATTAGTCATGGTTTATTAATTATGATTCCCCTCACCCCAAACCTTTAGGTTTGTATGCCTCTTGGTCTCCATAGGAGCTTTCCAGAGAACAATTTGCAGTTGATGGTACAGTCAGGAGCCAAAGGATCTACTGTAAATACAATGCAGGTAATATGACAGTTATAATACTTGGCAGCTGTGTGTGTTGAGTTGATTTGTTATAGAATGCAAATTGTTTTGAAGCTCTTTGGGGAAATGCGTGAGTATCTAATAGCAAAGCAAGATTTTTAATTTGGGCTGTGGGAATGGCAGTGCCTTTGATGTGGAAAATTTTTAGAATGTAATAAAGATCTCAGCAAGTGATGGAGGAAAGTCAGTGTTTACTATAACCTTCTATTTTTGCATCTGTTCTTAGTACATAAAGATTTATAGAAATAGAAGACCTTCTTGTTAGTAGAAGGAATATGCCAAAGTTTATAAAAATAATCCTGTTGCAGAAGAAAGAGCTTTTGTGGGCATTGTTGGAGGCTGATGCTTCTGTTCCCTTCTTCCACCATTAAATAAGGGACAATTAAAACCTATGTTGCTTCTGGTGGAAAAGGAAGGGATGCTCGTTTGTTTTGCCTTCTACAACATGGATACCAAGCAACAGACCCTATATATAAAATGCTCTCTAAAGTTCTGTGCATATATTCTCACTCTGGGAAGAAGGTGAGAGAGAATGACCAAAGCTCAAGAGATCTGTATTCTTTTTTTCAGTGCACTGCTAAGAGGTAGTGAGGGCAAGGTAGGGACTTCAGCATTTGCATTATTTTAGTGTTGTATCTTTTTGTGTTAAAATAAACATACAGAATGAGAACGGAAGTGTTGAGGGATGGGTTAAGTGACTGGAATAACTTAAAAAAATCAGATGCGATTTACATGCTTCTATTGCCCATCAGTAGCAAGCATTTCTTCAATTAATATTTAGGGGTTTTTAACATTTTTCATAGAAAAATTGTTGCACTTAATATGAGCAAACAGTTACGTGGAAAAGTGATGGTTTCCTTTTTCTTTGCCTGTATACTTCCTGTCCACGTACAGATTTCTTGTTTGCTGGGCCAAATTGAGCTGGAAGGTCGAAGGCCTCCACTGATGGCATCTGGCAAATCACTACCATGTTTCCAGCCATATGATTTTTCACCTAGCTCAGGAGGATTTGTAACTGGCAGGTTTCTCACTGGGATCAAACCTTCTGTAAGTTTAATACTGCTTTTGCTCATACTGAAATTTAATTAGATCTTAGTACTACAATATAGGGTTTATAATTATAGATAAATCAGCTGTGTTTACCCTATTTTTAATGTAATCTTTGAAAAGAGCATAAATTACTGATCTCAGTTTACTTCCCAGCAGAAAGGCTAATGAGATTATGCTTGTATTTAGGAATTCTTCTTTCACTGCATGGCTGGCAGGGAAGGTCTTGTGGATACAGCTGTCAAAACCAGCAGGTCTGGATACCTTCAAAGGTAAGAGGCTTATTCTAGAGTTTGGTACTTTAAAAGGTACTTTTTCTAAAATTCTGCAAACTGTAATACGCACACGTATTCCTTAGATTAACTTCACAGTGTACTTGCTTTCTTTAAAAAAAAAAATAGTGTTTGCTTTCTCAAGTGTTTATTCTAAGACTGACTTCCTAGAGGACTGGATCAAGGTGACCTTTATCATTTTTAACTTCTCTCTGGCTCACAGCTTCTTTTGGTGACTTGTTTTTATTGGTACAAGTAAATATACATACATTTCAAGCAACTCTAGCTTTTCTAGGCCATACTGTGTGGCTCTCATCTTTATTTGGGTAACACCTCTGACATACAGAAGAAGGTGGAATTTTTCATTGTTTTGCAAGGTGGTGGACAGTTCTTAAGGAAAAATACCTCCTTCTTTCAGATAGCCACTTAAGAGAGAGAGAGCAGGGATAAAATGACATATACTGTTTTCAATAATATCTTATGTTAGAGTTGTATCATCCTTGTTACTTTGTGGCCTGTTAATAACATTTTTTCCCCTCTTGCGGCAGGTGTATCATAAAACATTTGGAAGGGCTGGTGGTTCAGTATGATCTGACTGTACGTGACAGTGATGGCAGTGTGGTGCAGTTTTTATATGGAGAAGATGGGCTTGATATCCCTAAAACTCAGTTCTTACAACCTGAGCAGTTTCCTTTCATTGCAGAAAACTATGAGGTAAAACACCTAAATCTTAAGCATTTATGTGGGATGAAGGGAAAGACTTTATGCACTTAAATACGTATGACATATCTGTTAATGGTCTGGTGGCATAGTTGTTTGCTCTGACAATTCTACATTTTTATTTGCCAGGGTGTTCAAAGTATGGACGTGTATTTTAAGTCTGTGGAATGATTAAACAGTCTGATATTCAGTAGAGCACCACGTATTCTCCCTATTCTTTCTCCTGTTCTAACTTCTGCGGTTGGATTCATATCCATATAGATGATTTTACCATTCTGCCTCTCAAGTTTGATAATTTCCTTTTACCTGAAGTATTGCTTCAATGACTAATTATTAAAAAGTGATGCTAGTCACATAAAGATAAAAGAGCTTTAGCCTCGACTGGGTTGAAAACCAATTTTGAAAATTCTGTTGAAGCCGCAGAAACCTTTAGTGGCAGCAGATGTCCTTTTCAGTGTGCTTTGCCTTTTTAGTAATAGTGAGTGTAGAGAGAATGATCATAAACAGATTTTTTACCTAGGTAATCCAAAAAACAAACCATCTGGATGAAGCTTTAGCAAAGATGGAGTCTCACCAAGCTAACCAGCAGTTCAAAGCCATCAAAAAGTGGCGAGCCAGGCACCAAAGCTCTGTGCAAAGAGAAGGAGGTTTTCTGATGTATTCCCAGAAGAAAATGGCAAGTGTAAAAGCACAGATTCCTGGAGGAGAGAGCAGAAATGGAAGAGATCCTGCTACTTTACAGGTAAAGCAAAAGCAGTTGAACTGACCTAGCCTGTTTTAAAAAACACAGAATTAAATAATTTAATTTTTTTTCATGCTGAAGTGTTTCAAGGACTATTTAAGTTATTCTTTCAAAAGCTGTATGTCAGCTCTGTGGATAATTAAGAAAGTATTGTTTCTTAAAGTCCGTGAGCTCTAGTGACAGGGCAAAGATCACAAACTCTGAGGTGAAACTGGTTTTACAAAACATCCTGTGGGTTCATTAGGGTATACACAGACTAGATCTCTTCAGGTGGAGAGACATCCACCAGTGAGATGAGAACCTGTTGAAATGAAAAAGTCGGAGGCCTGAGCCAGCTTTGTCTAGTGTTTCAAGAAGTACATTTATTTAAACCTCTTGTACATCAGCACACTAATCTATATGTTTTGGCTGCAATTGAGGAACAAATGTGCAGGCACAGAATGCAGACAGGTAGAGCTGCGCAGCCTGGCTTTCACAAGAGGGAATTTGCCCTATTAGAATGTGAACAGTTTGCATGAAACTCCAAGTTGAAGGTGTTGACAGATTTAACTCTGGTAGCTTGTCTGCAAATACTGTTCCTTGTTACTGATCAGATTTATACAGCTATGCTGAATTTGTGTGACTAGAGGCAAAGAGGACTTTGGATAACCTTGGGAACAATTTGGCCACATAATTCTTGCCTTCATTCATTCATGCATTCGTTCTCTCTTCCTCTCTCTTGATAGATAGGTAGATATAGCTGTATCGCTATCTCAATATATTATATAGCTCAATCTCTATCGCAATATATTATATAGCTCAGTGGACAGCCTTCCTTGTCACAAGCCAAATTCATGGCTCATAACAGCAAAGTTTGTGTAAAGATGCATTGAAATCATTTTCTGAATTGATTTTTTTCAATTTCAGTTTTCAATTTTTCAATTTCAATTTTTCAATTTTCATTTCAATGTTGTATTTGAAATGTTACTTGAAAGATTAACAAAATGAAGAAGAGAAATAAGACCAATTAGCATGCAGAAGGTGCAGACTAAACTGAAGATTTCTACTGGATTATTGGACTTGAATATGAACTTTTGTAAATAAGAAAAGCTCCTTTCTCATGCCAGTCTTAGACAAGTGAGGTGCTAGCCAGCTAGAAATAACCATGTAAGTGTGTTAAGAGATGTCACTCCCAATCTAAAATAATTCTTAGAAGACTATATTTCACTGGTGTCTAAAGTGATTACTGTGGATAGATACTCTATTTCAAGCTTGTAAGATACCTTGAAATCTTGTGGGATCAAAAGTGCTACATATAAGTAACAGAAAACGGAGAAAGCTATATTTGTAACCCTTTTTGCTATGTGCTACATATGCATTTAAGCATTGAGCAAGTGGTGGTCTTTTCCTCCTTCTCTGCTGCTTAATTACTGGTGGAAATAGTGTTTATTTTGTTTCAGTTTCGTGGGTAAACTAACCTGCTTAAAAATCTTCTTATTTTTCAGTTATTGAAGATGTGGCATGATTTAGATGAGAAGAAACGACGAAAATATCAAAAGAAGACAAATAAGTGTCCTGACCCAAGCCTTGCTGTCTGGCGTCCAGATGCTTATTTTGCATCTGTTTCAGAAACATTTGAAAGTGGAGTTGACGATTACATCAACAAATGGGAATCTGAGAACAGAAGATGTTATGTGCGACCAGCGTTTTCTTCTGATAGGTACTAATG
Organism: Rhea pennata; assembly: GCF_028389875.1. Classification (NCBI taxonomy): domain Eukaryota; kingdom Metazoa; phylum Chordata; class Aves; order Rheiformes; family Rheidae; genus Rhea; species Rhea pennata. The sequence continues at coordinate 6,819,071 of NC_084666.1, forward strand.
TCTGTGTTTTACTTCTTCGCACTGAAGGGAAAAAAACCTTTATTCTTTGGATTGAGATTGCTAAAGATGAAAAGTCTGTATCAAATCTTGAGTTTGTAATCTTCTTGAAACAAAATAGTAGGTTTCAGAATGGTTCATGAAAGCCAAATGTGCCTGGCACACAATGGAGAGGCAGTGCTTATCTGTTCCCTCCAAACCAGAATTTTCCATGCTAGTAAGGGCTTTGACAAATGGCTTGTGGAATAACAGCAATGGATTGCCATTCACAGAATCACAGAACAGTTGAGGTTGGAAGGGACCTCCAGAGATCCAGTCCAGCTCCCCTGCTCAAGCAGAATCATCTACAGAGCACTTTGCCCGGAACTGTCCAGATGGCTTTTTAATATCTACAAGGATAGAGATCTCCAGAACCTCGCTGGGCAACCTAGTCCAGTGCTCTGTCACCCTCACATTTTTTTCCTTACATTCAGACAGAACTTCTTGTGTTTCAGTTTGTGCCTGTTGCCTCTTGTCCTGTCTCTGGGCACCACTGTAAAGAGTCTGGCCCCATCCTCTTTTCACCTTCCATTCAGATACGTATACACATTGATAAGATCTCCTCTCAGCCTTCTGTTCTCCAGGCTGAACATTCCCAGCTCTCTCAGCCTTTCCATCTATGAGAGATGCTCCAGTTCCTTAATCATTTTAGTAGCCCTTCACTGGACTCTCTCCAGTAGCTGCATCTTTCTCTTGTACTGGGGAGCCCAGAATTGGACATGGTACTCCAGATGTGGCCTCCTAATGTAATCCAGGATACCATTGGCCTTCTTGGCCAGAAGGGCACGTTGCTGGCTCGTGGTTAACTTCTTGTCTGCAAGGACTCCCAGGTTCTTCTCTGCAGAGCTGGAGTTTTGTAGTGTATTCCCCTACATATAAAATAATATTTTACAATAACACAGTTAAATGTTAAAATGTACTCTTGCCACACCTTGGAATTAGGAAGCAGTTAACATGAGCAAGTGAGAGTAAATAGATTCTCTTTTAACAGTCTAGGAATTAGCAGCAAATGGAGTATGGTTTGTCTAACATCCCAGTTCTGTGTTAACAAAATATATTTGTCAGATCTGATTGAGTTAAACAGTGCTGTAGTTTGTAAAGTGTTTGCATCCAAAGACTACCAAGAGAAATTGGCTGAAAGATGTAACTTTGTTAAACTGAAGGAATGTTTCAGTATATACCCAGTCTTTTATTTTGTACTACATTGAGTTAAACCTCTGCTTGTTTTCTGTCTTCAGATTAAAGGATTTATTGTACTTAAAGTGGCAACGATCCCTATGTGACCCAGGAGAAGCTGTGGGTCTCCTTGCAGCTCAGAGTATTGGAGAACCTTCCACACAGATGACTTTGAACACTTTCCATTTTGCTGGCAGAGGTGAAATGAATGTCACATTGGGTATTCCAAGGTGAGAAACTTGTGTTCTCAATGATCTCTTTAACATTTTTGGTGCTTACATAATACCACTTAATCTTACTGGCTGTTGCACATTTAATCTTAAGGGCAAATGATGCTTCAATTCAATCACAGATTGTACGTATTCAGATATACTTAATATTCTACAATTTTTCGGTTGTTTTGATTTATTTTCTAGACAGAAAATAACCTGTGAAGGCCACTTATTCTTACCTGGTGCATAGAAAATTGCTTATACTGTACTGAATAAAAAGCAAAACCAAATAAGCCTAAAGAAATGAAGCTGCTTTGTAGGTTTGCTATCTGCCTGTCCTTTCTTCCTCCTAGTAACCTTTAAACCTTAGTTAATTGTAGTGAAGTTTGCCAAAAAAATGGAGCCTGAAAGACAATAGTCTTGCAGGTTTAGGGTTGTCATCACCTGGGCAGAAAGAGGCCTCTTTTACACCAGCCAGGTTCTCCCTGGCTTTCTGTTTGGTGACAATGACTTTGCTATTTGGCATGCTTGTTTAGAATCATAGAATAACAGAATCAGTAAGGTTGGAAGGGACCTCTGGAGATCATCTAGTCCAACCTCCCCGCTCAGCAGGGTCACCTAGAGCATGGTAGACAGGGTTGCGTCCAGGCAGGCCTTGAAGATCTCCAGAGAAGGAGACTCCACAACCTCTCTGCGCAACCTGGTCCAGTGCTCTGTCGCTCTCACAGGGAAGAAATTCCCCCTCACAGTCAGGCGGAACTTCCTGTGCTTCAGCTTCTGCCCATTGCCTCTTCTCCTGTTGCATGTTTACCAGCCAGTCATTAGTTCGTTCTGAGTAACGAGAGCAGTAGGGCTACTGTTACGCTCCAGATGCCTGATGAACCCGAAAAGTCAAAAAGTGTAGTGCAGTGGTAACCACTGCTCTTGATGCATATGGCTTTGCTGCACCTGGCAATTGCTGCATGCTACCTTATTAAATGAGCATGCTGCTGTATACTGCCCTATTAAATGAGCTAGATGTTTATTTGATTGCATAATGCTTTTATTACTTAACCTGAAGGATCATTCTTCATTTAAAGGTTGCGGGAGATATTGATGGTAGCCAGTGCAAATATTAAAACACCGATGATGAGTGTTCCTGTGTTCAATACCAAGAAAGCTCACAAGAAGGTGAAACAGCTTAAGAAACAGCTGACCAGAGTGTGCTTGGCTGAGGTGAGCCTGCTGCTGTGTATCGTTTGAGAGTCTGCGAAACAAAATATTTCTTATTTAAGCTCATCAGTTAGTCTGGCTTTTTAGTGATTTCCATTTTTGAAGGCACACCTATGGATGCAAAATTCAAGAGTTGAAAAGGTCCTTTCTTTCCACCTCCTGCCTACTGAACGTGTGAAATCTGCTAGGAGGGGTAGAGCACTAAAAGGAATTGCAGGAACTGACCATGAGGCTTAGATTCAAATTAATATGTACAGCAGTGTCACAGGTTACAAGTTCTCTATGGAACATAACACACAGTTCAGGTGTAGTAATAGGGTAATGGAACAGAAGATTTCTGTTTGCTGGCACAGTTCTCTTTGTCTTTACCTCAAGCTCATTTTTGTCAGCCTTAGACAAAACCCCTCCAATTCTTTAAAGGAAAAGATAATCTGGAAGTGACTAGCATTGTGGAGAGCTGTTTTGTTTAACATTTTGTGTGCCACCCACTCTGTGGTTGTGCTCAATAGAAACAAAACCTGTAGCACATTGGAGACAGGGGCACTGAAATCTGATTTATTCTGTGCTCCCTCTCTTCCTATGACCGCAGCGTTTCCTGTGGTCTGCTGCATGTACTACCTCCTTCTGTCTTATTCCTCCTTCAGATTAGAAAGCAGAAGGGTAGAGTTAAGTCTCAGCTTGGTGCTGAAATCCTGTCATGTTCGATGAGCAAGAGAGAAGGGTCAAGATGGAATTGTTAACCTGCTAGGAAGTGTGGCCTTTGAGGGAGGGGGGGTAGGAGGTGGAGCTGTTCTCCCAGCAATGTCTAAATTAATTGTTGAGAAGAGCTTAAGCCAAAAAGAGTGCTGCATTAAGATATAACCTTCTTCTCCAGGAGCTGAACCAAAGCCAGCAGAAAAATTTGCCAGCTAGCCTTGTGTAATTCCACTCCTGTATGGAAAGCGCTGGGAGCTGCAAGAAGTAAATGGAATCCCTTCATCAAAGGGGTTGTGTTCTTACTTGTTGCTTTTGTAGGTCTTGCAGAAAGTTGAGATAGAGGAGTCTCTGCGTGTGAAGAGCAAGCAGAACAAACACCGCCTCTACAAAATCAAATTCCACTTCTTGCCCCATGAGTATTACCGAGAGGAGAAGTGTGTGAAGCCCAGGGACATCTTATACTTCATGGAAACAAGGTCAGTTCACTTTCAGATGCTTTCATGTTTGCTCAGCAGCAGCCTCCTAAGCACAAGTTTGCAAAAGCATCTGCACAGTGTCTTCCTGTGCTCTTGAATAAAACTCTAGCTCTGTAGGTTGGCCACAATGCAGAGTTGCATTGGGATAGATCTACTTGGAGAGTATAAGCAACATCATACTCCTTATCCTTGGATGCTTAGTATTTATTACAAATGTATTTTAAGACAGATGACAGCAACACTTTTATTCTTGAAGGAGTGGGGAGGGGACATGGAAAAAGTTACTGCCTTAGCCTAGAGATACTTTTATATCCACCAAATAATATGTCCTCTTATAAGCTGACTGGCTTCTTAAACAAAATATATTCATTTTCTGAGAGCTTGAAATTTTCTGCAGTACTGCTGAGCGTAGACATTTTGGGTTGCATTTTCTTTCAGATTCTTTAAAGTCTTGCTGGAAGCAATTAAAAGGAAGAATGCAAAGCTGACATCTTTTACTGAAGTCAGTGCCAGGAAAGCAACTCGGAAGGATTTAGATGGTGACCAAGATCAGGTACAGAAAAACATGACTTGAAAAATGCCTTACTTCCTTTACATTCTTTTGAGAACCAGAAATCAGACGATCTTATCAAGTTGTGATGTGAACTGTGACCTTTAGAAATAAAGATACTCCTTTTTTCCATATTTGGCAGATTTACATGTTGATGTAAACAACTATTTCTATTTCTGAAGTTCTTCACAGATACTAATTTCCTTCCTAAGTATTTTCTTTATATATCAACTGTCTTTGCATTCTCATAAAATACACAACACAAGGTGTTGCGTATAAAATCCTAGTTTACTTCAGGACTGTATTCTAAAAATGCCTATTTGCTTTTAACTTCAGTGATATAAAAGTTTGTTACCTTCCATTTGCTCCCAGAACAAGGTCCTATTGCAGCAGCCATTGCCAAAACCTTTGGAGAAGCTCCTTTTTTTCACTGAAAGGCTTCTGTATGTTTCTTCTGTCACCTCTTTCCCTATAAAGGCTGCCAAATAGCCAGAAAGGTAGCTTGCTTATCTTGTTGAATTTCCTGTTGTTTACTGTTGAACTCAAACTGGTGATAGCTTTATTATTTCTTTAAAATAGCATTTTTACATAAATTAATTTGTCCTTACAGATGGAACAGTGTTGGACAGGGTATTGAAAAATCCGAAAGCTTGGATAGTATCTTTTGACGCAGTTGAAGCTTCCCAGCATAGTCGGAGTGATGATCTCACTTATTGTGGTTTTCTAGGTATTGAATAGTTGTGAAGCTCCAGAAGATGAAGAAGAGAAGATTGTTGATGCAGAAGCTGATGAAGGGGATGGTGATGCTACAGAAGCAAAGCGGAAGAAGAGACAAGAAGAGGAGGTAATGATTTCGTAGGTGCTCAGCACTGCATTTTATTTTCCACTTTCCACTGCAGTGATTTGAGCTGGAAAGGAAAGACTTACATCAAAACAAAATGCCAAAATATATTCTAAAGGGACAGGGAAATCTCTGCTTTGTGTTGTTCGGATTTGAATGGGGGAGAAATGTATAGCAGGAGATATGGGCTGAGACATCGCAGTGATGACGTGCTTGAGCCTGGACTCTGCCTATAGTCCTGTAAGAGGAATACAAAGCCATGCAAGTTGGAGATGGAAGAGATTCTTTGGACTTTTTTGAAGCCATGTTCTTCAGCAGTTGGACAGACATCTAGCAGTCAAATTGTCTGTGTTGCAGTTCACCTTAATTTTGCCTCTTGCTGATTTCATGCTATTAGTTGTATTTAAAACTTTACTATGGTTTGCTCACCGTAGCTGTTCATTTTGTTTCATGTTCACTACTTTGTAATTATTGTTTAAAGATGGGTTGCTGTAATTTTAGCAGGAGGGCGAAGTAATTGGAAATCTTCTGAGAAACCCCCATCAGCAGAGTTGAATTATGGAAAGAGCATTTTGTCAGGGGAAAAAAATAAATTCTGCTGCAGTCACAAAAACCTTTATCATCCCTGACTGTATTGAGAAGTAATGGCAAGATTATAAAAAATAGAAAGTGAACAGAATTTCTTTTATCTTTGCTTTTATAACAGAATTGTGTTTTCATTGAGTTATAGGTGAGATACTCCTTGATATCCTTGAAAGATGAGTTGTAAAGCAGCAAATGGTGTGCTTTGTACCTGTGTATGTTCTGGTTCAAATAATAAGTATAATATTGTTTCTCCATAGGTTGATTATGAGAGTGAAGAAGAGAATGGGGATGAACATGCTGGTGAGAATCCAGAAGAGGAAGAGGCTGAATCAGAGAAAGAAGGAAAGACTCAAGGTGCTGAAGGAGATCAGAATGGAGCAGATGGTGATGATTCTCAACATCTTTCCTTTATGTCTCAGACCAAAAAGGAGAGGAATCGATTAGTTAAATCAGCGGAGTTGCGAATAAATGCTGTTCTGAGCAGCCACCCATCAGTACAGGATTACACATTTGATACAGAAAATGAACTTTGGTGTGAGGTAAGATGGTAATGCCTGTGAACGACTGTGTATGCTTGCAAAATGATTGCGTAGAGCTCATAAGAAATAGATCTCTTCAGTGTAGTTCTACTGCTTTGTCTCAACACTCCTATATTAATGTGGAAAAACGGCAGTGCAGGCCTCAAAGCAAACGTACTAGTTGACATAATTTTTAGTAGTCCCTGACTTCCCAGACCCCTGCTGAAACTTTTTTTGACAACTGACAAGTTCATGGGGTTTTAACTTTTAAATATATGATGCATCACTGTGTAGCTGCTTGACAAAGAAAAATGACAATGAGACTGTTGCAAGAGGCTGTTTGTGATTATGTCCTGAAGGTGATGGGCAGAAGTAGAGCCTGCTTTATATGGGAAAGCACATCTATTCATAGAGGAATTTAGAATAAAGCTGGAGTATTTCATTTTATTCTGGAACGAATGTGATAGTGTCAGCTGAAAAATCTAACAGGAATGTGAATTTCATAGATCCAGAAACATTTCATTCTCCCCTTCTTAACAATCCTTTTTACTTAAGAAATAAAGCTTGTTTCAGATCTGACTGGATAATTCTATCTCACTCTCCTCCTCGCACTTCCACTCTCACATCCGTTGTCTCAAAAGCCCCCTATCAACAACCTTTGACCTCAACCTCTGCCATCTACCTCCTCAGTTTTTCAGTTTAGATCAGGCTGAAAAATCTTAGGCCTTTACTTTGACCTGAGCTAATACTGCTTTGTAACAGTGAGAAGATGCAGCAAGATCAAACAAGCTGCAGTTGTTGAGAAGCTTGCATGGTCCTTCTGCAGGATAGAAGGAAAAAAGACTGAAGATCTGAAAGGAAAAAAAAAAAAAAAAAAAAAAAAAAAAAAAAAAAAAACAGAAAAGAAAACAAGTCAGGTCCAAGGATCTTGAGTACAGTATGCATGAATAGTCCTGGGATGCAGTGTTCACATTAGCATGTTTGGCTGTTATTCTAGTCAGACTTGCATGTGCCCAAGCACATAAACACTAGTATAATCCCAGGTGTCTACTTCTTGCCTCAGAATTAGGCTCGTTGTTGAGCCGAATGTTCAGGCTTCCTTATAGAATAACATTGCACTGTTTTTTGTTGTTTTGTGGTTTTCTTTTTCCTTTTAGGTGTCTCTCACGCTTCCTTTGATGAAGGTTTACTTTGACCTCACCTCTTTGTTGGTGTCTCTTGCACGAAACACAGTCATTCATGAGATAAAGGGGATCACGCGATGCCTGTTGAATGAAAATACCAATAAGAAAGGAGAGAAGGAACTAGTTTTACATACTGAAGGGATAAACCTGGCAGAGCTGTTCAGATACTCTGATGTATGTCATCTATTTATAAACTTGAACTTGAATGATCTTTTTGTGTTCTAGGGAGGGATAATGGATAACAGGTACCATTTAAATTTAGCAGAGGTGATGTGTATCCTTTTCAGCTCTTAAAGTCTCTTCTGCCTTCCCCCAGGATATGTTCAGAGCTCAGCTGAGTCTTTTCTCAAGGGTAGACAGCAAATGAGTTTTTGTGCGGCAGCCCAGTATCTAATGACAAATAATTCCACACCACGCTTGTAACTGTCTCTGTAAATGTTTCTTGAGGGAGTTCTTCCATCTAAATGAATTGCAGCAGTTGGAGATGAATAGGTTGTTTTTTTGTTTTTTTTTTTTTGGTTTTTTTTTGGTTTTTTTTTTTTTGTGCTACATCTTCTCTACTGCTTTTACTGAAAATTCTGGATGTCTGAGACTGGGCATGGCATTACATTTCATTGCTTGGAGACTTTTACATGCTCTCCTTCTTGAGGATTTTTTTTTTTCAGATCATATTTTTCTGTGCTGAATTTTGATTTTTCATTCCAAAATTCTTCCTCATGTTTAAAATCCTGTAGTCACTAGCTTAAACGTAAATCCACAGTTATTTTTGAGCTGCTGTCTAGTCGTTCTGCAATTGTTGGTGTAGTTTAAGCTAATGAAAGGTGTAGAAAAGCTATCTTAGCTTACTTAGTTATTTGGAAAAATGAAGTAACTGCTGTTCTAAGTTGCATCTGTTTTTTGCTTTCAGATTTTGGACCTGAACAGACTTTATTCCAATGATATTCATGCCATGGCTAAGAATTATGGTGTTGAGTCTGCCCTGAGGGTCATTATAAAGGAAATAAAAGATGTATTTGCTGTATATGGTAGGATTTTTTTTCTATTTTAAAAGATTATAATTTTTTAGGTATTGTCATTAAGATGGGAAAAACACAGAAACCTTTCTGTGCTCAGAAAGTTATGTCTCTGCAGGATCTTTTCATTTGTGTGTGTATTCTTAGGTTACAGTTGTTCATAATTTTCATCATTACAATGTCTTCTGTGAAGACTTCATTAGTTAATTTCTAGGTTCCATTTAATCAGTACAAAATTTGCTAGACAAAGCTGAATTTATTTCTCTCTTCACAGATCTTTTTTATTCTGGTACATTAATTTGCGAGCCGGAAGGTCCAGCTCTTAACATTCGAAGAATCTAACTATATAAGACTTGCATAGTGGCCATGAGAACAGGATTAATCTTGTCTAATGATAGGAATCTAGGCTGCCTTTATATCTTTCCTAAAATAGCTGTACTGCATTGTCTGAGATTCTTTATTTTAGAGCATCCAGACAACTAGTTTAGGTAAGATGCCTTAGGCTGCTAAGGTTGCATTGTTGAATTAGTCTTAGATGATCTAAATCTTGCTATGAATTAAACTATTGAAAAGGGGGAAGATGAATGCAGTGAGAATTTTAGCAACCAGATACATCAAACACGTTTACCCAAAGTGATCTGACCTTCAAATTGTTCAGGACTGCTGGGTAAACACTGACAGAGCTCGTAATGATTCCCCATCACACAAACTCCATGAATGTTACTTGAAAATACGTGCTAGTTCTAGTTAGCCTAAAGAGAGTTTTCTGTGGGTGCATAACATCATACACAGAAAATATCAGAACCTTTGTGATTCCAGTGTGGAGCAAGCATGGTTTACCAGGCGAGGAGACAGAGCTCTGTCCTGCGACAAGTACACGGATGTGTGATTCCATCCTGCGTAAACAATGATGGTGCAGATTTTATTAGCAGTGTGTCCTGGCCTAGATAAGTAATGTATTAATGTTATGTATAATGAAACGTTTGCCTTGTTACAGCATTGTTGACATTATAGTTTCCCTGGAGAGATGTCATTTTATATTATGGTGAAGTCTGCCCATCTTGGTTATCTGAGGGGAGCAGTTATGCCAGCTACACAAACAGAAGTGCAGCTGTCAGAGGAACATTAATAGAGATGTTCTCCATGTTCATTAGGGTTTGGTTTTAAAACCAAACAAAACCCCTCAAACCTTAGCCCTTATAAGCTCTGATGTTCACTCTTTACCATTTTCTTAGGCATTGTGGTAGACCCTCGGCACCTTTCGCTAGTGGCAGATTACATGTGTTTTGAAGGAGTTTATAAACCACTGAATCGTTTTGGAATTCAATCCAACTCTTCCCCTCTGCAACAGATGACATTTGAAACCAGCTATAAATTCTTGAAGGAAGCAACAATGATGGGTAAATGGTTTAGTTTGAATTATATTGCTGCAGCATTTCGCATACACTTTGTTTTCATCATAACTTTCCACTAGTTTGAGTAATACAGAATTGCATTAGAAAAAATGCCAGAGGCTAAAATTTTAATTAAGCCCTTGCCTATGAGAATGTCCCAGATGTTTTTAATAAAAGTCTGTCAGCTTAAATGAAGTCAGCTCCCACATGTAATTTGTGTGGGGTCTGTGATTCTTTTTTTTTAAGAATTAGATAGTGTTTTTTATAACAAACGTTAAAATTGTTAATATTTGCTATAACAAAGCCTTATAAAGAACTATTAAATCTATCTTTTCTGTCTCTATCTGCACCATTGAAAATGTTGTCTCTGCTTTGTTTTCATGTCTCTATTGTATCTTGTACCTCTTCATCTCTTCTGCTCTAAGCTTGCACTTTGGGATTTGTTCTGAGAACAGTCTTTCTGGTCGTTACTTCGGTTGTATTTTTCTTCTGCTTTTTAGCATTTTACTGCCTTTGCTTTCTTTCCTCAAACACAGAGTCAGATTCGTTTGTTTGACAGTAGGTTTCTGGTGCCATTTGAGATGCCCAGGAGTATCCTTCCTGGCCTCCAGCAGCTGCTGCTCTGGAAAGGGTACAGATCTCTTAGGTTTTAAACCATATCTACCAGCCCCACCTGGCTGCATGGATCTTTCGGAGTATTTGAACCGTCACTAGACGTATACTTAGGAGTCCCAGCCAAAAAGCTAATGCATCTTTTAGGTCTGTCATTAGATGATACGCTTGATGTCACGCTTTGATACTAATTACATCTCCATTTTGCCAAAATGCTTTGTTTCTGCCACTTGCCAGTTGGATGCTCCTTTTTGGATGCTCCTGTGCTGCCTTTGCTGCCTAATACAAATGGGAAAAGCTCTCAATGAGATCTTTTCAGCTGAACTGTCTTAAACTGCCTTGCACAGATATCAGGCAGAGTGACTTTTGTCATTGAATTCCTTTCTCTTAATGCTGTTTTACTCCTTTTCCGAGTGGGTAATTTGCATTTTAATGAGTAGCATTAGTTACAGTTGGCTTACAGTTCATCTGAAAAAATGGAAAAGTATAAATTAGGGGTGACACTGAATAGAAGAGGATGTATCTTGCCAGTTACTGCCTCTGGATTTATTTTATCAGTCAGTATGTGATCATACTGACTTAGAAATAAGATTTTTTTGCCAAGTGAATTTTATTTATGGCTAATATTACAAATAAAGATATGAAGTTCAGTACTAATAGAAGGGCACGGGTAGTTGGTGGGAAAGCTATAGTGATTATGAGTGGAAGGATTTCTTGATTTCTTCAAGATGGAAATCAAAGTCATAAAGTGTATTGCAGCAGTCTGGATCTAATTCGCTCCAATGCAGCTGATAACTTGACTGTACGTTTAAAGAGAGACTGCAGAGATGCCCTCTTATGGCCCTGGTCAGTAAGAAGGAAAAAAAAGAAGTGTTCGGACTACTGAGCATAGCTAAAGTAGCAGGAAATGCCATCAGTAGCAGGTGTGACCCAGCAGATCGCTGACCAGGAGGATTTAGTGAGCAGACAGCACGTCTGCATCAGAAATGAAATCCCTTTGGCAGTCTGCTCGAAGAGCGACTCTTTGTTACTATCGCATGAGCAAACAGCACAGTTGTGACCATTTTGTGTAGCGATCTAACAAAGAGGCTTTTTTATTTTTTGTCCTTCTACTGACACGCATTTAGGAGCAGCTATTTACTTGTACAGCTGTAGCTGAGGTCAGAGCAGCAAGCACATGCCGCGCGCTGTGCTGTGGTGCATCTTCCCCCCCATCCTCTGTAAGACAAAGTTCAGTGCATTTTTCTCAATAGAATAAAGATGACCTAAACTTACCAAAAGTTTTAACTTTCATTTCCAATCTTCCAACATGCCGTAATGACAAAATTCTAGCTCGGTGGTATTCGGGATGAATGAAAAGCAGCCCAAATGCTTGTAAAAACAGTGAAAGCAAAATATTCCAAGCCAGACATGTCATCTGGAGAGCTTCCAAATTTCTGTGACACTATTTTGCTACAGCGAGTAACCACAAAATCAAAGGAATTCATGGAATGTCTCTCCAGTGCAAAGTCCTCTTCCTATCCAGCCAGAAGGATTTAAAATCCACATCAAAAGGGTTCACTGTAACAAAGAAAAAAAGCTCCACAGGAAGAAGGCTGCAATGAAAAGGGAATCTTTTTCATTCTGCCTTGCTGATGTGTGTGAGGCGGGGGAAGAAAGGTTTTTTTTTATTTTTATTTTTTTTTTAGTTTCTCTGATCAGCAATATCAATCAGCAAGGCCAAATATGTATTCTCTCAGAATTCAGAATACACTGTCTTTCCGTGCTTGCTGGAGAGAATTTGGGAATGTGTGGCCTGATCCTTTGCTTGTCCCCAAAGATTAAGGAGAGATAATAGCTGGTATGGGAGGGACAGGAAAAGTATTGGACTTTTGCTTCCAGAAATACAAATTCAATCTGAGCAGTAGGGGGCAGTACCTTTCCAAATCCAGGGGGCTGAGCCACGTAAGTTCTTGTATGTAAAACAAAATCAACTTTTAGCGCTGACCTGTGAGTATCCTTTGGGTACCATCCTAATACCTTTTTTTTTTCTTTTTTCTTTTTTTTTCTTTTTTTCTTTTTAATTTCTGTTATAGGTGCCTATGATGAACTGAGATCTCCTTCTGCATGTCTAGTGGTTGGAAAAGTTGTTAAAGGAGGAACTGGTTTGTTTGACCTCAAGCAACCTCTTACATAATGCTTTGACTGTAACTTAAGGATTTGGATTAAAATGCTCATCATAAGACATACGTGCCCTGCAGCTCCTCCTGCAACATAATTGCATATGCTGTCTCCGGTCATCTTTGCCATGCCAGTATTTTTGTTTCCCTGGATACTGATGATCCTAATCTGTTTAATGAAGATGTTTGCACCTAGGAGCTATTCTTTGGCCCAAGGAAATATTTATTTCCTGTTCATTAATGTAAAAATGAGATTATTGTTTTACATAGAAAATAATGAAACTGAGGAGATCCTTTGGGTCTCACCTAGCCTATGCAACACCCTTGTTAAGCAGAACAAGCCAAAGTAGACTCTCTTTGTACAGTTTGATTTTTGTTGGGTGGAATCCCATCTGGATGGTAGTGCCAGTTGCCATTTAATTACTAGTACGTTTGTTTCATGACAAATTTCCAGTATTTGAAATAGCTCTCAGACTTGCAGATGTATTGAAGTGTCTGTGCTTGGGGCATATCCTCCTCTTTTGCTGTATTTACTTATACTGCCATGGGTTTTTTTAAGCCTTAGAGGATGCGTTTTCTTACACTGCTTATCCCATTTAAGAATAATGTGTCTGTGACACAGTTAGTAGATTTTATTATTAACTCTGATTTCAGATATTTGGTTTTCATGAGTTCTGTAGGCCTCTTTCAGTTTCTGCCCTGACAACTTCTTTGTATGAAACAGGTTTCTACATAAAGAGAAACCTCACATTTGATAAAGATTTATTCTTTAAAGGGAACTGCTGTAACAATGCATAGAAGACTGTAAGAATGATTAAAAAAAAAGATTTTAAACTCTTTTTGTTTATATGGTCTGTATCAAAGAAGATACTGAATAGAGGACATCATGAACAATTTATGAATGCCCTATTATGTGGCCATAATACAGAGGGAATTTTGTCACACAGTCAATAGCCATCACCTTGACTGTGAAAGCTGTTAAAAATGGCATAGCCAAAAGCTATGCACTTTGGGATACTTATAGAAATAGTTAGCCACTCCTTGGAAATCAGGCAGACTTTTTTGCTGTTAAATTTGTTTTTGATCAGAATGAAACGCACAAGGTGCACACAAATTGTTGAAATTCTTCAGAGTTTGCTCACTACCGTATAGGTACATTTCTGGAGTGATTTCAACCCTTGACTCTTCTCTGTGGTACCTCTACGTTAGTGGAGAAGTGCCAGAACTCACTTAGGAGTCCTGGCTTGGCTATTTTCAGTGGAGCTGTGCTAAAGGAGGTCAGACACTGGGAGATGTTGACATGGGATTATGGAGGAGCCTCTGTGGAGTGTCTTTACAGACTCCGGTCTGCCTCAGCCCCTTCAAATTATGTTTCAGATGCACTCCAAATAGAGTTGAAGCTCGACAAATGTATTAGCTCTGTTTGTCATTTTCGTTCTGTGAATTTCTTTCTAAAAGATTTCCTGCTGTATTTATCTGATCTTAACACCTGCTACATGTTTCTCAAACATTTAATTCTGTAAACAGCCAGGAAAGGGTTAGTTGGATACAGTTTTGCAAATGGCTAGATCAGGAAGGAACAAATGTGGTAACAAAAGATTTAATTGCAGGCTACCCTCTATGCTATTACAGTCCATTCTGCTGAGAAGAACCCTTAAGAATCATTCAGTGTGTTGTGGATTGCACCTATTTCACATCTTTGTAGAGATATGGTGGCATTTCTTCAGACTCTAAAGAGTTTGACATAAAGAACTGGTTCATCCATGTGTTCGTATTCTAAGTGAAGCTGAAGAGGTGTCTTTGAGGGTGTCATGGTAAGAAGCTGTCCTAGTTACAGAGGAGTCATGAATTGGTAGTCTGATCCTTCTTTATCAGTACAAGTAATGTGTGTTGGAAGTGTCTGCGTGTGAGGTTACTCTGTGCTGCAACTGAAAAGACAGAATAACCAGAGCAACTTGAAGATGTCTCTTTCTAGGTACCAGCTTGCTTCTCTGAAGATCACAAGATTAGTGCTCCCTACAGTAATCTGTCAGCTTTGCTTGCTGCTTTCAATGGTGAGAAATACTGCTGTGCATTGGTGGGGCAGCAGCCAGCCAACAGGCTTTTTTAGCAGGGGAAGCTAAATGAGAACAGCTCCCTAAAGGGCCTGCAAGTATTACGTAGTCTCGTTCAGAGAAAACAGACTTAATGTGATATTGTCTATTATCTTCGGCTGATACCACATCAGTTGTGCTTTTAAGCCAAAGAGCTGTTTCTTGCTCCCTGCAGAATCATCTGTGCAGGAAATGATGAATTCAGTAGGCAGCTAAAAAAGTCAGTCATGCTACCAGGTTATCTCATGCTTTAAATAGAGCCTTTTGGAAACTCTGCTCCGACTGCGCCAGGATGAGCCAACCTCCCTTCTCAGTTTTGACTTGTCTGTTTTCTTAAAGCTTAAGCATATGTCACTATCAGAAAAGCTATTCTGATTTGTAATTTAACAGCTGACAGTGTATCTATAAGATAGGGAGAACAGATCTTTTCACTGTATTGGTAATGATGAGTCAGCTTATATTTTTGCACAATGGTTGGAAAGTGAGCTATATTCAAACTTAATTGTAGTTAAAGGCTTATTTCCTGACAGTAGACTTTAAAAATCATAAAACAAGGAATACAAATGGGTACAAATAGGAATTAGTGCTGCTTTCATTTTGAAAGTTAAGCAAAATACTAGAACCCAGGAAGCTGAAAAGATTCCTTTGCCAGCTCATTGATTCCCGTCTTGTTATGCTTGTACAGGTCAGTAACGAGCAGTAGTGACAAGAGGCCTCCTGCTACTTCTGCTAAGGAGTTTGACAAGTGCAGGGCTTGTGACACCTCTGAGACACTTCATGCAAAGTCAGATGATGGTGACCAGACTGGCAGGCCACAGGCAGGTCAAGCCAAAGTAAAGCCTTTCTCTTCAAGGGGATTGGGTCGAGTGGGGGAATTTGTGAGCATCAGTCGCGAAAGCTGATGTTCAACACGCCTTTTGAAAGCGTCAGTGCTGAATGCAGAGTTTAGGGTAAATGTGAAGCTTGGCCAGAATCTGGCACCCTCCTTCAGCATGTGGGTGACCCCTGCGCTGTACATGAGGATGAGATCTGTGTCCACAAGCTTGCTCAATGGTGACCCACTAATGTAGCTGGAAAGGAGTCCTGGAAATTGTTGTACATCTTCAATGCTTGCTCTTCCTTGCAGCTTGTGTAGCGCAGTGAACAGCCTGGACACTTGCTTGCCCTGAAGATCCAGAGTTGTGTTTTGTAGGTAAGTGTAACGTTTGAGGGGTGAAGTGGGGGGGAAACCACCAAGTGCCACGAGGCTGGTGTTTAGAGCAGTCGCTCAGGATGTGGGAGCCCTGCTTTCAGCTCTCTGCGGTGCCCCGAGGGAGCTGAAACTCACTTCTTCCAAGTGCCTGAACAGCGTGCAACAGGGAGGCTTCGCTTTTCCCGAAACTGCTCGGTGCTGCTGGAAGTGATTTACGGTTCCTAGTAAGAGAGGGATGAGTTCAGAGTTCCCTGCTCCCTGGGGAAGGTAGGAAAAGCCAAGCCATGCAGTCATGCTCCCCTGGGCTTTCTTGGCAGAGCAGTGAAGCCTTTTTTCTAGCATTTGAACAGCCTCAATCACAAGTGTAGTGAGAAATCCTGCCTCAAAACAGGATTATTACTTTCTTGTTAAGGGGCTTTAAGGCACTTCACTGTCTCATGGAAGACGGGCATTAGAAGTCCCTTAGGGAAAAGAGACTTCCTGATCCCTGTGTTACAGGTTAGCACTGCAAGCCCTAGCTGAGTTAGCCACCTAGCCCCTGCCTCCTTGCCTTTCTAGATCATTTTTGGTTTGCTCTGTAGTGCAGTACCAGCCTTACCTGGGAAGGAAGGAGCCCTTGGGGGCAGCAGATAGAGAGATGCATTGTAAAGAGCTGTGCAGTGCAGATATGACTGATAAATGTCTGTTTACATCCCTGTCAGATTTTGAGGCCTCAAGACAGGAGAGTCCATGCTGAGTGGAGCTTTCAGCCTCTCTGTATGGTCTTTCTCCCCATCTCGCAGCCTGGAGCTTGTGCCCAACTGCATTCTTTGGCAGGAGAGGTTTTCTTCCTGCCAGCAAGTTGTTTGGGAGCTCTGGGTCTGGCATGAGGCAGCCTGTGGGCACTGATGGCAGGTGAGAACTTGGCAAGGGAAAAGGAGTTGCTGCACTGCAGCACCTGTTCTGCGTGAGGTCCAAGCTGTGTTTCATGAGTGGGCTTTGTGAGGATGCTCCCTATGGGAGGTGGGTGCTGGGAGAGGAACGTGGGAGCCCAAATCCTAGGGAGATGCTGGGCTGGGGCAGCTTTTGGAGAAAGCAAACCTAAGAGCTTAGGCTGCTGCAGGGGCAAGTGGTAGAGAAGTAGTGGTTTTCAAGTACGCAACGCTGAGCAGAGACTTCCTGTGAAGGTGGAGGGTGTCTGTATCGTTAGCACGTTCTCTAAAGAGATCTGCATCACTGCACGTGGCAGCTGAGCTGAGCAGGGCTGTCAGCCAGAGGAAGCTCCAAAGTCTGCTCCTGTTACAGTGGATGTCACAGAGCCAGGATTAAGCAAGCTGTTCGTTAATGATGTTTTTACAGTTTTCTGGCTTAGATCCCTCGAAAGGGTTTTGACTACCCAGTTGCCCCCCCCCCCCCCCCAAAAGTTAAGGTCTCGTCGCTGAGCCCGTGAGGATGTGTAGCTGTGCTTGTTTGCCTTGGTGCAGCTTTCTCTGCCAGCTCTGGGACTATAAATGGTGCTCCCCTGCCCCCCACCGCAGAGCTGCCTTGGACTTGGTTCTGGGGCTGCAACTTGTGCTCTAGTAACACTGCTGCAGCTGTTTGCGTTTTGGAGCCTTGCCTAGCACTACAGAGAGAATAATGAGTGATCAAGAAGTAACAGTGGAACATTAATGCAAACTGCAATAAATAAATAGCTGCATTATTAATGGGACTTTAAAACCGAAAGGGCAAGCAGAGCAAATCATATGCTCGCGGTACAACAGCTCGGTAGAAAAATCCCAGAGCAGTGCCTTCGAAAAATCAGCACTCTGTAAAACACTTCAATATAGAGTTCTTCTGCTTTTCAGTATACTGTATGTCCTCGGCATGGTAGCCTGAATTTTTTCAGCAAGGTGCAGAATTTTAGAGAAGTGGTTTAGCCCTGACAGCCTCGTGAATGTAAATAATCCTGTAAAACAGAGCAGCGCCCTTGGCCTGCCACAGGAATCGAGGGCAAGTTGGATCTTCCTTAATTTTGGATAAAGCTACAGAACCAAATCTTTACGAGAACAGAAAGACAGCTGAGTCTGAATTCCTGCCCTTGCCAAGCTCAGGGCTGGCGGGGGCTTGGGGTTGGACCCAGACTCTCTGCTTGCCCAGTAGCTTTATGCTGCACCTAGTGCCAAGTGAGGCTCAATACTCCCAAGCCAAGTGAATGCCCTATTCATGCCCTCTCTGCACAAATTTAAACAACAAGGGCAAATCCCAGGGAGGCCAGGTTAGATCGAAGTAAGCTGGCTTTTGCAACCTAACGCACCCTGTGGCATGCACCTAGCAACTTCCATGTGCAGCAAAAATACGTGGTGATAAAGACAAACTGTGTTTTGCTTGAATTAGTCCTGGGGCCTCTTCCTCTTCTAGCCTGGCTCCCTGGGTTACGGCAGTGTTGTTACATAGCAGCTCCGGAGAAGTACCAGAAGCAGGAAAGAAGATTTTTGTGTCTTAGTGGAAAAGCTATGCAATGTCTCGGGCATCTGACTACAGCTGGCTGTGCTGCAAATCCAGAGCTGCACGTGCAGCAGTAATAACCAAAAATCTCCTGTTGTAAAATTATCTTCCCAGTTCTTTGCTCACTAAAGAGCAGAAGGATCCAGCAGGGCTTTAGGAATAAGAAATATTTCAAACTTTTTTTTTTTTTTAGAGGAAATAACTTCATGCCATTCCTCTGTGTGTGTCGGGGCTCCCAAAGGAAATGCCACAGCTCTTCCTGCTTCGCAGGCGGTGACAAAATACGATGGCTTAAGCTTACAACGGGTGAGCCAGTCCTTGAAAAAGCTGATCTTCATTCTTCTGCGATGTGCCTCATGCCCAATGTGCACGCTCTGTTTCCATATGGAATAAACCCAACCTGGAGCCAAGCTGCTGGCACTTATTTTTCTAAGGGCTCCAGCTTTTGCCTGTGCTTTTTCTGATCGCCGCTGGCAGCTAAATAGGCCAGCAGCAGTTTGCGGAGGCGGGCAACCTCACCTGTGCTGAATTGCTGCTCTCCCACTTGTAGCTGCTTGCAGGGGCCCAGCTACAGCTGCCCCTACACGGTTGCTGGAGCCTTTTGTAGCCATGGCTCTAATGCCTTTTCCCTGGCTGCCCACGTGAGCTGACAGCTCTTAGCAATTGCTTTTTCTGGTGCATCTTGCCCCAGGCCAGGTTTTCAGAAGATGGTGGGCTGCTGGAGCACATCTGTTCTCCTCCTCAGGCGCTTGCTCTGCCAGGAGGCCGCCGCTTGGGTCGATTCCCGGAGCCCTGGCGTCAGACGCCTGCCGTCGCGGATGCGTTCGGCGAGGCCTGTGGCAAAGCTGAGAGCTGTGGGAGGAGACCCGAGGCCACAGCTCCCTACGGCAGGAGAAGGCTGCGTTCAGCTCCGTCGTGCTGGGGGCTGCCTTCCCCGCTGGCCGGAGGACTTGCAGCGTTGCAACGAGTCTCTGCCGGTTCGCGCTGGGGACAAGCCCTGGGGCAGCAGCTTGGACAGCGAACGGCCGCCTGCGGCCGCTGAGGGTGAAGCTTGGCCGGGGTTCACCCGTAAGAGCTACGACCACGGCACCGTGACCCCACCAGCCCCTTGCAGCTGATGGGCTGGAACGTGCCGTCTCCGGCTGGTCCGAGCCCCGGGCCAGCAGAAGCCAGGAGGCTACGGGCATGCGCAAGGTGGGACACCCAGGACTGTGTTTTATGCAGCTGACAGGGTGTTTTAAAGGGCTTTTCTGACCATAAATTTAAGCCGGCATTTGCGAGTTTTTTCCACCCAGTCGTACAAAACCGCAGAAGATAACCCAGACAAGTTTTTGAGAGCAGAAACCCTTTATCTTTAAAGGAAATATTTAAAATGTATTGAATTTTTTGACACAAAATAGATCGTTTTCCTCCCAGGAAAAAATGCATACAAGTATCAAGTTGTTCCAGGAGAAAAATGTTATTAAGCCAAGCTTTTCTCCACCAGGATGACATGAATGTGTGATTTGGGCTTCTGAATACTACCTCTGCTGTGCAAGAAGAACTGATCCTTTCAAGTAAGATTTTATGCATGAGAAAGCTGAAACTTTGGAAAGAGGACTGGAGAAGTTCTGAAAAGCCTGTTTGACTTGGGTTTTTTACCTTGCCATCTGACTCACCAAAAGAAAAAAAAAACAAATAACCAACTGCAACCAACAAAAATCCCCAGACAAAACCCAGCATGTTATATGTCAAATCATATTAGCTTTCCTAGCGTAACAAAACCAGACATTTTCTGTACTGTCAACCAAAAGACTTAATGTGGGCTCTGCTTAAGGAAGTTGGTTATTTAAAAAAAAAAAAAACAGATTTTTTCGGAAATGGTTTTAGAAGAGGTTTATGTAAGAATAAAACTATTTTCAACTTTTACAGTTCTCTAACTTTTTTAATTATTTTCTAAATCTGGCGTAAATTAGCAATGAAGTCTTGTGGATCTGAGAAGAGAGTTTATTCACTGCCTTGAAAATAATACTGAAAAATGCAAAGATTTCCTTTTCCCAAAGGAACACTTTTGATAGATTTAGCTCCTAAGATGTAAGACACTTTGAAAAACAAATCTTGCATTTCCGAGACTCTTTGTCCCTCTTGGAAAATGGATATGAAGCATCTTTGTCATGATTGACTAGAAATCCAGCTGACAAGTGTGCGCAGGATGAAGGGAAAGTGGTGTAAATTGGTTAAACACCTAATCACAAACTTAGAAATAAGGTTACAAAAAAAAAAAAAGAAAAAAATATGGAAACATACTTATAAATTATACTCAACGCTGAGCCGATTCCCTTGATGTGTCCATGTCTCTTGCCTGAGATTGCTGAGATCCTGGAGCGGCAGGGACTGCTGTTCACGTGCTCTTTCTCTGGCGTGAACTCTCCCTCTGCCTGTGAGCTTTATTGATGCACATTTTCCATGTCTTTTCTCTTTTTCAAAGAAAATGCGGAATTCAAGATTTTTTGCCTGGGAGAGGCTTCCTTCACTATTTAGAGTATGTCTTCAGAACCTGTCCTCTTAGCTTATATTATGTTGTTACTAGCTGCTGGCCTGCTGGGATGCAAACGGAGTATTCGGGCTCGTATCACACTTGCTGCTCCCTTAGCAAGTCGGAGGCTTGTTTAGGTGTCTGCTTTCTTTCACCGGGAGTCGGAAGCAACGTCTGAGTTGGTGCAGCCCACATGGGACATCCATCAGCGCCACAATATCTCACTGTTTTCCCCGCAAGACCTCACACGGCTTAAAAATAGAGCCGTCAGACAATCCTACCACCCAATTCCCTTCTCTGCTCGCACTCAGAATACTATTTATGTGTCACTCTCAAGTATTTACAGCCTACCCGTGAGCATACAGGATGGTTACCCGGTGGCTTGGCAGAGGAGGCACTGTGGGAGCAGGCAGCAGGGCAGCAGCTGAAGACCAGCAGGTTCTGCTCAGGTGGGATTTCATCCCAGCACGGCAACGTGATGCAGAGCACCCCTGGCCACAGCGGCTCTGCAAGGGAGACAGGTAGCATCCATCAGAGTGAACGTGTGAACATCCTCATTGCAAGCGTGGCGTGTGAGCACGTCACCCCGGCCTGCCTGCACAGGCAGCAGAGGCACTTGGAGGCAAACGCTCCATTGCACTGGAAACAGCAACATGCAATAGGACAAGGCTTCAGACCTTAAAAAAGCTTGCTTTTCCCAGTGGCTAGCGAGCTGTGTAGCTGCTGTGAGACATCTAAAGTTCGTGGATGGAAATCCCACCCTGGAAACCTCCCAATGGACCTCTGCAATTCTGCCTAAGGCTGAGGCAGCCTATAGAGCCTCAGCTGTCTGTACTTCTCCGGTGACGTGGGCTCAGTTCCTTTGCTCTTGGTGCTCTTGAAACTGGTTTGATTTTAGATGGGCGTCTGTGTTGAACAGGGTATTTGCACTGGCTGTTTGGGACAGCAGGCTGAGAAATCCCAGAGAAATTCCCTGAACTAAGCAGTACCGACAGGAAAAAGAGAAGGAGAAGGGACAGCTAAAGTCCTGTCATTCCCAATGAAGCCAAGTTTGTGT
The DNA here is from genome assembly GCF_028389875.1 of Rhea pennata. Lineage (NCBI taxonomy): Eukaryota > Metazoa > Chordata > Aves > Rheiformes > Rheidae > Rhea > Rhea pennata. Next base: position 6,841,058 of record NC_084666.1, read on the forward strand.
TTTTTAATACCTTTAGTGCAGAGTGAAGCTGTGACACTGCTAAGCTTCTTGCACAGTGTCAGAAAAATACCTTTGCAAATGGCTTTTATGTGCGTTGCTGAAGAAAACGACTCCTTAACTACCCATCTGTGCAGTGACACAAATATATGCCAGCCAGCTTACCCAGGTGCAGGGCCCTAAAATGGGACAAAATGTGGCATCCAGCTGTGCTGCGTGAATATGAGATGAAGCAACGGCGGGCGAGCGACCCTGCTTTTAGCTGTTTTGGGCATTCCTGTGCACCTCCTCTGCGGTGCCTTAAGTAGGTCGGGTCAGTACGGAGCATCTCACCCTGTGTCCACTCTGGTTTTGTCACTGGTTGATTCAATGCGATGAAACCCAGATAACTGCAGGTTGCCCAGACGGTTGGAGGTTTCCACAAAGTGAAAGAGCAAAGCTGTGCGGTTAGAGCAAATGTGCCTAACGCTCGCCGGAGCTGGGCTTCGTTCCCAGACCCAGACATCACATGATCTCAGACAAATCACATCACTTTGCACGGCATTTTTTGGTCTGTACTTGCTTTAGCGCCCTGCAAACCACAGTCATCCTTTCTTTTGCTCAACTTGGCAAGAGGAATATCATGGTTGAGAGCGTGGTGGAGGACTCGGGCATATCTGTGGCAATACCTGTATTAGGATCCTGCAAACCACAGTCGTCATCCGCTCTGCTTGACACAAAAAATACTGCGCTTGGGAAGCCAACAGTCCATCTGAACACAGTTTCCAGCTGCCAGATAATTCATGCCCCTTTCCGGAGAGAAAGGTGTGATGATGCACTGAAGAGGTTTAACTCAATTCCCTGACATCAATTACACTTAGTCTCATTAGTGTTTTACAGGCAATTACTCCTTACAAGAAACCTTTCAACAGACAAAATACCCAGGAAGCAAGCAAGCCCCCGAGGGAAAGGATTGGAGCACTATTTCTAGGTTTCATCACTCACCAGCTTGGATTTCTAGCAGACCCAGCAGCCCTGTGTGGATCCGCAGCTAGATCTTTCAAGGCTGGGATTAGCTCTGTGTTGCAAGATGCTGACTTAGCTGTTTATATGACTTGCCTATTTTTTCCCTAATTTATTATTATGACTTCCCTATTTTTTCTCTGTTTTAGCTGACGACTCTGGTACAGTGCAGAAACCAGAACCACATCTCCCCCGCTGCAGAGAAGAAACAAAACCTCCATGACCGGAGGGGTTTATTTTGGGGTTGTTCACAGGATTTGGGCGTGGATGAGGGACCAGCTGAAGCTTCCCCATGAGTCTGCACTGATGCAGACTGTAAGCCTGTGGACCAGGGCGGCTCCAGGAAAGAGCAGCTGAGCCAAGGTTTCCCAGCGTTAGGCGGGAATTTCCTGAGATTGGTCCAAGATGCTCTGCTAGATCAGTGCCAGGATATTATTTCCTCTCCCCGCTGGTCCATAGGTCATGTTCTCCCGCACCCCAGGGCCCCAGTTACCCCTATAACTACTCTTTCACAGAACTTTGGTTTCTGCTGTCACCTTTGGCTTAGCAGTCTCTTTTTCTTTTTTTTTTTTTCTTTCTTTTTTTTTTTCTCCATCTCTCCTCCTGCTCCTTAACTTCTCCAGTCATGTCCCTGTCTGTTTCCAAGTTTTACACAGCCCAGCGTAGCAGGGTAAAGGTGCTGGCTTCTTCCAAAGACATGTTTGAACGCAGCAGGGAAGTGCTTTTGCTCTTGTGCATTTCCTAGCTGGCTGTTTTCAACTTACAACATACTAAAAGCTGTGGGGAGGAGGTGGTGTCAGCCTGAAGAAGAGGCCTGCTAAGTTCAAAAGTTCTTCCCAAAACTGGACAAGGAAAAGCACTGAGTATTACTTTAATTTACAGGCTAGGAAGGTATATTTTTGCTCCATATATTTTTGCTCTGCCTGTTTTGGAGCCAGGTTGAAAGCACCTCTAGCAGGTTGCTCATCTGGCCAGATCTGGCAAGTCAGACTTGATTTTTGTAGTAACATCGCTATAAGCTAGCTTTGAAGATGAAGGTTCAGTGGAAAATGAACATGACTTGTAATGCATGGGCCATTATGTTTGCATGTTTATGCAAGTCTGAATGACAAAAGAACTGAATTTTTCTCTATCTATCTTAAGAGCTCTAGGGTCTGTGTTTGATTTTCCAGCTGTGATAGTTTGCCTCTTTTAAAAAGCCACAGTGCTGATAACTATCATGGGTTTGTGGCACGTGGTAACAGGTATTTCGTTCAAGAGATTTTCTTTCTTGAAAATTATTTGCTTTTGTTTTTGAAAGAGGAAGTTTCTCACTGTTATGGACTTCAACATATGAACTCTGATCATCAAGGGCACAAAACAAATTAAACTCCAAATGTGTTGCTTTTAAGAAATCTGACAGTATGGGGTAGCCTCAGATATTATCCCAGATGTCCGGGATGACTAATACCAAAAATAAGGCAATGACAGCAGTGCCATTAATACTAAAAATAATAAATCTTGTTTATTTGGTGGTAAAGAGCTTAGAAGATGGAAGAAGATAGACATGCTGAGGTTCCACCCTCCTGTGCTGGCGCAGCCCGGAGATGTGACCTCTGCGGTGCTCTGAGGACAGGGAGGAGGAGATCGAGGTCCCCCCTCCTCTTCCACCTTCACCTGTGCTTGTTAGGGCAGGCCTGGGTGGGAGGACAAAATGCCAGATCCTGAGGAGAAATTTTACTGTCTGTGGAGAATCAATACATGGCATTTTCTTTGGAAATACCAGGAGGGAACAGTGGTTAAAAGGCTGGGATGTCCTGAAACCCCTACATCCCTCAGCCTTGGTATCTCAGTGCCTTAGGCCATTTTTGGTCTGCATCCCCTTCCTCCACAGCCTCCATCCCTCAGGGCCTTACTAACATCCCTAAGCCTTCCTTGAGGTGCTTGGCTCCTTTCTTTGGGCTGCTGGTTGGGAGCGTCACTGGGCATGGTGCCCAGCTCAGCCATGTATGCTGGTGCACCAGACACATCGATTTTGCTCCTGCCGTTCTTCATGACTCAGAAATCTCATATCTCCGAGTCATCGGCACCTTTGACAGAGCTGGCTGCCATCAGCTCATGGACCTAGAAGATACCAGGGCTGGGGAGTGTGCCTGAAGGACTCACAGATGGTGGGTTTGAAGACAAACTGGGGAAGATGTAGGGCAGGTCAGGGAATTACTCACCTAATTGCCTTTAGAAATTACCCTCCTAGGCTGGAGGTGCTGTGAATTAGTCTCCCCTGATCCTGACACAAGCACTTACATTAATCTTCTAGCCTAAATCATCTGAGCTACTGAGCAATAGTTGGGTTTTAATAAATAAATATACAGACTGTTTGAGGTACGCAGGGGAGAATCAGCTGCTGGCAGGGTTTCGTCCCACAAAGCCCCCCGCGGTAGAGGGCAGCGGGAGCTGCTGAGACATGCCAGGCTCACGACCTGGCGCTACGAACAGGAGAGGAACAAAAGGCAAAAGGCAATTTGGAGAGCGGCTTTTGCTCTTCCCCTCTGTGGGTGCACGGGAACACGACGGCAGGGCCCTGGCTGCATTCGTGCGCCCGCGGGGCTGGGGCCACCGAGGGACTTCCTCCTGGCGCTGGAGCCTGTCTCGGAGACCAGCACTGCTCAGCAGTTTTCAATAAAATCTCATACTTCCCCACGCAGGTCATGAAACGGGACTTAAACTAATGCTCCATGATCAGAGTAAATAAAAGCTCACAACAAATTAAAGACGAGCAGGTACAATTCGGAGGCTGTTGCTGGTTCCTAGAAGCCATCGTTAGTTGCATGTAGCTCTGATTTTGTTTTCCTTTTCTAACCCAAACTGTTCATTTGTGCTCCTCTTCTGCCCATACTGTGATCCCGTATTTTTCTCTGGCATCTGTCTAGGAGGGACCAGGAGCCACCAGCCTGTCTCTGGTGATGGTCTGTGGTCAGCTTCTGCAGGGTGCCAAACTAACCTAAATTTGGGCTGAATGCATGTTGCTGTGACTCACCACTCTGGCTCAAATCATTTTTTTTCCCCTCTGGCTATTAACTATTAGAAGAAAGATCCCCCCACACACACTGCTTTCCAATGGATCCTTCCTTATGATTATTGCTACTTTTCTCTAAAAAAAAAATTTGTTTTTGATTCACAGCGCAAGTTGCTTTTTGCTAGTGGAAGCGCAACAGGCTGTATTTAAACTGTTCAAATTTGCATGGAAATAACATATTTTTTTTCCTTCCTCTTCCGTAAGGGAAGTGGTGATGTAGCACTTCAGCTTCTCACAAAAGATTCAGACACAGATAACATTGGTGTCGTCACAAATCGGAATACAAGTGCTGGACCACGTTTAACCTAATGAATTAGTGTCCCGTCCCCTCCGCCCCGGACCAGTGATGAAATTAATTGCAGCTATTTCTCTGCAGAACCAGAAAAACTCTTCATGGAAATAACCTACCTGAAATTCGCCCGAGCATCTGCAAGTTCAGTGACTCTGTGTGTGCAGTGAGGCGGACAGTTTTATTTGTGGTGCTTTTGCAAAGCTGTGAATGACCCGCTCTGCCCCGCTCGAAGACACGTCCCCGTGGCAGCGCACGTGACAACCAGGCAGAGCAAAGCCCCCCTCTGCGAAACCAGCACCGTTAGCTCCTCTGGCTCTTCCAAAAATGGTGAAAAACCCAGAGCGTGGAGTTGGAAAAGACGCCTTGCGCTGATGGAAAGCGAAGAGAAATGAAGTGAGATTTATGAAGAGATTTTAACGCTGCAGCCAGGAAGTTTGACTTGGGGCAGACAAAACACTGGTCCAACCGCTGAGAGAAGAGAGAGATAAAAATCACAACAAAGTACTTTTCCCCAAACATTTATTTGGCTGAGAAGCCAAAAGCACCACAGTTCAGGGTCGAGCAAATTAATAATTGACTGTTAGGAAAGTGTCCTTCTCCAGTGGATCTGGTTATGTGCTTGCAGTAAAGAAACGTGTGCCTATAAAATCAGCCAAAGTGTGACCTGGGGAATTCTAGCTTCCCACGTAAATTTAGCTTTGAAGTAAAATGCTTGTTTCAGACAGAAGCGTGAAAACCAGAGGCTCCCGTGAGTTGCAGCTGTGGAGGGTGCAGGTGAATCAGAGCCAGGCTGGCTGCCAGCGGGACCGTTTCAGAAGGGACGGTCGTGCCCAGGGCAGCAGCACGTGCCGGCAGGAGCAGACCCCAGCCGGGCGGGTTTGCTGGGGGAAGCACCTCCCTTCCCCTGCAGCCTCCCGGCCTCCTGCTCATTCATCATCCGGCCCAGGCGCCGGAGGGACGGATTCACACTCCTTTCCCTCCCTTGCTTTTTAAATATCCAGGGAACATGAGCGTGTCTCGGAGCAGCCGACTTCCCTGCCGCACTGCCGTGGTCCTCCTTGGGACCGTCACTGCTCCTCCTTTGGAGGATGCTCTCGGGAAAGAGCTTTAACTGCAGAAAAGGAAACATTTCCAGCACATCATTAAACTCTGGAGGTCCTTGCCAAGAGATGTGGCAGCCGTGAGAATTACACATGCATTCAAGAAGAGGTGAGACCAGTTCGCAGAGGACAGTCATTGAGCACGCTGGACTATTTTTACCCTCTGCTTTAGGATGTTCTTAAGTTACTAGTTGCCGGGATCTGTGAAGGTATAACAGAGAAGGGATCGCCCTGTACTTGTCTTTTTTTAAAGCTCTGAGCATTTGCCACTGTTGGAGACCGATACTGGGCTAGAGAGATTTTGCTTCTGGCCAGTGTGGCTGCTTTTGTGCAATCTCGGGCTCAAACTCCAGTGCGTGATCCTGCTGCCTGTTCCTCCTCGACTCGGTGGTACTGAGATATCAGGCCAGCTTTCCGCTTTCGTAGTGGTTTACAGCTATGTGATGCTGCACAGCTGACTTTATAGCACAGGGCAATACTGACTTGGCCACTACATGACGGTAGGATTTCCAGTTTATAATATTGTTTATCATCTGCGCTGCAGTTGTGTCAAGGAAGCCACGTCTGTTATACGACACTGTCCAGATCAAAAACAAAAGAGCCCTGGCCTCAGGAGAGTGGCACAGTTTTATTCAGATGTACACATGTGCATTACATGCACTGTGCCACGCTAAAAAACATTAAAATAGGTTAAGCTGCCCGATGCACTACAAAAAAAAAAAAAAAAAAAAAAAAAAAAGAAGACCAAAGAGGGACTTGTCCACATTTCAAAAGCTGAAATTTTTGTTACTGACTGCAGCTGCGATATGGCGAGCACGCAGGAAACTCCCCCGAGGAAATCCGTTCCAGAGAAAACTGGTCTGGGACGAAAGCAGGAGGGAGGGCACTCTCCTGCCTTCGTGCTGCGGGACAGGGGGCAGGGGAAGAGCCTGAGGATTTTAATGTCCGGCAGCCCAGGTGCGGATGAAGGCTATTTTGGTATTTGTGCAGTACTTCGTCTGATACCGTCAGCAGCGTTGCAATGCAAGGAAACATATTTTGCTCAATATCTACTGCGATTTTTGTTCCCAGATTGCTCCAGGCACGTCAAGCTCTGGGATTTTCAGCAGAAAGGCTCTGTGCTATGGCCAGATGTTGAACTGCTTGCTCTCACCTCTGAGCCCGGGACCTGAGCGCCGGGCATCTGCCCCTCTTAGGAGTCCTCGTGGGGAGCAGTGAGGTCAACTCGGCTTTGTGAGCTTTCCCCGCGATGCCTGCCATGCTCTTGCCTTTCTCTGTGGTTCAGCACAGCTCCTATTTTCTGACTTCCTACCCTCCACCCTCCTCGCCTGAATGCCGGGCTGGAGGCATGCAAGCGCCCACGCTGGGAGTCGGTTGTGCTGGGCGTCATTTGTGCGCAGAGTTACAGCCCCGGCATTCGGCTGCTGATGCTCTCGTAAATAGCTACCGCTCCCAACACGAAACTGATAAACCAAACACAACCTGGCTTTAATTTAAGGCAGCGTGGTGGGAAGGGCAGTTCTCAAATTCTGCTGATTTCAGCCCCAGCATACATGCATGCTGCAGCAGAGCGGGACTTACCAAAACCATAAACTGAGGCCAGAGAAACCTTCTGACTTCTGGCCGTTATGATGAATTGATGACTCAATGAATTATTTTGCTTTTTAACTGTATCGAGCTTCTGATCTGCGTTAGCTAAACCAGTCAGTACAAGTTTTCTAAAATGATTTTAAATTGATGTAATTAAAGCAGTAAGAACCCCTAATGGAGATGCACTCAACTCGTTTTAACCCTTGCTTAAATCAATTACACTAAATTGAGTAATTTATAGGCAGAAGCCAAATCAATTTAAGAAAGAGTTAACACAGTTTAAGTACCCATGTAGTGCAGGTGTGCATCACTTTAGACTAATAGAACTCTAACTAGTGCATGTTTTAATGTAGCCGGACCACAGGCAATGTCACCTTGTAATACTTGTTTAATAGATTCATAAATTCAAGCTATTAAGGACGGAAGATGCAGTGACTGCCAGGCTTTCACTAACCATTGTATCTCATTTTGTTCCAGCTACACTGCACCCACTACTTTATGTTCCAGTAAGCTGGTCAAGCTGAGCTCCCCTTCCATAGGAACTCAAGGGTTTCCTACCATCGCTTTCCCCAAAGTTCGTGATTTCATGCACTCCCGTCCCGTGTGGACATACATGCAGCCTCTGGTCAAGTGATCCAGTGTCAATGCCCCAGTATGAGGCTGTGATGGCATGTGGTAGATGTGTGACCAGTCATGTGGTGGAGGAGAAGCCATGGAGCCCTGGGGAAAGAGGGCAGAAGCAAGCCACAGGCCGGATGAGGTTTTTCGGTGGGACATATCTGGAATGTGGATTGTTCACGTTTGGAGAAAAGCAGGAGGTTCTTTTTGCTAAAGGAGTTGAGTACATTTTCTGAGAGATATCTCTTAGTTTTGAAAGATCCAGCTGAAGAAGAGGTGACAGCATGGTGGGAATGCCCAGAAAGGTTGTGGAGTCTCCATCCTTGGAGATATTCAAAAGCCATCTGGATACAGTCCTGGGTAACATGCTGTAGGTGACCCTACTTGAGCAGAAGGGCTTGGACCAGATGAGCTCCAGAGGTCCGTTCCAACTTCAACCATTTCATAATTCTGTGAAATTTTAGTTGTGTCACTTAGTACCCCCCAAAAAGGCAGCTTCTATCAGTCATTTTCTGCTGCTTCCTTTTTACAAGCTGAATTCTCTTCTAACTAGTGCATACAGGCACTGCTCCCAGTTCCTTCCAGTCCTTCCTCCAGCTAAGCATTGTCTCTCTCTTCTAGAGAGCAGGAAGAAAAATGTAAACCAAACAGAGAATGAGAACTGGTGAAGCTTTGAGAAAAGCGACAGGCAAGGATTTGTTAGGAGTCCAAGTACATAGAGATAAAGCTTCAGGGGATCCCGGTCAAGAAAAAGAAGCAGGCTGCAAGTGAGGAGGAGAAAGAAGCTGTCACTGGAGCATTCAGAACTAACCTGCCCCAGCAGTGCACCTGAGCCTTAACTGAGATCTGAGGTGCCAAATTGGATGAAACAAATGATAATGAGGAATCTTATCAACAGAAATGTATCATCTGTTGCATGTGTCAGTAAAAAAGCACCTGGACAGCTGAATGCAGTAAACACAAGCCTGCAGCCAGTGCCCGTGGTGATGAACCGGTGGCGTATCAGGCAGAGCAACAAGATCCAGTGAGCTGCAGCGAGAAACAGGCCAAGTGTGGAGCCAACTAGCTAGGCGCAGAGGGAACATTCATTCATGCCAATGGGATAGAAACTAAACTCAAAGAAGATTTGGGAAAGAGGGCATTGGGAGGGAAAGGGAAGGAAAAGGAATCTGGGATGGCTGCTGTCAGCAGCTCCTTCTGCTGCACCATCGGAGAGATAGAGGTGCCTCCAGCCTGCTCCCACATCAGAGCAGTGTCTTGATACAGAGGGAACAGGTTCTAGCAAAGCATTCTTGATCATTTGAGAACAAAATGAACTCTGGTGAACACAGAGATGAGAGAGAGACATTCCCTATTGCTGTGACAGTCACAGTAAAGCACCTTTGGGAACGCGTATTTACGGGAGCTGGGATAGTGTATCTCTACAAGAAGAGCTGCTCAGTGCACTGGGTGTACAGCCAAAGCACAGAAGGAGAAAGTAAACACTTTCTGTGTGACCTGTGTTTGGCGTCTGTTATACAGCAGGACAAATAAAGCAGGATGAAGGCTGACAGAACGCACATCCAGAGAGCTACTGAAGCACAGGCCAAGCTCGCATGGTGGTCTGCAAGTACCAGGAATCGGTTGCACTGTGCAGGCTGGGAAGCAGAATGATTAACTCAGAAGACACAAATGTGGCAGCAAAAACAGTGGGTTACTGCCAAACTACGATGAGGGAGTCGATAACAGCAGGAAGGTGAGCTTTCTTGTCTCAGTGGTATACTGAACTCTCTCTGTGTCTTCTTCCATTGCTGCTGGAGGCTTAAAAAGTGGCGTAACGTAAGCAAAAAATTAAACAACAGAGAATCAATGTGCCTTACCTGGCAGATTGGACCTTGGCAGGTCTAAACAAAGCGGACTCTTTTCTTGTTAATAAAGAAAGTAAGAATAATTCTTGAAAGAAAATTTTTGAGGGAAAGCAAGTCAAAGGGCCAAAACTGAAGTGTTATTTTCATAGCAGCAGGGGTAAGTGTGGAGGGACAAAAAAGAGCAAAATGTATTTCACAAGGAGGCCTACAATTCCTAGGGATGTTAGGTCTCCTGTTCACAGTAATGCACACCCATACCAAGGTCTCAGCTGCTCCGGGGCATTTTTGCCTTTGTGAACACGAGAGGGAAGTGTAGGGATAATAACCATTATGGTAGAAGAATGCTTTGCCCTCAAAATCCGAAATAAAGGTGGATCTTACAGGCCAGACACAGAGCATCAGATAAGAACGATCAGCAATGAAATGATCATGTGCATTGGTCGGCAAAATCCAAAGGGACAAGGGAAGGAGGAGCTCCTGTCAAGATGACCCCACAGCTAAGTCTTGTGGTTGCAGATGTTTTTCGCAGATGCTTTTTGCCAAATGTTTTTGAATGAGACTGCCAGAGAAATAAGCCACAAGTTCTACCACAATCTGCTAGAGAATGGCTGAAGAAATGTAACCTAAAAAAGCATGTGAAAACACCATTTTTAGTGCATTATTGATTGTAAATGTGCTTAAAATGGATAGGGTTTTTTTAGGTGACCTTTGCTGAAAAGCTGTAGCAGACTCGCTACAAAATAAATCACAGTCATTTGTGGTTAAAATGAAGTTGTTGCTCTTAAAGTGCTAAAACAGGACATGTTTTAACAACAGCCCTCTCCACACAGTCCCTCCCGCTGTACATAGGTGGTTTACGAGGCTGAGAACAACTAGCAAAAATCGACCTGCTACAGCTGTCCAGAGCAAGAATGGAAAACACAACCCTGACTGTGCAGATGCCGGACATCAGTTAGCTGGACAGACAGCACCTCAGAACAGAGTAGGACCAAGACAGTTTGGGTCCCGGCGCTGACACTGGGCCAGGCATCTCACTTCTGGTTTGCTTTTGGACCCACATCAGCTGCATTACTCCAGCAAAAGCAGACAGGGGAAGGCTTGGTTATAGAAGCAATTACAGCAAGACACAGAAATTTCATCACACATGTCCTGGTTCCTCTTTCCAATATCTCTAAACAAACATGAAACTTCTGGGCCCAAATCTCATCATTACACCTCCATCTGCACACATGAGAAATGTCAAATCATGTCATTTCCAAATATAGCAAGGACAAAGGCTGCTTACGTTGTAATTAGATTGCATCTTCCATGAACTTTTCAAAAGTTGTCCTTCTGTATTAAAAGCCCATTTTCTCACTAGTGATAAATAAAGAAGTCTGGGGAAGTAAATCAAGTTCTTTCATCTTTCCACTAAGTAAATAATAGCAATACACTGTTAAGAGAAAGTCGAAGACATCATTTTCCAGGATAATTATCCACCTTACTCTTCATAACTTTTATCAGAGGCAATAAAACACTTACCCTCCCCAACAATCGGAGGGATATAAATGTGAATCAAATAACTAGAGAAAACAATTGCATTACTAGCAAAGTTTATAACCCCTATCAAACATGATTTAAATAACCACATTTTATGGCTTTTATATGTGGTCTGCAAACAAGATACTCCCTACTGAATTAGATTAATTTTTATACTTCTGCCCACTGCTGCTGCTGGAGAAAAGCTGCGACTAGGTGGCTCACTTATGTCTGAGCCAGCTGAAACACCGCAGGTTTGTCTCCAGTTCTGAAAATCCCTATTACTATCCATCAGGGGCCATAACGCCTAATTAAATGAGCTATTAGTTTTCTTTTCCTCTCTAGTTTTTTAATACTGTTCAACCTTGCTTAAGGCAAGGTCTGCTGTATCTGCTTGCCTGACACGATTTATCTGAAATGTGAGCCTGGTTTCCATTGAGATTCACCTGACCCAACCTCAGAGATGCTGATATTTGAGCCAAACGCTCTGGGCTTCCTTTTGTGTCAGTGGAGAGAAACAGGCATCTTTAAGGTAGGCCTTGCCCTCTTTTTCACAATGATGTCTACAGCAGAGTGAGGAGAACGTCGTGCTGGCCATAAGAAGGAGCCCTATAATCATCCCTGATGCCATCAGACGGCTCCTGCCATCAGTGAGGACATTCCCAATGGACCTGTGAGGGCTTTTCATTATAGACTCTGACAGAAACATTTGTCATAATCTGGTGGAAGATACTCTAACAAGCTTACTGGGGGAGTTGTCCTACTAAATACTTCAGCCAAAACAGAAAAGTTGTAGAACCCACCACCACCACTTTTTTACTACCAAACCTTAAGTGTGCACCTGCCCACAGCAGTGAATTTCTCTATTGCTTTTTGTTTGCGCTCCAACAGAAACTACTGATAATATGCAAATGCTGCGCATCTTCTGAATAGTTTGTCCTAGGGCTTGTCCTAGAGCATTGCTTGACCTCTAATGTTGTTCAACTGATCAGTCTTAAAGCAGTAAGTAGATATAGTGAAGTAAGAGCATTTCCATTTGAGAAGGCAAATAAACTGTAATGATATTCACATCTTTATGCTAAAATATCTGTGGCTTTTCCTGGAAGGATGCCTCTGTGAGAAAAAATAGAAAAGTTTGCACCCTTAATTAAAGCAAATATACTGCTTATTAAGGATTATAACAACCCAGGTCAGGCTGACAACCCCAGAGTTTTACCAATGGAGCTTACCAACTGTTGCCTTGCTTTCAGCTTTGCAAAAATATCCTTTACTTCTGGGAAGTGAATTGAAACCACTTTCCCAGGAAGAAACTCAGTGTTACTCTGCTTTTATCACGCTTGTGTCATGCTGCAGTCATGCCTTTAACAGTGCAACTCCTTCTGCAGCTGCAAGACAACAGCACTTCGTCTCTACACCAAGAGAGGTTGCTCTTGGTGAATTTTTTCACTGCATCAGGCGTAAGAGGGGGAGGTATTTATAAAACCTAACTTTATCTGGGGTTAATTGCTCTGAAGGAGAGTAGAGAGAGAAAGGTCTGTAAAGGGCAAGCTAAAGGCCTCCCTTCGTGCCCTGCTAGCACCCTCAGTGCACAGATGCACATCCAGTTAAAGTTTCAGCTAAAAATAAAACAGCTCGGGGTAACCTCAGGCTACTTCCTGGAGAAGGAAAGAAGTCCGGGCTGTGCTCCTCTTGCAAGGGAAAGAGTAATGTGGCCCCAGATGTGGAATTCCCAGAGGAAAGGAGAATGCTGTCCAACAGACCGGCTAATGGGAACATACAGGATGTGACAGGGAAACAGCAATGCCCTTTGGGAATGGCCTAAGCCATGCGTAGGCTGCAGCAGATGACCCCGTGCTCGCTCCGGCTTTTCCTGAGCCAGAAGTACTTTCCACCCAGCAGCCCACAGAGCACAGCCCTGCTGCTGGGTGTTTGACACAGCCTCAGCATGATGACCGTTTTTAAATTGTTTTTTCACTGCCACCTGCTCACCCCCTTAGTCACCTCTACCTTCACCACTTACACAAGATATGTGAAGGTCCATGTGATAGAGCCTCCAAACAGTAACCATACGTTTGTGGGGTGAGGAGGACAGGAGACATTGATCACTGCAGAAACCCCATTTCCATATTCATCAGGTACATGATATATGTGCCTGTGATTCATATTTGGCCTGATGTTTTCTGCAGTTTTACCTAAGGTGCAGGTGTAATCGTTGGGTTTGGGGTTTTACAATCTATAAAATAAAGCAACTGGCAGATTAAATCTTGCTTGTTTTGTTTTTTTCTTTTTTTCTCTAGACAAGAAGTAGTGAGCGCAACAAAAGTGCCAAGTCTCAGTAGATCCTGGAAGGGAAGAGGGGGTGGCAGTAGCACAAGGAAGAGAGGTCTTCTACATTTGCTTGTAGCACTAGGTGAAACTGGAATGTGAGAAACTGCCAGACATACTGAATTTATACTCCTAAGAGTCTGCTACTGGCAGCGGTTCATTTATGTGTAAGGTGTTCTTGAGGACAGAAGTTCATATGCATGTTCTCCCACACAGAGATCTGCTCTATGGAAAGTTTTTGAGAGTTTGTTCGCTTTGCTGCTCGCTCCTGAGAGATGGTGGCTAAAGCCTGAGGGTTCCTGGGTGCTCAGAGTGTGCCTTAGTAAGCTAAAAATATAGCTACAGCTCTATGACCAGGACAAGATGAAATGTTGCAGTTCTGGCATTCACCTTTAAGAGCTATGTGGAATAAGAAACCCTTTAAAGAATTTCTGGGAAGGATGCTACATTTTAGATCACAATTAGAGATATATTTTATTATTTTTGTAATATTTGTTGGCAAACAAGTTATCATTCACCTTGCTCGAGTACTATTCTGATTTTTAAACCGTGCACAGTAACACATGTGGCATCCATGAACCAGTAACTTAGGGGACATTAGTTCTGCAGGAACATGGCTGAATACTTAGGATGAACTGATGTACTCCTGGAGCATCCATTACTTATAGTGCCATAGGCATTTTCAAGAGCTTGGGAGGGCCAGTTGAAGATCTGATACCAATACAGAAAGATCTCTTGCAGCCCCTGCCAAGAGGATGTGGAAGATGACTTGCAGCTCAGACAAATTTTTTTATATTATTTACAATTGTTCAGCGAGTAAGGGTTTGCTGAGGACACATGTAATATGCAGAATCTTCTGGACCCAGTCAAGCTGAATATGTCTAAACAGAGAGATTAAGGAAGAGAAATGAACTCTGGAAAGTGAAATTAAGGGCATCCATTGTGCATGACTTTTGTACTCATTTCCCTTGTTGTAATATTTACACAGATCTACAGTGAAATAGTGGTAGGAAGCACATTTTTTTTCACGAGCTCTTGAGTCCACCTATCTGATTTAGCAGTGACTTCGGCCTGTTTTGAAAGAATACTTGATCCTGACAAAAAGGGAAAAGAAATAACAAAAGAGATGCCTTGGACCTGTTCAGAAGGTGCTGTGGTGAAGGGGTCACATGTTGGGGTGTCTGACTACATGCTGGCAGGCAGAGATACAGAGACCTCGTGCTTAGTGGGTCCCAAGGCCAAAGATCAGGTTGTCCTGCTGGACTTGATTTACAGGCAGAAGAGCACAGACATGGAGTGGGAGGGTTGCTGGGGCAAATTTATGAGAAAAAAAAAATCATTTTAGGAGAGGGAGATCAATTGTGAGATTTTCATGCCCAGGATGTGAGACTTGTCAGAACTGCATAATGCAATATGGATAATGTTTTCCTCCAAGGGTTTGCATTTTTCCCCCTTCTGGCACCAGCAGGCAGTATCATAGCTCCACAGCATGAAAAAGGGACTATTTGACTACTTCAGCCCTGGCCTTTTCTTTTGCACAGACTCCATCTTGCCCATTTCTTTTCAGGGATTTTAATTTTTTGTCTTTCTCTGTTTCCTATTATGGCACAATAAAACTGTGTGTTGTGGACAGCCTGATTTTTTAATTTGCTATACAGTTCAGAGAAGTAAAACGAAACTCTTAAATCATAGATCCTCAGCAGATTCTGAAAAATGTATATAAACTCATGACACAGCCATACACTATTTATTTGCAAAGTAACACAAAGCAGGCCACTGTCTGGCTATTGCACACTGTCAAAATATGATTTTCATGCTTTCTTCATCTGTGAAAAGCCTTCATGGGTTCTGGTAATTGCTCTTGCGTTTTTCAGGCAACTCTAAATCATTTCTTTCCTCCTCCTCATTGCTCCTCTGGACTCATAAAAACTGTAGAAAATAGAACACACTGCAAAAAATGTGTGGCCACGTTTGGTTGGTTACTCAGGGTCAAGGATCACCATTCAATGTTTCTCATAAACTAACATTCCCTTCCTTCCAGAGCAAAGTTTTCAACTTGAGCCTCAAGGCAGCTGAGCTGTGCCCTACAGCTGGAAATGCGGCTCAGCAGCTGTAGTCTTCCTGCCCTGTTAGGATGACAAAGCTGACTTAAAACTTTGCTTTAGGTTAAACCACTGCTGGGAATGCACACAAGAAAGCGAGCAGCAGCTTAGGTGTCTGCTCCATTTCCCAAATACCACTGCCCAAAGAGAATCCCTTTCAGGACTAGAACAGTCTAATAAGCTAGTAAGTGGTTTACCCTTACACGAAATCTTTACATCTTCTACCTAAATCTTTACATCATCAACCTAACTCACAGTTTCTGCCTAGTAGCTCTATTCCTATTACAGTTCTCTGTTTTATCCACTTACTCTCTCTGCTGCAGCTGAGCCTCACTTATAATGGGTTGTCATTCCGCTGCTCACCCTAAGCATGTTTTTTACCCATAGCTCTCTAGTTTGTCCTGAATTTAAGGCTAGATAACACAGAAGGAAGCTTACTGATGCCCTTGGAGGCCGAAGAAGGGGAGAGACAGGAGAGTTCTGCCAGTCACAGCCCTGCTAGCCCCTGCCTTTTCACTGTGTTTCATTCTTCGTGTATCTGGTTTACCTCAGGCAAAGCTGCTGTGAAGATTACAACACTTTCTTGTGACTGTTTTCTCAACAACATGGGGCTTTTTTATTACTTCGTAGTAGGCTAAATTTGTGTAGACTTTAGTTCTGCTTTGATAAGTTGGAATCCAGAACTGACAGTGTTTTGTTTATGAAAGCGTGTGTATAAAAGAACATCACGCTTGCCATGACTTAGCGGTAACATACTAATATTTCTCTTTTAAACGTATGTGCAAGGTAGCTTACCCATCAGTGAATGAGGGCTAAGTGACAGGACTTGACCCACACCAGTCTGTGGGACCCAACAAGGCTACTCTGTCATCTTTGAAAGGTCATGGAGATCAGTGGAGGACCCCAAGAATCGGAAAAAGGCAAACGCCAAACTCATTCTCAGAAAAGGGCAAAAGATGAACCTGGGGAAAAACAGTCTGCACAATCTCACTTTAGTTCCTGGTAAAATCATGGAGGCTGTCCTCCTGGAACTCCTTTCAGAGCACAAGAAGGAACAGGTGACTGGGAAGAGTCAGTGTAGATCTATCAACGGCAAATCATGCCTGACCAACCTGATTTCCTTCTATGATAAAATAAGTAGATTTGTGGATGAGGGGAGAGTAGTGGATTTCATAAGAGAGATGCTCCAGTCCTCTAAACATCTTCGTAGCACTACTCTCCAGTAGTTCCATGTCTTTCTTGTACTGGGGAGCCCAGAACTGGACACAGTACTCCAGATGTCGCCTCACCAGTGATCAGCAGAAGGGGAGGATCACCTCCCTCCACCTGCTGATGACACTCTTTCTAATGCACCTCAGGAGACCATCGGCAGGAATTTGCACTTTCCTTTGTTGAACTTCGTGAGATTCCCCTCTGCCCACTGGCCCCAGCCAAAAAGGGCACGCTGATAGCTCATCGTGAACTTGTCCACCAAAACTCCCAGGTCCTTCTCCACAGAGCTGCTCTCCAGCAGGTCAACCCCCAGCTTGTACTGGTGCCTAGGGTTATTTTTCCCTTGGTGCAGGACTCTGCACTTGCCCTTGTTGAACCTCAGGAGGTTCCTTTCCGCCCAACTCTCCAGCCTGTCCAGGTCTCTCTGAATGGCAGCACAGCCCTCAGGTGTGTCAGCCACTCCTCCCAGCTTGGTATCATTGGCAAACTTGCTGAGGAGGCACTCCGTCCCCTCATCCAGGTCATTGAGGAAGAAGTTGAACAGGATGGGAGCCAGTACTGAGCCCTGGGGAATGCCACTAGCTACAGGCCTCCAACTGGACTCCACACTACTGATGACAAGCCTCTGAGCTCTGCCATTCAGTCAGTTGTCAATCCACCTGACTGTCCACTCACATAACCTGCACTTTCTGAGCTTACCTATGAGGATGTTATGGGAGATAGTGTGGAAAGCCTTGCTGAAGTCAAGGCAGCCAACATCCACTGCTCTCTCCTAATCTACTTAGCTGCTCATTCCATCATAGGAGGCTATTAAATTGATTAAGCATGATTTCCCCTTGGTAAATCCATGCTGACTACTCCTGACCACCCTCTGTTCCTCAACATGCTTAGAGATGACATCCAGGATGACCTGTTTCATCACCTTTCCAGGAATGGAGATGAGGCTGACTGGCTTTTAAGTTTGTAGCATCAGATTCTAATTTGCAGAGGACACCAAACTGGGTGGACCAGTCATACTTGAGCGTTGAGCTGCCTTCAGAAGGACCTACACAAATTGGAGGAATGGACTGGCAGAAACCTTAAGAAAGTCAATAAGCACAACTGCAAAATCCTGCACCTGGGCAGGAAGAACCCCTGGCAATGATACAAGCTGGGGACTGACTGGTTGGGAAACAGTTGTGCTGGAAAGGATCTGGGGTCTTGTTAGACAGTAAGCTGTGCATGAGCTAGCAGCATGCTCTGGTAGCAATGATGGCCAGAAAGCACCCTGAGCTGTGTTCCCAGGATCACAGCCAGTAAGGGGAGGGATCACACCCCTCTAGTTCAGCAGAGGGTTATTGAGATGGTTTGGGCTGCAGCACATGTCCCATGAAGAGAGGCTGAGGGAACTGGGCTTGTTCAGCCTGGACATGGGATGGCTTTGGGGAGGATCAGATAGCAGCCTCTAGTACCTACAGGGACATCACCAAGAAGACGGAGCCAGGCTCTTCACAATGGTGCATGGTGGGAGGACAAGAGACACCAGGCATTAGTTGAAGTAACAGAGATTCAGGCTGGATATAAGGAAAAAGTTCTTAATTGTGACGACAATCAAGCAGTGGAGTGGGTTGACCAGGGAGCTAATGCATCCTTAGAGGTTTTCAAGGGGCAAAAGAATCAAGCCCTCAGCAACCTGGTCTGATCTCATAGCTGACCCTGCTTTGAGCAGGAGATGGGACTAGAGACTTCCTGAGGTCCCTTCAGTCTGACTTTTCCTAGATCCGAATATAACTCATTTAAATACATGCACACGGTAGCTTATCTATAAAATAGGATAAGCTTATCTATAAAATAGATAAGCTACCATGTGCATGTATTTAAATGAGATCACGAGGTGATCTGAAAGTTTGCTTAACTGATAAAAGAATGGGATAGAAGTAGTGTGGACCTCAATGTGTTGTGTTTCCTGGGAAACAACTCTTTATAGAATCATAGAATCACAGAATGAGTAAGGTTGGAAGGGACCTCTGGGGATCATCTAGTCCAACCTCCCCGCTCAGCAGGGTCACCTAGAGCATGGTAGACAGGGTTGCATCCAGGCGGGCCTTGAAGATCTCCAGAGAAGGAGACTCCACCACCTCTCTGGGCAACCTGGTCCAGGGCTCCGTCACTCTCACAGGGAAGAAATTCCCCCTCACAGTCAGGCGGAACTTCCTGTGCTTCAATTTCTGCCCATTGCCTCTTGTCCTGTCACACGGGACAACTGAAAAGAGTTTGTCCCTGTCCCCTCGACACCCTCCCTTCAGGTACTTTTACACATTGATGAGATCCCCCCTCAGTCTTCCCTTACCCAGGCTGAAGAGGCCCAGCTCTCGCAGCCGTTCCTCATGGGGCAGATGCTCCAGCCCTCTGATCATCTTTGTAGCCCTACGCTGGACTCTGTCCAGTAGCTCCATGTCTGTCTTGTAGTGGGGAGCCCAGAACTGGACACAGTACTTGAGATGAGGCCTCCCCAGGGCTGAGGAGAGGGGCAGGATGACTTCCCTTGACCTGCTGGCAACAGTCTTCCCGACACAGCCCAAGATACCATTGGCTTTCTTGGCCACAAGGGCACATTGCTGGCTCGTTGTCGACTTGTCATCCACCAGCCCTCCCAGGTCCTTCTCTGCAGAGCTGCTCTCCAGCATGCCAGCCCCCAGCTTGTACTGGTGCCTAGTATTATTTTTCCCTAGGTGCAGGACTCTGCACTTGCCCTTGCTGAACCTCAACAGCTGTTGTTATACAGCTCCTCCTCAGAAAAATGCTAAAGGTTAGAGCAGATATGATAAGTAAACATGCTTATCAAAAACAGGGATATAATTTAAGCCAGCAGGAGACAAATGTTTACATTTCACTATGAAGAAATCTATTAATCTATGTAAACAAAATTCAGGAAGAAGGAACAATAGTCTCAGTGATTTTTATCAGGTTTTAAAAATAATTACTAAAGGAGATGCATAGGAATTAGTAATGTTATAGAGTCAATAAGAAAAGGTAGTATTTGCATAGGTTCAAAAGAAAGTTCGCTACAGAATTTACAGACTAGCTTCTTTAGCTTGCTGTTTTGGTTTTAGTTTATATTTTAATGTGCCATCCTGTTGGAAGTTTCTATGAAAGTCTGAAGAAGGAGAGAAAAAAGGGGAGAAAGAAGCTAGAAAAGTCTTTCTTCTGGCTCAAGACGATGTGATTTAATTTAATATTCCCTAGAGTGATAGTTCACAGATGGCCGCAAGGCCAAGGTATGCCCTATGGCTATCTGAGAAAGAGTTGGTTGAAAACTTTCTGAACAGCTGTTTGCGGCAACCAGACTGGATGTTTTTCTCCTCTCAGACAGCTTTCCTTCACGTATTCTTCCAAATTTTCTTAGGCATCTATAATCTCATAAAATGATCTAAGGTTACACTTGCCGTCTATTATGCCATTTTTGTGGCATTATGTGTTTGCTTAATTGAGCATTTAGGAGCACCTTAATAAAATTTTTTTTTCTGTAAATGCATTATTAATATATACATTACTATCTCTGCTGTTTAGGTTTTGTACAATTATTAACAGACTGCTTTAAGCTGATATGAACTGCATGAAAATACTTTCTTCTAGGAAACAGAGAAATACAAAAGTTTATAAATAGCTTGTATCTAGTCTATCACCATTTCAAATGACATATTTGTATTAATCCTTCCTTATCACATTAGTCCTATGACTGTCTGCATGAGTTGAGGTGGGAAGTATGAATATTTCTGTTGTAACTATTTCTTTTCAAAACGCAGTGCCACAATAGGTGTTTGAAAAACAGCAGACTGCTGTGTATCCACCCATTTTGACCACTGACTGCCCAGCAATACGATGTTTTTTTTTTCTTCCTCTAGAACAACACATTACATAAAACACTGCCCTTTCCATACGGGCCTTATTTAAAATTGTACTAACCACTTGAATGCCCCCAAAAGTGAAGAAGGCAAGCATCTACAGGCATTAATCTCTTTTTAATGCTTCTGGGAAGATATTTTTTCAAAACAGTGGACAGTGCCAGAAATGTATTCACATCTAAAAACAATACTAAGGTACCAGAAACAGTGAAGGAAAACAAGACAAAGACAGAAAGGAGGTGTCAAAACCCTACAGGATTATTTAATGACCTAAAAGGGTTCATGGAGATTTCAACAGCTGGGTGATCTGGGACTGGGAAGTAATACTATTAGGTTGACTATGCTAAAATAATCGTAAGAATGTAAAAAAACCCATGAACAGATGAGGTCAAAACTCCATCTAGCCTGACAGTAGCTAATAGTATATAAGTAGGAGTGTAAGAGCAGGGCAAACACGTTCTCTCCCGAATACCTTCCCTGCTCAGGCAACTTGCAAATCGCCAACTGGCTGAGCTAAAGTGAGAGTCTTTGATGATTTTTCAGTTGCTTTTTGAACCCATGCAAAGTTTTGGTATCCACAATATCCTGAAGCAAAGACTTTTTGTAGCTTAACTATAGCTTGCAGGAAGAATTATCCCCTTCAGTTTGTTTGATCCTTCCATGTTCTCCTTTCATTTGACCTATCTCTGTTCTTGTGTCTGCTAAATCAGTGAACAATCTTGAATTCTAGTAGCTTATTTGGACTGCTGAAGATTTTATTGACTGCCATTGTATTTCCCTTTCAATTATCTCTTTTATAAGCCGAAGAGGCCCAATCTAGTTAGCCATGCCCTATCTGCCAGCCCTCTGTTATCTCTCATCAGTCTATAAATTTTTGAACCTTTTCCAGTTCCACTATATTATTTCTGAAATGGAGATACTAGAACTGCACAGGAAATTCAAGATTTAGGTGCATCACAGATTTGTATACAGTTGCATAATTATGCTTTCTGTTTTTGTCTCTATTTCTAATCAGTTATTTGTCCATGTAAGACCATTTTCATAACCCATAGCAGTTTATCTTCATTAGTTTCTTTGGTGAGGACTCTTGTTGAATGCTTTTGGAAATCAGTAATAACAGAATTTTCCTTGTCCATATACTTGCTGACTTCTTCAGGGAAGGCTGATAGACTTGTGAGACACTACTTTTCTTTACAAAAATCATACTGTCTTCCCTTAATGTATCATTTTCTCCACATGACCACTACTTCTCTTCCGTTCTTTACATTGCTTCTACTTGTCTAGTATGGATGTTGGCTTCCTGGTCTACAGGAAGACAGTTTCCATCCTGTGTCTGAAACCCTTTTAAAAAACTGGTGTCACATGAGCAACTTTCCAGTCCCCTTGTGCTGAGATAGTTTTAAGTGAGAAGCTATAGACAGCAGTCAGTACATGAGCTACTTCATCCTTGAGCTGCTTGAAGACTCTTGGTTGAACACCATCTGGTCTTAGCAGGTTGCTACTGTTCGTTTTGTTAACATGTTCTCTCATCTTTTGCTCTCATATTTTAAATTGAGACAAGACTTCCTCATCATTCCCCTTAGTGTTCCACTACCGGAATTTACCCAGCTCTTCCATGCCATTCACAAATGCAGAAATTCATTTAGTTTTTCTTCTATGGCTGTATTTTCTCCAAATGTTCCTTCTGCATCTTAACAACCTACTTGCCTGACAGACAGTCAAACTCTGGCAGGCTTCCTGCTCCTGATGTGTTCACAGGATTTATTACTAGTTTTTATATCTTTGGCAAGTTGTTCCTTAACCTCCTTTTCTGGCTGACATTATGCTTTTTTTAATGGGAGTATTTAACCCATTAGAGTTTATAGTCCTTTCGTATTTTTCTAATTTGGATACAACATTTGCTTGTTGAAGGATGCCTTCTTCATCTACAAATCTCTCTTACCATGCTTTTTACACACACATCCTTCCTTTTAGAAATTCTCAGGTCTTTATTGATAGACGGTATGCATTTGCTCTGCCTCCAGAACAGTGTCTTTAAATAGTGTCCATGCCACCTATAAATATTTAACTCTTTCAGATTTCCTCTGGCATCCTCTTAATTAAACATTTGTCTTGTTTTATATTACTCCTCTGTGCTATATGGTTGTTGAATCCAAGGATATTATGGGTACTGTTACAGAGTGGTTCTGTCAATAATACGATGACCCTGCTTAGGGCCAAGCCAAGGATTGCTCTTCCTTTTTTGGTCTACTTTCAAGTTGTTGGAGTCTCCCACTACTGTGTTTCCTGCCCTGCAGACTCTCTGATCTTCCTCCTGCTGGAACTGCTAGTACCCTTGTTTTAGCTGACTAGTAGTGCAGTCCTAGTACTGTATTTTTTCTATTTATTTCTGGAATTTCAGTTCCCTGAGACTTTATCTTACTTGTTGACACTGTTAACTGGTAATTGAAAGATACTCTAAGCTTTCTTTGGCATATAGCACCACTCATCCACTAGTGTCGCTCGTTCTGTCTTTGTATTTTGTACCTGGCACAACATCTCAACAATAAAACAGGTAACAAATTTGATTATTCATTTTTCCTATTAGCTTTTAAATACCAATGCTAATGATATCTTCCCACGGAGATTAATAATGTCTTGAGCTCCTGTTTCAGGTTGCAGGAAGACTGACAGGCCATGGACTTACATGCTGTTTATGACAAGGGGTCTACATATACGTAAGGATTTGTGGAATGCGAGAGTGTCTGTGTTATTAAGTTATCAGTACAAGGACCTCTTCAGTGCAAAGGGGAACAACAAGCAAAGGAAGAAGCAATAAACATGGCACCCAGAGATAGAAACCCCGGCGGGCAAGCGATAAGGAAGACAATGACAAGGAGCTAATCCCTCAGTCGCTTCGGCAGGCATGAGCAGCCCCTGAATTTGTAAACGATAAGGAGGAAACCAAAGGAGTATGATGATTTTTTTTACACCAGGAGGGGCCTGCAGGACTGTGTAAAACTTCTAAGGAACAAAGAGGGGAAGTGAGAGGAAGGATATAAAAAGAGCTGGTTGCATGTAAGCAATACTGGTTAGTATACTTGTCTGACCGAGCCCTGCACCTGAACCCCTCGCTCAAGTCTATCTTCATATTAAATCCTTTCTTAACTATCTTGCTATATAACCTCCCACTCTGTTTTGCATGTGAGCAGTCAGGTCTAGCTGCCAGCAACTGAAAAGACATGAGCAGGCGGATTTGGGGTCAGTGACTGGAATCAGACCCTTTGCGATAGTGGCCCCCATGTCTGTGGGGCAGCACCGGCAGGTCTTGGCACTGGCAGCAGGTGGGACCACAGGGTTACGGGACTGTGCCAGGAAAGCCAGCAGCGGGGGCTAACTCCCATTAATTCAGTGTAGGGTAAGTGCCTAGATGCATTTAAAATCCCTTTTTATGCCTAACATGTTTGGTCACCTAAATATCTCTGAGAATCACTTAGTCTATCACCACAGATTTCAGAGATGATAGGAACTACCCTATTATAACGTGCAATGAGAGTCTGTCCAGCTCTCTCTCCATCTATTCTTCAAGTCAATGCCTAGTGGTTTGAATCCATACCTCAGCCTGTTCCCAAACTCAAATATATATGCTGTCATGATACATTGCACCACCACTTCAAAGCTTCTGTTTGCAGCAGCAAATGCGAGAGTAGCTGAAAACTGTCTGGAATCACTTCATAGCATGTTTTTACTCCAGTGGAAGTGAACATGTTCTGATACGCTTTCTGCTGGTTTTCTCTCTCTCTTTTTTTTTTTTTTTTTTTCCCAGAGATGAGTTTTTCTCTTAAAATGATATTTTCTTCTCCAATTTATTAAGGATTTATTTCCGATCCATTGAGAAACTGTTTCTTTGCAACACCCTTGCATTTTCATGAAAAATGAAGACTATAATGCTTCTTTGTTTCAGTTGCTTTTTCGGTTGCTTGCAAAGTGTGGTTGTTTTGCTGTCACAGCCTGATGTAGCAAACCCTGGGACATAATGGTGCAGGCATGGTTGTAAAGTCAAGGTCTTCATTTGCATCTTCTAGCTTGCATCTGTAAGCACAAAGCAATGAATGGTTGCTTGCAATTATGGAGGGCCAGAAGTAAAAGCTAGTCCTAAATGGTCTTTTTGTCCTCTGTTTCAATTACATTAAGCCAACAAACGAAGAATGGAGAAGGAACTATTCTTTCTGACATTTATACATTTTCCTTTGAACTGTACAGAAAGTGAAAAGGTCAAGGATCTAGGAAGCCCTGACTATAAATGAAAAATATTAAACTAAACAGCCAACAGGACGCAGAAGGGATACATTATCCATTGAAGAGACTAAGGAACATAGTCTAGCAAGAACAGTAACGAAAAGAAACAACGTATGGATAAAAAGTACATCTGCGTTTACACTAAGTTCGAAATTCAAAGGAGTCTAAACCGTTCTGCTTCAGGATATGATCTGATCAACAACTTGGAGCAAGGGCACATATGTATGTGTCAGAAAACTGTGGACATTTTCAGATCTTCTCATGAAGCAGTCACTCTCATAGTAAAACTATGCAGACTTCCACCAAATCCCTTTCAGTTTTGCATGACATGGCACCACCAGTTTTTTTCAGGCACCCATTGAAACATCAGATGACAACATTTCCCCTGCTTCCAGGCTGTTGCTGGTCTCCACCCAGCCTCACTGATGTGGTTTCTCCCTGGATGTTTTTCCAATAACCCAGCAAGAATGTGAGTTACCTCCTGGCTTTCACCAGGTTAGAAATATGCAGACCTGCTTTGGATGCAAGATTCAGTGTCTATGAGCCTTTTGTGGAGTACGTCAAAAAGGTTAGGTCTCATCTATACCTTTAAACATGTCTGTGGTTTTACTTTGTCCTAAGGCAAGCATGTTCTCAGCTTTTCTGACATGGTTCCTGCAGGGTATTCTGCACTGTAATAGCGGTGCCCATAAATTAGTTGCTGCCGATGTCTGAATTCTTGCTCTTGTTTTAGATCAGTCAGCTAGGCTGGGGTAAACTTTTAGAAAAAATAGAGATAGGCAATGCATAAAAATAAAAGCTTAGCTAGCACAATGTGTGGCGACTTAACGTTTTCCTGCTTAATCAGCTTTCTCCCACAGCCGGCACGCTGCCTTTCTACCTCTGCTCCTGTGTTTTTGTTTCAGTTCATTCTTCTTACGGTTTGAGTTGTTCATTACCCATGCTCCTGCTGGAATTTAGATTGGGCCAGTTTTCACTCTCTGCAGTCGTTTCCACCAGTCTGTTGTGCCACCAGATCAGAGAAGCACTTTACTGGTGCTGTTAAAAAAAGGGGGGGAAGAAACAAAGGAAAAAAAGAAACAAAACCTCCTAAGTCATAGCTGGAGATCAGAAAATCTTCAGCAAGATAAAGCAAAATACAAGCAATTAAAATTTTGCGATTTTGAGACAGATGTGTGTGTGTGTCTCTGTGTGTGTGTGGGGGGGGATCCCAACTTTTTTTTTAAAAAGATGGGACCTAAAGTACTGCGCAGGAAGCGGGAAACCGGGAGGCGAGGACTGCAGGGAAAGGCGGGCCTGTGTGTGAGTGTCCTCTGGTGGCCAGCGGGACGGGGCTGGGAAGGGAGCCTTTCCTCGCCACGGGAAATGCCGGCACCGAGAGAAACTTGATAGGAAAAACAAGCAAACAAACAAAAAAAACCAAAAAAGTCTGTGGAAGAAAAAAAAGGAAGAAAAAAAAAAGAGGGGGGAGAAAAAAACGTTTTTATGGGAAAAATAAGTCTGGAAATGTTTGTTTGAGGGGCGAAGAGGACGAGCGGCGAGGTGGGTCCGCGGCACCTGAGGCGCGGAGCGGCCGTCGCGGCCGTTGCGCGGGCGAGGCGGGGCCGCTGCCCTCAGGGCCGGGGCGCCGCGGCCGCCTCAGCGCTTCGCGGCCGGCAGCGGGGTTGCGCCGGGCTCCCCGGGGCGTCCGGCGGCAGCGCGGGGGCCCGTCACGGCCACGGCCACGGCCGGGGCGCGCCGCGGCCTCGCCTCAGCGCGCAGGCCCCGCGCCGCGCCGCGGCCACCTCGCCGCGCTCGCGCTCCCGCCGCGGAGCGGAGCCGCGCGCGCGCGCGCCGCCATTGGCTGCGCGCCGCCACGTGCCGCGCCGCCGCCGCCGCCCCGCGCCGGCTCCCGCGGAGCCGTTACCTGCGGCGGCGCCGCGCCGCCCGCCCGCCCCGATGCGGAGGCGCCGGCCCCAGCCCCGGCCCCAGCCCCAGCCCCGGCCCCGGCCCCGGCCCGGCGCAGGTAGGCGGCGCGGGGGAGGCCCGCTGCGGCGGTGGGCGTGCGGAGGCGGCTTTTGTTTTCGGAGAAAAAGGGATTCTTTTTTCTTTTTTTTGGGGGGGGGGGGGCGGGGGAGAGGGGCCGTGTGGCGGCGCCGCCCGCGCGTGGGGAGCCGCCGGGCCGCGGGGCGGCCGGTCCGGGCCGCGGGGCCCGCCGAGCCGGGGGTCGCGCTGCGGCCCTGGCGCAGCACAGGTGCGGGCAGGCCCCGCGGGCCGCCGCCGCCCCCGCGCCGGGGGCTGCCGGGGCGCCGAGGCGCCCCCGCGGCGCGGCTTCCCCCGGCCGCCGCTCCGGGCTTGGAGCCTCAAGCGCCCCGCGCAAGGGGCGTCTCGGGGAGTCGGCGCTTGCTCGGGTGTTTCGGCGGGGGGTGGGGGGGGAGAAGCCTCTGCGCTGCGGCCTCTGCGCTGGGAGGCCCCCGGCGGTCGGCGAGAGGGGGCTGGCGCGGCTCTCGGGGAGGCAGCTCCGGCTCGGGCCTCTCCGGGCGGCAGGAATGTCGTCGGTGCTGCTCCGAGCGCTTCTCCCGGAGCGAAATCCCCCGGGCTTGCCCGAGCCTTGCGACAGGTTTCCTCTCCTCTCCTTCTCCTTCTCCTTCTCCTTTTATTTATTATTTTTTTGGGGGGGGGGGGGGGAGGGAGTGGAAGATGCTGTTTTTCCTACTGTGGAGCGATATAGATGAAAACCAGAAGTGACCTCTGCGGTTGCTGCCAAAAAAATTGTTATCGTCTTCGGAGCTATTTAAGAAAAAGAGTTTCTGTGTTGTTTTTCCCTTTTTTTTTTTTTTTTTTCCTGTTTTGGTAGATAAGATCAAAATATAAGGGGGATAGAAGGGAAATGTTTATTTTACAGCTCTCTTTAGTGATGGGAATGGATGAGAATTACTCATAAGATTACTGGAGGTAAACAACTTTAGTGTGGTAAATGGGTGGTTTTCTTTCAATCCTGAGACTAAGGATAAATAAAAAAACGTATTGCGTATTATTTTAAAGAAAACTTGCAAAGAAAAGCACTTTTATGCTTCTGAAGTACATATATGTTTTACAACCTGTCCTCTGGTGGAACTATTCAAATGCGGTGTCCAGTTTGGATGTGGGGTTTGGCTTTCCTGCAGACTGCGTGTTGTTTCAGCTATGTTTTGCTGCAGCAAGATCATTAGCTCCCTTTTACCCTTTTGTCACTGGAGAACCTAGAGCTGTCTTCCCACACGTCTCCAGTCGGAGAGCAGGACAAGGGGCAGCAAATGCTGAGGTTTCATTTAAAGATCAAAACGGACCCTGAAGAGTTAGCACGTTCAAGCTGTTTCCTGAGGTGGCCACTTCCTCTGGGCTGCTGAATGGTCCAAGCGGGGCTGAGGAAGAACGAGCTGTTCCTCTTTTTGCATTATGTAGCTGGTGACTTTCTGAAACTTCTTGTAATTTAGCATCCTTTCTTCTGCAGAGTTTGGTTAAATTAGCTAAAGCATTGAAAGGCAGTTAAGAGGTGAGAAGTGGGACGACATATGGTGGAATAGCAGAGGCTTCCTTTTGGTGAGGGAAAACAGGCTAAAAAGTCATTTACTCTGTCTTTTATGTAGATGCATGTAAGACAAACGAATGTGAAAAGAGTTATTATGAGTTGAGATATATGGAGGAAGAGTTATTGTGCTAAAATAAAAGATGCTGGAAAATTTATGTAAGTCTTCAGTTTTGATAAAGGCCAAGTTATTGAGCAAAACTTGGCCAACGCTTCAAATCTGCCATGGAGTTTCAAACTTCAGGTTTCAAATTATAAGCAAATCTGAACAAAACTTACTAAAATGCATCAAATTAAAGCATCTGCAGTGGATGCATCTAACACTAACAAAACTGCAGAACAGTAATTCAGACAGGACTTTGGATCATAGAGCAGTCTGTTGTTGCGGCAAGGCAACTCTCTCTCTCTCATAAGATCATTCATAAATTATTAAGAACTTTCTTAAAACTTATGCAGGCTGTTATTTTCCATTACTCCTATGGGAAGGCTGTTCCTTTGCTGCTTAGGAATCATTTGCTCATAGTCAGCATGCATTTGTGGCCAGTTTTTCTGTGTGCCAACATTGTCCTTTAGTTTGAATTGTTTGCTTTCCTCTTTGGTGTTTTATGCTTGGTGGGTCTAAAGACAATCTTTCAACCTGTTTTGCCAAGCTAAACAAGTCGAGCGCACTAGTCTCCTTGAGAGCAGCTCTCCATTCACCCATCCTGCTAGCTCTCTCTGCAGCCTGTTAAGTCTTGAAGTCTTTCTCAATTTCGGAAGTTAAGTACTAAAATTGGTTCCAGCAATGTTCTTCCCTGTATTACTAGTTTCTTTTAAGCCTTTTCTTTATGGGAGAGTTTTGGCATTGTATCTATTGGTTGTAGAGGCTCAAGTGTGATTTTTGCCATAATCTCTTGAAGTGTTAGATGATACTGTGGTAAAGATGCTGCTGCACCATTAACATTGGTCCATAATTACCAGTTGTTCGGTGCTATTCTGCTGCATAATTCAGGTATGAAACACCTTGGCTGTGTAAGTCTGTTGACTTGTTTCCTTAGCACAGTAAAGATTAATGCTGGTCCCTGTCTTTTCTGGCCCTTTCTTTAAGGAGTGATTTATTCTTCAAACTTCCCATGTAATGGGAAAGATCAAATTTGCTCAAGCTTCTTTTGTAGGGGCTTGGAGACATCTTCCCGTGTGCATCCACTGCTGTAGATGAGCGTACTCAGTTAGTGGTGGATGATGTGTTGATACACTGTGCTCTCTTCTTCCCCCTCTTGGCTCCTGTGGCTGTACCTTCTCTTCATCAAAACGTTGGAGTAGAGCAGGGCTTCCTCTTGGGTGGGGTCTATAGATGCTGGGAGAGGGATGTGCTGGAGAAAGGAGCATGTGAGATGAGACTAGGAGGGGCTTCCAAGTGCTGCCTAGTTTTACACTCCGGTATGTTCTTCTGTAATGCTTGCCTGCTTCAGCAGATAATCAGAGGAGTGGCTGACCTCAGGCTCTGAACATCCTGAGTGGGCAGGCCGTTGTTTCTTTTACAAATAACATATACAAGGGAAAACTGGAATTTGCTGTGAAACTGTGTCGGAAAAGCTTCCGCTGCAAGAAGGAAATCTATCTTTTAATACCATACTGCTCACAAGAGAAGCGCTTTGACTTGCCTGTTCCTACATGGCTAGAATGTTGACATTTTGTGGCTTATTTGGGAATCAGAAAATTTCCAAATACAGTTAGTTTTCTTGTGCTGCAAAGCATGAGTTGCCCTGTTAACTGTTGAAGAGTATCTTGTTGACTTTTCTTGTATTCATTATGGTTTGTTCCTCCTGTTAGAGTACCTGAAAGAGGTTTCGCAGTGTTAAAAAGCTTGACTAGAATGAGAGAAATCAGGAGGGTGATCCCAATTTTAAACGTTGAACTTCATTCAGAGCTCCCCTAACACGCAACAAAGAACAGGCAGTTCTTTGCCTGTAACATTATTTTAGAAGGAGCCATTAAAAACCAAGAAACTTCCTGAGAATGCTGCTGAATGGAAGTAATGACACTATACTCTGAGCATCTCTAATGATGTTGATAATTCAACCAGATCTGAGCTGGAACAAATTTGTGTGTGTTTTGGATCTGAATGTCCTGAGGCTAATAGCAAGCTGTCACCTAGCTGTATGTATCCTTCCTAGAGGAAAAAAAATGGTGAGACACTAATTTAAGGTTATTAATGATTTCAAGAGTCAGTTGGTGGCTGATCTTGCAAAGAGGATATAGGAATCGGGCATTAGACAATTGGAATAAAATTCAAGCAATATATTGTAAGGCAATGAAAGAAAATGATGATGCCTCTAAGCAATTATTGCTTTTAACTGATATTCATTACTTCAGGCCACGATAACTTTCACCTATGATCCAGTCAGTGCCTTTGAGAATGTCTGCTAACTCCTCTAAACTTCTCAATTACTACTTGTTCCAGTTTTTACCAATTCTGTGTGCACATGTAAGGATTCTCTGAGGAGGCAAGGCTTGACCAAATGAATTGCATTGGTTTGTTCAGACTACTCTTTTTTTTTTTTTTTTTTTAACTTTTTATTATCTGATTAAAAAACTTTACCAGTAAAAGTTGATTTGGTAAGGTATGTTGTACAGTAATGTAATCAAATTCCTGTTGTAGGTACTTATAACAATGTTACAGACTAAAGTTGTTTCTGCCATCAAGGATATATTATTTCTATTGGCTTTATTATGATAGCTGAAATAGTTGACTCTCCTGTTCATCAAAGCAGGCATGTCTGTCAAATGCTAATACTCCCTTTTTTTCATTCATTAATAATAGGTACCTAGCAGGTGATGTTCCAGGAATGTTTATCAAATGTCTAAACACAAAAGTACCAACTTTACTGTTGAGTTTTTAGAATTGCAGCAAAAGTAATAATTGATAGAAGTCTGTAATTCTTAACTTCAGTTCCAAATTTTTTACTCCAGTGAGAAGCTGTCAGTAGTCTAGGAGCTGTTGCAGATTAGAGACTAACTTTTCATCTTTTTGTATTTCTGCTAGGAAGTTGTAGGATGATGATCAATAAATTATTTGAAGGTAAATATCCAGCAGTTAGCATGTTGCTACAGGTTATAATCCAGTAGTCTATAATGCCTTGGCAGGTCCCTGATAAATCTTTCTAAAATTTTAATAATGATATCTCTGGAATTTTTCTAATGTTTTTGGTTTTAAGGGATTATTGAGATGTGCCATTGAAGAAGAGTTCTTTCAGAGGTTTCCAAATCAGAAACAGTTCCTTTGATTAGCTTGCCTGTTTCTCTTCTCTTCCCACTTTCTCTTGAGTATTTTATTACTATGGGCAAATGGGGCAGCTCAAGTAAAGGGCTTTTTACTTTCATTGTACAGATCTAAAATCCAATTTCAGCATCTGGCCAGCTTTTCAGATGGCTTTCCTGGGCTGTAAAACTTATGTTTTAACATTTAGCTTAAAAGTCTGGATTCACTTCCGCAAATGTCATTGGAAAGGAAAGCTGTTCTTTACTGTGTTGCAGTTTCTTGAGAACCTCTTGCTGGAGAATGTTCATATGTTTTTTCAGGGTGATTGGATTTTTAGTAACAGATGCTTGTAAGTCAGGAGAGATTATATTTCCAAATACTTTCTGTGTTTAACAAAGACTATGTGTTTTGGATGAATAAAAATACCTGTACTCTAGTGCAGTTTTATGGTAGCAGTTTGACTGTACGACACTTGCAACTGCTGCGTCCTCCTTGTATAATGGATCACACAAGTATCTGTTCTTAGCTTCAACTTTTTTTGATATTTTCTTTGTTCTCCCTGAATTTTGTTGATCATGCATTTTTTAATATGACAGAGATGATTTGCATAATTTCTTTCATGATAGCTTTTCTTTCCAATCAAGAGATGATGAAGTTAGCAAGTGTGGGAAGGATCTGAAAGTATCATGGAGTGATTTAGAAGATGTGGGAGGAAGAGAGTATTTGGAATAAACAGCAGGGTTTAAGTAGTGGGGGGGGTACAGGGGTGAACTGTGTAGGGAGGAGGCCGTGAAGAGCCCTGGGCCACTCCAAGCTGGCTCCTGCTGACCCCAACACCTGTGTATATAACCTATTACACCTGAAACTTCAACTGGTCGGAAGACCCTGTGGTGTCCCTGCTCAGGCATACCTGAGAAGGGCTGTTTTGCTCCTGAGGCAGAGGTAGGCAGGTTTTGAGGATGTGGGAGGGAACTCTTGAGAGTTTTGGGGAGGATAAGGACGGAGGTCATAGGACACAAGTCCGTGCAAAACCTATGGAAAAACTCTGGTCTGAGACCAGCTTCCAGGTGTCTTCTGGTAGAATAATGCCCTTTAGTACCTGATAGATTTTTCAAGGGTAACCATCTTACAGCCTGGAATTTCAAGTGGTGTTTTATATCTATATGTTTTCTGAAGATCTGGAATTTTTCAAATAAAAATTGAGCAAGAAACTCAAGTTAGACATACACAATGTCACAGCTAAATTTTGGGTGTTTCACTGAAATTTGTGATTGTTTTCAGGTCAAATATCCTTTAGTTTCCAAACTTAGAGCGAATATACCTGCCAGCTTTTTAACGTCCTCCTTGTAATTAGACATAATATTTCTGTTTAGCAAGAAGCTTTTGCAGTAGTGGAAAGCACAGTTATCCATTTAAGGACATGGGGAGTCAGGAGCTGAGTGAGGCAGAACTTTAAACAGAAAATTTCATTTTAACATGCAAAAAACCCTTTCAGTCTAGTGATGAGAGAGGGAGAGAGTGCTTTTGATGGTTGGGTAATTATAGGCAGGCACTCTACAAGTGTTCAAGGTCTAGCTATCCTTAATCAAAGCTGCTTTTTTTTTTCTTTTTTTTTTTTCCTTTTTTTCCTTAAGATAAGGGATTAATTGCAATTGTATAACTAGTACTTTTGCTAAAATCTCAGTGTAGTTCTTTCATGATAGCTTTTCTTTCCAATTACAATTTCCAAGTTTTTCAAATTTTAAGAATAATAGTAGGGTATTTAATTATGCAAATTTTTCTGTGATAGAATAACACTTAAAGGACCTATTAATTCCTCCTGAAAAGTATGGCGTACAATTCTGCTGGAAAGTTACAGCTTGATGACATACCTTTATTAATTGCTATTACTTGTAAAGCATAGAAAATAATTAAGTATTAATATTCCTTACTTCTGCACTGCTCTTACTCCATCTGTCTTTGATTCTGTTACTTCCAGATATTTTTGAATAATTTTAGAGCTTTTGTTATGCGTGCAAATAAATTTTATAGAAAGTAGTACATGTTTGCTTAGGTGAATAGTATTCTTTTTTTTCTGGCTTGGTTTTCATGGGAAAAAGTAATGAAGTGCTTTTGAATCCTTCTAAAGCTTTGAATCACTAGCTTAAAGTGGTCATTTATTTTTTCACAAATTACCTCTTGTATTCCTGATGAGCACTTTAATCCATTATAAGTGTACCACCAATATCAATTATGCTCTCTGAATCCGAGTTTTTAAATGAATCTCTTCACTTTATCTCCTGTTCTTTCTTAAAGTTTGTATTTTCTACGTGTCTCTTTCAGCTGAGAAGCTCTGCTTAGCAGATAGCTCTTAAACAGAGGAGAGGTTAAAGAAAATGTTTAAAACAAATCAAACAACTCTAGGTAACTGTTTTTGCTAGTTTTTTTCTGTATTAGTCAACATCATCTTTAATCTGTATGAGTTTCAGTAGTGCAAAAGCAAACAAAATTCATCCTAAACAACCTATTGTTCATGTTGTGGCTTAACTTAACATTTTATTCGAATCTTGCTCTTCATTAAGGCTTTTGAGATTGATAATACCTCTTCTCTTTAATGATTAATGAGGATAGATTAAATGTATAATATTTTTTCATAAACGCAATTCTTGTGAGTAATTAGAAGTTAGTGTTGTAGCAGTTGCATAAATTTTTATCCTCTGTTTTCTCTGAAATGTGTCCCAGCAAACAATCTGTGATCAGCTTAAGTTTTCTATAAACATAACTCTTCCTTGAGTAAAGTTTTGTATTGGTAAGCAAACAAAAAAAAAGAAACAAACAGGAAATTCATGCTGATTTCATCACTGATAGTGTGCACAACATCTAGATTAAGAACTTGCTGAAATTTCTTTTAAGAAAAAAAAAAGTGTTTTTATACAAGTCTGACACTGTCTCCTATAACAACCTCATAGGTAAGCTCAGGAACTGTGGGTTAGATGAGTGGACAGTGAGGTGAATTGAGAACTGGCCGAAAGGCAGAGCTCGGAGGGTTGTGCTCAGTGGTGCAGAGTCTAGTTGGAGGCCTGTGGCTAGTGGTGTCCCCCAGGGCTCAGTACTGGGTCCAGTCTTGTTCAGCTTTTTCATCAGTGGCCTGGGTGAGGGGACGGAGTGCCTCCTCAGCAAGTTTGCTGATGATACCAGACTGGGAGGAGTGGCTGATACCCCAGAAGGCCATGCTGCCATTCAGAGAGCCCTGGACAGGCTGGAGAAATCGGTGGAGAGGAACCTCATGAAGTTCAACAGTGGTAAGTGCAGGGTCCTGTACCTAGGGAGGAATAACCACAGCACCAGTAGAGGTTGGGGGTTGACCTGCTGGAGAGCAGCTCTGTGGAGAAGGACCTGGGAGTGCTGGTGGACATCAAGTTCACCATGAGCTATCAGCGTGCCCTTTTTGGCTGGGGCCAGTGGGCAGAGGGGAATCTCATGAAGTTCAACAAAGGAAAGTGCAAATGCAAAGTCCTGCCGATGGTATCCTGAGGTGCATTAGAAAGAGTGTCATCAGCAGGTGGAGGGAGGTGATCCTTCCCTTCTGCTGATCCCTGGTGAGGCGACATCTGGAGTACTGTGTCGTATTCTGAACTCCCCAGTACAAGAGAGACATGGAACTACTGAAGTGAGGCCAGTGTAGGGCTATTAAGATGATAAAGGGACCCTTCATCTTAGGGGAGATGAGGAAGAGCATCTCCCCTATGAGAAAAGGCTGCGAGGGCTGGGCCTGTTCAGCCTAGAGGAGAGAAGACTGAGAGGGGATCTTATCCATGTCTACAGATACCTTAAGGGAGGGTGTCAAGGGGATAGGGTCGCACTCTCATCAGTGGTGCCCAGTGACAGCACAAGAGGCAGCAGGCACAGGCTGAAACAGGCAGTGCCACCTGAGTATGAGGAGGAATCTCTTTACTGTGAGGGTGATGGAGCACTGGAACAGGTTGTCCAGAGGGGGTTGTGGAGTCTCCTTCTCTGGAGCTATTCAAAATCTGCCTGGATGTGATGCTGTGCAATGTGCTGCTGTAGGTGACCTTGCTTGAGCAGGGGGTTGGACCAGATGATCTCCAGAGATCCCTTCTAACCTCAACCATTCTGTGGAGTATAGACATTGCTTGAAACCAAGAAGCTTTCATTCTGTCATTTACCACTGTTGAAAGTACATTTCTTAAGTAATTTATATGCCTCTGATTTAGAGGAGAGGGCATGAGATGAACAGGGGGGTTTAGGTGTTTTGTTCACTAGTTTTACCATCTGTTTTACTGCCTGTTCAAGGCCTGTTACTCTTGACTAGTATTTTCTTTATATAGATTTGGCTTTCAATTTTCCATTAGGTGGACTTTATAATGCAAGCTTTCTGATCATTTTACAGGAACTTCAAAGACTGTATTGTGCAGCAACACTTTTA
Source organism: Rhea pennata (assembly GCF_028389875.1). NCBI lineage: Eukaryota > Metazoa > Chordata > Aves > Rheiformes > Rheidae > Rhea > Rhea pennata. Next base: position 6,877,092 of record NC_084666.1, read on the forward strand.
GGTGGACTGTCTTGCTGATGAGCTGTGAAAACTGGCTATTTCTACTACTTCTGGCAGTTCTGGGACAGAGAAAGTAGATTTTTGTTTCCAAGTCCTACGAGCTTCAGAAACAGTCTGAGACTGTGTTGTGCTAGATGCTATGCAACTATAGAACAAAAGATGCTTCTTGTCGTACTGGATCCCATGCAGTTACTTTGGAATAGCAGCTGACCCTATGAAATGCTGAGCTCTGCTGTGGTGGCTGTTAACAGGACTCTTGGTAGTGGGGAGGTGGGAGCATCCTTAGATTGGTAGGATGAGAGAGGTAAGTGGAAACATAAAGTTGAGGTGCCACTGTGTGGGAGAAGCCTTGGGCTACAGTTCTGGGGCTTAAGGAGCAGATGGAGAGGATGTAGATGGGTCTCGTTCTGCGCTTCTTGTTGCAGACTTGTCCAGACCTGTGTTGGTGGTTCATGACACTGTGGGTAGCATCAAGATAAAAGGGGCTGGGAGTCCCTGATCTCACAGTATTTTGTCTCTGGGTAAATCCAGGCCCTCTATATAAGTAAACACAACTTTTCAGGATGTGTCAGTGGTCGTATACTTTTTGACATATGTGGCACTTTTTTTAAAAAAAAAGCATTTCCACGCAGAAAGTCATCCAGAAGTCTTAAATTAATTCTGAAATATTCCAAGTGTGGAAATCTTGTTCACTTAAGAATAACAGTGAGACAAAAGGAAATTATGGTGCAAGAGTGATACCACAAAAAAGCTTTGAAGTGCATCCCTGCTGACTGATGATCTAGCTTTCACAGAAGCTTTATGCAAATTACTTAAGTTCAGTAGATGAAAAGGAAATCTAAGTCTCTCGAGTCCTCAGTAATCACACCACAATAAGTAGCTTTGGAAATGTCAATGCAAAATATGATTATAATACAGTATTACTGTTGAGACATTATATATTTGCAAAATGAGACATTTGCATTTATGGCTCCCGAAACAACTACAGCACTGGCCCTTTCTGAAAGGGCATAGTGTTGTTTGGCAGTGGTGTTTGTATACAAACAACAATTTAAATACATGTGCTATACATGTCCTCAGTAGTTGGTTTCTCTGCTGTCATGATTCTCTCTAAAACTCAAGTTGCTTTTTTAAGCAACAAGTTGCTCAGGAAAAGTGTTGGAAAGGTGCATTATCAGGTGCTTGCAGCGCTCTGCCTTGTTCTTTTGAGCACTCTGTCTTATGCCATTCCAGCCAGTGGGAGTTGTCCGTTGAATTAGATGAGAAGGCAGGATCAGGATCAAACCCTGAGTAATTAAAAAGAAGAAAAAAAAAAAGCTCTGCTGTACAGAATTTCTTTTCAGCTTGGTGAACAAAGAATCATCTGAAGCGGAAGCGTTGTCCCAAATCCGGGTTCTGTTACCTGCTCTGCAGGCAATCAGTAGACACACAGGGTCGAGATACTTGTTTCATTTCTGCGCAGAGATCAGGGCTAGGTGGTAGATCCACAAAGCTAGCACACCTTCTCCCCCTCATTCTATATTTATACACGCTTTTCAGAGAGTACTTTATACAAATTTTTCTACTGGCTGCAGTCCCATTACATCAGGTATTTGCTCTGCGTTTGCACTTTAACATTCCTGTTAATTAGCATAGGAAGCGGAGAAGAGACGGTAACATCATCACCATGTCATTTCCATCTCATTATTCATTTGGGGGTGTGTAGTTTAGTATGTTCATTAAGACTTATTAACCTGAGGTCACTGCTGGGTTATTCTGCTGTTTTTGTCTTGCCTACCTCTCATGTTCTTAAAAGTGCTGTTGTTTTATCAAGGTTATTTGGCCGGAGCTGGTTATCCCTTGCAGTACTGTTTTTCTCTCTCTCGTCCTTGAGTCTTGTTAACTATTTGTAGAGTTTTTCTCATAGCATTGCTCCAGCAGAAGAGTGAGAACTGACAAAAGTTAACCTGAAGTGGATTGTTGCAAATGAAAAGAAAACTGATAATATATATCATACAAACATGTTAAACAATGACGTTGAACATAGTGAATAGTAAGAATTTAACTAGGGAAGGATATGCTGAGATGCTTAATTAAATGCTCTGTTTCCCTTTTTAATAACTTGCCAGCTTTCTCCTTGCACATCCAAGATGTGTGGATCAATCTTTTGGGATTGAATCTGGAATTTATTTTGCTCAGAAGCTGGGAAGACTTACTGAGAGTACTCTTTTATTGTTATCTTGGTTTTCTCATTAATCCTCTTTTGTCTTCATTGTTCAGTTCCTTCTCTGTCTTACAGATCTCTGCATCCTTCCCTTTTCTCTATTTTGAAAGATTTCGTAAAAAAATCCGTTTTAGAATATCTCTGTATAGAATTCTGTGATAGGAAATTGTCAGCCTTGGGAATTTTAAAAAGCTTGCTATTTGCAGACTGCTATTTTGTGACTATTAAACTGCACAGAGGGGATTGGCTGTGTTATCCTGTGCTGCAGAATGATTCCTAGAGCACCTTAGTCCCATTGGGCAATACTAGAATTTACATGCACTGGACAGCTTTTGAGTTACAAGAGAACCTAGGCCGTAGAAAAGAAAACACGACTTGCAAAGAAGTAAAATCTTAATGGAGTTAAACCCTTAATTGTATCTTTTTCATTCAAGCCATAAAATATTACAGATTTGAGTCAAAATTATGGATAATGTCTGCTTAATCTGGAGCATATCCCTTTGTGAATTTTACCATTACAAGGGCCAGAACTCACCATGTCCTGTGGTATGTAATTGCCATGGTTTCTTAACAGCTGTTTACTTGGTGATATCATGGGTTCCCTCTCGTGAACCATGTAACACTTGCTGTATAGCTTTTTCTTTGGTCTGTATCTGTCTTTCAGTCTTGAAATGCATCCTTTGATACCTAGGCTGATGCTGATTCTTTCATGCAGAATTCTTCCTGATCTAGGTTCCTATAGACAATGAGCATGTTATATCTCTTTATTTACCCAAGAAATAATAACTACCAGCATTGTTCCTGTGTGAAAACTGCTGAAGCTAGTTTTTACTTTGCTTGATTTTTTTTCATCTTTTTTTTAAGAGAAGGTCACATTTATACTTCTCCCAAGCCCTTTATGCAGAGATGCTGTATAACTAGTAAATAAAATTATTTTATTGTATGCTGCATCTTAGGCATATGTGACATCTAGTGATTAGGTTTATGCAGTAAAGCTGTCCATACAGCTGTCCATACAGGGAATGATCTCCTGCCCTTTTGTCAAGAAGTGCTGAGAGCTTCTTGTTTGTGCTGGCCTGAGCTAGTTTCCTCCACAGTGATCCAGTTGTTTCTGTTTTTTTGCAGTATTTGGAGCAGCTCTGAAGTTTGTACATGTTCTGCAGGACTTAGTGCTCTCTTCCATAGCTCTCTTGCATGCACAGCATGTGACCAGCTGCACAGGGCAGGATCCATAGTTGGGTCTGCTCCATGTCCATGCTGGCAACCTCTGTTGGCCACTTACGATCTCCATGTGATACCCAATACATGTTTATTTAAAGGCAGTGGGCATCAGTGATGATGAGGGATACCTCCTGGTCTTGTCTGGCAAAGTATGCCAGGAAGGATGTGTGTCCTATCCTGGAGTATACTGTGATTGTGTGAGTCCCTCTGGCGTAGTGCTGGAAGTCTGAAGGTGGAGCAGTTCAGCTGGTTACTCCATCCTGGGTATTGGGTATAGTCCTTGCAGCAGATTTTCCTAATGCACTCTGTGCTTTGAAAGCCTGTGTGGACTCGATTAGTTTGCTGCAATTCTTAGTTGGGAGCAAGATGGATATGAAGTGTGGGTGAATAGGATGGGTGAATGCCCAGTTTCGCTACTTGGTGCTGTTTTTATTCAGTGGTATAGATGCAGCTGGTAAAGACATGATACTGCTCTGGGAAGATGATGAGCTTGAAAGGCTTAATGTGCTGGACAGGATCACTATGTCCTGTCTGACTGATACCTGCTCTTTTGTATCCTGGCAGGTTGTTCAGGAACTTGGAGCTGGATTTGGTTTCTAGCTTAACCACTATCATTCTGGGTGGCAGTGGAGTGTCGCTTACCCCTTAGGTTTCAGTTTACCCTGTCTTAAGACAAGCTTAATGATATTGACCTCTGTAGAGCACTCTCAGAGCTACTGCTTAGAAGGCACTGTTTAAAGGTAAGGTATTACAAGAGAGGATGTGACAGCCCAGAGAATCTGTGCAGTTAACACAGGTGGATGGTTTCAAGTTCTTATGTAACTGGGTTACTGTGGTATTACTGTGTTGGAGGTAAATACTAAAGCTTTCTACTTGCAAAAACGATTAGCCTTGCTCTGTTTTGTGAGAGATGATGTTGCTGATGATTCCAGAAAGCGTTACTTAACTATCACCTGTTCTTCAGGGGACTTTAGATGCTGGTATTAATCTTGATCTCTCCTTGTTCTGTCTTGTATCATAACAATTTTTGGTGTTTGACCTTTTATGCATCTCAGATTTGTTACTGGTAAGTGACGTGTTGACAGTATGAAGAGAGTCAGACTTGGCGGCATCTTCTGAATTCAGGTATTTCTAAAATTTCAATGGACTGGATTTGATGACTGGAAGGGACTCTTCTACCTCATCAGCTCTACATTCTTGTGGTTAAGAACATCAACTGGTTGTTACTTCAAATAGACAGTACTGTGAAGTGCCAATACGGGTTAGTTTGAATGGAAAATATCCCTGTATTAAGTGAAATGAGATGAGGTAAGGGAGAGAGAATGGGGAAAATAATCATTAGCTAAAAGCCTTCTTGTAGCCCTGTTTCTTTAAAATTCCTTGAGATGGAGTTTTCGGCAAGAGAGTGGAAGAATAGGAAAGTGCCTGTGCAGTGGAGAGAAGTTATTTAAGTGAGAAGAGAAGATCAAAGGGAATGAGAAGGGCTGAAATCAGAATAACAGAATCAGTGAGGTTGGAAGGGACCTCTGGAGATCGTGTAGTCCAACCTCCCTGCTCAGCAGGGTCACCTAGAGCATGGCAGACAGGGTTGCATCCAGGTGGGCCTTGAAAATCTCCAGAGAAAGAGACTCCACAACCTCTCTGGGCAGCCTGGTCCAGTGCTCCGTCACTCTCATAGTGTGGAAATCCTCCATTATGGAGTATCACACTATCTGTGCTGTTCCGTGGTTGTCTGATCTAAGAGTAATTTGCTTTAGGAGGTTAGTAAGGCCGGAAAAATCCTTGCCTGTATTCTTTCTCCTTTCAGTGCAAAGAAGGAAAGCTCGTGTAGGTAGGCTTTGCATAGCATTTCCTTGTTGGTTCAAATCTTACAGTAGTTAGGTAGCAGCCCATGAAAAGTTGATGTGGCAGGCTGCATATTTCTTTCCAAAATCAGAATTGAAGCATACTGATAGAAACTCATGGGAGCTGAGAAACAGTCTCCTGGCAAAGCAGTGAGATTATTGCTCGGTAGGTGATGATCAGGAATTTGCCTGTACGCGAGGCAGGGCTCTGCACTCCTGCTGGGCTCAGCATCCATGGGCATCGTGCTGCCATGCACAGAAAGGGCAGTTTGCCTTTATGCTGTTTTTGGTTCCTGTTTCATCCCTGAAAGTTGCTCACTGTGTTCTGGGGCTCCTGAGGAGGTCAGCAATAGCTTCAGACCTATGATGAGCAGCAGGTGTGTTTGACATCAGGGACTTCAAGGAGTTGATCTCCCTGCTTGGTGACATGGGCTCCAGTTTCAGAGTGGTGCTTGCAGGCTGTGCGTGCTGGGCCTGTGCTTGAAGACTGCGAGGTACCATGATGCTTGGACTTTTCCGTTCAGGGACCTTACATGTGCTAAGGATACTGTGGGTGGATTCTTTTATTCACTCGGAAACATTTACGTGTTTTTAGCATAATTTCCTAGCAGTGCAGTTGAAATGAGTTATGTCCTTAATCATGAGGAAGTCAGGAGTGATTCATTGTTTTTGTTAGGAAAACCAGGAAGTAAAATCTCTGGGGAACAGAGTAAGTTAAATTGTTGAATGCCTTTTGAGTGATTTCTGTTCAGAAAAGGTTGTGATAAGACTTTTTTTTTTTCTTTCTACAGCAATGCTGAGTGACAATAACAGTGTGAAGTTAAAAAGTGATTGTTCACCTCCTGTGCAATGGTATAAGACAGCTGCACACGAAGATGAAAAGACCAGGCTGGTTTTTAAAAGGTACTCCCAAGTAAGTGTCATTGTCATGGTAATTCAAAGAGCAGTTGCTCTCTCCCTAGTCTGGGCAGTAAAAGAAGAGGATGGAGAAAACAAGAGGTGGGATTTCTACAGCAACTGAATGGAAGGTTAGGCACCTAGTTTCATTGAGGCAGCTAAAATTTTGAGGAGCCAGTATTCCCCAGCTAATGTGAGATTCCAGTACTTTGCTCACAAGTACTCCAGATCAGTAGAGATGCCAAGGAATCAATGGTCTGATGACTGATGAACATAAAGGGCGATGGAAGTTTATTGGTTATTTTTTGGAAGAGGAAGGGGAGTGTGTCACCTCACAGTTCATTCCTTTATGAAGACTTTTTCTTCCAGGATGTTACATCATAAAATGTTTGTTACCCTAAACTACATGCAACAGAGTATGCAAGTGTACATCCAAATCACATTTAAAACCAGTATCTCACTACTACGATACTTCTCTGTGATTTGAATTTTTAGATTTTAAAGCTAAAAAAGCTAAAAGCTATAAAAACACAAAGAAAAACAAACAAAAAACCCCCCCAAACTTCAAACTGGTGGATTCACTGGTATTTTGAGCACCTGTATCATGCAGTCTTGGCTTAGTCTAGAGATAATTTGTTAAACCTCTGTGGAGTAAAAGCAGCTTCATTCATCTGTGTTTCCCTTATTTCTGCTAGGTCAGCTGATTTTTTCAGGAGTACTGAAACTTAGAGATTGTCTGTATGATAATGTGATTTAGTGTGTGCATCATGCATTTGAGAAGTTGAAGAATATGGTCGAGATTGGCCACAAGAGCTTTTTAAAAATCTCTAAAATTGTATCAAGTTCACCCGAGTGAATTTCAAGAAGTACCAAACACTTGGTAGCTTGTGTATTTTTAAGACATTGAAATACATATCCAGTCCTTAGAAAATCATAGGAAATACTTAAAAATCCAATATGAAAAGCAATAATAAAGCTCAAACTATGTATGCTGAGTGCAGTCACAACTCTGACCACATAGACATGTAATATTTGCAAAGCAGTTTAGACAGGAAATAAGCCAACTGAATATTTGGAGATGAATAGCGAGATTCCTTTGTAATGAGAAATAAGCAGATCACAAGTGTGGGTAACTTACATTATTCAATTTTAAAGGATTATTTTTTCTTCCAAGTGTTTTGAGAATATAAGTAAATAAATTAGACTTCTTGATATAAACTTGAGCATCTATATCTGCATTCTGGCCTCCAAGTGAGCTAAAAGCTTTGCATGAGCCAAAATCTTACAAGCTGAGATTCTGTCCTTTTTGTTATTGTTGCTTTTACTTGAATGAAAGTCTGTATTTCAGAATAGAATTGCCCTTTGAAACTGGTAAAAACAGTCATTTTTTGGTTTCTTTGTAAGGAGAGCTGTTGACACATAAGAGCCATATTTAAAGTGTATGATGCAGGTATAGAATTGTATAAAATCAAAGTGTCAGTTTATGGCAGTTTCCATAGCAAAGCATCTCTTTAGGTTAGCAGATTCCTGCAGGTATCTCTTGAAGAGTTCTGAAAAGTTTGCAGCACACTGTGCTATAGGCTTTATTGGTTTGAACTGAATGCACATATGTCTTTGAAGTTCTTGAATTGTTTTAAATTTGTTTAAAAATACCTCATTTAGCAGCAGGTTAACTGCTGGAAATACAGGGTTTCTTTTTCCGCTGTCCAATTCCTTACACCCGCCTATTTGTTTCTAGACTTTTTGTACTGTTTGTGGTTGGAGGGTGCTTCCTTTATATCCTCAAACTACATTTTGGCCCTGAAGAATGTGACAGAACAAAAATGCCGTATGTGGACCTCGATCGTGTAAAGGTTTGGTGTTTTTTACTTGATTAAATTTTTTAATGCACAATACAAGAGTTATAAGGATCTGTAAGGAAGGAGTCGAATGATGAAATAATCCTGTGAAGGCAAATATATTATGCTTCATTTTGTCCTGTAGAACCTCTGTGTGGGGTTCTTGTGGAAGGGTGATGGTGAGAAGTGCACAGAGATGAAAACAAGATGGCAACATGGCTGTTAAGAATAACATTTGAAATGAACATGTCATTATGGCTTTTTTAATGTGAGAGACAACGCAAAGTTGAGAGACTTGCAAAGTCCAGCCAGGGCTGCTGTTCCCTCAGCACAGGACCTCCCTGGCGGGGTGTTCCAGTGCAAGTGGAGGGGTTACCTGGTTGCTACTGTGTGAATGCTACAAGGAAGAGAAAACTGAAGATGTGGTCACAAAGACCAGCTTTACCTGTACTTTTAACTGGCACCACGTTTTAAGGAGTGATCTTGGCATACTCCTGCCTCGTCATTTTCCCACTGTGTCAATGCAAATGTTCTTGTGATCAGAAAATCAATGCAAATGAAAAGACAGACATGTTGTGGGGGGAGATGATCCCATTCCCAACCCCAAACTTTATTTTACTCCAAACCAGTTTCCCAGACTGATCTATCTTACCTTGTTTGGAAGCATGGGGTAAATGTTGTGTAGGCAGGTGTAGCTCAGTGGGTGTGGTGGTGTGGTGGTGGTGTCGTGTGGTGGTGGTGTCGTGTGGTGGTGTCGTGTTGTTGTTGTGTTGTTTTCTTTAAAAAAAAATTTTTTAATAGCAGATACTTGCTTCAACTATATTTTTTGCATATGGTTTTTAAATTTGTGCAAGAGAAGGCTGTAAGACTTTCTTTATTTTTTGCTGCCATTTCTCTGTCTTTTCCTACTTACCTGTTTGCTCTTTCTCATGCTTGACTTTGAGTTTCTGTCCTTGAACGTCTCAATACCAAGACACATCTTTTGAGAGGAAGCCTTGATTTATGACGGTCCCATCTCAGCTTCACTGCATGTGCATCCTCTCCCCACCCATCTCCTTTAGTGCATTTTTTTTTTCCATTCTGAGCCTCTTTGCCTCCCTTTTCCTTCTCATTTGACTTACTGCTTTTGTAAGTAACTTGCTGTCAAAATGCATCATAAAGCTGTTCAGTCACGCTTAGCCCAGGGAAAAAGCGTGGTGTTCATAAACCCAGGCTTCCAGAGGCCTTTGTCATAGTGGCAGAGGCAGTTCTGTAGAAGTTGTCTTAAAAAAAAAAAAAAAAAAAAAAAACCCTCACTGCAGTATCCCTCCAAAGCCACGTTTCACACACCCAGTTGTACACTCCCCTTCCCTTAACAGGACAGGAAGAGAACTGAGTGAGCACAAGATTTGAGTTTTTACTCTATCAGCCTTTTGCTCTCTAATGTTTCTTAATTAAAGTGGAGGAAAGATGAGCAGAATCACACTGAGGGGAAAGAACATGCAAGCAGATTTTTTGTGAGTGATAAAGTAGTACCTCGCTATTTATTTTCTTCCTTACTTCAGGTACCAACTTGCCACTACAGATTTGTAAAAAACACACATGAACAGCTTTTTCTAAGGAGATGGATCAATGTGTAATTTGCATGAATAGATTCAGCTGTAACATGATACAGTACGGTAGTCTTTTATTTTGGTGACTTATATTTGAAAGAGGACTTGAAACACCCCCCCCCCCCCCAATTCTTCTTAATGTTGTGTTTACTCATTAAAAATACTGCTTTAGGAGTACTTTTAGAAAAAGTAAACAACTCCAGCATGCCATTTCACACAACTTTTTTCCCAGCTGACACATCTGGTGAAAGCCACTGCAGTCAGAATTCAGGTTGCACATTTGAACAGAGATCTAGAATTCCTCTTGCTGTCTTCCTGCTAAATTAGATAGGTGACAGTAATTCAGGTAACAGTAATTCAGATTTTTCATTTGTTTTTATAAGTAGCAGTACAAAATTTCTCAAACTGCTGATGAGGCAGGTCTTTCCTATAAAAAGGATATCAATTTACTTATCTTTCTCATTAACTAAATCTGTTATCTAGAAAATTTCCTGCCCAGACTTAAATGACTAGATGGAGAGGCATTCAGTTGCAGATTTTCACTCTGCACTGGCAAGTATGTTGTTATAGGAGAATGCTTTAAAACATTCTGGGTTTCTTGGTTTAAGCCTTCTTTTTAAAAGCCTGTGTTTGCTAAAGTGGTAGAGGTCACCTGGTGGGTTGCTTTGGGAGAGCTATTTCTGTTACCGAAACTAGCTTTCCTCACTGAAATCTTGTGTGTTTTGTTTTAGAGAGCACAACAATATGCCAGCGCTGTGCTGCAGGGACAGTGCCGACCTTCTTATGCAAAGAAGGAAATGGGAAAGTTATTTGCAGAGAAATACAGCATGGACATATCTCCTTTTGTAAGAAAAAATGTAAATGAAGATGAAGCTTTATTTAAATATGAACCTCCCTTTGGATTTCACAAGTTCTTTGATAAGCTTCAAAATCTCCTTGAACTCTTACCTGAGCATGATTTGCCAGAAGATTTGAAGTCAAAACACTGTAAACGCTGTGTTGTTATTGGCAGTGGCGGAATCCTTCATGGCTCAGAGCTGGGTCACTTATTGAATCAGTTTGATATTGTTATAAGGTACATATTTTCCTTTTTACTTAAGGATTCAAACTACTTCAGTTTTGCTTTGTGAGCAGGCGTGTTTTATAAGGGGAAAGCATCTCCAACTTATGCAACTTGCAAGAGGTTCTTTTTTTAAAAGTTCTTGTGTGAAATTTACTTGTGACTTGATAGGATTCAAGATCTGAGAAGCAAAATAATGCATTGTCACATTCAGAAGGCAAGAATTCAGTGTAATTTATTTGTAGGCTTCAGACGTCAGTTATCAGAAAACGTGGGCAGAAATTATTTAGAATCCAATGAAATCAGTCAAAAATACATTCCTTTTCTTATCCATTCATATGTTTAAGCTTTCGGAGGTAGGCTTTGACTCATTTCTGCCTTCTTTCCCTTGGTTATCTGAGAAGTTTATTTGAAGTTTTTTTTTCCTTCTTCTTATAAAAGCTATTTCAAGCACAATAAAAATGAATGATAGTTTCGGCCTGCGGTTTGCTTACACACTTTTATAGCATGCTGATGTTTGCTTATATTTACAGGAATAGTGCATGGTTCTGTGATTATGTATGTTGTCTGATGTTTGTATTGCACAAATGCATACCTGCATTCCTGCTTTCTGAATGGAACAGTTAGAACTCTTGTTCTTTGTATTTTGAATCCTGTGAACTAACAGATAAATCTAATAAAGGTATTCTGACAAATAGTGTAAACCAAAACTGGCTCCTCTTCAAAAGCAAGGAGCTGATACAGTGAGTGAATACCTCTTATACAAAGGTACACAAATCTCTTTGCATTGAGAGGGGCAGAGAACTTGCACTGACTGCTGAAATTGTGGGTGGCAGAGAACATGAAGGTCACTGTTTCTATTGAAATAAAAAAGGTTGTAGGGCTTTCACTGTTAGTGCTGCAGAACTGATGAGCTGGTTGATGCTGTTCTTGTAAAGCCCAGTGCTAGCATCTGAAGTTCTGCTGGGCTGAATTGGTACAAGATCACATGAGGCATTACATTGCCCTGTGTGTTAGTGAAGGGGTAAGTTGAATATCTTATGTGTAAACACATTCTCATTCTGCAGGAAACTGTGTTTTTCTTTTTTTTTTTTTTTTTTTCCCCCTTTTCAGCCTCTCTGAATTGGTACAAGGCAAAGTGAAATTCTGCAATGCTGTTTTAAGCACTTTTCTATTCGAGCTCTTCCTTTCGAAGTTGTGCACTTAGGACACTTAATCCAGAAATAGAATTGGCTGCCTCTCAAAGATAAGGGGTAGATGAGTGTGTGAGGCAAGGAACATGAAGATACTGAGAAAACACTGTTCTCCACTCTGATTAAAAAGCTGTAGGCCAAATAGAAGTTCTTTGCTTAGTATCTTGACATTTTAATTAAACTGCATCCCTGTGCAGTATACAGTTTTTGTCTTTAAACTTTTTTTTTTTTTTTTTTTAGGTTAAATGATGCACCAGTTCAAGGATACACAGATCATGTTGGTAATAAAACTACTATAAGGATGACTTATCCAGAAGGAGCTCCACTTTCTGAACATGAGTATCATCCTGCTAGCTTGTTTGTGGCTGTTTTGTTTAAAAGTGTTGATTTCAACTGGCTTCAAGCAATGGTAAAAAATGAAACTTTGGTATGTAAAGGGGTAGTAAAACATACTTGTAGCTTTTATTTTTTTTGTTTTCTAATACTTAAGAAATTGATTGACCATTACTTCCTGGTTTGTACTGAGTATCTTTTTTGTATTTTTTTTTTTTCCTTTTTTTAATCATGTCCTAGTTTCAGTTAGTATGAGTGTTCAGGAAGAACCATGTGCTGCTGATAATTTTTTATGCAGATCTTGGTGTTTTACAGGCATTAAATTATGTGACATGTTGAATGTTTAATAAAGTGGAATTCATTTCACGTTAAGATTAAGCGGCTTGTTCAAGTCTGCAGAGCTAGAAATAGAACTGAGATTTCCAGAGGTCAGACCACTTTCTTTTTTTTTTTTTTTTAACTGCTGCAGTCTGTGCTGCTAAAATGGTGTATATGCAGTTAATGTATAACTGAAGCATCACAATTGTTATTCACAGTGTCTATAGCTCTAAAATTAAGAAGTTATTCCTTTCTCATTAAATAATTAAAGAAATGTCTTCCTCCATAGAGAGATTCTTGGGGAATTGATAGGATTTCTTGTTTCCAAAAATCTCTTTAAATTTGTGGGTATTGACTTCTTTCAGTTCGCTGGCATTTGACTTCACCAAGTTGAAAACCGCTAGCTAGGCTATTCTAACCACAGACTGGAGGAAAAAACAAAACAAAACAAAAACCTGCTCTAAACTTTCATTTGAGATAGATTTATAAGAAAGCCTGTCAGATTTCTTAACAATACATAATATTTTAGGTACTTCAGATCCCCCCCCCCCCGCTTAATTCTGTGATTTTTATGATGTTAAATCACATGGAAGATCTGTTTAATATTGACCATGACCATCTCTTGCTGTAATTCAGAGAGTGTGTATGCTAGAAGATTATCTTGTTCTGAATAATCTGAGCATGTTTTGGAAAGAGGAGACTTTCTTGAATGTGTAAAAGTACAAATTGAAGAACTGATCACTCGCTAAGTTTTACAAAGGACAAGGCAATAATGTTGGTCCATGACCTTACCTGCAGGTATATGGTAATTTCACTTACTAGCAACTTTCTGACTTGGGTTGAATCCCTGACTTTAAAGAATGACTAGCAGAAACACAGCTTTTTTGTATTAGAAGGTTTGGGTTTTGAGGATTGAAAAAATGATTACTTTTGGCATCTACATCCTCTATCATTTAGTTACAAGCCTGATGTAATTTATGGAGAAAGTACTTTTGCTTGTTTTCTTTTTCTTAAGAGCAGAGTTAGAGTAATGTATATAAATATTCCGTAAGTATGGAATCAGAGAGGAGAAAACAGAATTGCAATTACATTTCCTATCTGTCTATCCTAAAATCCAGTGTTTTGGCTTCTGGTACTGGTCATCTTGCCTTTCCCTGCTAGGGCTGTCATTGGCTTGGGATTCTGTTCTTTTCCCAAGCTCTTTCTCTCTTCTTGTACATATACTGTAGATGATTAAACAAAATTCTTGCATTTACACTGAAATGAAGCGTAAGGATGTGTGATTCTGCAGCTACTTACATCAGCTCAAGACCAGGCTGCTGTGCTTCCGTCCTGTTCCTATCAGCACCTGTCCATTCACACCTCCTTGCTTGCTCTGGTGTTTTTGCCTTTGTAGAAGGTCAGTTTTCGGAACTGGTTGAGCTGAAAACAAACGTTGAAATACTAGGCTTGCAGATGGATCACCTTGCTGTGCAAGCAGTAGTACTTTAGTGAACTGTTTCATGGGAGTGAATGGGAAGAAGGGACCACAGTAACCTAGATATAATCGGTATAAGCTGCTGCAGAGTTGCACTTTATATAGCTCTATGTTGCAGGTATCTCAAATCATCATTTGGTTAATATTAAACATTATAGAGAAAGATGCATTAAGTCAGCCTGATCTAGTACTAGTTTTTCCGTTAGCATGTATCTTACTGACTGAAAGTGGCAGGAGGTGGGAAATCTAGCTTACTGAATCTTGTGTAAATCCTTCATCTGAAGTGTTTGTTTTTTCACTAATAGAGACTGTCAAACAGCAACTGTTCACTTCAAGGCCTGACAAAATTGTTTTAAATTCAGCACTTCCGAGTGCCCTGGTTAATATTTGTGGAAAACTGAGGTTCCGTTTCCCATTTTCTTAGATACTGTTGCTTGCTCAGTTAAAATCATAGAATCGATAAGGTTGGAAGGGACCTCTGGAGATCACCTAGTCCAACCCTCAAACGAGTGACCGATAAGGGATTGAACCCACGACCTTGACATTATTAGCATGACGCTCTAACCAACTGAGCTAATGCTAGGGAAAATCTGAAGGAGGGATGCATAGGTTGGCTGATTAAAAACAAAGTGCACTCAAATATTCAGAGTAAACAAACTTCCTCTTTCCACCCCACGCTCGTTCTGCAGTTCCGAATAATTTAGACTTCTTCCTCTTGAATCAGTCACTTGAGTTGTATGCTGATAGTCCTGAGCTGTCTTAGCTGTAAACTGTTTCCTGATTTTTCTCATAAACTTAGGTGAATTCTGATAATGTTTGTCATGTCCCCTGTATGCTTTGTAGTGTCAAAGTTGCCCTTTGGAAAGGGAAATTGAACTATTTTTTTCTTTTTCTTAGCCTCTGTGGGTGCGGCTCTTCTTTTGGAAGGAGGTTGCTGAGAAAATTCCTTTTACATCAAAACAGTTTCGGATTCTGAATCCAATCATCATTAAAGAGACAGCTTTGGACATTTTACAGTTCCCTGAACCTCGATCCAAGTTCTGGGGTTGGGATAAGGTAAGGCATTCTCTTCTAGGAGAAAGAGGTTGTATGAAAATAGAAGGAAAAAAAAAGAAACTAAAAATGTTTTGTCTACTTCTTTCAATACAGTTCCCCTGTGCAGTTTCTGAGCTGGTATGAAGTAATATGGAAACTAACTCTCTCAAGACTGTTTTATTTTCTTCATTTATTTAAAATGAAAGTATGAGTTCAGCTGATGTAAAGTGGTCTGTTTTACAAAACATTCAGATGCAATAAAACATAAATCATTTTGGTACAATGCATTCACTCGCATGGCATTGTGACTGCTGCTAAATACTGAAAATACAATTAGATTCAGTAGTGCATTTGCCACTTATGAGCAGCTATGTTAAGTCAAACCAGAGATCAGCTGTTGACAGGTATCTCCAACTGTAGTGAGCACAGAGGGAGGGTGGGAACAGGGCAAGTGTAAAACAACCTTTCCTCTAGCAGGGCTTCCAGCTGTTGGAATTGCCATGCATACCAGTGTGCTTAATAGCAGTTGAGGGGTACGCTCTCCTTCTGCATCCTTAGCTTCAGCGATAGCATAAAGTGATGAGTCACCTAGTTTAGCTAAACACTGCAGGAAAAAGGTTTTTTTGTTAACTTTTTAGTTATGTATCTGAGAAATTGGGTGTCAGTAGTTCTCTGGAACTGTGAGATATACTGAACAACCATTGCTTCTTCAACTTTTTTTGTGTAAGAGCATTTCATGTTAGTGTTACTGCACAAATGTTTTGAAGGCTCTTCTCACCTTGCAATAGTTATTTATTAAAAATATAATATATCCAACTATATATGTTTTAGTTGTATCTTAGCATATGTACCTTCTTCAAGGTTTTTTTCAGTGAAAGGTATCTGAAGGATATTGTTAGAAAGCCTCTTGCTCAAGACTGAAGCAAGCATAGATCAAAAATGTCAATTTTAATAGCATGCAAGCAGTTATTGGAGTTCAGATTAAAATTTACTTAGTTAAATTATATAGAAGCAGGAGATGTTGCTTTCATTTCACAGGGAAGAATGTAGAGCTGAAAGCTGAAGTTCTTGTTAAAGGCAGATATTCAAATTGTACTAATACTTGGCTCTGAAATTTTAATAGTTCAGTTTTAAATGATTGTTTTGAATGCATTGCTTCCTGTAAAAATGGTCCCCTTGCCTTAACAGGATATGCTTTAACTTTTATTCTGTGTTGCAGTGAGGAGAGGGAATAAATTAAATGTTGTAAAATAGTATAAAACTGGCAAAGGAGAATGTATTTGAATTAAGCAAGCTTTTTTTTTTTTTTTTTTTTTTTTTTTTTTTTTCCTCCTTTTAGAATGTACCCACTATTGGGGTCACAGCAGTTGTTCTGGCCACACATTTGTGTGATGAAGTGAGCTTAGCAGGATTTGGATATGACCTCGATCAGCCCAGCACACCTTTGCACTATTACAACAACCTCTGCATGGCTGCCATGAACGGACAAACTATGCACAATGTGACAAGCGAAACAAAATTCCTGCAAAAACTGATTAAAGAAAATGTTGTCAAAGACCTCACCGGTGGGATACATTGTGAATTTTGCATCAAAGACAGCTAGTGATTGAAGTGCAACATGCTTTGGATTTATTAACTTTTCAGAGGTTCGGCTGGAACAACCATTTTACTGTCTTCGGTGTTTTGTTAAAGTGTGTATAAAATGGACTTGGAATCTCTGGCTTTTTTCTTTCTTTTTTTTTTTAAGTCAGGTTTAATTTGTTGAACTTTTAAATTTATTTAGATGTTGCATTTTACTTTGCACATTTTTGTGGGTATCTATGTAAATACAACTTTGAATTGAAAGAGATCCATTTAAATATATAATGTTTTAAGTTGTCTGAAAAAAGCAGAGTTTTTGTTTTCAGATGTATATGGTGCGCACAATGCTAGCCTGAGTTTTTCTAGTAACATAAGAGAATATTTTTTCCATTGAACTACTACCTTTGTGGATCCAGTTCTTGGTGTATGACTCCTTTTCATGCATGACATGAAAAGAAAGGCATACGCTTCTCAAGTTTTTCATTTGTTGCAATTGACTATTGTGTTTTTCCTTCAGATATTTATATTCTTTTGTTATTGTGTTAATATTTGGGGGAGGGGAAGTGGAGGAGGAATGTGGGAGTGGAGGTGAAGGAGAAGAAACTATTATGACAACAATTGAATAGTAAGTACTTTAGCATTCATACTTGACCTTAAAATCATTGATGAGTTAATGCATTGGGTTTAGAATGCTGCTTTATCATGAGGCCTATTTGGGCCCCAAGATGTTTTATAAGAGGATTTAACTCGTAGGAGGTTTTTATCTGAACTAGATCTCTTAACGTTTTCATTCCTTCAGACACAGATACATGTTTCTAACTGGTTGTTTTGCAGCAGAGTTCAACCACCCCTATTAAAGAAATGTCATTAATACAAAATCTTTTTTTTTCTTTTTTTACAGTGACTTGAGAATTAGTTTTAGGAACCTGTGTTTTTTCGAGAGTTACATAAAATACCATTTTATATAAATCTTCCATACAGCAATAATAGAATCTGTGATTAAGACGAAATTTCCATTAGTTTGCTGTCCTTTAGTAAGTAATTACAGATATTGTAACCTTAGTTTACATTGATGATAACCCTTATGAATTCTAGTGTTGACTGTTTAATTGGAGTTAGAGACAGAATTATTTTGTTTTCCTGGATCAACTTACAAGTTGACAACTGCGTGAGACATAAGTTAAGAAAATCACTTTGAGAAAGTAATATGATACAGTAGCAAGCTACATGACTGTTGAAAGCAGCATTTTTTTAATTTTTATACTGTATGTATATGTTCTTGTGACCGAAAATCAGTGCATTGCAAAGAAACTGGACTGTGCAGACCTGTGACCAGGTTTAGATGTTTGTTTTCATTTTGTTACTAGTAGAGTAGTAGATGTGACTGTTTGCACTGAGCAGTGTTGTTACTCAATCTATAGTATGTGAAAAATGGATTCTTTGGGAATGAAAGCTTGTTAGCAAATTGATCAAAAGTTGGCATAGAAACATATTGGCATAGCCAGGGGACTCACCAGTTGGTGAACCTTCCCACTTTTTTGTTGTCTAAGACATGCATAGCATGGAGTTAAATGCTGCAGAAAAAGTATGTGGGAAGGCAAGATTATGGGCAGGCTTGTTTTTTTGTTTCCATGGAGAGAAGACCTAGTGAATGATAACGTAAAAATGCAGGAGCAAACGGAAAGATTCTGGCCATTATAGTGAAAGACATTAAAATTACGTCAGATCATAAAGCGTAATTCTGAAGAAAGCTGTGGACCTCATCTTTCATAAGTCCTGTGTCCCCACACTTCCTTGAAAGCCAGTTATGAATGTAAGCAAATATGAAAATCAGATTCTTGTCTCTGGCACTGTTTGTGTTTATAGCAATAATATTAATCTAAGTTCTTTTCCTTGAAACACATTAATTTTTGCATTAGCAATAAATTTCTAGTCCATGTTTTTGTGCAAGTACATTAATTATTTAATTTAAAAATATTTCATGTGTGAAGAGTTTTATACAGATAGTCTTTTAGTTTAATATATTAAAACATGCTAATTATTTTCTCCTAGTATGTAAACTGGAAGCAAAGTACCTTAATTTCATTTGATATTGGTGAAGATTCAAAAGTGTTGGAAGAGTTCAGAATGTGTGTGTTGGGAGGAAATCTTAAATACACCCGAAGTATGTGTATCAGAGCATCTGATCTCTCACCAGAACTTTTTACTTTACTCTGACTTAAAAATAGTTGATTGATGTAAATGCCAGTAGCTTTTTTGGAGGTGTATTTATTGTCAAACTCTCAAGTCCTGTTGATAGGAGGTTAGATTGTTTTCCCAGCAGTTTTACGGCTTGTGATAAAACGTTCTCCATAGTAGTATATAATGCTTAGAATACTCCTGCACAGACTCGACCATCTGTAAAATGGCATCAACGTTCAGGTTGCAAAAAGCAATAAACTGATGAAACCACTTTCTACTTACATATTTGTCTCTGTTTGCAATTTGTTCTGCCTCCTTTGTTAAGGAAGTTGTATATTTCATTGGTCCAGTTGAACAGTTTTGATGAAATCCCAGACAGTTGGGAAGAGGAAGGTTAAGGGCTGATGATGGCTCTTGCTCCTTTCATTTACGCCTGTTGTACGTTTCAACGGAGCTAGATTTGAATCTCGCAGGTACTTGGAAGGGAGAATCTATCTCAACACTGACCATACAGTAGGTTTCCAAGTTCTTAAGGCTAATGTAGATGAGAATGTTTCAAACTGGGTTTTAGCACTGGCTGTTCAGTGGTGAGTCTCCTTAAGGAGGGAGAGAAGACCCCAGCTTCTGGTCCATGCTTCAATCTTGCTGCAGGTGAGCAAACGAAAAAAGCTCTGTGTGTGTGCATGTGTTGTTGTGTCCCAGATTCTGTGCTTTGCAAAAACCTGCACCATCCCATAGATATGCCCTGATTGTGGAAGTTTTTAAACAAACACCAAGAATTTGTTGTGATAAAGCAATTATGCTGCACATTAGAATTCCTCTCTGTATAGGAGGCTTCACAGGTACATGTTTGTCTGACTTGTACTGGTGCTGATTTTATTTATTTATTTATTTATTATTTCTTTCATGGTTGAAATTGTTTTTTCCTCGTGGTCTTCAATTTTTCTTTCTTTTTTTTAAAACATATCTTTGTCTCTCCTCTCTGTTGAATTTAAAATAATTTTAAATACTTGCATTCATTGCCAGTTGTCTTTCAGGTGATATACATGAAATCCTCTGTTAGGCCTGAACACTTCTGACCCTTTTTTGGGGGGGAGGGGGGCGGGGAGGCGGAAGATTTATATTATATGTTTTTCCTTTTAATCCCTTCAGATTTGGAGGATTATTTAGAGAACGGCAAAAGAGATGAACAGCTTGCTTGCTTTGGCTAGGTCCAGTTTATTCAAACAAGTATTGGGACCTTTGAATTGCCAAGCGTGAATTTACGGAGTTATCTTTCAAGATGTACATTGGAGTTCTGCACCCAGCCAGTTTATCTTCATCTGGAGACAAAGGGATATTGCCTTGGAAGAGTGCCATGGTAAGGTTACATACAATTCATTGGTTAAGATATCACAACCGTGTGCCTACGTTTCAGAGACATCTTGAATAGCTTGACCGCAGAGTGGGAACGTACCACAAAGCATGGTTGTGGTGCCTGGTCGGTGACCAGTTGACATTGCGCTAGAGACTGAACAGACATTGCCCTCTGCGAGTCTGGTAAGAAACTGAGCAGCAGCAGTTCAGCCGCCTCTTCGTGGGGAGCCTGCTGTTGGTGTCAACTCTAGTACTGCAGTTAGGACTCCAGAATGAGATGGGAGGGGAGCAGAGAAGGCAATTGCATAGCACAAGTGTGCTTGCTTGTGCCTGTTGCCAAGGGCAAATGAAGGAAGAGCTCATTCATTGCTTCTTTTAGGACTCCAGCACGAATGCGGTGCTGTGACTGACTTCCTGCAACCTGCCAGCAGCAAGGATTTATGCAAATACTTGAGTTTTACCGTTAATCCACCTGATCTTGACCTCTGAAACCCTTTGTTTTCTGCTACTTGTCTCTCTTAATTCCAATTGCACTTAAAATGATGGTGTGTCACATACCTCTTTTATTACTAAATAAATCCAGGATATACACACTGACAGAACTAACATGCATTGTTGTGATGAAAGCTCTTTGTTTCCTTGGAAGGAACAACCTGTCTTTGTTTAAAATGAAAAGCCCAGCAAAATCCTGGCTGTTGGAGTTGAGATAGCATCATATTCTGCATTTTGTTGGACTTGATAACTTTAATAAAGGCAAATGACAAAAAGTTAGGTGCTGTTGAAGTCAAATCACTGCCTGAATTAATACATGGCCAGATCCAAATGTGAATTAATGGACAGAGGTATGTGAAGGGACATCTAAGCCTCCCACTTTGCTCAGCAGGCCCATAACTCAGGAAATGTGCAAGTTTCTGAAGCATGATGGACCTTAACCTGAAAGTACCCAGGGTAATGTTTGTAGACAAGTGTAGTAACGTCTCAGCAACAACAGGTTTCATAGAATGGTAAGGTTGGAAGGGACCTCTGGAGATCATCTAGTCCACCCTCAGCATAGCCCATATGGGGATTGAACCCGCAACCTTGGCATTAGTGGCACCACACTCTAACCAACTGAGCTAAAGCTGCCCCCTTGAGCAGTCTGGCATCAGCCTTGCCCTGTGTCTCCTCGGTTACTGGAAGGTAGGCTCTTCTCTCCTTGAGTCACTCAGGAGCTTGATCAGACCACACCGAAAACAACCCATATATCTAATTTATAGAAATTCAGTGGTAGACAGAAAATGCTTTTCTTAGTAGTGTTAGGCCTCAGCCCCCTCTCAGCTGCCAGCAGGGAGTCCTGTGTTCTTCGGCTCCCTGCCGTCTGTCTTCATTTTCCTTAAAGCAATCCAACAACAGCGGCTGAAGCACTTGCCCACATGAGCCCTGCAGTGCTGTGAATCACAAACTTAGGTTTGAATACTTATCCACATTTCAGCCTGTCTCCAGCAGGAGGGTGGATGTGTCGCAAGGGAAGCGATGCCTGCCTTCAAGCAGGATGGCGGATCTTGTGGTGAGAGTGTTGTGTGTATTATACGTCAAGCTCGAGCTTGTGTTGCAGGTAAGTGACTCTCAAGATTGCAGTATTATCAGTGACAAGCTTCATTCCCACCATGACCTTTTTCAACTTCCGTGGTTTGTGCTAATACGCAAGGCTGGGACAGCGACTGAGGCTTCAATTGCTCTAGATGCCTGCCTTTCCAGCTGATTTATAATTACCTTCCTATCCAAACACTTAAGAATCATCCCTTTAGTTTAACCAAAAAAAAAAAAAAAAAAAAAAAAATCCTAATCAAGTTTCTCATTTATGGCAGTTGCTTTTTCCAACCTGCAGCTTGCAATTAGAGCAGCTAATCAAGCTTAGAAAGGAAAGCAGAATTAAATATCTATCATTTACCTCTCTCCAGTGTCAGCTGCCCAGTTTTTCATTTTTGCTGCCTGCCTATCTTGTGCTCAGGCCAAAACCAACTTGTTCCCAAACTCCGACGTATGCTTTTTGTGAGAACAAAGCATTTCTGTTTGGTGCAGCCGCTCCTATGCCCTTCTGATGGCTCCCCTCTCCAGCAGCAGTGAATTGTAGGTTTTGAAGGAGGCATTCCCAGGTGCACCAGCTTTGTACACAGGTGTGGTTTGACAGCAGTCTGAGAAGTTTGTGCTGCTCATCAGAAGGGGCTGCTAAGGGTCAACAAGAAAAAAAAATGCTGTGGAGCATAATGAGCAAGTTGCAGAAAGACAAGCTTTTTTTTTTTTTTTTTTTTTTTTCCTTTGATGTCTTGAAATTAGAAATGCAAGAAAGCACTGCAGTGGTAAGTGTTATGTGCAGTGTTAGCAGTCTTTGATTTCCTGTTCCTGTATAGCTAAAGAATTTATTCTGTAGCTCAATTTATTCTGTATCTGTATTCGATACCCAGCTTGGGCCCATTATATATAAGCCAGTCCTGTGACATTGGTGGAGAGAGGGGAGGAGGGAGCAGTAGCAAGGGTCCTTGCAAGTCTGTGCCTTTTTCCAGTCTGTTTCTGTCTGAATCTCGGCTTAGACAAACACCAAGCTTTTTTTTTTTTTTTTTTTTTTTTTTTTTTTTTTTTTTTTTTGTACGAACTGGAAATATTTCTACTGCCTCCATCTGCCCTGCATAATATGGCTGTGAGAAGGTTGGAGATGGGCAAGGATGAACTCTAAAAGGCCTGAAGGCCAAAACTTTAAAGGTGGGCTTAGAGGATGAGAGGAGAAGACTTTCTTATCTACGAGTTTAAAGCAGGAAATACAAATATCTCATTTAAGCATCTAAGTGCAGTGTTAGCAATGCCCCTTAGTAAAGCAACAGATCTTAGGATTTTCTAGCAGTGTGTGTCATGGGTCCTTCGTGCTGTTGCAACATAAATGATCGTGAAACCTCCCAGCAGAAGTTTTTGGATGGCTTTCCCTTACAGAAAAGGAGAGCGGGTACTTGTGAAAAGCAGCTGGTGTAACTGCCAATAGTTGGCATAGATGCCAACTGGTGCTGAAAAGAACAGTTTCTGGGTCCAGAGCAGGACTAGGACCCCTCTGTGCTGCGCTGTCCAGGGAAGAAGTTTGCAGGTTACAGTATTTGTTAATCAAACGTGGTTTTGTTATGCAAAATGTTCAAGGAGCAATAAGGATTGGTTTGTCTTAACAGCTGAGTTTCATGATTACTGTGAGTAATTTTGGTTTTGTGGCTGAGCGAGGAGGTCTGGCGTAGTTTTTAAGAAACTTCTTTCCTCCTTAAAGAGACAGTTGATTATGATACAGTATGGCTTACCTCAAAAACTATGTCTTGTTTTATCCTGCTTGATTTGTAAGCCTTTTTTTTTCCCACTCCAAATGAACTGCCCCTTGTCCCATATTACCAGCCAGCGTAATCCATGCTGACTTTTCCCTGGATCTGGCTGCTGCTCAACAATGGATTACTAAATTACAGTCTGTTTGCAACTCTGTGTTGTTAATTTGACCCTTTTGTGCTGCCCATGTAAGTGTCTATAGGATTTCACTGGAATTGTCTACAGGAAAGTCCTGAGCACTTTTTCCGTAATGGCTTACACTTGGTCTGGATCTGAAATTTCTCCTAGTTTTAAATTTGTGGGTGTTGGAGGAGATGTATGTATCCCTGACAGGAGAATTGATAAACACAGGTGGGTCTGTGGAGTTTTATGCAATTGTGTCAAGGCAAATCCAGTCAAGTGGTCTGTAAAAGCAGCGTGGCGGTGAGCTCTTGGTGAAGTCCATAAGTGAAGACTGCTTTTCTTGTAACTGAGCCTCGCTCAGAGTGAAGAAATTCCTGCATTTGCAGAAGAGAATGCAAACGAGAAGCAGATGTGTAGCCCCATCTAGTGTTCTGGTGTGAATATTGCTACTAACCTATGATGAGGACAGGCTCAGGGCTAGTTCCTCCTAGATCTGAAAAACGTTTCTGAAGATCTGGCTGAAAAAAATCGTTAACCACTAGCACAGTACATCTGTGCTGGCCACTAGAAGTTAAGCCTGAGTTGAAGGCCGTAAGTGTGAACTGCTTTTCTTGCTCAGTATGTGAAATAGGGACTCTCTCTATGCTGAGCGCTAAATACAGTTAGCTGTTGGCACAACCGCTATTCAGCAATCAAGTGTTAAAAGTGATGCAACTGCAGCTGGCAGCTATCGCTATGCCTAGGCCTTGTAGGCTCCAAGAGGAATCAAAGTGGTTTTCTATCTGATAACATTTTCTTAGCTTTCAAATTCAATTTCCTTCACCTTCATATGCATGAATGTAGCTCACATGAGCAACTCTGAGATTATAGGCTAGGGACCAAACTTGGATTTAAAATATACTTTATTATCAAATTGGGAGCAAAAAAAGGTTAAGGCCTTCTCAAAACTCCATTGTTAAACTCACTCCCCCTTTTGTACAATAGCAGTGACCCCATATGGCAACTTAAACTTCCTAGATGTTTTTATTAATAATGAAATTTATTTCTAATAATGTTTCTGTATCACCTTGCCTTAGATTCAAAGCCTGCACCAGCTGTCTGAGAATTGGGCCAAGACAGAGTTCCGAAAACTTAAAAGATCATGGGTGCCCGACTTGATACCCACTTGTCCCTTGGTTATGACAAATCATCCTAAATTGGGCAACCAAAAAGCTGAGAACGTAGGCTAGGTGGCAGATGCATCTTAGTGGTTTTAGATGAAGGCAGTATAAAGTGACAGTCAAGACAGGCAGTAATGGGGTTTCTTTCTGTGTTGTAGTAGCTTTGTATGTCATTTCTGGAGCTCAAGTGGAGATGAGTCCACTTCTCTAAAGAAATGTCTTTAGGGGTGATGGCAGTCTGCGGGATGCATGTTTTTAGAGCACGTGAGGCGGAGACTTGAGGGCATGTGGCTGTATCGCAGCCTTTTAAAACTGTTTCACAGACCACTACCTTTCTGGAGATATTTATGATTTTTAATAGTGTGTCAGTGTCCTAAATATTAGTATCTAGTGCCCACTGGAGATGCTGGTTATCCTGTCTAGCCCCCAGATGCTGTTCTTTAAGGATACAGGTCTTTTCTGTGCCCTATGTCTGTATCTGTTAACCCATACAGATACCCTGAGGCATCTCAAATGGGAAGTGCACGCCTGTGGCAATTAAATCCTTCCTTGTAGCATGTCGATAAAGGTATTGATGATTCTAGGAGTATTTTAGATGTGGTTTGAAAAAGATGTCGCACTTACTGAATTCCTAGTGGAAATCTGTGAGAGTGTCCGGAGACCTAGACAAGCTCAGATCGGAGACCTAGACGAGCTCTTTTGTTTGAGAAATAACGCAGTCTTGCATATAAGATGGTTTAGGATATTTTCATGTGTGACAAATAGGAGATTTGGCTTTTTATTAGGCAGGGTGGTTTCTATAGCTGTATCCAGAGTCTGGAAGCAGAGGGTTACAGAAGCTGTGGCCCAGGTAAAACTGATGAGTTTGTTGCTGTGCTTGAGGTGAAACTTCAGGCATGGGTCTTGTTCTTGGAGACAAGTAACAGCCAACTTGAAACAGTCAAGAACAAGCTGTATCAAACCAGTGTCCTTCTGTTGGAGGCCACAGAGGTTTCAGAGATGGTAAGATATGCCCTTAGAAAGGTTTTTGCTAGTGTTTCACAGAATGTTATCTTAAGCAGCTCAGGGAAACCTGATTTAGATGAAACTTCTCTAATGTGAGTGCACAACTGGTTTGAAAGGGTGTGCTTAGAGCAATTTTTGATGTTTTCTTTCTATTTGCCAGAGAACCAAGAGGATTCCTTGAACAGGGCTCTGACTTTTGTCTATTCAGTCTTTTGTGTTAATGATTTAGTGACAGAATAAGCAGTATGATTCTCAAAAGTGTGGATAATGCCAAGCTGAAGTAGCTTAAGTTTAGAATTCAAAATCTCTTAAAAGTGCTGAAGTGATCTTAAACTGAATGTCATTTGAGAATAGCAAGTGGGCTGTCACCTGCATGATGATAAGGTGAGGGTGATGAGTGATAGAGGGGAGAAAAACCTGGGGGTGTTACTGGATCACAAACTAAAATGAGGCAGCTGGAGTGCTGAACAGAGGGCTCGAAAAACTCTTCATGCTCCATCTGGTGTTCATGAAGGCTTAGCTAAACCACAGGCCTTGTGGATCAGAATGAGAAGGATCCAAGGGAAAGAATCAGGAGGATGGTGACCAGAATGATGGTTAGCGAATGTTACTTGTAACATTTTGTCAATAAATGCCTCTTTATGTCCTTTGAGGCTAAAACCAGGAATTACTGAGCCTAATTTTATAATAGTGTAGGTTATGTTTAGGCTTGTAGGTAGATTAGATTAGACACTATAAGCACTTTTGGGGCTAGGTAAGAGCTGGATTTAAACAAGGAAGGTATAGACCTGCAAGGAATGGAGGACGGGTTAGACAGATGTCTGTCAGGAACGATGTTGGATTTACGATCTGACTAAGGGTGGACTAGCTTCGTTCCGATTCCAGCCTGAAGGACTCTGTAGCCTTTTGCCTGGATCTGTAGTACTCTGCACTGGGGAATTGATGAGGAATCGCTGGAGAGAGAAGGAAAGGTGGGAGGATTTACCTCCTCTTTTTCCATCTCTAGGAAGGGCAGAAGTTCAGGATGGGATTTGCTGGAGATAGCTTGCCCCCATCTCCATGAGAACAGGGTAGGGAGAAGATGTAGATCCCATGGAATATCGCAGTCTTTTCTGTGTCCTTTGGAACCATGTTGGCACTTTGACCTGTCCCCAGAACATGCTGCCAGAGTTACTATGTAAAGATGCAGCAATGACTGTTCTGAGCTCAGGGCTGCTAATGAACTGCCAGACTGTGACAGTGGGGCAGGGGGGCAGTAGAAGTTATTAATGCCTCTACTTTGTTTATATTGGAAAAGATTTGACTCGAGAGCTGTTAAGTGTCTCTACGTTTAGGTTCCTGCCACCTGCCCTGTCCCTTCAGTTGTCCTTTCTGACCTATGTATCTCTTACTGTGCGGTAGCTCATGTAGGAAATTAGTATAACAAAACCTGATGCAAGACTTTGTGAAAGGAGAAGGTGATATTTATTTTATACAAAATCGATTTCAGTCTTACTCTCACTTCAGCACACTCACAAGCACAAAGATATGTGTCCAAACAGTCTGTCCTAGTTGGCCTGTGTTAAATGCAAAGGGCAAAGGATGCTAACTGTCAAGTCTTCATCATATTGCTTGAGTTCATGTCTGGTAACCATGAACTGATTTATGGACAGGTCTTGTATATCATTTAGGAGTCAAGCAGTTACTATGATGTGGTCCTTTTGCTTCAGATTCTTGCTTACTTCATCCTCCATGAATCTTAAACATTTCGCTTTGTTGCTTCCTTTGGATGTTTTTTGAGCTATAGCCTCTCATCATCTTCCTCTTATCCCAACCAGAACGGCACATTCAATGTGGTGCAATAGTGTTGCAGTTCTCCTGCTATCGGAGTGCAGGTCTGCTAGCACATCACCTATGTTTTGATTTGGTTAGAGTGCAAACAACACACTTCTTAGTGTTTCATTGCTGCCAGTTTTCTTTTTGGATATTGATACAGGCCATTTATTTAATCCTTTCTCCATTGCTTCTTCAGGTGCTTTTATACACATTTAGACTCACACTTGATCTAGACCAATTTGAATACTCTTATTGATCTCTCCAAGTTTAGCTTTTTGGGGGGATAGGAGTACCATCTTTGAGTATGTTTGTACAACTCCTAGCACATAGGACTATGATTCCAGTCAGGACTTCCCAGTAGCCTTTAATAAGGAGTTTGCTGTAAGCTATGCTTTTGTATTGGTAGAATCTGAAAGTCTTTTGTTAAAAATGTATATATGGTAATATGAGGGCACTACTTAAAATGCTTGTGTGTGCACAGTGGCATGCACAGACAAATAGATGGGACTGCATTTTATATGGGCTGGAAGGAGGAGAGCTGTGGTCTTCTTTCCCTCTCCCCAGTCAGTCTGCATGCAGTGCATGTATAGACACAGACAAAAAACTGAGCAGAGCATCTTGCCTTTAATGGTGGTGGCCTTCAGCTCCAGAGAATACAGTGCCAATCTTCGATGTACTACCTTTAGAGAAAAGTTGTCTGTCTTTACTCTCCCTGTAGAGGTGTTTAGGTTTGTTCCTCTTCCCACTCTGCTGCTGGTTGCAGGGAGCACAGTTAGAAACCACCTAACGATCTGGAGTATTTGCATTTTTCCCCCTGATTTAGTAGTGTTTAAGTACATTTGGGCAAAGGGAAGTTCTTCTGTTCTCTCAGCCCACTCCTGCATCCTAGGACCTGGAAGGGGAACAGTGTGGAGCTTGAATGCACACTAGCAGTCCAAAAAACACCATGATCCTTACCAGATACTTTGAATCTCTGAGGGTCTGGCACAGAACTTTGGAGATAAGAGTCAGGGTCTCTACCACGTTCTGCCCTGGTCCTGTTTCACCCAGCTTGTGAAGAAGAAACTCGTGACCTTGATGGTCCAGATCTGGTGGTGTTTTACAGGACTTGTGAGGATACCACATGGTTCCCCCTGTAAGCTCGTGTTTCTCCCCTGCTCTGTGCACCTTAATGTTAAGTACTTAGTCACAGAGCAGGAGAGACGCAGTGGCATGGAGCTGCCTCTGTGCAATCTTGCAGGGCCTTTCTTGGAACACGGGACCCTTCTCCTCCCATTTGAGATCAGAGAGCACTCTGAACTCAGGAATGAGCTTTCCTTTGAATGCAGTGTAATTGGCTCTTGGCTCAGTGGCTGCATCTACAAGCCTTGCAGAGATGCACTCAAAGGTGGTCTCAGCGTAGCAGGACTTCTTGCATCCTTTGACTGACAAGCTTGAAGCTCTAGCTACAGCTGGAGGCAGAACCATGGATCTGTTCTCCTGGGATTCTCAGAGCATTGTGGTTTTATGTCATCTGAAGGAACGTCCCCTATACTTTATTCCCTTCCGGCACATGAAATGGAAGAAGGTGTTTCACACACAGATTTTATTATGCATCTTAATTCCACTGGGTATGGAAGAATCTCATCTGTGGCAACTGTGGAAGCACACTTGTAGGTTTACTGATGCTTTCTGCCAAGCTTGAATAGCATGATATGTACTATAATCTAGAAATCTTCCTCCTTGTTGTTTTATAAGGTTTTGTTGAGGGGATCAACAAGTGTTTCTTGTTGAAGGCTGTTGATCACAGCCTCTGAAAGCTGTGATCAGTGGGACTACTTGATAAAGTTTCAGCTGCCGCTGGGAATCTCTGTGGTGAGTGTATGGTGCTACTTCAGTCAAATTCGTGGAAGCATCTTCAGAGTTTCCTGGACTCCTTGTTTAGCTCTTCTGTGCTCATTAAGGACTAGAACCAGTTGGCTCTTGCTAATTTAAAGCAATGGAGACTTGCAGCTCCCGTTCTGATCCCCTTCTGCTCCCTCTCCTCCCTCCCCAAGCATTCTCCCTCCTCTTGGTGTGTCTATGGGCTTGTCTGGAGCAATATGTTATCGACTTCCACGCGGTCCTCTGTAACTGGAGTAGCCTCCCATGGAGGAGTGTCTGCTGGCATCAGATGAAGCAGCTGTATGCTTGGATGTCTGAAATGCCAGCACTGAGATTGGGGTCAGCAGACTTTTGGGATTCTCAGAAATGCACTCTGTTCAAATCTGTCCTGGGCTTATTAAAACAGCTCTGGAAAGAGCTTGATGTGTGGAGGGCAGGCACAGCCGAGGCTTTGTTGTTCTGAGACCTTGCACTGCAGTGACCTGTGTTGGCTATTGTTGACCTTGCCTCCTCCTGTTCTTTCTCCATCCACTGCTAGGCTGCAGAAAACATGTTTCTTCTGTTTAATTTTAGGTCAGTGGCCTTGCTTGTTTTCAGAAACAGTCTTTAACCTATGTCATCTGGAGGAATCTCACTCCTTTTACTTTGCAAACATTTTGGGGGTATTTGCAATGCTGATGAAAGTACCAGCTACCCAACGGCCTTATGGAAGTGCTTGGTTGGCATTAGGGAGTTGGAGCAGGGCTGCCTAGACTCCCATAGCTGTCCAGCAGTTAATATATTCTTGGCACTGGCAATCATCTTTTGCTATTGTAATAGTGTCATGATTTACATGGTCCTGTTCCCCATCTGTATGTGCTACTTTTCTAGTTGGGTTTTTTACAGAATAATGGTCAAGTCTCTTACTTGTAACTTTCCTTTGGAAGATTTTTAGGGGCTTTGGGACATCTCTAGCTTCATAGGCACTTTTGTACTCAGGAGCTGTGATGGTTACCTCTGTATCTTTTGCAGGGTGCTGTGCTTGGCCTGACTGAGCCTGGGGAACATCCTACAACTAGGGTAGAGGCAAGAGGTTTATCTTGGGGGAACTTTCCTTTCTCCAGTCTCAGAGGAGAAGGTGAACATTGCAAGGTTGGACTTGAAGAATGTTTGAGGTATCTTAGAAATTAGTCTACTGGTGATTCATGGGAGGAGGAGACTGCTCAGTTCGTTTGCAAAATGCTGACACCCTTTGCCATGGCTTTTGGAGGATGATTGCTCTGTCAGCCCTGCAAACATTTGCCTTTCCAAGCCACTCAGCCTTGAAGTGGCATCTGCTTCACTGGTCTTGAAAGCAGAGCAGAGGCTATTAGAGCTAGTGCTGACATGAGGATTCTAGTCAAATAAATTCCCGAGCTGTTCATCCTGTCTGAGCTTAGAGCACTTTCCTTTTGCTTCTACTCTTTGTAAACTTGACTGATAGTATCAGATTTGGTACTACAAATCTCTACATTTCTCTAAATCCCTGAGTTGTTATAGTTAGACCTTAAGATCTTTGTCTTTAGGGAGCTATGATGACGATACATTTTTGGCAAAAGGAGCACAGAGAGGGGAGTACCTGTACCCATTTTCCAGGGAGTTGGACTAATGCATGGGACTCTGTCCAGCCTGACTCAGTCTTCTGTAACCCTCTGGAGAGAGTTGGAGGATAACAAAATGCTGAAATGTCCAAAATCATGGCTGGCCAGGATGCATGAATCAACACAGACCAGGTAGTCTAGAGAAGTCTATTCAAAGGGTTAGTGATTCCCCTGTTCCCTTTGCATCATTCTGGGGAAAGAACAAGAAGTAACAGACTCAAACAGCATCCTGAGAGATTTAGGTTCAGCACAAGAAGATTTTTCTAATACATGATTAGAGAAGCGCTAGCATAGATTGTACAGGGCGGCTGTGAGATCTTCCAATATTGGAAAGTTCTGAGACTGAACTGAGCAAGCTCCTGTCAGGACTAGTTCAGCTGTGGGGCAGGGATGGATTTGGATGCCGCTGTGGAGAAGAGAGTGTTCTTTCCAGCCTCTCTTTCTGCCCTTTTGGCTCAGCGTGTGACATTAGACACTGATGCTAGGGTTGCAGTTACTCAGCTTTCCTCCTACAGCGTTTTTAACTAGTCGCAGAACACACTGTGAAAAAGCAAAGCGTAACCATAAAACTGGGTTCTCCTTTGTAGCTACACTTGATGTGAGGGGAGGAGGGAATTGCGAGCCCTTGGTTCAAGAGCTGTGTGTTGAACTCTACTCAGCCAAATTAGAGCATCTCTAGGACTGCTCTAAAACTTGCAATCCTATCCTGCAAAACGTGCCTTATTAGTTTGTAAAGGCTGTAGTTGGAGGTGCATTTTCAAGAGCACCAGGGCTTTGACCTCTCTCTCTTTTTGGCTAGGGAGCTGGAGTGTAATTTCAGGAGAGGAAATCTGGGGACAACATGAGATTCCACATTGTGCAAACTCAACAGAAGTAGAGGAGCTCAAAAACTGGAGTTGGGATTTATGCTGCAGACATGGAAACCTGCTCTCTTCACTTCCCTATATTTTCTCTCTCTTTCTGTAAAAATAATGTGCGAAACCTGGAGAAGCCAGCTGGAGCTAAGGGATGATGGACCCTGACACTGTAAAATATTTCCCTGCTAAATCCTGCCTGTAGCCTGCTCAAAAGGGATTTACTCTATGGCTCATTGCCCTCTCAGATGGCATTTTGCTTCAGCTGCTCCTTGCACCTGCGGCGGTGGTGGCAAGTGGAGGAGCTAATACTGTGAAGCCTGCAACACAGTTGTGGGGAGCAGCACTGCTTGTCATCACAGTAGGGTGTAAACTTGCCCATCGATAGATGTGGCAGAAGTATCTGCAATAGATAATGGTCCTGAAGAATGACTCTTGTGTTTGAAGTACCTCTGCTTTTCTCTTCCAAGGTTTTCCCCCACTCCAAATTTTCTGGTCACTGCATTATTTCCATGTTTATTTTGAGGGAGTAGAAGAGAGGAAAAGCTTAATTGGTTAAAACACTGGACTGGAAAACCAAGGCTTTTTCCCTAGCAGCTTGTCTCTGAGCCTCAACCCTGTCCTTGGCTGTAAAGGGATTGCATGCATACTACTTCTGGTTTTGTTTTGCAGTACTCTCGTGTATGGGACCCTATCATGTCCAGTGACTGGAGTGTCTTCTTTGCTTGAACTATTTTGCATTCTCTTTGCAGGTAGGCTAAGGGCAAGTAGTGCCTGGACATTATGTCTGATTACTGCGAAGAGAAATGAGAGTTTCTGCGGGGATCTGCTAGGTGAACTGAATATGTCTGCCCCTGTTCCCATTAGCAGGGATCTTTACAGCGCTTGTCTCATGTTTGTTTTTGAAATATGAGCTTTTCCTTCGCTAATCTTCCAAGCTTTTTGTGACTTATTATGGGGAACTAGCCTGTTCCTTGATCTAGCACATGTATCTGTCAAGTCTCTTCTCCTGTACTCTGGACTGCTTTGCTTGCTGCTGGTGAAGGTTGTGGTGGATTATGGCAATGCTGAAGACATCTTTTGGGCCTTTGCTCCAACTGACATTATTTTGAGTTCTCACCTTTATTAACCCCAAGTTGATTCCTGAGCCTCTGTGGACCAGACAGGGATAAAGTCTCCAGATTAATGCAGATACTTAACTCCATGTGAAAAGTTCAATTCTGGATTCCTACCCCTCTCCTCAATCTCCCCAATTAGGGATTCCAAGATCAGCAATTTACTGTCATTTCTCTTGTTCACAAAAGTTGCTATAAAACGATCACACTTGATAGTATAGAAACCTCCTGATATACCCATGAAGAGATCCTAATGTTCAACCCAGCTGCTGGCAATCATCAGCATGTAGAGCTCCAAATAAAATACATTCCTGTAAGACTTTTGATCCTCTGACAAAGATGTTTCCCAGTGTAATGCTGCAATGAAAAGTATAAGCCAAGAACATAACATTTCTTAACTAGCAATCCTAGGAATACTGCTGCAAAATGCAGGAGCAAAATAAATACACCTGGAATGGTTTCATTTTGGTTCTGACTTTTCATCTTCTCGTGTGACTACAATAGCTATTTAGACAAGAATTAATGGTTGCTGAGTTCATTATCTCATTAATGGGCTGCATCAAAGGAAGAAATAGGAACATCATAGGAAGTGTAACGTGCCATCTGTTGGGACTTTCAGCCTTGCCATGAATAGAAGAGGAAACCCCCAGCCAGAGGTATCTCCGAAAGGCAGCAACCATCCCTTCTAGTACCAACTCCTCTTGAAAGAGAGAGAGGATGTGCAGGTGTTATGTTACATGGAAATAGGTCGAGAGGGAGGCAACCAGGTGTTAGTGCCTATCATCCACAAGGATGTCACCCTGCAGCTGGTTCCTGGAGGCAGCCTGGAGGGCAAGGGGGAATGGTGAGCTGCCCCTGAATGCCTTCGAAGAGCACTTGAGGAAATTTTGGTTGTGGCCTGACTTCAATATGAAAGCAGTTTATTTTTTACTGATTTACCTTCAAGCAGGCATACCAATGGTGAGCAATCAAGAGGGGATGCAACTTTTCAGTGTGTTACCTTAACTGTCTAGCCTGCACCTAGCTTGCACTTTTTTCTTTACAAGTGATTGCTATTCTTAATAATTCAACTTTTTGGTCATATACTTCTTCCCCCTCCTTTCCCTCTTTTTCAATATGTTTCTTGAAGGAACGAAGTTTATGCAGTGTGACCTCTGCCCGTGTGCATGCTCAGTGTGCATGGTTCCCCATGCAGCTCCTGAACCCCCTGGCCAATCTTAAATGTGTTTTACAAATGAGGAGTTGTCAAAAGTATTACAAGTCCATAAACAATGTGAAAGTATGTGGCTTGGGTAGGGATGAGGAAAAAAAGGTAGGGAAACCTCAGTCACATCCCCTCTCTTCTGACTGGCTAGCCCTGGCTGAAATATGGTTTGGGAATCAAAGGTTGCTTAATTCTGCTGCTCGCAGATCTAAACTCTTCACCCCCGACACACACCTTGGTACAAATTTTAGTAGTGACTTTTATATCAAAATGAGGTAGCCTTCTTGTTCTACACAGAGAGATCCATAGCACACAGAGTAGGTCCAGTGACTTCTGCAAAATTCACCTGAAAGTGGATCTTAGTTTCCAGCTCTGGAGATCTTTTATAGTTATGGGATATTTAACCTGTTACCTTTTCTTAGCCTGCCATTAAGGTTGGCAATTAATCCTCAGTTTTGTAACATGGAAATGTGTGTGCGAAGGAGTGGCTAGACACTGCTAAACCATTTCATATACTAACAACATTGGGTTGCAGGGAACACAAGAAATAGAGAGAAAACTTGCTTTTTAAGCTACCAGTGCAGATTTCACTTGTGAGCTCTGGGCATACTGGATGTTTGCTGTCAGAACAGCAGGTTTTTTTTTGTTGATGTTGTTTGTTTTTGTTTTTTTTAAGAGTCCCTGTCCTGCAGCTATTTGTCACCTGAGATGATGGCTTCCCCAGCAGACCTTGAGGGATGTGTTGCATTATTGCTGCTCATCTGCTTCAGTGCACAACTGGCTTGCTTAGCTGCTGCTGGAGGACAGGCAAGCCAAGCTAAACGGACTGCCTGTGCTAGATCGGGTGAGGACTGCGCATGCGGTCTGCTTGTTGGTTCAGTTCTGGAGTCTAACATCTGGCAGAGTTGAAGGACAGTTTTAAGCTACTGGAGCTATTTCAGCATTGATTGAGCAAGCTTTGGAGATGAGTGCCTTTTGGTACCTTATGAGTGTGTTGCATGATGAAACCTCAGTGGAATACCCAGGGGAAGTTTAACAACCTGTGAAATACAGGATGTCAGGCATAATAGTTTAATATCCTTTCTGGCCTTGAGCTGTTCAAATTTGAGTCCTTGGTGCTAAGGGAAGTTAGTTCAGTATGTCTTATGCCTCGAGTTTAAAGGGCCACTTGAGCTACTGCTTCTGGAAGAGCTTTGTTTAAGGGATGCAGAGCATGATTCATGGCATTCTTCATTTTGCTTGAAAAGATTATACTTGAAATTACTACAGGGAATCTCTGCAGGTAAGAGAGACCTGGCAGATTTTATAGCTTCCTTTCTAGCAGTGAGCAAGCAACCTTGTGTTGGCATCAGGGAATTTAACCTGGCCTAATTAGATTATAATGAGCTGGAAGGTGTGGAAGGAGTCTTCTCACCATCTGTTGTCTCTGATGCTGCATTTGCTTTGTAGCAGAAGCCATCGGTTGCTTGTCTGTGCTCTCACTGCTGTGATTATATAGCTTGTGCTGCTGGTCTTTCAAAGCATTTTGAAAACAACACGAAAAAGGCAGTCCTGCTTACAGCCACGGTCTCCTTGAAGTGCCTCGCTTGCAGTTGGCTCCATTTTTCTTCCAGCAGACAAAGCTTAAGGGATATAAATCAAAAGCGACAAGGAAAGTGTTTGAAGCAGGCTACTTTAGAGAGCACATTGGGGAAAACCTCATAAAGTCCTTACTAGCAGCCAGGAGATTCTAAGTTTGGCTGAAAGACTGTGTCCCATAAAAGTTGCTGGGAGAGCTCTGGTGCTTTTCTTCCTCTCTGAGAGGAAACCTTTTTTCTGTGTCTCATTTGCTGCTTCTGCTGGTGCCAGATTTCACTGTGTAAATGAATTTCTTTTCCTTCACACCCTCAGATATATTTTCCATTAATTGCCACCCAACTCCATGGCCATTAGATCCTGGATCTTAAAGCTGAAATGGCCTCCTTCCATATGAAAGGGGGGGGGATGAGAAGCTACAATGCTGTGGGTTTCTCTTCTTTATCAAGGATGGTGTTTCCCAGATTCTCTGTTTAGAGAATTGCAGAAGCTTAGGAAAAATCCAGGATGAGGACCTAGCCTTACCACCAAGGGTTTCCTTTCTAAGATGAGCCAATAGTTGCTGCACTATCCAAAGTAAGGATCTCCCACTGTTTTATGTGATGGTATTGCATTTTTTATGTTGCACACCTCATTCAGTGGGCATCTGAACACAGTTTTCTCATAGAAAAGTGTGATGGTTCTTTGGAACTTCTTACTACAGGATGTTTCTAAAGCCAGACACTTAACCAAATTCAAAAGGAGGTCAGATATTTACATGGACAGCAACACTAGTCCAGACCTGTGAGGGATTATTCTAACAGATTTTAGAATGAATCTGAAACCTCCTGCTTTCAGGCCCTAAAACATTTCCGAATGCTTAGAGATTAGGAGGAGACCTCATGGGAGATAATTCCCTCATATCTGCCTCCTCGTAGTCGTCTTCCCATTGCTGTATGCTGGAGTAGACAGGTCTGATCCAGACCTTAATCCAGACTGGGTTAAGAAAGGGATGGAGAAGTCCAAAACCCTCCCAGAGAGTACTGCAAGGAGCAGACTAAGGTGTCTGCTTGGGGCTCAGGGTTCTCCACCCCTCAAGGTGAGGAAGAGAAAAGTACTTCTGATGTCCACCGTGTTATTTTGGCCCTGTATCAATAGCTGTGCCTGAAAGGGATGGAGCTGTGCAGACAACACTGATGAATAATGTGAGGAGTAAAATCCACAGCTGCCTGTGTCCTGTGGTGGTTGCCTCGCCCTGGGGAAAGGGGGAGGCTCCAGTTACTAAACACCAAGCTGGCATGCAGTTAAATGCTACTGAGCCTCTAATTCTCAAGCCAGCAAAGCCCTGGGTTGCAGTGAATCTATCTATCTAGCAATCACAGAACTAGAGATTGCTGTAATGGAAGTGTTTAGAAGACTGGCACATCAGGCCACTTTTAAACTGTAAAACTAAGCTTTAATAAATTCATTCATTAGCAGCATACTTCTTCCTAATGGGCAATTCTTACGCGATGTTAATCATCACTGCACACACAAAACTCAGCCTTTAGTAATCACTTTCAAAATTAGCGCTGAGATACGGTGTTAGCGGCTGCTGATTGCTGCTGGCTTTGGTGGTTCTTAGTCACCAAGGTCAAGGTGGTCAGGCTTGAGAGCTTGTGAGGAGCAAATGTGGAACCAAAGTGGGCTTATCCTCTTCTTCTCTGATTTTCTTCATGTATGCCTGATGTTTTTATGGTATTGCTGCACCCCACCCCTGAAGGGGCTACACCATCTTTGCCTTTTTGGTGATCCCATCCCTCACATCATGTAAAATTGTGTCTAGCTGTGCCATCACAGTGTTACAAAACGCTTGCATGCTGTTGCTAGTTGCTCTATTTTAGCATGCGTAAACTGGGGTTCAAGGCAAGTTAATATGAATTTACCCTATCTATGCATTTATAATTCATAGGTGTCACAGGCTTCTATATTGGCCACGGCTGCCCTTAGGCGTGGATGCGCCGGCATTGTAGCATCCCAATCTACTGGTCAGGTTTGGATTTTGTCTTTTCTGCGTAGAGTCTAAAGCTCCTGTAGGAAAATTTCCATGAAAAGAGTGCCTGATTTGCACCCTTCCACAATTCACGACTGTCTCCGTTCTCAGCCAAGAACTCGTGGTGATGGGATGCCCTAGACCCGCGCGGCTGCATCGGACGCACAGGATGATGATGATGATGATCTGCCCGGCAGAGGGCAGTGACACACAGACGTACACGCGTGCATGCACGCGCACAGCGCGCTCCAAATGCTGTTTTGCTACTCTTTAGGGCCTTTTAGCTGGGCATCACAAGCCAGTTAAGCTGTAGCATAAGTTGCATATTTAAATGCTTTGCTGGATCAGGCCAGGCTGCTCAGAAGCTGGCAGGATCAAGGCTTGGTTTCTCATTTCCTCAGCTGATGAGCAGTTTGCCTGCAGCTCCATCCCATAAAATCTGAGCTCTATGTGGGTCTTTAGTAAGGTGGGGGTAGGTTAAAGAAGTCTGTGCAGGATTCACAAGTCTTAGGGAGCACTTGTCTTTGACATAATTTATTTTGAGTGAATGTTTCTGCGGAAGTGAAAAAAAATATAAACAAAACAAACAATAAACCACCCTAGATGAAATCCAAAAGGCTTGTTCTGACCATAGATTTTTTTTTACATGGACGAGTACACCAAGATCTGCTTGCAGACAGAGAGCTCAGGAGGTGATGCCAGCAGAAAACTGCGGGCCTAAAATGTGCATAAATGTGCATTCTTTTTTATTTTACTAGACATTCCCTCTTCCCTCTCATTTCCTTGCTGGTCACAGATTCTGTCACTCAAAGCTTCAGACTCAGAAATGAAGGCACTTAACCAAAACCTGGATGTACTCAAGAGGAAAGAGACCCACTGCTCAGTGAAATTTGAAGGAGGAGGTTCCAAATAAAACATTCACTATTAGCCTATTAAAAATCCAGGAGGGTCTTTCTATAAAGTGACTGTCTCCCAGTTTGCCGTGAATATTGTGGTGTCCTTCTTATATGGAGACTATTGCTTGTAGCTTTCGAGACCTCACAAGAACAGGCCTGTTTAGCATTTAGATGGGAGACCTCCAAGAGCTCTGGGTTGTTGAGAAAACAAGTATTGGAGGTTCAATAAGTGGCATTTTCCTCTCTTGAGTCAGTGTTGAACAAGTGCCCATTCCAGCAACACAAGCTGTCGTTCTTTAGTGCTGTCATTCTGGCACCCAGAAACGCTAAAGACTTAAAGCCTGTCTTGTTGACATCTGATGCCCTGAAACATGCTGTGAGCCCTGAAGAGGAGCAGCACAGAGCCAGGATGTGGTCCTGTCACTCATGACAATGCCCAAAGGGACTGATGTGACCCTTGTGTTTGAGTTTAGAGCAAAAATTATTATTTTAAATGTAGCAACAGGTCAGGTTAGAAAATACTTGAGGAAGGAAGGCACTTTTGAAGGAGCGATTCAGATCTGTGTCTCTTTCTTCCTCAATAGCACCACGCTGACAGCAGCTGCTCCTAGCCAGTTGTTGCAAGGGTTGCTGGATAGCCTGCCTTTTCTCAAAGCACCAGCTGCTCTTGCATATCGCTTGCTCTCTTCTGAAAGGGAGATGTCTGTCCAGTCCATGTTTTATCCAGACCTCTCCTTGTGGGCTATATTATTGCTAATCTATGCCCTGACGATTCAGAGCAGAAGATGGAGAAGTCTGCAATCAGGAAAAACTGCAGCTGGAGAGTTTCTTCACTTGAGCAAGCTCTATGTCTGAGTGGAACAGGTTCCATGAAGAAAAAAACCTCATCTTGGTGAGGCAACAGAAAGCACTTTATTTGACAGAATTTCACTGTCTTGAATTTTTCCAATGACACCTGGAAAATCACCAGAAGCTGCAGATAAATTCCAAACTGGTTGTGCAGTAGAAGAATATGGAGCAGGAGAAAGTTTCCATATCAGAGCAAAGAGCCTGTGCAATGGGGATAATTTTCATTTTTCTGTGGATCATGTGCCATTTTAAAGGACTACAGGTGCAAGAGGTCCACGTGATGGCTCTGAGCAGGATCTCCTACAGGCAGGAGAGAACTCATAAGCCAGGAGTGGAGCTGGATGAAGCTCAGTTTCAGCTTTCTCAGTTGCTGAATAAAGCAGCAGAGGGTGATGCCTGCGCTTTCCTACAAGGCTAGAGGCAGCTGGCCTGCGAGTCCTGATCCTCGTCACTCAGTGACTCCAGGTGGTGCAGGGGCTTAAGCGGCTGGGAAGAGAAATTACACACAGAAGCATGTTAGCCTACAGAGGCTTCCCATCCGTGGGGAGTTAACCAGCGACTGCCAGTGATTCTGCGGGGGTTTTGTTAAAGTCCATTTCCATAGTCTATTTTTTTTCCACCTTAGGAAGAAACAAGGGACAGGATAATAGATTTTCCCTGGTTTCATCCCAGAGTGCTGTGAGTGGAGAGAGGTGCAGAGGCAGTAATGATGCCTGAGGACGCTTGGTGGAGGTTTTTCAGGGTCCTAGAAATTCTGTGTGGGCACCTTGAGCTGGATTTTTGTGTTTTAAAAGAGAGCATAATCTGTTGGACCTGGCTTTGGGGGATGCTGACAACACCTGGCAGAAGGGTTATGCTCCAATCAGAATGATTATATATGTTTAATTTGGAGCTGGAGAAGAACTGTGGTGAGTCCTGGGTCAGTGACAATGAAGTCTGGACTCCAGATGTGCGAAGACTGGCAGTGCAAGATGGGAAGGCTCTTTAGAGAAGAACATGTTGGAAGGCAGGGGGAGTGCACAGTGGGATAAGAGATCTCAAATTAAATCTTCAGCCAGAAAGGGAGGAATCCAGCAGCAGTTTTATCAGGCTGGGCTACTGCAGGAATTGCTTCAGCTGCAGGCCAGAGCTGTTGCTGAGAAATTGGCTCCCGCAGCAGGCTTATCTGATGGGTCAAGGGACGCGCTTCTGGATTTTGCAAAAGCAGCGCATCTGGACGCAGGGTGGCGAGGCACTGAGCCGGCTGGCTGTTACTTCGTGAGCTTTTGATGGTGCCCAGGGCTGAGCGTTGAGTTTGACCGGAGGTCGTACACGTCAGGAAGCAGTATTGCAGAGACAGGAGGGATGTGTTGCTGCCAAAAAGCCGCAGAGCATCTGTCAGTTTTGAAAGCTTAGCTGTCCCTATTGCTGTGCCCTGACGAACAAATGGGAAGGAGGTTCTGCAGCAAACGAGTGGGAGAGGCTCTTTACGCATAAAATGTCACGCTTGCGCGTCCGTTAGTCACATAGTCAGCTCATCAGATGTGATTTGCAGATGGCTGCAGGTCGGTGGAGCAGCAGGCAGCATTTTTTGCCGCAAGGTCGCCTCTCTGTGCATGGCCCCATCAATCGCTGTTGCAAGCTGCAGCCACTTGACAGGTGTTCAGTGTCTTCCGTGACCCGAGTTGTCAAGACCTCTGCGCTTGGTGCTAATGAGGGATAGATTTCCAGAGCAAAACCTAAGCATTTAGCAGCACTAGGTCTATCTATGTGGTGTGAGAAATACCTGGGACCAAAACGTGTTTTGAAACTTTTGTGAGGAGAGTGGCTATGGATAGTGACATTTTTAATGTGCCTCTCACTCTGCTTATGCTATTCTTTAGCTTATTTCATGGCAAGAACCATGCTTATTTTTAGATCTGGTATTTAAACATTTTCTTGTAAAGAAAAGCCTCAAAACAGAAGGAAAACCCAGTGCTATAGAGACAGGGAGAGCCTACAAATAAGCAGTGAGGCAACTTGCTAGCATGGTCCCTACAAATGTCGGGTATCTCCAGGAGTATGCAGCACTGGAGTGAATTTTAGGGATCTGAGTTTTCATTTGAGCACTGAAAATGCCTGTTATGTCTCTCTTAGGTGCTAAATATCTGGTGAATGCAGGTCATCAAAGGACATGTGCCTTTGAAAAGCCGAAGAGGGAGAGTCTAGCCCTGTATTCAGGGCAGGTTTTGGAGGGACCGTGATGAGGATGAGGACAGCTGAAATACTCTGAGCACTCTGTCTTCTGTGCCTTCAGTAAGGCAAAAAGACAGGTGGGGAAATAAATACACATTTGTATTACTGAGTGTGCAGTCCTTAGCTGGCTTGGAGGGGGCTGCTCCATTCCCCAAAGTTGAGAGCCATCTTGTTGGCTTGCAAGCTAACATCTATCCACAACTTGCTCGTTTCTGGGTGTTTTCAATCAAGCTGCTGGTAGAGAGCTCTCAGAATCAAGAATTCACCCCCTCTACAACAGTAATTTTTGATTATTGCTACTAATTTCAGCAGAGAGGCCCTGCAGCCAGTTGGCTTTAAAGATTCTCTGCTTCTCTCAGGTCTAGAGGGGTTTTCTGCAGGCCTGTGTTGGCAAACATCAGGATGAACATGTTACAGGCATGTGTGTGTAGGAGCACGTCCTGCTGTATTCACTTTGGTGATATACTAAAGGTTTTGGCCTAGGTTCACCTAAATAACTCACATGCCTAACTTCAGCTGCAGCTGGCCTGAGTTCCCTCTAAAGTCAATGGAGAGAGGGACAAGTTGCACTAGACCTTGAACCACCTTCTGGAGAGGTCTGCCTGTCTTCCTAGGCTATAAAGAAGCCCCAGAGCGGGGAGGCTCTGTCTAGGCATCCTGTTAAAATGCCTAAAGCTGAATGGGATGACTCCAGGCCCTTAATGCACTCTGTCGAGATTTGAAATTTTCCCCTTTAACTCAGAAAGCACTGGGTTCATGTTTCTGTTCCAAGGTTGTCTCATTCATACTGCTCATTCCTGCAGTCCTTGGTGTGGCCCAGAATCCCATTGCACAAGGTGTTGCACAAACACAGCCTGTTGTCATCCCACTCCCCGGGATGATCCAAGTGCGCCCGTGAACCTCATAAAAGTTCGGTTTGTTGTTATAAACTGCTGACCTTAGTGATGATAAATCCTGAGCGAAGCTCCAGTTCCAGGCACTCAGACTTGGACCCGAGGGGTGAACCCCACATCAGTCCCAGCTATTATGTCCATCTCCCTCCTCCTGCGCCTTGGTCCCAGGCCATAGTTGAGAGCGGAGGATCTATTAAACGCAGGTGTACTTTTTCAAGAGGCCTCCTAATGAAAAACATGCGTCTGACATATGCAATGCTGTACAACTGGAGAACTCAGACCCTGCACTGAAGACGTTATGCGTGATGATGTACGATCTTGCCTCTGCTCTGTGAACACCTCATTTGATTTGAAGCTCTCTTAACTCACCGGGGAGCTCCCAGGATAGCCTCTGGAGCAGGTTTCCAAGAGTGGGTAAGATGGGGCCCTTCCAGTTAGCAGGTGTGAGGCAAAGAGCCAGATGAAAACTCTGAGCATAGCAGGGAATGGGGCAAGCCCTTACAAGGGAATGTACAGTATGTTGGGCACACACATAC
Source organism: Rhea pennata (assembly GCF_028389875.1). Lineage (NCBI taxonomy): Eukaryota > Metazoa > Chordata > Aves > Rheiformes > Rheidae > Rhea > Rhea pennata. The sequence continues at coordinate 6,920,286 of NC_084666.1, forward strand.
AGTGTCTATCAGCAAGTACAGTAGCAGCCCAGAATAGTTTGGCTGGGTAGCACTGTATGAGAGAATAGTCCTGAAATAGGCTGATAGTCTTGATGTTATTTTTGTTGTGCTGGAAACTGTGGCTCTGACATCCTCCGTCGCTGCGGGCTCTCAGGTGGCTGCACTAGGGTGGGTTCCTCCCTTGGTCTCAACATGGAAAGTGAGGCAGCCTCCTTTCTGCAGGTGTTTCCCTTTCCGAGAGAAACGGTGAAGGGTTTCTAAGAACAAAAACAAGCTTGCAGCACTCTTCAAGGGAACAGTATGAAGCCTCTAGCCTACAACGCTGAAAGATCAGAGCCCAAAGAGAAGGCACAGAGGAATCCCACCTCCCTTCTGCACCGTATTGGCGTGTGGATTGCGGTGACAACTCAATTGCTGCAACACCCACTGTATAACTTCTGTCAGAGCCACCTTCTTGAAATTATTCTGAGGTTGTGAATTATTTTCCAAAGTGATTGTCTCCATCGGGAACTGAATTTTCTGAACAACGGGCAACCAAATTCCTGGTTCAGTCAAAGGCTGTCCCTAGAGCAACCCTAGAGTTGTAGCCCCAATCACTTGAATCTATTGAGTTCACAAAGTCTATGGAGTTTGCAAAGTCTATAGAAACATTCTGACCTCAGTGACCACTTGATAGCCAAAATCTGTGATTTTCATGTCCCAGCATCAGACAAACTTTACCAGGAAGAATTTGGACGTTCAAAAACAAGTTTTGCAGGAAAAAAAAAGGTGTTAAGACTAAAATCTCCTTTAGGTATGTTGGGAGGAAAGCTATGCCAAACTTCATATATGAAGCAAACTGTAACCTATCAGGTCCTCAAAATGAGAGTCACTCTTACAAGACGATGATAACTGCCAGGTTGCATGTTTCTGTGTTTTGAATAGAGATGAAATGGCAAAAGTTACTGTTACTAGGTCTCTGGGTGAATGTTTCTTTCATTGTATGTAAAAGATAAGCAAAGTGAGGAAATAGAGATTGAAATTCAGAGACTTGCAAGTCTTCAAATAGCTCCGAAGATTTATGCTTAAAGATATGGCAGAAACAACTACAGAAACAACTACAGGTCCCTGCAGAGGAGCTCCACTTTGGCAGTGAAGTGATCATAAAGAGAAGAAATGTCTCTGGGGATAGGAGTCTGCTGAGCTGCAGTGTGTGTTCCTCCAAAGCTCCTTTGCTTGCAGGTAAGACATGAAGGCATCGCCTGCTTTTCTCCTACATGAAGCAGTTACTCAGACAGAGCTGGAGTTCCTCATCTCCTGTGGCAGGATATGGAGGGAGAGGTCTTGCTAAGGCACTTAGGAGATGCTCCAGTGCCAGAATATTTAAGCATCTCATGTTCTTGTGATTCCCTTGTGAGGAAAGGGAGGCTGCTGTCCTTGTAACAGGGAACTGAAAAATAAGTGTGCTAGATGAATATGGAGAGAGAAAAGGCTTGCAGGGAATTCATAGGTCTCAGAAATGCCATATCTACAACTTCCCCGTCTTTTGCTCTTGGCATAGAGTTTCTTGGCTCATTTATTCTTGTCACTACTGTTAGCTGCTATGAATGATATGGGACACAAGAAGGAAAAATTGTCTTGAGCTCACCCTGCTTCTCAAAAAAAGTTGAGAAGCCAAAATGTTCCTACCTTTGCACCCAGCATCCAGGTTTCTCTTACAACTTCTCATCCTCTTGCAAAGGATAAAACCCCTCCCATGGCTCTTCCAGTGAACTTTCTGCCTGGAAACCCTGAAATTGTCACTTCGTTTTGAGCTTGAGGGGCCGGCTCTGGACTGTGTCAGGCAGCATGTCCTGAGATTTGAGGTCTTGAGAAGTGAGGGATAAAAAAAAAAGAAAAAGAAGAAGAAGAAATAAAACGCCATTTTTGTTTCATTTCCCAAAGGCCTCCTTAACACCATTTCATTTCAAAACAAAAATGTGTGAGAGCTGTGTGCTGGAATGGGAAGATGGTCTCTCTTCACAAGTGTGAGGTTAACTCCTGAACTTGTGTTAGTCTCACTCAGAGGACATGGTGAGCAGGGAAATTTCTCGGGCCATGCAGAGTGGTGAGGACTTTCAAATGTCTCCTGCCTTCATCTCCCTTGGGATGAGTGCGAACATGTTTTTGAAGTCTGCAAACCAAGTGCATGTGAGGTTAAATGTTTCTGGAGTAGATATTAAGCTTGTAATGCACAGGCTGTTGCACAGTTGATTATTACAGAGCTGCAAGAATGCATGTCTCTCTGTTGTTAAACAATTAAATTCAACTTTCTTCTCCTAGATGCCCTTGTAGATGTGGTGAAGCTTTTTGTGATCTTTTCAGCATCAGAAAGGTTGCGTGAAATGGCTCCTCTTCTGATGCTCCCCTATCCAGCATCTCTTAAATCTAATATAATTGCTCACATTTTCAGTCTCTGATGGCCAGAAAGATCCTAAAAGCACTTGAAGATGGTGGGCCTGAAGAGGAGCATGTGGAATTTATATAACATGATTCTGGACCTGTGAAAACAGCCATTGATTTTTATAGAACCAAATCATACAATGAGTGCTATGCTTGGTGACTGTTTTTGGGAACAAACTTAAATGTGTAGAGGGATTGAGAGCAAAATAAGAATTATAAATTTAGTAACAGACCTTTCACCTGCCCATCTGCCCTGAATTGGCTTTATAGATGGATTTTTTTAAAAATAATCGAATTAAAACATCCCCGGTGAACTTTCTCTATTAAATATATACTATATGGGGAACATATGATATGGGCTGTACCAGGAAGATTTTACTGGACTTAATTGGGATAACTGGCATAATATTGCCTGAGTAAAATACATGTGAAGGATGATGTAGCCCTGAAGTGTTTTCAGAATGAATCTGAGTTACAGTGCCTGTGTTATCTAAGGTATATTCAGGTTATGGTATACAGAGTATGCCATTTTGTGTATCTAGAATTGCCCTCCAACAGTTATTGTTATTTAGTCTTATGTCAATAGTGAGGGCTGATGGGCAATGTTCAGAGGTCCCTCAGGAAAGACAGCCTCTCCCTTTTCAGCTGCTATAATCCTCTATTTTACGCATGAAAAAGGCAGCAAACAGTAGATATTCTCTTTACCCACTCTTGGCTTTGCTGTGCATCAGGGTGAGAAGCCCAGCAACCTCCCTGGAGAGCACCACAGCAAATGGGACATGTAAGGTGAACTCAGCTGTGCAGGCCGGACTAGAGCCCCTGAAGTTGTAAATCTGTCTAAAGCACCAGGATGTCTGTGTGACCATCCTGCTGGGAAGAGGTACCAGACCATGGAGAGTGGGAGTGATACTTCAGAGGGCTGCACCTTTACCCATACCATGTGCATGCTGGAGGTAAACATGGGGCTGCGGGTCCATAGCTGCACCGCCGTGTGCTGCAAGCTCTGCTATGGCTTTCCTTTCAGTTGAACTCAAAGGGAAGGAGCTCTCGTTTTGCTCCACTCTAGGGCATTGCCAAAAGGTGCAGAGATCTTTCATGGAAAACAAGCAAAAGGGAAGGGAAAAAAAGGGAGAACGTGTTGGGGAATGAAAGACTCTCCAAAAGTGAATGCTCAGCCAGAAATGGGGCTTAGAGTTTGCACGGATGCTATTGCAGAAGTGTTGTCCCACTTTATTTGAGCATTTCTAGTTGGCCCTTTCTCTTCCCAGCAGACACTGCCGGGAAATGAGAACAAAACATACTTCAGGGGACAAAACCAAAGCGCCATAGTGGAACCAGCTGGAGACAGGAGCAGAGTGGGCCAGAGAGGGATGGCTGCCCCTCCGCCTTAGTCTAGGGAGTGCCAGGGAGCCTGAAGTGGTGGTTGCAGCTGCTGACCAAGGATGCACATGATATTAGTGGTTCTTGACTGAAGAAAGGTAAGTCTGACTTTTTTTATTTTATTTTTGTTTTTTCCACCTGGTCTTGTGGCGTGTGTCAGGCCTTTTCCTTACCTTTCCGTAGGATGAGGAGGCTAGTCCTACGCCTTTATCCTCAGGGCAGTGAAATCCAATTTTACCTGCCCTTTGAGAAGCCCTGGGCTAGCTCTGTGCGGCAGAGACCATGGTTGCTTGTCAGTGTGTCTCATAACAGCGTCCTGGTGGGCAGTAGCACAAAACAGGTAACAAAAACGGCCAAACTCATGAAAAAATCATAATGTTAATAAGCTAATCATAATTAGCTTAATCATACGTTACCAAACATGGATGCTTTGATGGCCAGTCATGCAGTTTAGGCTAAATCTAATCCTTGTATTTGTATAGGTCTGTAACATACTGGCATATGCATACCCATAAGAACACGGGATATGGGACTAGAAGAGATTACCTGGATGTGAGTAGTGTTTCTGTGTGTTTCAGGCAGCAGTGTCATATAGCTGCCCCACATCTACCCCACATCCCTATTAACTCCGCCAGATCCATCTGTAAGGCACTTTGTTTCCTGTAGCCCTTTTTGGAAGGCTGTTCCAGGCGAGAAATTCTCAGAGAGTTTGCCTTCTCTTTCTAATTTCTAGCCTAAATTTATTCCTGGCCTTTTCATACCCATTTGTTCTTCTGCCAACATTGTCTTTTAGCTTCAATAGTTCTACTGCCTCCCTGGTGCTTGCCCCTGACTTATTTATACACAGCAACCACGTCCCCTCTCAGCTTTCATTCTATGGCCTAAACAAGCTTTTTTAGAAGATGATTACCTCAGAAGCAGAGATGTGTAGACACATTTCAGTTGGTTTTACAATAGCAGCTGGCACCCATACCTTTCCCAGGGTGTCTATGGCAGAGCAGGCTGCACAGTTGCGATGAAGAGCCACTGGGAAACCTGCACAGCCAAAGTCGCTGGCACATCCTTGGTGGCAATGCAGGAGCACGATGACACTTAAGAGATCTGGTCAAAGACCTTCTGAGTGACGTCTAAGTCATATTGCCATTGAGCTAAATCCAAAAGGAAGCCAAAAAATTGCATACCATTCAGAAAGGGCTGTGCTGATTGTTCAGGAACCATGCACACCTCTCTGATGAAAGACTCCAAAGTCAATCCTTTCACTTTTGCCCTAAGAAATTTAAGAGGTGATGCAAGCATGGTCTGCAGGAGTCTGGACTGTGAGATTTCTGCTTGGAGATGCCTCTTTTCACAGCAACAGTCACCCAGCTGGAGAGGTGGTGCACTCTATCTCTAGCTGGCTTTTAGAAGACTGTGGAGGCCTGTCCCTGTCTTTCCAGCAGTTCTGGAGCTTCTGTGAAAAGAGGCACTAAGTGCAGGAGTGAGAGGTTGCTGGCCACCTTTGACTTCTTCTGGCCTGCACCCAGCTCTGCAGACTGGATGTCAAGGGATGTAGAGTGTAATTTGCCACTGATGTGTTACATGACCCTATCTCAGCTCTTCCAACTCTCTTTACTTTCTCTTCATCATTTGTTTAGCCTGCAACCCCTCCGGGGCCTGGGCTGCCTCGGCGCACAGCCCGCAGCGCCGTGGGGGACCCGGCTCTTGGGAATTCCAGGAGCTTCTCTGGCAGCGCTGGTAATCGCTTCCCGGGTTGTTTATTGTTCCCTGTGCGTCTCCGATCCAGCTGCTAACAGCGCAGGATTTACGAGGGTTGACAGTATTCCATGGGAGGGGAGTATAGTGCATTTTAATTTGTATTTATGTGGTTCTCCTACACTACCTTTGCTTAGGGCTTTGGTGAGATCTGTCATCACTCAGCAGAAAGAAAGGAAACAATGAGTCCTTGCCTGAAAATGGTTTTTCTTTTGCAGAAACTTTTGATGAAAACAAGAGTCTTTCATGTCTCTCAAAACAGAACTGAAATGTTACAGATGAAAATGGCAGCTCTATTTTGCCCTTCCTATCCATCTTCATTTCTGTCACCTGGCTACCCAGTGTATGGCCCTGTTCTTTTCCGGTGCAAGCTGTACGCATCGTTTCTGTTGTGGTGCATTAGTGAAGGTGCAGTCTAGCTGGGCCACCAAAGTAGAAACCCCATGAGAAAACTACAGCTCCCATAAAGCACTGCAACATATATTTCTGGTGTAATGCCTTTGCACGTGGTCAAAATATTTCAGTGATAAAAATGGCATTTTCTGGAGAAGGGTGGAAAGATGATCCACCCTAGTTATGTGTATGAAGCACCTTGCTGTCAGGTTCTCAGAGGCGGAGTGTGGGATACCAACACTTCTGACAGCCACATATTAGCCTGAGCCTGCTCCCTTCACTAGTAAGGCAATAACTGTACATCCGTTATTTCGGGAGATATCGGAGAGTTAACCTGAGGTGCACACATGACTCTGAGAAACATTACAGCGAAGACCAGCTATAGAAGGAGCTACTTGCACCCAGTGCAGAGTTTTTACTACATTCTAGGTACTTGGAGAAGATTATTCTCCTTCCCATCCCTCTCTCTCACCTCTTCCATTGATAGCATCCTAGTATTGCTGCCTGTTTCTGGACCGAATGGGAAGTCTTCTGTTCTGCCCCTAAGACACCGAACAGGCTAACAAACTTTTCTCAATCTGAATAAGTCTGTGAGACTCCCGTTTTTCGCCCGTTTAGCACTGGGACAAGCTCCAGAAACTGTTCAGCAAGATGAGAGAGAGCAGAGACAGATGGAGACGTCGGCAGAGAGGAGCCAAACCCCAGTGGCTTGGACGCTCCTGTGGGATAAGAGAGACTAGCTCTCCTGCTCCGGTGTGATGATGTGAACCTGAGATGGTCGATCTGCAGCACTTTAAGCCGATCTGCGTCAGTGCTGATGTGTCCCCTGTCTCCTGCATCCCTCAGCCTCACATTCCCTCTTGTCTGCCCTTCTCCTGAACAGGTTTAGGGACTTTAAGGAGCTGACTGAAAGAAGGTGATCCTGTTTTCCCGATGGGGCTCAGCAAAGTCAGATGTTTGTCACAGGGATGTTTGTCAGCCGTTGTGCCTCCCGCTCCTGCTGTCCGAGAGCTGTGCAGCCGCTTGCCTGGGTCTTCTGGGGAAGGTGAGGACTTTCTCTGGCCTTCTTCCTGTGAACGCAAGAATGTGTTATTGTCAGTTTATATTAAAAAAAAGTCATTTTCCAGCCGTTTTTCCCCCAGAAATACCCTACTGTGAAGCAGCCTTCTAAAGGTCCCCCTGCATTTTGGTCTGATGCCTTGCCGTGCTGGGCTTGGAGATGAAGGTGGTTTCACCTTCCCGTATGCTGGAAGCACCCAACACAGGTAGAGGAAAGCTGGGAGAAGCTGCAGCCAGTGCCGCCGGCTCGGGAAGCGCTGACCGCTGCGTCGACGGTCGAGCGGCGCGGGAATTTTCAGGCAGGCAGAAAGCAATTTGCCAAATTGCCATGCTTACTTTCTCCTGACGTGTGTGATCGAGAGGGAATAACCCGGGGGAAAAAGAAAGAAAGAAAAAAAAAGGCATACTGAGGTCATAGCCTTGCTTGCAAGAAGGGCTGGAAAAGCTCCTCTGTGTCTCCATTTGAGGGAAGCGCTTGGTCTTTCCGATTTCAGGGCTGTCGGTGCTCGCTCTGATTTTTAACGTGTGCAAGTATGTGCTAGAGGGAGTTGACCATCGCATTTTTGTCAGCTCCCTCCTCAAAGGCAGAACTTGACATTCTGCTTCTCTTTTTCTCTTATTTGTCTCCCCCCACCCCGTCCACATGACAGTCATAAAAATATAATGGAAACAATATGGGAACAGCGCTGGTTAAAGCAGCTTCCTTCTGGATGAGACCGGCGTGCAGGAGGCTGCGAGATCCCTTTGGAAAGTCCCCTGGGATGGGTTTTGGAAAGCCCGGCTGCGCTCCCCTGCTGCCCCCGGGGCATCTGCGGTGCCCTCGCGTAGGGGAGGTCTCTGCAGCGGGAGCAAGGCGCTGGCTGTGGAATAGGAACAGAGTAGGAAACCCCAGGAGGAGCTTGATATGGTGGATTTTTTCTTACAGAAAGCCTCTTTGGGGCAAGGCTGTGCAGCCGTCAGAGGGTGCTAAAAGCGTCTTTAATCCTCTGCTTCCTCCCTCCCTCACGCACACGCACACAGAGCAAAATTGCTGCCCTCCAGGGCTTGGTCTTCCCTGCCAGGCAGGATCTGCGCTGGGCGCGTTTCGACTGCAGTGTCCGACGGGGGAAGGACGATACGCCCAGGCTGCCGATTGCAGAATCCCGTTTAATTGTTCGCAGCACACGCCGCTGAAAAAAAAAAAGAAAAAAAGAAAAAAATTGGCTGGGTTTTCTCAGGAGAAACGCATCTGAACTGACTCACCTTCATAAAGCTTGGCTCACATGCTAATTAGATGGCTTGGCTTAAGCAGGCTGAACCCCTATTGCACTACCAGCTCACAGGATCCAATATTATTTAAAGATCCTAGGTTTCCTTATATAAGAGTTCAATTGTTTCTTCCAAAACGAAAAAAAGGTCCCCAAAAGAAAAGAAAAAGAAAAAAACCTAACCCGCCCTTTAAACAGAATATAAATTTATACATCATTGCGTTCTTAATTTTCATGGAATTTCTCTCCCCCTCACAGACAGAAGTTGTATATACAGGATTTTAGTATTTCCTCTCCGGCTCCAGCCCCAATTTGAAGGACTGTAAAAGTTTGAACCGGTTCCAATAGCGCGCGGTTTGCATGGGCTCTGCTCCGCTGCAGAGTCAAAACAGCCCACACAGTAACAGACGGGCAGTAAATCTTGGGAGAAGTGTTTCCTTTCTTCACACACAGGCGCACACACACACACACACATGCACGCAGAGGACTGAAATTCAATTATACTTTTAAAATAATACCAAAATGTCAAGGCAGAATATAAAAAACAAAACAAAAAAAAAAAAAACCCAACCCCGCGCGGCGTTCCTCCTAGCTGGGAGCCCTCCGTGTTTTGAAGTGGTATCAGGTTTCGCCCTGCTCGGAGCTGACGGTACCATGTTTAGTGCGTTACGCGGTTGGGCTCGTTTGCAAACATTAACTCGTTATTAGTGGATAATCATAGGAGTTAATTGCCGTAGGAGGCAGCCGCAGAGGTCCCGCGCAGCGCGTTTTGCCGGCGCCGTGTGCTTTTCCGCACGTCTTAGGAGGAACGGGACGTAAAACTGCAGCTCATCAAATTAGCCTCAATAAATAACGAGAGTCCGGCATGCTTTACCAGTATACAAAATCTTTCTTTCTCCTCTGCTTTTTCTCTCCCGTGTGTACTCTAAACAGAGGAAGGGAGTAGCAGGCCGTGTGCCAAATCTGCCCGTTTTTTCTTTTTATCTAGGGCTCCTTCCCTCGCGCTTTTGCCTGATCGCACCGCGGTGCCTGCGGCAGAGAGGCTGCGCCGGCAGCGATGTGCGAAGCGCTCGGCAAGCCCGGCCGCGGCAACGCTGCACGCGCCCCGGCCGGCCCCGTGCTTTCCCAGCGACGGGAATGCAAGCCGGGCAGCGTGCGCCCGAGCTGTCCGGCGCGGACGCGTCTTTCTGAACCAAGGAGCCCACGCGGTAATTTCGGGGCCGAGCGCGGCGTTGGCGTTCGACGCCGCTGTGCTGCGTGCTGCTAGGCTCGCGGTGAACCTGAGCCGGCAGGAGGACCGGGCGTAAAACCTGGCATTTACCTGGCAAAGGAAGGCCGTGAAAACGATAGAGGTGAGACAGAGAGAGAAATGTGGGAGTGGAGGAGAGAGATCGATCTGGGGAAGGGAAAACTAGTGAGGGCAGGAACAGGAGGGCAGCAGCAAGGAAAGGAAAAAAAAAGAGACAAGGAACCCAGAAAACCAGCTGGTTGAAACTTTTTCCACTTTACATGGTTTTGAGTTGGTTTAGCACGTGCCCCGGAGTTTTGGAAAGTGTCTTTGTTCAGTTGATCCGTCTCTGAGCGTGTGGAGAATCGGGGCTGAGGGTTGAGCTCTTCAGTTGGCTTGGAAGAGGCACTGTCTTGAGCTGACCTCAAGCACCGAGCATCCCGTGTTAGACGTGATGCTGTACATAGGCTGTGGACCCCCCCCCCCAGGCCGGTCCTACGGTGGGGCTGTGAGATGTTGCAGAAAGGCTGACAGTGAGTGGGAGGTTTCGTCCTCCTGGAAGATGTTGCAATGGCAGCTGTGATCTCCTGCCCAGCTGGGACCTTCTAGACCTTGGGAGGGGGCTGTGGCACAAAGGCCAGCATTGCTGCTGGGGTGATGATTTTCCATGTAGTCCAATTCTTGTTATGGAGGCTAAAATACCCCTCTGAGGAGAGTGACAGTTGTCCCTAACCACACAGAGGACAGTCCCTGGGCTCCAGCATGGAGCCTTCTTGGTGGTGTGCCCCTGCGAGACCAAGAGTTTTGGCCTCAGGAGATGAGCTGGCCGTGGGTGCTCCTAGCATTCGGTTTTCTCTAGCAAACTGGGGCCTGTTACAAGCCAATAAACAAACAACCCATGAAAACCCTGCACTGCTCTGCGTCCTGTCCCCTGGGCAACCACAGAGCACTCCCACAGTGCCAAAGCAGAAGCCAGCTCTCCAGCAGGACCTGTGCCAGCCCAGTGCTCCCTCTGGGCCCCTGGCCTGGTGCTCATTTAGAGCTGGTGCTCTCCCCAGTGCCTCCAGTACCAACCGTAAATGGGCAGCGTGGGAGGGAGCTGTAATTCCTGCATTTGACATGACGAAGGACTGTTCTTTCTCCCCCTTCTGGTCCTTTCAGTCAACTCTTCTGTTCTGTCCTCCTCCTCTTGTTCGCTTTGCACTAGTAGTCTGCAGTTCCTTCCTTCCTTCTTTGCCTTCATCTCACCCCTTCTCACTCCTCTAATGGCATTCCCTGTCCTGCCGTGGTCACTTTTTCTCCTTCCACTTGTTGCAGGATATTGCGCTGCTCCTCTTCCATCATGGTGCATTTCTCTCTTCCTTCTCTTTTCCTGCCTTTCCATAGCAGGTGTCGACCATCTCTCATCCTTCAACATTCACCCACCTTAAGCAGATGTGGCACGTAGTCCACTGACTGCTTCTCAGTGGGTACACAGCCCTTCCTCACTGCTTCTCAGTGCTGTCCCATAGCATCACCCTTTTTCCTTCTACCATGGCTGGAAGCATGAACTTTTAGCCTTAAAGTTGCCTAAGGATTGAGAGCTAGGCATAGAAAGCAGCACCTCCACCCTGCAAGGGAGATTTGACTTTTGCTTCAACTCACCTATGTAAATGTATGTTATCCACAATTTCAAAGCCTGGTCCCTAATTCCAATGCCTTTCCTAACTGTGTTTGAGTTTGGAGTTGTAACTGAGCGCTGCTCAAGCCTGAGTGCCTGTTAATTCGAATAGAGCTGGCTGGAGGGATTGTGCGAGTAACGGAAATATTAATGACATTAAGTCCATGCCCCTGACGTGGGATTTCAGTTGGGTTAATGTACGTGCTCCCAAGTAGGTTGTTGCAGGAGACTTATGCTAGTCTGTCCCAACTCGCAATGCCCATGGTTTTTAATCTGTAGCCAGCTCAAAGCCCAGGGATCTTTCCAAGTATTTCCAAGTATTCTGGATTAGTTTTGTACCACCTTTGGTCTCTCCCTCTCCTTCTCCCTCTCCTCCCTCTCCTCCTTATTTTCCTTCTTCTCCGCAGCTTCTTTGCTTTTCAGCATGCATGGTGTATTTCCCAGTATGAGACTGGGTGTATATGGAGGGGAGGGGAAGTCATAGGGGAAAACTACACAAATCTTTAGGAAAACAGACTTCACTGTGTTTGTCACTCTATTATTTTAGTGTATTTTAAAATATACCCATTGGGGGAAGTTGTTTTGATTTTTAGTGTCCTATTTTGAACAGCCCTTTGAAAGTGCTGGAGAAAGACTCCAAAAGGTGTTTCTTTCAGACATACAGTCCTATGATATGACTTCCCTTCAAGACCAGATTACCTTGCATGATATTATTAATATATTGCTACAGTCAGGTGAAATCACACATGACAGTATAAAGCAGCCTGTATTTAATAACTCCTGTCTTGGGTGGTTTGGTGCAATGTCTTCTCTAAACCCGTGGAACATTGGCACTGGTACGCAGGAGAGAAGAGGCCTCACCAACCACCCTGAACTTCTACTGATATGTTCAGTGTGCTGTCAGTAGCTTACCCAAGAATTTAGATCCCAAGGGCCATAATCACTGGAAAAGCACAGATCTGATATTTTTTCCAGATATTCCAGAATTCACATATTTAGGAGTGAAAATGCTTTCACAGCTGACAGCTCAGTGTAGACTGGTTTGCATGCACCCAGCAGCTCTAACAGTCCCGTTAGGTATTTAATTGTCCAAGCCATTTTGGGTCACCAAACAGGCAGGTTATTTTAGTCACTGTGCATTAAACTTTGTGGAGCCTATAAACTGGTGGTTTGTTGTTGTGCAAAGCAGGTGTGGGATGTGGCAGGGAGGCAGGATTTGGTAGCACTTCATCAGAGTGCTTGGAAATAAGGGTACTAGAGCTGTTACAGCTCCATTTCCAGCCAGGCTTCAAGACAGCCAGGAACTGAAGTGGTGGGAAAAATCAGTCTCTGCACTCATGAGGCAATTTTAGTTTTTGTTTCCTCTTAAGAATAATTCCCATGAGACATTGTACTGGCCCAGAAGCTCTCATCTACCACATGGACAATACAACCGTGGAGGGCTTTGTTATTCAAGGTTCATTTAAAAATGCTCAGAGGGCTGAAAGACCCTTTTGGATCTGGGTGATTTTGTGACAGCCAGAGCTGTGAATCCTGTTTCCGTCTTCACTAATGACATGCTTTAGGACTTTGCAGAGGTGACTAGTGGCCTGGTTTTAAGCTGTCCAGGAGAAGGCTGAAGCTCCCAGCTCCTCCTGGCTTTGGTGAAGATGGCAGATGTTTGGCATTTTTCAGAAAGCAGGCCACAAACATCTCTGGGCTGCAGACCCTCCATGTGTAAATACAGGGTGTTGCAAAATTGGCTTCATTTATGTGCGTGGTGCAATTCACAGGGGAGGACGGATTAGCTTAATCTTGCCAGTTCTTAGTGGGGGGTTTTGTTCCAAGTAGGTGGCAGTGCTCATCAAGCCAGCCAACGAGCCAGACACTGGGGAATCTGCCCTGGCCAGAGTCTCCTATTCTCTCTGCCCTCCTTGGTCAGGAGTTGATCAGAAGTGGCAGACAAAACCGCGGGACAGGCAGAGCAGAGTGGCAGCAAGGCTCCCAGGGCAAGTCGCTTCTCAGAGGGACAATGTTGGGTGGTCGCAGGGGGACTTACCTTCTAGAGGGAGTCTTTTCCCTGTCAGACCCCCTTAAGTGACCTACCCTAGCTGAAGTGCAGCGTTGTGGCCCCTCGTTTCACCTCGTGCTCCTCACACGCAGGTCAGGCTGACTGGCCGTGCCTGGTGTGCAGGGTCCCAGGAGAGAGGCTGCATCTGGGGTTAAAATAAATGAGATGGAGGCCTGGCTGCTGGTGCAGTGGTCTTACTGCTGCAGACCTGGTCCTAAGCTGCCATCTGAGGGAGCAGGATGACTCTTAGTGCTAGGAACATGGGCTTCTTGTCACTAGGGGGAATTTGTCACAGTTTTATACAGAGATCTCTTAGCCTCCAAATAAGCAAAGCACCAAAGGTGGCATCTCATACCCACTGAAAGCTAGTGGTTTGGAGAGAGGCCATTTATCTGGAAAAGAAACTGAACTGTGAGGAGCAGATTTTTGTTTGTTTGTTTGTGTGCCTTAGTTACCAAACCAAACATTTGTAAAAAATTTAGGTTTTGCTCCAGCTAAGCTTAAAATTTTTAGCTTTCTTTCAATAACCCAACAAATTAAAAAACATTCTTGTGTCAAGCCAAATGTTCTTTTGGTTTAAAGTAAAACATTTCATTTTCAGGCCTTTGTACAAAAAGCATAAAACAAATGGCTATGCAGATGTGGTACTTGCCTTATATCTAAAGGCCCATCTCTCTGGGCATTTTTCCATGGTGAAGGAAACTTAGATTCAATTTTCTCCTCTATTGGTTGAGGTTTGGCTTCAAAATCCCACCTCTGTGGTTATCAGTCTCTCCACAAAGCTGTAAGGTATTCAACAGATGATCTTTTAATCTGCTTCTTAGAACTTTACACACTGAAAAACCCTAAAACTCTATTGGGTCAAAGAAGGAGAGACCATGTAGCCTGTAGGTGAAGAAGTAAGGCACTTGGGTTTCCCAATATTTGTGTTTATGTATGTATGCAAAGTAGAATAGTGTCACTACGAGTCAATGAAAAACACCTGCTAGAGAAGATCTTGTAACAGGGTTACTCCACTGGACATTACAGTCTGGATCTAGTCTGTGAGTAAATTTTGTCCAGAGCTCAATGGGTTCTCCAACACGTAATGTCTCCTACATTTCTGCAGGTGGTTTTGTATTTCCTGCAGGTCGCCTTTGCTCAGGAGGCAGCTTTAGCCTGGTGCTAGATTCCCCAGTCCTGGAGGTGAGGGACAACACACTGCTCCTGCAGAGCTGACCTCGATATACCAAGCTGCTGGGCATTGGTAACGATTAATTATGTAGCTCTGTCTCGTAGCCTGCTGATTTGGGGCAGGAAGATGGGAGACGCGAATTCAGATCGCCCCAGGCAGAGAAGGAAATTGAACCAGAGTCTCTCATAGTCTAAGTGAATGTACTAACCACAAAGCTATTAGATAAAAGAAAGGAGTGTTGATGTGTGTGAGGGAGAAACAATCATAACTGCATTTTTCGGTAAATTTACTCTCCACGGAAAATAAATAGTTTGGCCTTCTCTACTAAGAAGTTACAGTCTCCTATTCAAATCTTTGGGTTCTCTGTTCACAGAATGACCTTTAATTGTTTTAAAGACTCTGCAAATCTCTGTTTCAGGGTCAGTGGTAGCCAGAATGGAATGACTCCTTACGTAAAGCTGAGAGACATGAATAGTTCAAGGCAGCTGCAGGGATTAATGCTTTGCAGGGCCGCTCTTTGTCTTAGGCCATGGAAAGGACTGGTATTTGGCACTCTGTTTTGTTGCATATTTTATGGTCTGGAAGAGGTCTTAACATCTTTTATAATGCAGTCATTCCACAATGGCTCTCATCAGCAGAGCTGAGAGCTCATCGGTAGGGCTGAATGAAAACACGCGCTATTTTTCTCTTTGTATGGGTGTGCGAGAAGAGACACTCTTGGCCAAGGAATTCTTTCCAGGTGGAGATGTAAGACTTGATTCTAGGATATGAAGTCCTAAAAGTCATGAGGTTGGGGGTAGAACTGTGAGTTTTGGCAACATGACACATGTTTTTGGTTTGGTTTCTGCTTTTAGAATGGGAACATGCCGATGCAGTGAGCCGTTGGCACAGGGCACTGGGGTCTGAGACCATGACCAATGCGCTGTGATGCCTGCCACAGGGATGCAAAGACTATCCTCAGTAGACATGAGGTCAAGATATTCAGCAACAGGATCTCTCACTCGTGATAAAGGAGATGATCTTGAGCTTTGCA
Source organism: Rhea pennata (assembly GCF_028389875.1). NCBI lineage: Eukaryota > Metazoa > Chordata > Aves > Rheiformes > Rheidae > Rhea > Rhea pennata. The sequence goes on from NC_084666.1 coordinate 6,935,683, forward strand.
GGATGTTTTGATCTCTGGGCCCAACTGCTAGAAAAGGTGTCTATTGTATGTGCTAAGCCAGTGTGCTGACTGCTGCGTTTTATGCAAGCGGATGAAATCCCTGTCCTGTGTCCTACCCGCAGAAGCCTGCTACTGAACCAACAATTATTGCATATTCCTTTCATGCTGCTTCTTTCTTGCAGTTTTTCTTTCTAGCATCCACTTGCCTTCCCCTTGTTCTTTTGGAATAGCATTTCTCTCTTCCGTCTCATCCTTTACTTCCTGAAAGTGTGTACCGTTTCTGGCCACTCTTCTTCTTGGAGGAGTTGCCTCCTCCTTATAGGCTATAGGAAATCTGTAGGGATGTGGTCCCAGCTGCATTTTGAAACTTGTGTCAAGGGAAAATGTGCATTCTGTGAGATTATCTGCTGTGATATCTGTTGAAAGGAACTAGAGATGCCATGAGCTGTGCTCAGCTCACCCAAACCCCATCTGACAGGAAAAGGAATTCCTGTGTAATAAAAGTTAAATAATTACCTATGAAGAAACATTTCATTGTCGAGGGGTTTTGCAAAGGCTTTAGTGGACAGAAGGTCAAATTTGGAGAACATAAGATCAAGCCTCAGGAGAAACAACTTTGTTTTTCTTTAAATTATTGTTTAGCTTTTTTCACAGACATTGTTGAACCCTAGATTCTGGGGCAAGGCACGCACTCACTGGATGGTACAGTGAGAGGGAATGGGGCCCTCAAAGCTAGTTCATATGGAAATTGAGGGGATGCCTCTCTCCTGACTCCCACCATTAAGCTAAGTGGTTGCAAAGGCAATGAGAGAAAAACATCACTGGGGAAGGTGATATGTCTTTCACTCGCTCCTGCAGATCAAAGCTGCTACCCCAGGTTCTGCTTTGCTTTCAGTGAAGCTGATCTTGACCACCCCTCTATTTAATGGTTGCATTTTTAGGAAAGTTTGAAAATCCTAAAAACTGTGGGAACTGTGAGTAAAGGGAACATTGCTCTGTTTTCTCCTCCTCTTCTACCACTTATTGCTCTCTGATGTTTCCACTGTGTTCCTCAGGCCTTTCTTTTCAGCCTCTTCCATCAAGTAACCATTTTTGTCATCAGTTTATGTTTTAGAGAAGGGTGAGAGTGATCCAGGTGCTGAGGAAGAGAACAACTCTGTCTTCCAGTACCTTAAAGCACAAAGCTCAATTGTTCACCTTGTCCCATCTGACCCCACTGACCAGAAAGAGCACCAGCTGGGCAACTGCCAGACCTGCTCATCTCTGAATGCGAAGATCCTGAGAAGATGGAGTGTGAAGGAGTCACAGCTGGACTTGGAGAAGTATGTGACCCTCACCCCTTTTTCTGTTCTGATCCTGCCTGGACAAACTGCAGGTTGAGGGACAATAGAAGTAAGTGGTTTTTTTGTTTGGTTGGTTGTTTTTTTTTTGGGTTAAGGAGACAAATGAAAAATGAGAGAAAGGCAGGCAGAGAAAGAGTTATTCTGAGTGTGAGGTTTTGGGATTTCTGTAGCTAGAACAAGGGGAGTTGGGTGGAGGATGAGGTAGAGCTGTGCAGAAGACCCTGCTTTGGTCCTAGCCATCCACTCCTCTACAAAAACATGTGAGCTCAGGACTGCTGGGGTTAGATCACAGTGAAGTTTACTAGGAGAGCTAATGGGGGTTTCTTAGTGATGAGTAAAATGCGAAAAGAAAGTAGGCACTCTCAAAAGATTCAGAATGAGAAGAGATTCCTGGTAGTGTGGAACCGCTGACTTGGGAGACCTAGGCTCTGTTCCAAGGTGAGCCGTAGGGCGTGTGTTGACAATTGCAAATCAGAAAGGTTTCAGCTCATGTTTTACCTTGCAATTGTAACTGGCTAAAAGCATGGACACTATCAGCTCAAATGCTAAATGCTTCGCTGTGGTCATTTGTGAATGCCTATACAGCTTCACAGACTTCTAGTGTGGTCCTGACCATATCAATTCTGCCCAGGGGCTCAGGGGAGCTGGAAGTCTGTGTGAGATAAAAGAGTGGAACCCTTTGACTGGATCTGATACTATGAGGAGCTGTCTGATGGGAGCTTGCTCTATCAGCTTGTGTTATGGCATGAAATATATTAGGTCACCATCTGGTAAATAATTGCTATTTTTCCACAAAAGAGATCTAACTAGGAGATAAACCACAATGCAGGAAGGTATCAGGACTACCTTCTATTCCAAACCCAGCATTGCTGGAACTGAAGCTGAGCACTAGCAGAATTTTTTCTTCTTTCCACATTGCAGCTTCTCAGGTTTTTGTTCAGGTCCATCCCCAACCAAAAGCAATGGTTAATACCAGGCAGACTGAGATCAGAGTGGGCTGAGAGGAAAAATGATGATGGGAAGTGAGGCCTCCATACATTCCCTCCCTCAGACTATCTCTTTGCTTAACGCTTTGTGTGCTGGCCATCACAAGGGGTATACAGAGAGGTTCACCCACAAGTCCTTCCAGGCTCAAGCAAGGCGCCTTCTTGACATCAAAAGATGTTACCTTCTCTTCTTTATTTCTGCTAAAGGCCAGTGCTGGAGCACTAGGAGCATAGACCAGCAAGCAAAGTTTCCCTGTATCTGCCTGTGAGAGAAGAGCAGTGGTTGTGCGGTCAGCAGTACAACAGCTGCTGTTGAGACGAGGGTAGGATCAGCAGAAGCCCAAATCTGAGCTTCCAGGCAACATCCAGCTGACAAGTATAATTCCCAAATACTCAGAATCATGATTGTGATCTCTGCTTATTTTATGCAGTAGTTTTATAGGCCCTTGAAACAATAAGTTTCACTGCTCTGTCACTCCAGAGAGAGTTTATTTCAGTTTGATCAAGAGGCCTGGGAGGGGCCTTGGACTGAAATATAGCCTGGGGAACAACGATTGCCTATCTGCTTATCTCCTTTAGCTACACTCTCCAAAGAATTTCTTTTTGTCGCTGTGTATCCTACTTACTATTATCTCTTCCCATTTGTCCTTGATTTTATCAGCTGAGAATGTGCCTGTGTGTTGTCTACAGAGGATTTTTGAACAAGTGCCTTTTGGCCAGTTGGTGCTGTTGGCATTTTGGTGCAGACTGGTGAGAAGATGGGAGAAAGACCTGGATTCAGAGCTCCAAAAAATGAAACCCCTTCATTTTTCCTCCCCCCTTGATTATCTCACTGGTTTATTTGCCTGTAACAATGACAGATGATGCCACCAGCTGATGCTATCATGTTTGGCAGAGTCAGTGTGGTTTTGAACTCTGCAATTAAAACTCCATGTGGGGTGGATTTATAGAAATCTTTCACAAACTCTTGGGGAAAAAATGTCTTTGACAGATATAAGCTAAGTAGGAATTTGAAAGGTTCTTAACAGCAACAATAAGTAGTTCTCTTATATCCTATCTACTTATTCTTAGCTACTAATGCCTGGTAATGTTATTCACTGTCGTGATCGTAGGATGCCTGTGTTTTGTTCTCGTTGTCTTTTTGTCCATTTTACTGCCCAAATAATTCTGTTGCTATTACACCAGTGTAAATTGGGAGCACTGTCACTGAAATTAACTGCACAGGATTCAGAGAGGCTTGAAACGCCTCGCGCAGGCAGCTGAGCGCGGGCAGGGACTTGTGGAAGTGGAACTCTCACCTTTCACTTAAAATCTGCTTCTAGTCTTCATTGGTGTTAGGAGCGACTCTGAACTTGGGAGACTCAGAGCAGGAAGGCAAATTAAAGAACTCCAAGTATATTTTTCACCTCTCGTTATTGTTACATGGGAGATGGCTGGGAAAGTGTCATGTGGTTCACGAGCATTCAGGTTTGATACTTCTGAATGCCAGGGCTTTGCAAGGAAGCGACCTCCTGCCAGGTATGCCACATTCGCTAAAGTCAGGGAGAGTTTTGTGTGCCCAAGCACCTGCTGCTTTGGATGCTCTGGGTGTAAGGTGGACCCAAAGCTACTCCCATCCCAAATTCTGAAGCGTTTTACAGCCAGTGGAGAGGAACACGCACCTCTGACTCCCCTGAACTGTTTTAGATACGGCACTAAGAGGGAGGCACGAACCTCACGTAGAATGCCCCTTGTGGACCAATTCCAGAGTAAAGTCTGGATTAATCTGCCTTTGGTTATAGCAAGAGTGATCATACTTCTTGACCTTGCATACCCAAGTCCTCATGTCCTGGAGAGCCGCTGCGCACCTCCCATGTTCTCCAAGAGAGGCTCCTAGAGAAGCTCCTTGCGAGGTTTGACGAGGAGGGGAGACGGTTTCCACGTGGCACTGTGAGATGAGAGAAAGAAGACTATTAAGATGCATTCTTGCCTACCTGGGCACAGAAAAGTGAGGGGTTATTGTGTTTTGATCCACTTTGCTAGGAAGTAGGTCTAATAAAAGCAGGGGTTTGATCGCCTGTGCCCTGCTGGTGCGTGGCATGCTGCACACCCAGGAGGAGAAGTCAGTAATGATGCACCATGGTCTCTAGATGAAAGGTAGGCAGGCCTAATGGTCCTGTTGCTTCCTCTGCCAGGAGGTCTAACCTCACAAATTACATGGTAGGCCTTCAAAGGCCCTATTTTAACTCTGACCTGTGCAAAGAAATGCACCATCCCAGCCCTCCCCTTCTGCAGTGCTGGTAGTAATTCATTCGGCACATCTGCTAATGCTCCTGTGTCTCTCCACTGCCCATGGCTTTTGTTTAAATGTTAATTCTGTGTATGCTACCTTTTATCTATAAATGAAGATGGATTACTGTGTCAGGCTGAATTTAAATTCATTTTGCTGTTAAAAATTTGTAATTATATTGAAAGGTTGTATGAAGTCCAAGTCCTCTCTGGGCCACTGTGTTTAATTAGCTGCTACAGATATTGTGCATTCAATCAGATCTTTCTCATTGCATTAAATTAAGTTATTAAACATCTGAGGTAGTAGCAATGCTTGATCCCTGGAAGGTCACACACTTCGTTACTCATCTGGGCCAAATGCTGTGGGTTGGGCAATTTAAGTGCAAATGGCTTTGCAGGTTGAAGAGCCCTCTGAGAAGGCATTTGCTAGTGGTTGCCAAATTTGCACGGACGCTGAGGATAGAAGTAGAGCTGGGCTGAAGGCGGGACCTTCAGGAAAGCAGAGTTCCCTGTGCAGCAGATTAAGTGAAGTCTATCCCTGATCACAGGCTCCTCCAAGCACACTGTGTTCATTAGGGACCTGCTGAAGAGTCCTATCTGGCTGGTTAAAGGAAGGGAGAGGATTTCTCCAAATAAATTTAGGTAGGAGCGAAAAGGTAGCTTGGGGTGATGATATGAAATTGGGACTGGGTAGGAAACTACTACGTGTAAATGGAAAGAGATAACTTAGTGCTATCATTCTGGAAAATGTTGGCTCTCATCTTTATCCTTCTTTCCTTGTCTCTCACACCCTCCTTCATGGCAGGCGGTCTAGGTACATCCTTGCCCAGTCCTGGCAGTCGCCGTGCGCTGGATGACTCATGCAGCCTCCTCCCATCCTGCGCTCCTCGCAGCCAGATCTCCGCCACGCAGTGCCTGCGCAGCACAGGGACGCTCTGAGACGCTTGCATGCCAGAAACGACCAAGGGTGGAGTTTCCCTAACGACACAAGTCAGCTGGGCCTGGCAGGGGGGATAAAAAGCAGCAGTACCTCCCAGAAGGACCCTTGGTCCCGGAGGCTCTCCCCTCTCCACTGGCCTGCGTTTGTCCTGTTGCATGACCAGATGCAGCGCTGATCTGTGGGAGGGAGCAGAAGGGCCACGTACGCTCTTCCATATGGATCCAATCGCTCTCCCTCACATGCCAGCAGTCCAGTTCGTCTCTCCTCTTTTTCACTCTTTGCTTCCTCTTGAGCTGCTACTGCTGACAGGCAGCACACAGGTGGGAGAGCGAGATTTCATGTTTAATCAAAAGCCATCGATGACCGTCGACGAGGAAGGCATCTCTTGAAGGCACACTGCATCTGGTGGGTCGGCAACCAGGCAGAAGAAAGGGTCTGAGCTGCGGGCAAGGCTCTCCCTGGTGTGTTTGGAGACCCTAGCTGTGATGCAGCTGAGGCTCCCTGAGAAGCACTTGGTGCGACTGCCTTCATTAGGGAAACTGAGGCAGGAACTACACGACCCATTGAAGGTCGCAGAAGGCAGGAGGCTTTGCTTTTAAGCACACAAACCCAAAGCTTTTCTATCACTCAGGTTCCACTTCAGTGCGTTAGTGGGGATATAGTTTTAAAGACAGCTCTGAGCTCTTCTCTGCAGGGAGAGAGGCTGCAGCACGTGGACCGCGTTTCAGGGCTTCTGCGACGTCGCAGAACGCCCGTCCTCCCTCCGTAGCAGCTTTCGTCTGCTGCCTCCAGGCTGTTAAGAGGGGAAGGCAGTAGTGAATATTCAGTTCCCCAAGGAAGCTGCAGTAAGCCAGATTGGAGCCTTGCTTCTGCGGGCTGCCCAGGAATCAATATTGCAGTGTGCTTCCCTGCAGGAATGTGGCTTGTTTTTTTCTTAATTGATCCTTCTTTTGGAAAGGTAGAGAGGCAGAGATGTTGTTTCTCTCTCCCCTGGACGTGTGCTATCTCCCCAGAGCCGCAGCCTGCAGCTGATTTTCTCTGTCAAATGATTTTGGCTTAGCTGCCGTGATAATTACACAGCTGGGCAGTGGGAAATCCCGTCCAGTAGCTGACGCCTGGCTAATCGCTGCTGGTTGTGTTCGGAGACTTGAGGACCTTGCTGTAATAACACCGCCACTTAATTAGCCTTTTCCTGAATAACAGCTTCAGAAAGGAAAGGAATTGCAGCTTCCTAGAGCCTCTTAACTATGTGAGTACAAGATGGGCAAAACTAGCCCTGATAAAAGACCACAAAGGGAGCTTAGCCAGCTGGACATCGAGCTTTGGCCCTGCCTCGGTTTCCCCTTCTTGTGTTTCCCACTCTGGTGCCGAGATGATACAAATAGCTCCCGCCCCTGGGGCAGGGTTTATTATAACTACATGGCAGTTCCCGTGTCGGGCTACCTCCATACAAGTATTTCCTGATCTCCGTCGTTTCTTCGGCCCCTCGCAGGGTTCAGCGTTTCCTTCCCCGGAGCTGCGGGCTGTCTGGCGTTTCACCAGGCCTCTCCACTCGTGAGCCTTTCATCGCGAGCAGACCCAGCTGGCCTTCCAGACCAACCGTTCAGCTTAAGGGCCCGTACAACCATCCTGTGCGGGTATTTAATTTTGTTCCTAGTCTTGTATTAATGGCAGAGTGTCTTTTCAGGATCTGGAGGGTTCAGCTGCATGACTTACCATGGAGCCGAATCACAGTAGTTGATTGTGCCTGTGCTTTCAGCCCATTGCAGTCAGGAAACCTTTCGCAAAGATTTAAACTACTGTATTTTGCCTCCTGCTTGCCTTGGGCTTAGGACACAGCACTGTTACTGCAGCTCAGTTGCTGGGCAGCATCTCAGTATGTTACGGGGAATCATAACAGAAATATTCAGCAGTTTGGTGGCTTAAGTAAACTTGGCCCAAAATCAAACTAAAAATAAAGTGAGGGCCATTATTTTCTTAAAAAAAATAAATTAAAAAAAAGGAGGCAAACCCCCCAAGCCCCACTGGGCTGGGTGGGAGGAGGCCAGCAGACCCTGTGTGCAGGGATGCGGCTCTCCCGTGGAGGAGTGCTTTGGGAAGGGAGCTGGGAGTTTTGCTGTGAGTGTCCTCTGATGGGAGATGCCAAGGTCTCACCCTTCCCCTCCACCTCCACCTAAGGTCCCTGACTCTCAGCACCCAAATGCTTCCTGAAAGGGCTGCCAGCCCTTGCCCCCACCGACCCAGTTCCTCCTCACCCATCTGTCCTAGATTCCTTCCCTTCTCCAACTTGTCCCAAATCCATTCCTTCCTGTTAGTTTTCTATCCAGCTGATCCCTCCAAACATCCTGCCCAAAGTCTCTTACCTCCGAGGCTGTGATTTCCACATTTCTGCTGTTTGGCAACCCCATTTCTGCTTGAATTTGAAACTCTTCTTCCCTCCCCCTCCTGGCACGTGCTCCCACTCACCACTGACATGGGTGGTTGCCCTTCCTTTGTTGGCTTTTCTTCTCCTGGCCTCCTCATAGAAGTTCTGGCTCTGGAAGGTGTTTAAATACTTAGATCAATGCCCCTACCAAAGAAAATATCCAGATAGAACCCCGGGAGCAAGAAAAGGGGATATTTCCAGGAAAAAAGCAACCGTAAGATGGCTCTACTTTGTTATAAGGACTCCAAGATCTCTTAGTTTTAACTGGGCAATGAATGGCCTCTTCAATTGCCATTTTAATGTGACATTGGTTGGAAGAGTGAAATTCAAAACCTGGTCCAAATTCACATTCACCTAGAATATTAGTAAGTTGAGATTTGTTATTATAGTGTGGATCTGCCTCGTAAAAGTGCAGTCTAAATTCTGGCATTCGACTCCAATTCAAATATCTCTCGTAGTCATGAGTCTCCGGTTTCACCACTGAGTCAGGTAGCATGGATAAAAGCGATTCTTGGGGTGAAAACATCTTCCCAGTTCTGAGATGGGTCATTGCCGGGATCTGTGTTCATCTCCATTTCTGATTTCAGTGCTGGGGGTGAAAAAGTATTAAAATTCTTGATTTTCATTTTAGTCGGAAGCTCATTTTGTGTTTTGTTCAGAAGTGCCTAATACTAAATTTTTCTTAAATGCCTACTTTTCCAACACCAAACCTTGACTAGCTGCACTCTGTATCAGCCCTGCAGTTTGAGGAGCTGATGGTGGACTCAGGGCCAGCAGCTGTAATGGATCTGTGGGCAAATGGTGTTTGAGTGCTTTGGAAGACAAGTACCAGCACCCTTATCTCCCAGTGCCGTGGGCCCAAATACACTCCATGTGGTCCAAATACAAGTTTTATTGAATCTAGACTCCAGATACTTATTTTTTTTTGCTGTGCTTCTTAACTTCTATGCAGGTACTTGATATTTCACAGAAACAGCTCGAACTGTTCCCACCTCAGTGTTATTTGTCCCTAGGACGGACCACACAGCTGCATTGCTTGGCCATACAGTGGTCAAGCCCAGAGCATAGTCACAGCCTTGGCATCCCATATGAGAGAAGTGAGCTGGGGAGAGGAGGTAAAAGTGAGGGTGTGAGAGTCCCCTTCAAGGGATTTGCTTATAGAGCTGGATGAAATTGTTCATTCAAAACACTCTTTCTGCTGAAAATGACTTTTTTTTAATCAAAAATTTTCTGTGGGGAATGTCCAATTTCAACAACAATTTGGGGGTTTTCATTGAGAAGGTAAAAGCTTGAAAAATGTGCATTTTTTTGGCAACTGAAGGCTAATAAGTTTGGCGAAAACCCAAAACAAAACCAAAACCAAAACCCCAAATTGTTTTGATTTTTGGCCAAAAAGTTTCCAGCTTTTGATTGCCAGAAACCAAATATTTTTCAATTTTTACTTTTTCAATGAAAGCCCCCTAACTTTTGAAGAGAAATGTTAAGATAAGCTTTTGTTTCCCCTACCTTTTTTTCATAGGAACAGTAATAATTTCTTGCATTGCCCTTTTCCTCAATGGTTGGCTGCACATGCGACTGTGTGATTGTGCTGGGCCTTTTATGGGATCCTTTGTGTAATGACCTGAGCTGCAGTATTTTTTCCTTTTGGCTCAGTTTCTCCAGACCTGGCTGCCTGCCCATCACTGGCTGTCCCATGGGTAGGTTTGAGCATCTCCTGCAAAATGCTTTGGGCTTTCAGCTTCCAGAGACATCGATAGTGTTTGAGGGTGGTAAACACTTTGTGGGAGTAGCTGACCATCATGCAAGATCTAGCCCTCAGTAAAACTACCTTCTGCTGGCTGGGAAGCCTGGACTATGCAACTCCTCTTGGCTTCTTAATTGTAATTTTCCAGCCTTGCTTCCCACCCACCATGCCTGGGATTACACCTGTCTTAATTTGCGTGTTCTGCATTGCTGTGTTCCAGCTTGGACATGCTCCCTTAAAAACAATTACTTCATGTGGTGGGTCCAGTTAACACTCCTTCGCAACTCTCTAGATGTCTCTGACCCTGCAGATGCTAAGTGTTAGCAGTTGTGCTCCCGTTCTGTAACTGTCATTACTTTGGTGTAGACAAGACCTGTTTGCACCTTGAAAGCTTTACAGTCTTTTCGGGGATCAGTTATGAAGGGTTTGGTTGTGGGTGGCTGCTTCCTTTTTTCCCCTCAAAGATGCTGAGTGGCTACATCTGCCAATTAGAAGCTCAACTAACTTTTTGTCCTCTACCACCCCACTGAAGTCATCAGCAAACATAAAGCCAAGTCCTTGCAGATTTTCTTCTCCATTTCAGACGTGAAGGTGATCAGCTGCTGGTTGAGTGTTGCAGAGATCTTTGGAGAACAGTAAGTGTTCGACTGGGAGATGAACTAAATGCAGACCATTTGTTTTCTTGGCATTATACTCATTCTCATCGGAGCTGTGTTTGCTTTAGAAATCTGACTAGCTGGCATGCCTGGGATGCTGGCTAATGCAGATTAATTCTGACTCTCTTTAGGCTTCATGGAAACATCGCAGAGGGGTTTTCATCACAAAGAGAATGAAAGAAGCTAGCAAGGTATCTTAACCCGAACCATGTCACTGCTGCCTTTCAATCATGAAGGAAGACAGATGAGATTAACCTCAGAAACCCCTTGGCTTCCTTGTTGAGGCTGTTAGCCGCAGTGCCAAGTGAGAGAGGAATGCAGGAAGAGGGTCATTTTTATGTGGACGTGTTCGGGACTGGACTTAGACCACCAAGCCCTTTTCACATTGGCCGCTGAGCAACCAACAGAGGGTGTTGACTTTTGACCACTACTGTTTTTGTTAACAGGGAAAATAAAACCATATGTTGCCTAAGTAGATGCACAAAACTTTTCTCCAAATCCCTACAGACAAACTGTCAGCAGCAAAAGTATTTACTTTGGTAATGCAGCTGGGCTTAATCGCAGCCCCATTGTGTTTGTGCATGCCTTTTCACCACCGAGCTCAATAACATGCTGTTTGCGAAGAGGGTGAATGAATGCATGCAGTATGATTTCTGTTATTAGGCCTCTCGGTTACAGGCTGAAACAAAAGGCTGGAGCTGACAATGGTAGCACCACATAGGCACTGTTCATGCTTTGAGTTAGGCTAAATGGAAATCTTAGTCATCAGTCGCATCATCTAGCCATCAGCTTGAGGTAGGCCAGCAGGACTTGGCCTGGTGGCACAGATCCTCAGCTGGCTTAAATCAGCATAAAGCCAGTGTAGTCCAAGGAGCCACAGCTGATGATTCTGGCGCCTACTGTCTATTTGTGAGTTTAGTGGTTGCTGAATACTCAATTCACCAGGCTGCAGCAGCGAGCGATGGATATGCTCGTGGGCTGCTCTGCGTGCTGCAGTGATGGTAGACTCAGGCCAAGGGCAGAGTGAGCAGCTGGGGCTGCTGCAGGAGCAAGCCCGAAACTGAGGATCAGAGTCCTGGGTGACAACATGTCCATGTGCTGCTCCTTCTCTCTCTCCTGTTGATCCCGAGCGTTGTGGTGTGCACAACATATCAGCATGGCATTTCCAACACAAGGAGAGGCCATCAGAACAGCTTTTCACATGAGCTGAACTGCTTTTACATCTCCAGCTGTGCTAAAAAAAGGACTCTCCATTTTAACCATGCTGAGATATTGCAGCACTGCAGAAACATTTGTAATATATTTGCTGTGCTTCTGTTTATCACACAAGGCAGCAGCTCACATCTGGACACGTTCTCTGTGGTGAGCACGTCGTAGAGTACCTAATCTGAGTTCAGAGCAGTGGCGAGTTCCTTACTACCATCGCCCTCACCAGATCATCGTCATCCTCCCATACATGGCCGTAAAAGGTGTCTGTGGGGTTTCCAGAACCACCCCCCACAAATTACAAGTCTGCTTGCACCTGAATTTAATGGTTGCCATCACTGATTTTTTGAAGCCATCTATGATTGATATCAGTCTGAATGTAGTGTGATAGAAAAACATCCAAATTAAACAAACTACTTGGTGCACTAGTTTGGTATGATCCCAGTCCAGAGCAGGAATACTCCCTTGCTTCAGACTTAGCTAAAATAACAGACTCCTTTCCTTGGTTCCTTAGTTTCCTTGGGGTCAGCCACATTTCAGCATTTCTGACATTCCCTTCCTTGGGCAGGAGACAAAGAAGGAAGATGTCTGAACCGGCCCATGAATGATGGTAGGATGAGGGAAAAGGCAGGAGCTCATATAGCTCTGGACACCGAGGAAGATCTGAGGCCTGCTTGGGTGCAGAAACAAATACAGTATTTCTGAAGAGGTGCTGTAAGTTACAGATATCTGACTGAGGAAAGAAAATGGGTGAAAGTTAGATGGAAAGAATTGAAAGGTTTGGAGTGCACGGAGGTTTTGTGAGTAAGGCATAGAGCTGAAAAGATGTGGTGTTGGAAGTTATGTGTAATTTGAGGGAAGAAGGAGGGAACGTGGGATAGGGTGCCTGTGGTTAGCGTTTGTGTGATACTTCTGAGATGTGACTGCTCCTAAGAGAACAGTTTTGTTATCTAATCCGGCTGATTCTTGTCTCACCAAGAGCCCGATTCCATCTTCAGCATTAATAATCCTCAAACTCAGATTTACTTTGAATGCGAACTCTTGACTCTCCTGTGCCTGGAAGGGCAAGTCAGAGGCAGACATCCTGGTTGCCTGATGTGAGCGTGGACACCTGCAAACGCAGCCAGCCCAGCAGCCAGAGGTTCATGCTGAGTTCTGCTACCATGTTGGGGGCAGTGTGTGGGGTGGTGGATCTACATCACCTTTCTGATTTGCTCTCCCAGAGGCAGTGAGCCACCAGTGAGGCCAGCGTGTCCCAGTCCCTGCAGGAATACACTAGTGACACTGTATGACACACACCCTCCGTAAAAAGTTACCAAAGAGCTGCTTTACAGAGCAAAAAGCTCTGGCTACTTTAATCTCAGTTCTGGAAGTGGGAAAAAGATATGTCCTCACTGTGAACAGAAGAGCTGCAATATCTCAGCATGGTTAAAATGGAGAGTCCTTTTTTTAGCACAGCTGGAGATGTAAAAGCAGTTCAGCTCATGTGAAAAGCTGTTCTGATGGCCTCTCCTTGTGCTGGAAATGCCATGCTGATATGTTGAAAATACTGTGTTGATATGAATTCTCAGCAAACAGAGCTATGTCATGGGCTTGAAGAACCGTGACTGTGGTCTGGCTCAGTGAAAATTAACCCATTCTCAGATGCTGTAAATCAGTGAAGAAAGGCGTTTTTGGCCACTTGATGGGCCAAATTTCTCCTTGTAAAGCAGAGAACTTCTTGCTTCCAAGGTAGCGGCTCATAGGGAACCCACATCTTCCCAGCCAAGACAAGGGCATGCCATCCAGTTGTTACACAGATGTGAGACTTCCATGAGCGTGGAGTTTTTTGCCATACTGGGTTACAGCAGGTTGCAGCCTCACTGCGTGAGAGAGAAGCCTGTCCTGTGCCGGTGAGGTTATACTCCAGAAGACGGACACTCTGAAGCGAGTGCTGTGAGGGTTGTGACCCTCTGTAGGAAGAATATTTAATTTGAACACAGTGGGGCAATGTTAAAAATCACTCATTGAAATATCCTGATATTCCTGATATTTTTTCTAGTTTTAACAAAGTACTGGAAAGCGGCAAAATGACTTGGAAAAAAAATTCTGCTTTCAATGGAGAACACAATCCTTTTGACATTTTTACACAAAATATTTTCTCTCTCTCTTTTTTTTTTAATTTAGGATGGAGACTGTTATTGTCTGAGATCTGAAGTTTTCGTTCAAAATTTCCTACGGGGTAGGAGACTGGGAACTAGTCCAAGTAATTATTCCTACACAGAAGTTGTACCACTCAGCATTGCCCTAATGATGCTCCCTCTAGTTGTCCGGGATACAATCCCATATTCAAGTTTCTCTGCAAGCAAAGCTGTGGTAAGAGATTTCCAATGTTCCTCAGCACCAAACATGTTCCTGCTCTTGATCTGCAGCATGCTGTCCTCAGTTGGGCCAAAATTAATTGTTTGTGGGTCATGCTGCAAATGGGATCTATGTAGTTCAATCTGGGTAATTTTGGACTTCCCCTGCCCCAAGTGTTGTCTTCTTTAAACTTGGACGATTTCATTGAGCTGATTTACAGATGGTTGCATAGGTCCAAAGGAGGACATTCAGGGTTCTCTTTAGCTGGCTTTGGCTCAGGGAAAAGGTCACATGGAAGATGTTAAAGGAGCATTTGCTAGTGAACACCATGTGTTATTGAAGCGATCATTTCTTTGGGCTCGGTCTCTAGCAGAACAAGGCCTCCTTCGCTGACCTCAGCACTGTGTCCTTGTGTGCCAGCTACCTTCAGATAATGAAGGTCTAAGCAGCCCGTTACAGGGTATGTGTTTTGTGGTGTGCAGTATTGCTCAGGAAAGAACATAAACACAAGCACTCCCTGAACAGTCATGTGTTAGCTAATGCCATTTTAAAGGCTTCCTGTGTCTTTGCTTGGCCTTGGTGCCCAGAAAAGACTGCTGCAGAAGTTGAACTGCAGGAAAATTATAACTAAGTTAAAATGTCCATGGCCTCCTCAAGCCAGCAAGGATGCTATTTAAGGGAATATATTATTCTCTGCTGTATCTTTGGGACTGCACTGGGAGCTTTCATTAGAGCAGCTGGCAGAGGGAGAGACAGTGCCGCAGAGAGCTCACACAGCTTTCCGCAGCGCCGCAGCTTGAAGGAGCCTTTGAATGTGCATCTTGCAAAATGTTTTCTTGGGAATGTCAAAATACACATCAGTCAAATCAAGGGGGTCTGGAGTGTGTTACGTGCACACTGGTGTCTCTGAAAGCAGAGACAAACTACTTTTTTCTACCTCACCTTGGTGGTTCTGAAAGAAGGGCAGATCCTTCAGCTTTCTTCTCTTCCAGAAGTATGAGGTCCCGCATGATTGCCAGACAAGGGACAGGGAGGGTGCTCAGTTAGGCAAGACACAGGGCACACATGAGCAGGGGGAGTCATGAGTCACAGCACGTGGCTGCCATTTTCCATGAGGGAAGTCCATGATGGACTCTGTCCTGCCCCAGAAAATGTGGTCCATGGATTAGAGATCAGCTTAACCTGCAGTGTCTAGCTTGTGAAATCAAGGAGCAGGAGACCAATCCTTATGCAGACTTACAAATGTGAGAGGCACAGTTTTGACCTGAAACATAAGT
This sequence comes from Rhea pennata, assembly GCF_028389875.1. NCBI lineage: Eukaryota > Metazoa > Chordata > Aves > Rheiformes > Rheidae > Rhea > Rhea pennata. Next base: position 6,950,868 of record NC_084666.1, read on the forward strand.
GAAGTGGGACCCAAAGTCGTGTGTCTCTTGCTCAGCTTGTAGGACTTGATGGCTGTTGGAGTGGGCTCAGGAACATCCAAGCTGAAAATTTCCCTCAGGATAATAAATCCCAAAGATGCCACAGCACCTTGGTAACACAGGAACAGACAGAGACGGAAGCTGCTTTTAGTAGACTTGCTGGACATGTCTCTACGGCTCATTGAGAAGGCACTTTCTTCCAAGGGCAGATTGGCTTTCTGTGTTGTCAGAAAGTGTCGAAGTGTGGCCTTGGGCACGGTCAGAGGATGTCCTTCAGAGCATGCAGGATCCTCCGCTCTCAGCTAGGCTTGGTGACTTACTGCACTGGTCAAGGACTGCCGGTGGTGCCAGGTTGATTGCTCCAGTGTCACCAAGGCTGTTCCACTTAGAGAGCAGGTTCCTCCCACGTTGCTCACTACAGGGAGCACAGGAATAGCAGTGCCATGAGTAAGCCTCACTTGCAGCCTTGCATGTTTGCAGGATGAGGCCATGGAGGGAATTAGCACACTCCCGACCCTTTGCAGAGCCGGCAAGGTGCGTGCAGTGTGGAGCTGGGCAAATGCACACCTGAGAGCTTTTAATTTCATACTTCCTGAGCAAGCACAATTTTCTCCGTGCAAGCTGCAAGACCTTTGAGAGTTTCTCTATTAAAATTAACGTTCCTTTAAAAGCAGTCAAGGCTAAAAGTGAGGGTGATACTGGACTGGGGCAGATTCATATGTGAGCTGGGGCAAGGAGCACCATTCTGGTTTGCACTTATGGGGTTGGAAACATGCCCACAATACGATGTAGTCCTGGCCCATGCATCTGAGACAGCACGTATGACTCATCGTTTAAAAACACAAACATAGTGCAACCGTATTAGTTTGCTGAGGTTGAATTGTGGCCCTTTCTTTCTAAGTGCAGCTGGTAACGGGTGAGGGGCAAGGCGAAGGTGCGTTGCGTTAGGGATTCCCAAGCACGGTCGATGAGGGCTAGTGTACCCAAATGACAGGTCCTCATTTGGGTCTTCATTGCAGTCTTGTGCCGTGTTAACGCAGCAATGTCAGAGCTGATATGCTCCCCAAATGACTAATTAGTCCTGGAGGATGCTGATATGGCTATGTCATTTCCTGGTCTGATGCCACCTCTCTGCACCGTGCTCCAGGTTTCTCTGTGCCTGGACTCGCACAGACGGGGTGTAGGCGCCTGCTTGTTCCCCTCTATGTGTGTTATGAAATACAAAGAAAGAAAGATTTTACTGAAGGTAGCAAAGCTGTTGGTTTTCCTTCATCTAAATGTAAATTTTTTCCATTTCCTTTCCTCTAACTCACTCCCAGCTCTATAGCTCTAATACTACCCCACATTGTAAATGAGTCCTTACCTCGTTTCTAATCCTGTAGACCCATTTTTCCCCATCTAGTAGATAGTACATGGAAAACTTTGGGTTCACGGTCAAGCTCCCTCCACGGATGTGAGTACAGTCCAAGCAAACAAATTCTGAGTGCAAGCATTCATACATGAAGAACTTCACACTCAGAAACATGACCACACTAAATTGCTACCAGAGTTTTAAAGGCAGCTTTAGAAAATATTGGCCCTGCATCTTGTATTTCTGGAGCAAATGGCTTGATTCATTAGGGAAACATCAGCTAACTGCACATATACAACTGCATCCTGGGGATCCAGGGATAAGAGAGGGGCTGTGATCAAGACAGCTCTGTGCTTGTTCATAAACACATCCTGGGCTCATTAACTACCAAAGGAAAAGGAAAACTATGATTTCTGCCTTATTTTCCATGTCTCTGCTATTACTGCTATTCTCTCTTGCTCTCTATATTGCTATACTCTGCTATTAAAGACTTGATGAAGAAGAATATCTTTCAAGTATATATAAAGCATATGCTCCCCAGAAACATTCAGCAGCAATGTTTTTGGCTCTTGCTTCTAATGCTTGCAGAAAGTTCAATTTCCTGACAGTCAGCACCGTTTTTTATTAAGAATGAGCATTTTCCTTTTCTCTTGAAGTATTATTGATAGTTCATTATTACTGTTTTCTGTAAGGACACTGCAACTAGGTTTGAACCGTGTATGTGCAAATGTGCAGTCTGTAAAATTCAGGTCAGAGCATGCAGGGTATATATGCAGGCAAACTGCTTGACTGCAAAGTCAAGCACTGAAAAGCTAGGAGATTCCAGAATGAGGGCTATATGGGCCGTCTTCATTTAGCTTTCTCATGCCTATGTCTTGTGACGGTCTCTAAATAGATGATTATATAGTATTTTCTTGCAGGATCCTCTTCCTTCAGTTCATGGAAGAGGCATCACTGTCGCAAGGAACACCCATTCAGCATTTTATTTCAGCCTTGTAGTTCAGTGCGTTGCTCTGAACTCTTCTTACTACTCAGGAATGAACTCATTTGTTCTCTCATGTGCTTTCCCATGTTTTCCCTTGCTGTGTTATTTGAAGTGCCTCAGAAATGAGATCAGAGCTGAGTGAGCCCAGGTGTCCACCTGAAGCTGGTCCACCAAGACTCCACTGAGTTACTAGATCTGGAACAACTACCCAGGGAGCCTGACATAGGTGAACCTGAGCACAAATGTCTGTATTTTAGCTATTTACGGTTGGGTGAGATGAATTCCAGCCTCTACCAGCAGCCTTTACTGACAGATGGTCAGTGACGGGGTCTCGGTCCACCAGGGCTCTCCTTGCATCGTGGTTGAGTTGTGGGTGCTATGGACTCCTGCTCACCCCGCGGTCCTTTGCTGCTCCTCAACCATGGCTGCAAGTCTTGCCAACTTGGCTCACTTTCAGCCCTCTCAGACTGCTTTTTCCAAAAAAACTCCCTTGCTTTCTTCCCCACAGCAACCCCAGGAGTGATTTATGCTTATAATTCATGAATTATATACTATATAATGTGCATCATGGAAAGGGATATACCAGTCAGAGCTTACAATTTTGTTGCAAACACCTATATATTTAAGCTTGTGTTTTACATACACTTACATATATGGGATGGGAGCCAGCGCTCATCATTTCTTTAGATGCAATGTGCCAAATGTGCATGGGGGCAGGAACCTAATTTTAATGTCTGCCAATATCCAAAGCCACCAGACTTTCAGAGTACAAGAAATCCCATAAACTTCAGGAAGATTAAACACATGCGTGGATGTTCCCAGATTACACTTCAGGTTTTAATACTGATGTGAACAGCCACAGATTTTAGTGATTAGTATATCTGGGGATTCAAGTTAAAGCTTTTAAACAGCATATTGGGTAGTGGGTGTGTAGAATAAGGCTTAAATTGTATCCTCCCTCTTTACTAAATATTATTTTAATCAAGATTTTCTTGAATTCATTTGATTATATCTGAAGGCACAGTTTGTTCCTCTCTCTGATGATAAGTTTAGTCATACTTAAAGCAAAGAGATATTAGGAATCTTGAAGGAAAAGGTGCATCTTCTAAAAAAACATTTGATTACCAAACAGCTATTAATGATGAAGTGTTGTGATAAATGCTTTAACTTCAACAAAACACTTTACACAAAACAACATATCTTCTGATATTAAGGACTTTAAATAAGCAAGTGGAAACAAATGTAATTATGATAGGCAGAAAAGAAAAAAATCAGCATTTTGCTTAGAAAATTATCCCCTTTTGATTTTTTTTCCAGGTTGAGACAGAAAATGACAGCATTTAATGAAACATTTTGATTTTCTTGAAATTGTCTTTCATTCTCTCTTCTTTTAACCCCAAAGATGTATTTTTGGCTGAAAAATTTTACTGTATCCAGAAGGGGAAATTGTTCTGTCAAGGGTATTGTAAAAAGCCCTGTGTTTCATTGGCTTTTAATGGAACCTTAATAGAAGTTGGCAGCAGAGCTGGTGAAGCTGGAAGGCTGCAGTGAAATTAAAATAATCAGGAGTTGTTCTGAGGTTCATGGCCATGAGAAAGCCCTCCAAAGCCCGTAGCTATCCACTCAGCCATGAAAACGGCTGATCTCATTTCTTCCCAGCACGTCCCATCCTTGGGAGCAGCGCTCACGGTGGCAAGAAGCCCACTGGGGACGGGGCTGTGGCTACTGATCTGAGGTGGAAGATGTGCTACAGTGAGGAAGGGAAGGATCAGCTTCTGCAGAAAGCACGTGGAAATCTGGAAAACCTCTTGCATCTGGGAAGGAGAGGATAAATTTTAATCAATGCCAGCATTTATAGATGATTTAGAAAAGCCTGACTATGCATTAAGCTGTAATGACCTCTTGGCAGACTTTTAATCTAGCTTTAGTGTTATAACATTCGCTTTTAATGATGAGCAAGGCTTCTAAATCACTTGAAGTGGTTGGATCTGAGTGAACTTGTGCTGCTAAGAGCTTATGCAAAGCAAGGCGTTGCACGGGACAGTCCTCAGCCTTCCGCCACAGCAAAGTTAGCAAAGATACTCTCCAAGTTTAACGTTACCTAGGCTGATATTTCTCTTGCTCCTCTGCACTGGTTATTTCTCCTGCTAGCGTGCCACATGCGCTTTCTTTCTTTCCCATCACTACTACTACATAAGCACATGGCTTTTGGCTTTCGGTCTATCACTTTGTCTGTTGCAGAACCCTTAATAATGGTTATTTCCTGGTAGTGAATGCTTGACTTGGTCTAGGGGGACCTGTTTGTAGCATAGTTTTCTGTAATTACCCAAAATTTACACAGCAGTTCCAGGCCTATTATACAGGGCATAGTATGTAATTACAGACATAACATATTAGGTCCTAATAATAGCAAATATATCATTACACAAATCATTCATGTAACTGTGCTGATATTTTTATATAGAGTAAGTGAATACAATTACTAACAATTACAATACACGTATGGCAGCTGCAGTGAGACTGGTGCCACTGTGACACATCGCAGGGCAGAGATAGGAGCAGGGAAATCCCTGTGAGATACCTGACCCGGTGAGACATTTCTTCCAAAAATCAAGGTGGTTCCTTGGCTCTGTGTGGGTGTGTACACACATATGCGAATATATATGACAACCATATTCATTGGAAGAGCCATCTGGGAAGGCATCCCCGTGCTTTACCTTCGACAGCTGGTCTCCTAGTTAATCGTGGGGAGCGATGCTCCTCTAGACACCAGTTTGGACCTGGGTTGCCCTGTGGGGTGAAGGATCAGGTCCCAGCTCTTGCCATTGCCTCTGTGGCACAATGAGGTCCCACCATGGGCGCTTCAGGTTAGATGGAGTGAGCACACTGTGTTAGCCGTGCTCTCCCATCGTTATTCCCTCCTGCCTTCCCTTGCCTGCCTGTGGGCATTTTGCTTCTGGGAAGCATCAGGGAAGAGCTGATGCCTTTCATCTGCTCTTGCACAACTCCAAAGGCTTTGGTCCTCCAGGTCTCTGAGCTGTAGAAGAAGCTGTAGAATCATATAAATGTGACAGCTAGCAGAGTCAGGCCAGCAGGTCTCCAAGTTGAACTGGGCAAATCATGCGTCCTACCTTCCTGTCTGGAAGAGCTGTGTTTGGCCCAAGATTTTTTTCTCTTTGAAAAGCACTTTAAGGCACTTTAAACCTTCTCTGAAAGGTGACCGCTGATGCCTGGCACATGCAGGATGGCTTGCAGGGAAAAAGTGTTACTACTGGCATCAGTAAAGCCACAGTAGTCTGAATTAATGACATGGACGGGGTACAAGGCCAACCCTGACTTCTGCAGATGGGCCCCTACCACTGTGGTGCTCAGAGGTATGTTCAGCCCATGGCATGGAGGGGAGATGTAACAGGCACTTCTTCTTCTTTTTTTTTTTTCTTCCCATACCATCTTTCTAAAAGTTCAGGCGGTGACTTCTGTTTCGACAGCTGCTTACTTGTATCCGCTGAGATGTGCTTCCTTCGCTGGGTGGTTAACCTGCCTCTGTGCTCCATCTCTGACAGGCCATCAGCGTCTTTGATGGAGCTAACCAGGATTTGCAATGCCGAATCCCCTTTTTCCATGGCAACAGGCCTGAGGTCAGTAACACTCACCCCTGTTAATGGGAATTTTGTTCCCAGAGCAGCTCAGAGTAGCAAGATGAGAAGAAAACACCACAGACTGGTGTATGCCCCAAGGCATATCCACAGGGGCAAGTGGTTATGAGCCAGCTCTGGGTGGTGGAGCAGTATTAACTAAAAGTCTTGCTGAAAAGCAAGGAATGTTATTTCAAGCCCAAATCTGTGTTAATGTAGCTATCAACAGGACCTGGCTTGCATTTAGCCAGCTTCATTCAGGCAGAGGTCTCTGCTTCCTCCTTCTGAATGGAAATACCTGGCGTTAGAGCAGGCATCAGGAACTGGAGACCTGGAGGCCAGCTCCAGCCTACCAAAGCAATTTATGTGGCCATGGAAACAGCGACAGGTCAACCCAAGCAGGAGGAGGGAGAAGGACACACACAGCAGAGTCTGGCAAGATTTGTCCAGGCCGGTGTTGTGCAAACATGGTCACGTTGATTGGCTTCCCACACATGTGGTTGGCGATGGAAGTAGCTTATTCCTGCTCCGAAATGAAGCTGGAAGAAGAGCTTCGTGGTGGCAAACAGTTTTATAAGGCTGGGAATGAGCTCACGCCTTCTGCCCCGTGGCAGCGCTTTTGCACGTGGGATGAGCAAGAGAAGACAAGAGAATGCAGAAATGCGAAAAATAGCCCAGTGGGGGCGGGGGGTGGTGGTGGAAGAAGTGTAAAAAGCTTGAGCCCTCTGAACACATTGCTCTCCACGTGCTTTATCCCCCCACGATCAATGGGCACGAGCTGCTGGGAAGCGGGAGTTGCTGATTTATGTGGAGCGCACAGGGATGCTTTCAGAGGCCCGTGCACCTATAGAGCGGGCTCCTTGCCAGTACGGTCGTCTCTCTGTCAGTGTTTCCTGCTTTGCATTTAAAAGTGTAAAAAATGGATGTACAGAACGCCTTTGTTCCCACCTGCTGTTACCCTGACTTTACCTTGGCACAGTCCCACCTCCTTTGAGGAGCAGAAAACCCAAGCGAGAAAGAGGAACCGGACTTTATGGGCCAGATTATTACACTCTTTTAGAAGATGTTTTTGAGACTCACTATGAAGACTTTCAATGTCTGAAAACTTAAGCTGACGTAAAACCCCTCTTCAGGACGTTCCGCTTTAGGGCTGCCTGTCTCTGCAGACGCTGTGAGCTCAGGGCTCCTCGTGCAAGAAGCACCAGGGAGTCGCAAGGACATTTTATTTAACAGGCGGCTGCACTGTGATTGCTGCCACGAAGCCTGTGCTCCTGAAGACCTTGGAAAACGCTGGAGCGGGACTGCCACGTTGTCATGTCCATAAGATGGTCCCTTATCTCGGGCCTCACCTCTGGTGTCTCCTTGGCTGCCGAGCTGCGGCAGCGATTGCTGGATGCGCAATGCCAGGTCATGCTGACGCGCTGTGCGTGAGCATTAGTCGGGTGCGGTGATTTAAGCCCTGGAGCCACATGAAGGTATTGGCGGTGGTCACACAGGAGGGTGACAGTATGGGGCAGGGGGTGCTTTGCGTTTTTCGCCATGCTACCAACAGCGGTATCATCTCATCTGAAGAGGAGCCAGCACCCTGGTGTTTACTGGGTGGCAGGTCGGTCCCGTACCTTGGCTGACCCTGGGCTGCATGCCTGGCCAGGAAAGTTCAGCTCCACGATGGTTGTCAAGGGAATAATTAACATGTTGGCTCCCCTTTGGTAAAAATTACCCTTCAGGTTGGTTGCCACCGTGGCTGGCAGTGGGCCGGGGCTGGAAAGCTCTGGGCAATGCTGCCATCGGCCATTGGCCGTCCTGTCATCTCGGTGGCCTCTCGCTACGATGCTAAAACACAGCAAGAAAACACCGACGCTCTTTTGCGGACACTGGGGCCATTAAACCAAGCAAAACATATCTTCTTATTTTTAACTTTCAGGGACTTTCTGCCTCCATTTGCTGGGGGGGGGGGGGGGGGCAGCAGACTGGGTGCGGGTTGCAGGGGGGTGAATTTGGGATTCTGGACCTGAGTGACTGCTCCCACGGGTTAATGTTTCTCTAAGCCGGGGTAGCGGGGGGGCAGGCAGCATTGCGAGACCCAATCGTAACAGGAACTCAGAAAGAGAGAGAAAAAGCAAAAAAAAAAAAAAAAAAAAAAAAAAAAAAAAGGGCAAATAAATAATATCAACAGCATCATATCGCTCGCTCTCCCTGCAGACCTTGCCTTGCTGGTGATCATTAACCGAGAGCAGCTCGCGGCTGGGGCCGAGACCGTGAACCAGGGAGAGCCGCCCCCGCGCACCGCGGCGAGCTGAAAAGTGGGTCTTAGTATACAGAAGAGAGGGTTGAAAACTGTGCTTGAACAAAGGAGTACGAATGGGGTCCAGAAACCGGGTTTTATTGGGCTGCTGGCAGCGAGGCCGGCGGCGTGAGAAGGGCAGGGAAACTCAGCGGGCGCGAGGCAGCTTTGTGCCGGGCTGATTCGCACCGGCGCTGCCGCAGTTTGAAGCCGGCCGCTAAAAAACAAACAAACAAACCCCAAAACATAAACCCCCCCCCCCGTCCTTTCCCCTTGAGCTGGGGGCAATGAAACCCATCGCTCGGCCAGGGCCGGTCCTCCACGGCGCCCCGCGCGCTGGCTCCCGCCACCACACTCCCGGGGCAAACGTTTCGCCGTTCTTTCTTTAGTCTTTTTTTGGTTCTTTTTTCTTTTTTTAACTTCAGTTTGAAGTGGAAGGTAGAGTATTGGATTCAAACGCCTTTGCATCACACGGGTTTTTTTGAGCGCTTTTTAAAACCTCCGCGGAATAGATGCCTTCGCCAAACCGAAACGCCTGCTGAACCACTTCGCTGCGTCCCTAGCCGAACTTTCTTTCTTTTTTTTTTTTTTTATTGCTTTACATGGCACTTCTTTTTTCACATTGATTTAATTTTATTTATTTGCTTAAAAAAAAAAGAAAACAAAAATAAAATCACAGCTCCCGTTTCAGCTCTCGCTTTCTGCCCTGTGGATGCGTTTCATGGGAAGGCACACTGGGAAATCGCTGGCGGGAAAAAAAAGGGGGAAGAAAAAGTAGAACTGTGGAATAGCTCAAAGAAAGGAGGGGAAAAAAAAAAAGAAAACCCCCCCAAGTCCCCCCACCCCAGCCCTGAACGCTGAAGCACAAGCCGGCGTGTCCCAGCTCCTTCCCAGGCCGGCGGCCAGCTGCGGGGCTTCAGGCGGAGCCGGCGGACAGCAGGAACACGGGGGAGCTTGCAGAAGGATTCAGAAATTCAGATTTGTCGCTGATAACTAACTGGCCCGCTCAACAGTATCCGAGTGGAATTTCTGACTTCTCTTTGGCTCAAAGACTTAACGTTAAGGCAGAAAAATAAGACACAGTGTGGAAGCTCCATCCGATCTTTGGCACAACAGCAACAACAACAACAACAAAAATTTACTGTACACATGAGCCGAGAGGGGAACGTTTCCCAGTTAAGCAAAGGGAAAAGTGCTAAATAAATTGCACATACTAAAAGGTGGCTGGCTTAAAAAACAAGAAGAAGCATCCCCGTCCTTTTTTTTTGTTTCATTTTGTTTTGTTTTTTCCCTGTTCCAGAGATGAAGAAAGTTCCTTGGCCAATCGCCGTCTTGAAAAAGGGGGTTCTGCAACCAAACGCCGTAAAAAAAAAAGCCGCTTGCAGTCTTCATCTGGCTCGCGCAACCTTCGCCAAGGCTAGGTGCATCTCCGGCTGGAAGCTCTTCCCAGTCCCCCCTTCCCGGTTATTACTCCTGGAAAGAGAAGGAGGCGCCGTGAGAGCAGCAGGCGCCTGGCTCGCGAGCAAACGGAGCCCGTTTCGTGCTTCCTGCGAGGAAAAAAAAAAAAATCCTCCTCCCGCTTCCCGCGCCCAAATGCCGCAAATTCATCTTTTTTTTTTTTTTAGTTTTTTTGCCTTTTTTTTGTTTTTTCGATGAGAACGAGAACGTGCAGGACTGACGGGGAAGCGGCCCGGCATCTATCCGCCCGGTGACAAACGGCGGCTGCCCCGTCGGGAGCGCCGGGCTTTCGGCGCACGACGCTGCCGTCGGGAAACCTCCGAAACGGGTTTTCCCACGCTAAGGGGCAGATCATACGTATTAATAAGCCGTAGCGGGGGAGCCCGTTTAATTGAAAATGGAAACGGAAAGCGTAGAAGCGGAACGGAGGGAAGGGCGCGGGCGCAGCGTCGCGACGCGGGTCCGCGCGGGAGATGCTACGGGCCGGGAAGACGCGCCCACCCGCGGCGGGAGAGCCGCCTTCGGCGAAGCGGCGACGCACGGCGGGACGCCCGCAACGAGCAGCTCGAACGCCTCCGAGGGCGCGAGATAACGCAACCGCTGCGCGCACAAACAGGCGCGGTATTAAGGCACCAGGCTGCAAGCGAGACGTAGCTGCCGCGAACGCTGCAGGCGCTCCTGCACCGCCTAATTCTCGGGGAGCACGTATGAACACGCACGGAAAATATCGAGATGTGCACGCATACACGTGCATCTCTCTAGCGTTTTAATTTTTAATTCTTTGCATCTGCAAACACACGCACACACAGGGAATTAAAAATAAGCAGCGCAATCCCCCAATTTTTATTGCGCTCCAACTGCTGCGCTGTTATTCATAACCCGGCTTCCTCTCTCACAAAGAGACCTTTTGCATGTTTTTTTTTTTTTTTTCTTCTTCCCCCCCGCCTTTCCCTCCTGCCTCCCTAACAGCTGCGCTCAGTGTTGTATCCTGAGTGATGATGAGGTTCTGAAAGTGTTTTTTTGGAACAGATGGCCAGGAGAGAGCCGGGGAATGTGCCAGCAGCGCGCTGGGGAATGTGCCAAGTCCTGCGGTGACGGAGTGCTCTGGGTTCCAGCTCGCGTGCCTTTCCCCTGCCCTCTGCCCCAAGTGGCGCCAGCAGGACTTCCCAGCTCGCGCTCCGAACATCTGGAGTCTGCGGCTGCCAGAAAAGCGCGGGGCGGCGGCGGGGGGGGAAGAGGAGGAAAAAAAGAATATATAAAAAAGAAGAAGAAAAAAAAAGCCCTACACACAACCCACCCTTCCCCGCTCCAGCTTGAGCTTCCATGTACTCGGCGGCGGCGCTGCCTCGTGGAGTAACTAATCAAAACCAAAGAGGACGAGAGGGGGAAAGAAAAAAAAAATAATAAAAGAAATGAACCTTGCGAGCTGCAGCAGCTGCGGCCGAGCCGAGGAGCGCGCAGCCCCGCAAAACGCTGCTCTTTTTCGGCGTTTGGGTCCCCCTCCTCGGCCGCCCCCGCGGTGCCCGAGGACGGCGCCGGGTTCGGGGCAGAGCATCCCTCCTCCCAGCACCTCCGTTCAGCCCCGATCCTGCTGGGGTGCTCAGGGCCCCCTGCGAGGGTGCTGCGACCTCAGTGTCCAACGCGACTCTGGCACCGTGGCCGCGAGGATCCGGGCCACTTCTAGGGCCAACCGAAAGGCAACTTCTAAAAAAAAAAAATTACACGAGGATTCCTCGTCGATTGCTTCGGGAAAAGGCATTTGCAGCCCGCCAATTAGCCCCTTGGCCGCTTACGGAGATCTCCAACCACCCTCCGTCGAGTCTCGGTCACAACACCTTAAATCGCTACATAACTGCAGCTAGAGCTGGAAAGGTTTTTTTTTTTTTTTTTTTCCTAGCCAAAACAGTCGGAAAAGCTAACGCCAGCTTTTCTAATTAACGCAACGGGGGGGGGGGAAAGCGGGCTGGGGGAAGCCACCCATCGCGTCTCCTATTGCAGCAGCAAAGCCCGACAGCGGCCTTGCCCGAGGACCCGCACGGGACAGCGCGAAGGGCCACGCGCAGCCCGGCAGACGCAACACCCGGAGCCCCCGTCGTCCCCGTCCTTGTTTCGGCCTCCGCGCCGTTCCCGGAGATCAGGGCGGGACGGAGGCAGCGAGGACGGCGCGGCGGGGCACAGCCGGCAGCACCCCGCGCCGGCCGAGTGGCGACGGGACGAGCCGCCACCGAGAAGCGGAGGGAGAGGAAAGCGCTCGATGATGAGCGGGGAGTCGCGGGCATCACGGGCGCAGGCAGGCGGGGGAGAGAAAGGGAAAGAGGGCGAAAGACGAGCAAAGAAGACTCGGGAAAGTCGCGGCGGCCGAGAGAGGAAGGAAATCCCTTTGGATATATTTATACATTTTTTTAAAAAACTTTTACCGTTATTTGGAGGCGGGGGGAGGCCGTAACATACCTTCCTTTTTTTAGATCTTCCTTCGGCTTGCAAGGTCCTAGTGCACTGCTCCACGCACTCGGAGAAGCTCATGTTACTGTGGTCAGCGCTGTAATCCAGGTCTGCTAGTCTGGCCAGGGAAAGGATATAGTTACAGGCTATTCTCAAGATGGCTAGTTTGGACAACTTTTGACCATAAGAATAGCAGGGAACCTAGAAAGGGTAACAGGGAGAAAAAAAAAAATTAGGCCAGATAAGCAAAATACCTTGCTCGAAGCATGACAAAACGACCGTCGGTTATTTTCTTTGCGTTTTCTAACGTAAATAGGACCGCCGCTGCTAGAAGGCCATATGGTCCCAACAGGTTTTTAAGCAGCAGCTCCCCCGCCGGGCTCCGCGGGAACCCTCGCAGCAGGAGCCGTCTCGCAGCTCTGCTTAAAAACGCGAGCGCAGGATACGGCCCAGGGCGCCCGCCCGCTGCTCGGCACCCCGGTTAGACCCCCTTTTTTTTCTTTCTTTCCCTCCTTGTGAACCCACACTGCCGCGCCGGCTCCCTCACCCCAAGCTTCTCCCTGTCGGGAGCTACAGGGCCACCATGGGTCTCCTTGCAGAAGAAAGCAATGGCAGGAAGTGTCAGACTTTGGCGCTTTTTGCGCTCAAACGGCACCAATCGGGGCTTCGCCTGGATGCAAAACCACAAAGCCGCCGCGGGGCAGAGCCTGGCGCCGGTAACTCTGACCCCGCTGCCCGGCGCCGACTATCTGCTGAAACGCCCCGTTATGTTACCTCCGAACAGAGCCGGGCCACAGCAATGCCTTGTGCAACTTATTTCTTTATCCTTGAAGATTTCTAGTGCAATGTGGAACATTCAGGCTAAACAGCGTGGGTCTAAGCAAACGAACATTATACGTTTTCTGTTGCAGCAGGTTTCATCCTTTTTACATCACGATCCAGCAAAACGCTACATACGCCCTTAATTTTAAGCACACAACTTTGGCGCGTCCAGTTTTACAGTAAACTCTTCCTCTGCACTCAGCAGGCTCGGGGCCCCCCCTTTGCTCGTTTGTAAAATTGCAAAAGGTCATTTAATGCAAAAGACTCTATTGCCTCCACGAAACTGGAGCCAGGCGTTTGTCTGAAATCCATCCTAACGGCTCCGGCCTCTGACCGTCCGTCAGTCTAAGTTTTCATATGACATTAATCACCGGCGTGGCTGAGGGTGTCTCTAGCATGGCCCCCTACCAGTCTCCATCCTTCTCAGCCCCCTTGGGGTGTCACCCCGCTCAGGGCAGGAAAGCACTGAGCATTTTCTGCTGTTCTCCCGCCTGAGTGTCTGCTTTTGTTTTCTACGCTTTTTATCCATGAATTTGGTCCAGTAAGTTGAACCCATGTAAAATTTTGGCATTTGCAACATCCCTTGGCAAGTTGTTCCCTAAGTTTATTCCGCACTGTATGTAAGAACACCTTCTTTTGAATTTGGCTCCTAATATCTTCACTTGAGGTCCTCTAGTTCTTATTAGTTCTTATTACAAGAAAGATCTTCACTTATCTCCTCTCCACTCATCTTTTAAGCCCTCCATCATCTCCTCTCCCTCTTTTGCCTGTCTTCCACAAGAAAAAGACCTAACCAGCTCAGCTGGCTGTTGTATGGAAGCCACTCCGCACCTTTGACCATCCTTACCATTCTTCTCTGAACCTTTCCTTCTACCTTCTTTTCTACCATTGTGGAGCTGGGAGGACCAGCTTTATTTCTCCCTTTCACTGTTTCCTACCTTTCTATCAATTATTAATCCACACTTAAGCCAAAGCCACTTAGTTTCTTTAGTGAAGAGCTCTGCCATAACTCTTACGGAAATCCAAACTAACCATGTATCAGTTGGATCATCCGTATCCATGAGCTTGTTAATGGAAGAATGCTATTGACCCTATGGGACCTTTGTGGAATAGATTGGTCATTCGGCTTGTAGGATACAACTGAGCTGTGTCATCTGCTCTAGACACCCTTGAGGAGGCAGGGAATTTATTTGCCCTCTGGGAATACTCAGCATCAGCATCGCTTTGACCAGAATGAACTTCTCCGCTCCAAACTCGAATGTAAAAGGGATGGGGCTGCTTCCAAGCACCTCGTGTTGGAAGAGTACAAGGGGTCCTACAGCATTCACCATATTCTCCTGTAAGAGCCTCTTTGTAAAGTGGATAGCCCAGAAGAAAGCAGAGTCACGTGCAGTCCTCATCACTCTAGAGTAAATCAGAGGAGAAGCTAGGAACGGCTGGAGCCTGCTGGTACAAAGCACCACTTTTTGCCCTGCAAAAACCACCTTGCCTTCAGTTCTCTGCTGGTTTTATGCAGCAGCCAGCGATTTCCCTTTGGATGATAATACCTGGCCCCCCGACGCAATAAGCTCAGAGTGATTTTGAAAGCAGAGCCCTGGGCAGCAGAAACACCAAAGCCTCTTTCGACACTGACGTAACGAGAACAGCGGAGAGCCCAGATCAAACAGCCGCCGGAGCGAGAGACCAAAGCAAGATGGAAACTAAAATGGAAGGGTTCAGCGAAATGTGGGAATAATTTCAGAATTAGAGCGAGAAGGAAGTTAAATCAACTGGAAGGCAAATAGACCCAAAATCCTTGAGGCTCATGCCACAGACGCTGTCCAGTTACAACATGAGAAGACAGGCAAATGACCCCTTTTTCCTCATCTGTTTTGCTCTTTCTTTTGTGTGTTCTTTAAAAGAATAAAAAATAGAATAAAATAGAATAAAATAGAATAAAATAGAATAAAATAAAAACTCTTTTGCAGGGCATGTTTGCTGCAAATTCCAAGAAAGATCACAGTGTTAACACAGTTGACAAAACCCTCAACTGGGATTACACAACGCTTTTCCCACACACGGCGGCAAAGTCCGGACTGGCGCAGCCCTGTACACACGCGGGGCGAGTTTCACCTTGTGCAGCTCCAACACCACAGCGATGGGTGCGGGGATGTTAGGACACAAGAGTTTTTGCCATGGAAACAGTGTTAAAATAACTGTTTCATAGGAACCCTCCCTGTCTTGGCTCAGCTCCTACCATTTTAATGTTTCCTTTTGAATTAAACATGGGAAACAGAGAGAGGAATGAGCCACTTAGTTCAGCTCCAGATCCAAAGCTTCCTCCAACAGTTGGGGGAAGAAAGTGAATTTTGGTTTGATCCTTTCTGATTTTAAGCAGGAGGCAGCAGGAATGGGTGTCTATCGCATCCCTGGTGAGAAGCAACCCCCTTCCTTCCACTGTCCTCTCGTGCTCATCACGTCCAAGCTGGCGGGAGAGCAGAGCCGAGCAGGTTCACTCGCGTGCCATTAATTCAAGTACTTTCCTTATCTGACCTCATTGATTTCTACCGACAGGCAGCACTGCCCCCCAACTTGCCTACTTTATTTGCAATCATGAGAAGGAATTAGGAAGGAACCGCCACTGAAATTTCACACCGGTGCAAAGGAATGCAGCTGTCTGCTAGAAAGGAAGGGATGCTGGCACCATCCTCGGCTTTGTGAGATCAACAAGGCGCTGGGCTGGGACCAGCAGCAACCAGAGCCTGGGCCAGAGGATGTTTGTTGGTTGTGTCTGTAAAGTGCTTTACAGCATCTCAAGGGTCTTATCAGCGTCCCTCGGGCTGGTAGGGACTGGAAGCAACGCAAACCGTGCGCTCCTGGAATATATTCCTGCACCCAAGTTCTTCTTTGGCAAGGAAGATAGGACAGGATGTGATCTCACAGGTCTTGTCCATCCTTGACGTCTGTGATCCAGAGGCAGAGCCTTCGGAAAATCAAAAATGCTCCCTTTGAAGTCCGTGGGAAGCTTGCGCTGGACTTCACCGGAGCAGCATTCGGCCCTCAGCCATCTCTCTGGCGAAGGCAAGGCTCCAGAGATTTAGTTTCTTCCACCAGAGACAGAGTCTTGGAGTTGATTCTCACCCAAAGCAGAAGAGAGAAGAGAGATGAGGCTGGGGAGGACAGTGAGTAGGACAGTGAGCAGGTGGGTGAGGGGGGCCAACAACAGCTACTGCCATACAAGGGTACAGGGTATATTCACCCTGATGGGTCTGGTGGAAAATCAGGACCATTCCACGGACTGACTTGAGCAGGTTCCTTCTGCATTTACTGGACCACCCTGTAGGGCAGAATTCAGCTCCATGAGCACGCCAGGGAAGATGAGTAGCTCTGAGGCAGAGGAACATCTGTGCTTGCAGTGCAGTATAAAGTAAGCCCTCCTGACAGCTAGCTGCCGCCACAACATGCCATAATAAGCTGCTGAATTTACCTGTCTTCTAATTCATCTGGTTTATTTTTATGCTGGGAGTTAAACCATCCCAGAGCTCCACTGGGAAGCAGCTGGCTGGCTCTCCGACAAGCCCTTTCGGAGCAGGCAGCGTAGCTTCACTGTCTCATTGTACGCGCTCAGCCTCATGCCAAAAACATTTCCAGAAGGTTCATGTAAATGTCCAGGGCTTAAGAGCTCAGGTTTTCTTATATCCCTCCTTCCAATCTGGGCTCAGATGTTTGCCAGGGTTCAGGTGCCTCAGGGAAAGGTGGCAGGTTGGGGTAGCAGGTTGGGTGCCTGCAGGGCACTCCTTGCTCTCCAAACCCAAGCCTAGGGAAGACCTGTCCCTGGTCTCTGTTCCCACCACATCACCTCTCCAGGGCTGGGGTCTGCAGTGCTACTGAGAGGAGAAGGAGGGAAGACTAACAACTTGACAAGCTGAAGACCTTGCCCAGAACATCACTGCTTGTTTTCATGAACTCTTCCTCCGTGGAGTGTTTAGAAAGGGTTTGCAATAGGCATTTTTGTTTCTGACTGCAGGGGTCCGGGTGAATGCACACAAACTAGCACATGCATGTGTCTCCACTGACCTGGAGGACCTGTTGGTTGACTGGTTGGTCAGTGTGTCCAAATTCTCCAGCTTGGGACTCAGTGTTCCCACCTTGTTCTTCACCATTATATACCCTCTGTCCTCCAGAATTCCAGAAGATATGATGATGACCTATATAGCTGTGTGAGGGAAACGTCTGCAAGGGTGGCTGCAACGTCCTTTCACTGTCCTACCAGGCTCTTCCAATGCAGTGGGACACCTCTGGGTACTTGCAGTAACTGTGCCAGAAACACAGGCAGCTGAAGCGTTAGAGCATATATTTCTCCCCTGGATCTCCAGGAGCCCGGAAAAACGTGGCATGTGGATCTGAGTCACCAAGCAATCAATCCCCCATGGGACAAACCCAGGTGCTACAGGGATCATCACACACTTTCTGCACTTCCATGGCAGTGACCATGCAGCACTGCTCCTTCTCAACAGCTTCTCTTTCCTAAGTGATGAATGCTTCAGAAAGGGAATGGCCACCTTCCCCGAAAGTAGAAGTTTGAATAAAGCAAGGCAAGATCCTGCGAGCTGTGTGGGTGGACATGGGCAGGAACCAAAGTGCCAAGCTCCATCTGGTCCGTGGGCGTTGTGGCAGCAGGTGCACAGCACAGCCCAATTCCTGCTGGCTATGGTGGCTATTTTACACCGGTAGGTGTGGGAGGCTCTTGTTTCTCAGTCCCTACACTGACTATGGGGAATGGCGAGCCTGCTGCTAGCAGAGGAATCAGCTTTCAAAAGACGCCTCACCCCTGCCTCGACACACGCAGTGAAGCATCCAGCCCAGGACCAAACCTAATTTAAAAATGTCAACAAGACCAGAAGCAGCATCGCCCGGATGGGACGCATCACTGCAGCTGAGGCTCTTTTGCCTTGCGGGTGGGTCTACATTATCACACAACTCGGCTGCCGGTTCGCTCGCAGCTCCTGGCTCCTCCACTGCCCACATTGCAGAGGCATTAGTTCACTCCTGGAGTGACCAAACTGGCTTCCTCCAAACAAAACCGAGGTGTGGTGCTGGGCGAGTTCACCCTTGAGAGCTCTTCCCAATGGTAGGCCTGGCTCCACATCATTTTGGACAGTCTTCCAGCATTATCCCAGGCAGTGTTGCATCCTCCCACACATCCTTGCGACACGTACCATGTGTCCTCAGTATTTTGCTTTAGAAATACCACACCAGTGAACTGCTGCAGAGCTCTTTTCTTATTGTAGACATGTTGAACCACCCTCTAAAATAGTAACTACATGGATGGCTACCGGGGTATCACAGGGGTCTGGAGAAAGCCTGGGGTCATGGACATAGCAAGTCTACTCTAGAAGAGGCTAGTCAAAGCACTACGGTGAAGACCACTTTCCTGGGGCACACTTTAACCCGGTCATTGTAACCTCCATCTTTTGAGATGCATGGGCCAAATTCAGGCAACAGGGAACAAGCTCCAGTGGAGCTAACGACATTTATGCCAGCACTGCCTTAGTGATTCTTCAGAGATTCTTCAGAGCCTCTGGCTGGCGCTGGAGGACCACGTATTTTCTACTTCCCTATTATCCCAAGAGCCAGCCAATCTCCCTCAACATTGTGCCCTGGAAAGCTGCAACGCTGAGCCACGATGCAACGCAATGCGGAGCCGCGATGCAACCCAACGCTGAGCTGCGATGCAATGCAACACAGAGCCGCAATGCAACGCAATGCAATGCTGAGCCGCAATGCAATGCTGAGCCGCAATGCAATGCAATGTGCAGCCGCAATGCAACGCACAGCCGCAATGCAATGCAACGCAACGCGGAGCTGCAATGCAACACAACGCTGAGCCGCAATGCAACGCAACGTGCAGCTGCAATGCAATGCGCAGCCGCAATGCAATGCAATGCAACGCGGAGCCACAATGCAACGCAACGTGCAGCTGCAATGCAATGCAACGTGGAGCCGCAATGCAATGCAATGTAAGCTCCAATTCCCTCGTTTTGCAATACAAGCTCTGCCCTCCTCCTAGACGAGCATCCCTACCCGGCCGGGGGATGGTGCAGAACAGGACCGGGGGGCATATATCGCCCTGCAAACCCATGGAGGAGCACAGACCAAAGAAAAGGCAGGCCAGCAACAAAGAGTTCAATGGTCTCAGCAGCGAGGTCCTGCTCACTCTCCCACCTCCCGGCCACGGCGGCTGCAGCCGAGAGAGTAATTTGAGAGTGGATTAAGGCAGGGAGCGGAGGCTGGATTCAAAGGCTGCTGCAGCAAACTGGAGCCTTTCCTCTGATTTCAGTGGGAGCCGAAAGAAAACACAGAGGTTAACTCGGGGTGGCTGCGGCGGGCAGAGCAAATACTTCCCGACAGGAGCGGGATTTGTATCGGAGGATCCCATCAGTCAGCGAGCAGCAAAGGGAGCAAACCAGCCCCGCTCTCGCTGACACGCAGTCGCTGCTGTCAGGATTCCTGTCCTTTTGTCTGGGCTCTCCTTTGTTTTCGCTCCCACTGCATCGCTTAGGGCCAGCGTTTTGTGACCTCCTTCAGCTGCTAAACCACAGCGCCTGCCCCCCTCTTCCCTGCCTGCACTCTAAATAACCGTAGCAGCCCTCCAGACTGGCTCGAACCACCGAGGTGCCCCGGTGAGCGCTGTGTGGTTGAATGACAACCCTGCATGTTGGGAGCGATGTGGGGAGGATGTGCCCGTGCTGGTGCTCCCGAAGCCAAGCGCTGTCTCTCCAGTTGCTGCTGTGGAGTACAGCCAAACCCTGCTGCCAACCCTAGCGACCTCAACAGGGGGTTTTTCTCCAGGAGTGGGGTTTTAACAAGTCTTAGGGTGTCTTACTGGCTGGGATCTCAAAGGGAACAAATCACTGAGAATAGGTCTGGCAGATCTGGTGAGCAGGTGATGAGGGAAACCCCTCTGAGATGGAGAAGACTCTCTCATGATAGAGAAGGCCCCTCCGTGATGGAGAACACCTCTGAGGGTGGAAGAGCCCGTGGTGTCTCCAGCACGCAGCAAGGGCAGAGTGGCATCACTGGCTGCAAACCGCATCCTGTCTGCAGAGGTGCCAAACCGCAGCTGCCCCAGGGAAGACGCCAACAGGGCAAGCATGTACCAGTGCTGCTCCAGAATACTTGTTCCTCAGCCTCCACCACTTTGTGGCCAAGGCTCTTCTCAAGCCACAGGTCCCGTCTGTACTTAGTGCCTGGCTTGTTCTTCCACAAGCTTGTCTGAAACCGCATAGAGAGTTAGCACCCACGCCATCCCGCAGCAACACAACCTCCTCCCGCGGCCATGCTCGGACTGTGCTTCCCGACATCTCACCACCATCCTGGCAGGAGCAAATGGGGTCTTTTCTGCACTGATTTAACTACAAGCCACAGCAGCCACGTGCGTGCCAGCAGCTAAAAAGTGAAAGGACATTAGTCGGGAAAACTCAACTCCAGCAGCCAGAAAGCCCTATAAAACCTAAAACATCTCCAGAAGCCACACAAGTGCAGAGAGAGGGCCTGTCAGCTTCTGAAGGCAAGAGAGCCCTGGTAATGCAGTGGTGAAAAGATGGAGAAAAATGCCAATATACTTCAAGAGAAAATTAATGTCTGCAGAGACATTTGCTCCGGGCACAGAGGCTCTAGTACACTGGGGCTCTGTGCACTGTGCTCTTGCGGAGGAGCTGGACAGCAGTGCTTTAGAGAGAAAACAGATGTGCAAATGCAGGCAAGCTCCAGATCAGAGGCTGCTGCGCTCGCCTCTGTCTGTCCAGGGAGAGTCTGCTGCCACCTTAGGGTCTCCCGCCACAGCCGTGCAACTGTGATTGCGACACTCACTAGTGCAAGCACCCTCGCGTAAGCTAGTTTGCTTGAGTGCCCACTGCAGAACAACAGAGGAGAACCCCGTCTACGGCAGTGCAAGCCCTCCAGGAGCAAACTTGGTGGCTAATCCGTGCTGTAATAAGCTTAAAGCTGGCCCCATTTCACACTCGCAGTGCCCTGGAGTAAGAGCCCTTCACTGCTAAAAGGGATCTGCAGGCAAAACAGGAGCTAGGGTTGCTAGTGCCTGAGGCCCGGCCTCGTTAGCAGCAGCTCTGGAGATGTGTGGCGTTGGTTGTCTTCTCTGACCTAGGCTCGCGCTGCTGCAGTTTCAGGAACGGGAAGAGTCACCAGCATGAGGGCGTTTCGGAACAAGGCCAGAGATAACCTCGGTTCTCATGAACTCAGTGCTGCGTCACTGTCCACAACAGAAGCATGCGGGTTCACTGACCACCCACTGACCACAGGCAGAAGAAAAGGGACAGAAGTGACAACCAGTCACAGCCCTCAACGTACCTTCTGGAGGGTCCTGGAGTAATTAATACAGTTCAGGAACCCCCAAAAGACCAACCAACACCTGTGTCATCGCCCAAGGAGGTGGAAGAGCAGCAGAATGCTATCGCAAGGAGTTGTCTATCCGAGGGGGCAGGGGAAACATCAGGAGAGACCCTTAAATTAGGAGTTACAGACTAACCCAGCCATGGGTTCAGTACCTGCTGGGAGAGGCAACAGCAGTGAGAAAAACCTAGTAAAACATTTCCAGCATTTCAGAGAGTTTTCCAGCAGGGAACATTCTCCATGTGCAGCTATCCTGCCGGTCTCAAGTCTTGTCTGTGGGCAGGTTCACTTTGGCAAATGATACTCAGGGGAGAAAAATCTCCCCCAAAACTGAGCAGCTGGAGATCACTCTTGCCAGGATTAGGGCAAAGGTGCTGCTGTTGGCCAGTCCTGTGAATGTGTGTGCAGTATCTGCTTCAGTCCCATAGTAGCATCAGGACTGTACATTGAAGGCAGCAAGGAAATGCAGAAGGAGAGAGACCCTTGTCCCTGATGGCTGTGACACAGGAGAGAGCACATTGGCGATGGCACATGTTTCTCTTAACAGCAAACTGCTTCCCAGTGCAGAGAGCCGCCCATCATGGTCCCACCTCGGAGGAGCCCTGGCCTCGGGGGCAAGCTGGGGACAGTGAAGTGCTCTGCAACACAGCTGGATTAATCTTTCTCCTTGTGTGAAACGGCTGTGGTCGGATCTTCCTCCACCAAGCCTAAAATAGCCTTCCTGCCATCTGGAGAGCTAGCCTACACAAGGCGAAACATGTGTGCCAGATGTGCACAGCTGTGGCGCGCGCGGGGGCTGCCGCCGGTGGCCCATCTGCCTCGCGTCGGGTGGGTGCTGAGCCAGGTGGAGTGGAGGGGAGGGCGGCTTTTCTCCCCTACTCCGCGCCAGGCACGACCTGATCCCGATCCTGATCCCAATCCCGCGGGGCTCTCGTCTCCCTTCCCAAACAAGGAGCATAGGGCCGGGCGCATGCAAGCGCGACGCTCTCCGGTGCTGCTCGCCCGCCCGGCTGTGCGGATATATCGGTTTCAGGGCGTCGGGAAAAGGCGCCCAGCTGCTTAAGAGTCTGATACATGATGACAAGGAGGGACCGGAGGAATAGCCGGAGAGCGACAAGCGAACCGAGGTCTGCGCGCAGCCTCCCCGGCTGGCGGAGCAGGGATTGCCTCCTGCGCGCGCCTTCCTACCCCGTGGCGATGGGGAAAGACCGCGCTTCAACGAGGCTTCGGAAACTCTCCTTATTGCACTTATCTCCAAAAATAAATCTCCCTGTCTTCGCACTTCACTGGCCAGCCTGCTGTGGAAAGAAGTGTCCTTTCTCCCCCCGCCCCCAAGGATGAGCAGAGGCTCCTAAAAACCCTGCCACCGGCCCCGATGCGGATGGTTTGAGTGACAAGCCAGCACTGCGGGTATGTGCAACGAAGCCGACTGTCACCTGATGTCATGTACAGCACTAAGCACGCCGCTGGCAGCCCAGCAAGGAATGAATCCAAATGTCATCCAATGCTGGTCCGCACAGCCAGCCCACCCCTCAGTAAATTGCTAGGAAAACCTTGCAGCAAACAGTTCCTGGAGAATGACTCCTTTCTCCCTTCGGAGCAAACACAGCCCTGCTAGTATGTTGAAGCGCTGGCCCTGGAGACCAGCTTTCTCAGGAAGAGAGGACAACAACTTGTTCTCCAGGCTCTCTGGACTCCCATCTGAGTCCAGGGCTGAAATGATTTATGGAAACAGGGCCAAGGCCAGGAATCTGAGGCTTTTCAAGAGTTGCCCATTTCCCCAAAGAGCGCAGCTTTAATTTGTTGCTTGCCTGTCTTGTGCTTGAGGCTCAGCCTAGAACAAGATTGCCAGTGATTTGGGAAATCAGTGCTACTTCCCCTTGCGGTTTTGGTGGTGTAGATGCCAGTCCATGGAGAATTCGATTGCCACTTCCATGCGTATCTCACACAGCTGCCACACAAACGAGATACGGAAGCAGCTCCCAGAAACAAAACGGGCCCAGTCTGGCAGCTGCTTTTACTGGGGGAGCAGCAGTCTCCGCATACAGGAGCTAGGGCAGCCAGCACATGTTGGCTCATCCCACCACCGCGCAGCAACTGAAAATGTTCAAGCTCAGATGCTTCTCAGCAGCCCTCTCCTGACACCGCCTAGTTCACAGCCAGCTCTTCCCACCGAGGCTCGAGCTGGAGGGCTGCTCACAAAAGCCAGTGTGTCGGGGGGAAGTATCAGCTCTTGGGGTGCAGCCACCCAATCTGAGAGATGGCACCGAGAAGGGCTGCGGGCACCGCAGCTAGCCAGTGTAAGGGATGTGAACGAGCAGAGCTGCTGCTCTGTGCAGAAAACAGGACTGGGCCCCAACGCGAGCACACTCGCAGGCAGCTCCGTGGCCTGTCTCAAGTGCCTAAAGGCTGCCAGACAACCCCAAAGCCTTGCCGCGAGTGCGCAAGCCCTGCACAGGGCGCGCAGCTCCCGTCACGTGGAAGGGAGCGCCGCGGGAGAGGGGATGCGCAGCCGGCCTCAGCGGCAGCTCGCACTCCCCAAGCCCCGAGGATTTTCTCCTTCCTTTACACACCTGGAATAGTCCTGCCAGACTCGAAAGGCAGAACAGTTGGGACAACTGCACTTTTACTGTGCAACAGCTCACCTTGATCTATCAGCGAGTGCTGTAGGGTGCTTAAACCCAGGCGCATAAGGGGTTAGTATAGGGGTCTGGGCATAGATTTGGGGAAGACAGGAGAATCATGAGGCTGGGTTACAGCCTTGCTTCCTTCACTGCATCCGTCATCTTCCATGTGCTGGGGAGGTGGCCAGGATGGAAGGGTTTTGTCCTATGCACCAATTCTCAGACACTCCCTTGTGCATGGGGGAACACTCCTATTACTCATCCACGGAAGACCATGCAGATTTTCAACATACCTTAACAAGAAAACCTGGCCCCATACACACTTGCAGCACACATTGCAGTGAAAACCTTGGAGAACTAACCAGAAGGAGACCACAACCTAACTCTTCCTGGCAGATATGGGTCCCATGGGAAGTTTCAGGGAGGCTGAGGAACCCCAAGAGACCGGGTGCCCCACACGAAAGTCAACACGAGCGAGCTGCTGCCCAAATTCCCAGTGACTGCTTTGGGGCAGCCCACCCCAGCGCGAGAGCCAACGCACGTGGGTGCTCACAGACAGCACGGGAGCATCACCCCAGCTCGCAGCTCGGGCAAACGCCTCCTTCCACCCGCCGTGTTTCCCTGGGAGGCCTTTTCCGCTTGGGGCTTGCTTCGTTCTCCTCCGCGCAATTCCCTCCGTGTGTGTATGTGTGTGTGTGTATGGGGAAGGTCCAAAAGTTTTCTAACTACAAGCAGATCACGAGCCCGTATTCATTAATCGTCACTGTCAGCACAGCGCTCGGGCTGGCGCTCCCGGGCATTTTGAGCCGACTTCCCCTTCTGTCAGGCACCTCACTCGGAGCTCCTGCCGCGAAACTTCCGCAGGCGCGGAGCGACCCCAGGAGAGGTGTTTTCGCGGCGCCGGCCGCACTCGCAGCCCGCGCCCCCGACACGCGCCCGGCGCTGCCGCGCCGCGGTGCCCGAGCGCTGCGCGCCGCCGGCTCCAGCCGCGCTGCGCTGCGCCGCGCTGCGCGGGGCTCGGCGCAGCGGCCCCGCGGGCGGCCGCGGCAGGTACCTGCTTGCGCAGCGCCTCGAAGGCGGCGCTGATGGTGTGGACGCGGGTCCTCTCGCGGGCGTTGGCCAGCAGCCGCCGCGTCTGCTGCAGGGCTTTGATCTCCGGCGAGACGCCGGCCGCCTCGGCCGGGCGCGGGCGCGGCGAGGCGGCGGGCGGCGGGCGGGCGGCCGCGGGGCCCGGCGCCGCCGCGGCGCAGAGCGCGGCGCTGCGCGGCTCCCAGGCTGGCGGCGGCGGCGGCGCGGCGGGCGGCGGCGGAGGGGCGCGGAGCCCCGGCGGGCGGCGGCCGCCCAGCACTTTGAGCTCCACGCGGAAACTTTTGCAGCCGTGCAGCGGCGCCGCTCGGGCTTTGCGCCGCAGCCGCCGCAGGCCGCCCAGGTCGGCGGCGCAGAGGCGCGGCCAGGGCTCGCCCGCGGCCAGCGGCGTGCTCCGCATGGCGCGCAGCGCTGCGCGGCGGCGCTCAGCGGCTCCCCCGCCGCCCCGCCGCCGCCGCCGCGCCGGGGCAGCGCCCGCCGCCGCCCATCTGCGTGCGCTCCGCGCAGCGCGGCCCTGGCCCGCCGCTCGCTTGCTCCCTCCGCCCGCCCGTCTGTCCGTCCGTCCGTGCGCCGCTGCCCGCAGCCTGCCTCCCACCGCCGGCAGCCGGCCCGCCGCGCCGATGAGCGGCTTTAAAGAAACAGGAAGGCTGGCTTTTTTTTTTTTTTTTTTTTTTTTTTCCCAAAACAGCTGTGCTGCCAATCTCCTTTGTTCATCCCCCCCTTCCCTTCCCTCCCCTCCCACCCCACTCCCACTTTCTTCTTTAATCTCGCTCTTCCATGCGATGGAAGAGAAATCCTGCCCCCCGGAGACTCGCAGCGACCCACCGTGTGCACTTTTTTCCCACCGCCCCCAAGGGAAATTCTCCATTTCCTCTAGTTTCTACCCCATTCCGCTGGTCCTGGCTGCTCACCCCCTACCACTGATTTCCCTCATGGAGGTCTTGATCTGCGGGGTGTGCGGGCACCTTCACAAATATGTCCCCGAGAAGTGTGTGCACTGCAACGGCATGGGGAGCAGGGGAAGCCGGGGAAGCTCCAACACCTCGCAGATACCCCTTCCATCACTGCTTCACCGTTCAGAGTTCCCCAAAGCCTTGGGTCTTTTCAGCTGCTGCTCTGCTATTGACTTCGGGTCTGCTTGGAAGCATTACGCTGCAGCGAGCGGCTGCCCTGGTTTGCACGGGGAGAAAGAGGAAGCCTGGACGAGTGGGTAATCACTGCAGGCCACAGTCTGCCTTCTGCCAGCACCCCAAACCCCCTTAACTACCCTTACCCACCACACGGGGGGTCCAGCCCCAGCACAGCAGAGCCCATGGTCCCACAGAGCAGCTGCACAGGGTGCGAGGAGGCTTGCAGAGGTGTTGGGACTTGCCTCAGGTCCCAGCCAGAGTAGTGGCGCAACTGGGAATAAAATGTGCATCACAGGATCATAGGAAAATTCATGTTGGACAGGACCCCGAGGAGGTCAGCTGTCATTTTTAGAAGTATCTCTGTTATTTGGGCACCTGGCTTCACCTTTCAAGTCAGTTAAGCCCCTGAGAGGTTGAGTTTTATTGGGAATTGATGGGATGTAAGCTGTGAGTTGCTTCAATTCGCTGCAGAAAAGAGGATTTTGGCTCCTAGCCCATCTACCTCTTGGCACGTCAACACAGGACGCCTCAGCACCGTGAAGCCGAGTGGAGGCAGCTCCTACTGAGCTAGGTGAGGTCTGTGAAGCTAGAAGAGCTCTGCCTGGTGGCCAGCAGGCTCTGCTTCTTACTGCTGTGGCCAGACTGCTCCACGGCAGGGTTAGAATGGGTTTCTCCTGTATTGGAGAAGATTTGGAGACCAGTAGTGAAGTATCTTCCCTTGTGGTTTGATGCCATCTCTATCACATCCACACTACCTCCTATGTTACATCCTCAGCCCAGGGTGTCGCAGGAGATTGGCTCTCTTTTGCAGAATGGGTTTAAGTTAGTCGGTTGAATCCGAAAATGCCTGGCTTCCCTGTGCAGGTAATGTTGCCCCCTGTCTTGCAGTGATGCTGGCAATGTCTGCCTGGTTCTGCAAACGGCTGAGACCTTTGGATGGAGTGTGTGAATTATTGCTGTTGAATGCCAAGGCGTACCGTAGGACTATTTTCTCCTTCTTTCATCTCTCAGTTCCTTTCGATCTCAAAGATGAGAGCCAGCCAAGGGGTTTTTGATTAACCTGGTTTCTGCCAGATGTGCTGGTGGGTGGCAGTAGAACCTCCATCAGCGTCTACCTTAATCATTCAAGAGATCTATCTTCCAGCAGAGGCTTAACATTGAGATTTTTGTGGCCATTAAACATTTGGTGGCTCTTCTCACAAGAGAAGGGAGATTAAACCCAAGATCTTGGCCAGATTTTAGTTTCAGCAGTTAAATTCTGCCTGCCTAAAATCCTCCTGCTGTTTCAACTTGACTCATTGGACCAAATCCACTCGGGGCATGGATGGGCGAAGCCCATTAAAAACAAAGGCATTTGCAGCCATTTACACACTTATTTCTCATGTCTTGCCCCTAAGCCGTGTGTACTTTCTGGGCACTGTTCCACTGGTGGTAGTTGCATTGTAGAGGGCTTCCCAGAAGGATCCTAAACCTACCCTGGCATGTAACTGTGTGTCAGACCTGCCTCTTCTCTCATTTTAGTATCCTTGTGGTGAGTGGTCTCACGAGAGAGCAGGTGAGGCCAGAGTCAGGGCTCCGTCGCGCTGCGTGGAGGCAGTACCTGCCAGGCAAGGCCGCGGCGGCCCTGGTCCCAGGCGTGACGCTCTGCCCAGTGCAAATTAGGAAATAAACCCTCTTATCCCTACATCCTCTGGCTCCAAGCGACTGAGTTATTCCAAGTCATGGATTAGCTCCAGTGCCGAACCAGGAACGGGATCGAGCTCGCCCCAGCACCACAGCCCCGTCCCTAAACCAGCTCTGCCCTCTTGCTGGTGGATGAAACCTCTCCTCAGCCAGCCCTTTGCTCTGCTAAAAACCAACATGGTTGCAAGAAATGAATGCAAAATCCTAGAATGTGTTTTCAAGTAATATATTTTTTAAAAGTGAGGAATAAGTAGAAAGAAAAAGGAAACGGGAACAATCTGTATTGATGGATGGCAAGATGCAGTGCTTGGTGCTCTTTGGCTTGGGTGGAAGGACTGTCCCCTGCTCCTTGGGTAGGCAAAGTGCTGCTGCAGGCTGGCGCCGAGCAAATAACTCCCCCCCAAAAGACTGAATGACAACTAGCTGGTGAGAATTTTTTCGTAGGAAAGTATCGTGAACATTTCTGAAAGGTGATTTGGCTGGTGGCAATGCTATACTTTCTGCAAACCAGAAAACACTTCCAAATCCTGGGAAAAATTAGAGCTCTACACTTGTTAAAAGAAACATGTGCCCTCATGTACATTTTGCAACGTCTCCTGTAGGCAAAAGGAATTATTTTAAAACACCGTTCAAGAGCAAAAACCAAAGTCTGATGGGAATTGGTGCTCTGCGTGTCAAGGTAAAGCTGAGTCATCAAAGTGAGATCAAGAGGCAGCCTAAATCTTTTGTCCTTTAACTTTTAAATAGGTGCCATGTGCTGTGACATTATCATCAACAGCTTGATAGCATTTGAGCAGCCCTCTTTCCTGGAGGGTATAGGATTTCAGTATGTGTATATTAAGTATATAAGAGACAAGAAATGAGAATAGGAGAACTTTTCTTCTCTGTTTTACAATGTAAATTCCATCAAGGGCACATTCTTTTTATTATGAAGTGTTTAAGAAAAAAATGAAAAGAAAAGAAAAAGAAGAGTGTTGGCAGGCTAAGAGTTTGTCCAGTCCCCGATGATCTGAAAAAAAAGAAACAGAAAAAAATCCACTATTTTTGTAGTTCTGTGAAAAATAAATTTTAAAATTCAGCAGTTTGAGACTATGGGTGGGAGAGAAGACAGAAGGAGAGAGAAGGCTGATGTAACACACATCTATTATTAATGAAGAGAAAAGAAATTTCTCCAGCATTAGGAAAGCCCTGTAGCATTGCTAAATTGCCATAAAATGTACAGTGGGAGTTGCAAGAAATCGTAAAATTGGTGGTCTCTCATCAGTGGGGGTTTTTAGAGCTGTTTGGAGACTTGGCAAACGTGCACAGGCAGGATTATAGGATAGTCCTGCAGGATAATATGAAACTCGGAATGGATAATGAAATGAGGTAACAACTGAGAATTATTCACACCCAATGTACATTGGAGTCATATCTGTCATTGAGTTACCATTGCATTTCTTTTTAAATGCTTGGTTTTTACATGATGCAGTCAGTGTGCACTCAGAGGAAAAGTGCTTGTGACAGTCTGCAGCTTAACTTTATTTTCTTAGACTAAATAATGGCATTTTACCCTACTTTCCTAGGCTTTGGTCTCCTCTGCTCTGCTCTCCACTCTTTAATTGCAATTTATCCCATATTCTCTACCTTGGGATTCCAAGGTAGAGAATTTAAAAGGGATTTAAAAACCTCCTGCAAACATTCAGTGAAAAGTAACTTCGATTTCTGAGCAAGGTGCCAACACCAAACATTTCTTTTTAACGGGGACGATGCTTACAAGACGGAGGATTTCTTCCTGGCCAACGATGCACACTGGAGCCAGAGGTGCAACAGAAAGCCTCAGGTATAGAAAGAGATCAGCAAAACCAGAGAGGATGGCACAATTTTACTAAAAGGATGTTAAAAGTAAGGTGGGTTTAAAGAAGGGCTGTAAGAGTGATCTGAGGTCCAAACAATCTGTCTCTTCAATTTTTCTGAGCAAGGAGCAAGGGGTGTTCGTGGCCTGTTGAGATCTTCATAAGGAGGGGATTTCTCAGGACCAGAGGCTTTCTAGTCTGTCAGAAAGAAGTGCAACGAGATCCAAAGGCAGAACAAACCAGGCTGGTGATAAGAGCTACACAGTTATGCTGAACTTACTGACCCTTGCAGTAAATTACCTGAAGGAATAACTGAGTCTGCGTTGCCTGAAGTGTATTAAAAAAGCCCTGGAATCTTTTTTAAAGATGTGTTATAGGTTAAGTTGTGGGTTTGATGCAAGAGTTACCGTATGAATTTATTTTATGTGGAAAGTTGGACTAAATACTCTTAAAAGCTCCCTCTGGTCGTAGTATCTTTGAATCTCAATCAGATATTTGACTTCCTGAAATGTCAGTGGACATCTTGGTGGAAGCCGCTGGGTACTGGGCAGTCTTGCAGATTCTTCTGGAGGTGCTCAAGTATAGATCTAAAGGCTCAATTTTCTAAAAACCCAATTTTGTTTAAAATTAAAAGCTCAGGCTGAAGTTCTCGGCCTAGCCCCAGTGGAAGTGGTGTGTTACTCAGGACCAGTGTCTTCCTCCCACTAAGGCAAGATGAACGATGTGTCTCCACTAACACAATGACAATTCTTCCGCTGACTTCACCGGGAGCAGATATGTGATCCTACCCTGCAGGTATGTGAGATGGACAGGAGGTTGATTGGCTGAGGAAGGATCTGAAAAAATCCCATCTCTTTCCCGATCTGTGAGCCAATGCACTGATGTATGCATAGTTGCAGTGGCAGCTGGTCTGGCTTCATCCATCACTGAAACCAGCCAATCTACTCCCATTTGTTTCTCATGGACCTGTGTGGGACTGGTAGGTTGTTCATGTGGTCAGTACAGGGGCTCTCTCTGAAAAAGGACAGAAGGTACTGTCCCAGTTACACTGTTAACTTCTCTTGAGGTTGTTCCATCTCCTGTGGATGGACATGCAGGAAAAGTCTTCTGGTTCTCATCTCCTTTGAGTCCTGGTCAGTGGAAGTATCAGGTCCTAGCGCAGCAGTGAGACCCCCTGTACTGGAAGCTTCAACTCTCCCTCCTTATACCTGCTGCCATTTGTGTTTAGCTTGTCAATCCTTTTTGTGGAGAAATTGAAGCAGCAAAGTAAAAAAAAAAAAAAAAAAAAGAGATGAGGCATGGCAGTGCTGAAGTCTTTAACTTAATTTTCTTTGGCACTAAAAACAATATAGTGGACCTTAAATAGAACACAGGTACAAGACTCAGTCTCTTTTTTAGTTTGACCTTAACATATTTTGGATGGAAGTTCACTGTTGTGGATGAGAGCAAAGCAAGCACTTGTCTGCCAGATCTTTTAATGGTGGCTGTTGAATGTGGTTTGTAAGGTCCCAATAATCCCTAGTGATTCTTAGTGGTTAGAGCAAAGAGAGTGCAATTAGAAGCACACTTACTCTAAACTCTCTGGTCAGATGCTCCAGAGGGATAAGAGTCTTTACTGATGAAAAGGGAAGAATGCTGCCATGGAGAGCTTTATTTATGTGAGTTAAGTAACCACACATCCACTGGGCAGTCACCATGATGGTATATAAAACTAGGTTGTGAGGAGATAGAGGGTTCCCAGAGAGGCCTAGCTTTGTGGAATTATTATCAGCTAGTAAAGTTCATTATTTTCTGAGGTTTTCTGCTATTAACCACTCGATTCTACTAATTATTAAATATATCAGCAGTGTGACGTGGTGTTTTTCTACAAAACTTTAGGGAGTTGCTTAACCAAGCTGGTTAAGCTTGGACTGCACATGGGGAAATGGTGCTTCAGAAGGACATCGGACAGTGAATAAGGGTATGGAAGTCAGGAGAGCTACGTCATATGCCCAGGTCTACCAGTGCTTGGCCGGTGACTTTCAGCATTTTGCCTTTAGTCAGGAGAAAAGGCTAAAAGTTCATTTTTTTATCAATAAAAGGATACATATCACAGCTCTTCCTAGAGTCCTTAGCATTCCAAGAAGGGTGACAAGGAAGGAATTTATCCTTCTGTGGATGGATGGATGGAGAGAACTTAATCTGGGAGACAGAGAGATGATGGAAGGCCATGGGAGGACCTAAGTGTCCCAGGAGCAAATGGGATGGAGAAGGGAAGGAAAGGTATGAAGGACACATCACTGATAAGAAAATAGAGAAAGGAGGAGAAGGATTGGTGGAGGGATATTATGAATTTTCAGTGAGCAAGATAAGAAAACTGCAGGAAGCAGCTAGTCAACAAGAGACTGCATATCTGGACTGTGTGTCCTTACCTTTGCACCCGTTCATGACCATTATATACCAGCTATCATACTGGGGCAGAGCTGTATGGTAGGAAGAGTATAAGAAACTCAAACAGCTGTAAGAAACAGGTCGAGTACAGAATTATCCTTCCCTACTCAGCTAGCTTCTGGTAGTCAACAGCGGAGAAGTAAAGGTTGTTTGAACTATTGTGTCTAGTAGCCCTGATGGAGCTATCCACCTTTCCGATTTTAACCCCATTTGTACCCATTTGTAATTTTTCTCTCTGTGGCAATGAGAGAAGAAGTCCTTCCTTCTGTTTACTTTAAACTCACTGCCTGATCTGTCTTTTGGTGTTCTGAGAAAAGGTGCAGAATTATTTCCTATTCATCTTCTCCATGTAACTCATGGTTTGGCAGACCCCTGTCAGACCCGTCCATCATTTTTTCCCATACTGAAGGATTTTAGCCTATTTCTTGTCTGGGAACTGTTCTCTGTCTCTGGTCATTTCTATGGCCTTTCCCTATATCTTTTTTTAGTTCTACTCTATCCTATTTGCAATGGCTGCCCTGGAGCCATGTTTGAAAGTTTTTTATTTTGTTCTGAATTATTTTCCTACTAGTTTTTAATTTTCTCTTTTCCATTGTGATCTCTGTAGAACAGTAAGTTCTAATTTTTAGAAAATCATCCAGTAACTCCAGGATCTTTCCCCCCACAGTAATAGCTCACGCCAAGCTCATTATTGTGCATGCATCCTTAAGATTGTTTTTTTAATCATTACTTGTATTACTCTGCATTTCTTGATACTGAATTTCATATTCCAGTTTATTGCACACTCACTTAGCATTTTAAGAGCCTTCTGAAGTACTTTGCTCACAGCTTTAGTTTTGAATATTTTGGATGGTTTAGTATTATCAGAAAAAATTGTCACTTTAATTTTCACTTTTTATGCCTTTTCTAGAAAAAATAAGTGCGTTGAGCACCAGAGGTCCTAGCAGCATAAAACCTCATCCAGTCCTACAAGTTGCCTCCCTTTCTTATGAATCCTAATCATTGCTTGGTTTCCTAGCTTTAACCAGCTCTAGAGCTGCAAGTGGACCTTCTCCCTTACC
This sequence comes from Rhea pennata, assembly GCF_028389875.1. NCBI lineage: Eukaryota > Metazoa > Chordata > Aves > Rheiformes > Rheidae > Rhea > Rhea pennata. The sequence goes on from NC_084666.1 coordinate 6,984,103, forward strand.
CTGGGACAGCTTAATTTCTTTCATAGCTGTCTGTGTTTGGAAATTCAGGTGGACTCTACTGCTCAGATCACCATCCCCAAACTCAGTGACACCTTCAAAGAACTTCATTTGTGAAACATGACATCCATCTGTAGATGCAATATTTGACTCTTCCAATTACACCTTGTGGCCCAATGTGTCTGCTATTCTTTTTCAGAATTTTTATCAGTTTGCATTACATAGAATCATACTTTCTTCAGTGATCCCTCCCTGGAAACTACTATTTAATTTTGCATCATATTTACTGCTTTTGTCTTTTGATACAGGCAGATTTAAACAGCAGGTTGACTCTGCATCGTAGTTAACCATTCGGCAGTTTCCTCTTTGGATTTGCGTAGAACTCTTGGGTGAATACCATCTGGTCTTGGAGATTTGTCTTATTCACTTTATCAGTTTGTTTGAAAATCTCTTCTACTGGCACTTCAATTTCAGATATCACTTCAGATATGCTCCCAGTAAGGAAAGGCTGCAGTGTGAAGGCTGTTCTAAGTATTTATTTACCTTTGCTATCATGAGATAATGTTTCTTGAGAGCTCATCTGTTACATATTGATCATTTATTAGTCCCACCAGCTCTCTGGCAAACTACTTGCTTTGAATGTATTTTGAGCAATTTTTATTATTAGCTTTTAGAGCTTTAGGAAATTGTTCTTCAGAATGCTTTCTGATAGATTTTATTTTCATTTTTAACGTTGGCTTACCTAAATATATGCTTTTTCTATATTCCATTTTTGAACACAATTACCATATTTTACTTCTAATAGTCTTTATTCTGTAGTTTAATGTTTTCATGTTTTTAGTGGTTCTTTTAAAACTTTGTGTTTTTTTGAGAGATGGTATCTACTAACGTTTAGCATTGAGTAAACACTTTTTAAATAGACTCTGTTGGTCCTGAAATTGCTTAACCCTTAACTTTGCTTTTCACTTCCTTTCAGTATGATTCTTCAGTTTTGTGCCACTGCCTGTCAGCATCCTACAGACAGAGAAAAAGCTCCATTACTCAACACTATCACTAAAAGATGTGGCTAGTAACCTCTAAGTCAGCCTACTGCAAGATTGGGTTTAGTATAGTCACTAAATATCTTCCTAGGTTTAATTTGATATTAAGTATGACCGCTGCCAAGATTCTTACTTGTACTTATTCACACCCTTTCTGCAATAGAATTTTTCCACCTTGGCTTCCTAACATGTTTCACAGCACATAAATGAATGCTCTGCGGACGTTATCAACTTTCTGACAGTTTGGTCTGTGAACTTCTGACTTCTGTACTGATCTGGCTCCTGGTTAACAGTGCAGCAAAAAGAAATAGGGAAATGAAAATTAGTGGTGGGCCAATACACAGCATTTGACTCTCTATACAGACTTCAAAGTGTCTCTACAAAGCCCAGAAGGTTGGGGCTGCTGGAGAGTTGGGCTCTAGCCAAGAGATCTTGATCTACTGTCAAACATTATGCTGCCTTAGAGTTGGAGTTTGGATTCAGGGTTAGATTTGAGTATCCTGCTATCTTGGATGTGACTTGGATGTGCTGAGAACTGGACACACTCATCCATTTGGGTGCCATGAGGAGGGCACTGAGAGGTTGATTTTCAGTGGCTGTGTCTATAATTCAGCACTTTCTCCCTTGCCTAGCATAGGAGTGATGGCCTCTCAGCTGGCTGATAGATGAGCTGGTTTGATATTATTACTTGAATTCTCTCTAGTCCCATCATCCTGGTGAATCCAGTCAGAGCAGGACTGTGTCAAGGCAACCCTCCAGGCCTTTCTTCCCCTACTTGGAACCTTTCCTTGAGAGGGAATAGAAATGGCCCAAACCAGGGCCATCCTCTGGTCTACATCTCTGGATCCATACTTTTAAATTACATTGCACTCCATGGCGTGATTTCGGTCTGGGATAAATGTGTTTTTTATGTGGGGGAGGTGAGGAGCATTTAGCCACCTGGATCCACGTTGTGCTGTGACAATTGGCCTCACAGATTCTACTCAGCTCACTGTGTGTCTAGGAAAAAGGATGACCAGACTTGCTCATTGGAAAATCCTTATCAACACAAAGAAAACACTTGCATCTAACAATCGGCAGAAGCCCCCAAATGTGTAATTTTCCACAGCTATCCTGTATGGGACACAGCTGAGATCTGATGGTTATTAAACAGTCAATAATGTTACTCATCAGCCATGTTTGTTAACCAGGTCAGTGATTGTTAAGAGGTCTCAGCTAGGTTGTCAGGGTCAGGAAGGGCTCAAAAGAAGCTGATGAGGACAAGTGTGGTCAGTGAATGCCAGTGCTGGGAATCTGAGGAATGCGCTGGTCCAGATGAGTGAATTTTTTCTAAAAAGTATTCCAAGAAGAAAATCAAGGTTTAGCCTTGGATTAGGTTGAAGATCAGGAGGAGCAGTCAATACATAGGATAGGATCCAGGACAAGAAGGAGACAGAATAGGAGTGATGTCCAGCAGACAGGGATCAGAAACCAGAGCTTCAAGCATAGCAGTGAGAAGACTCAGCAGATATCTCCACAGCTCAGAAGAATGGTGAACTGAAGGTCCTATGAATAATTTACGAATTAGCTGTCAATAGCCCTTAGCCATACTTGACTATATTTGTGGAACATATTGACATTAATAGTAACAGTGACGTTGCTCAAAGCAAAATTAGTAATGATACTAATATGTAAGCCTTTGGGTAATTGTCTTATTAATGATATTTCTTAGCTTCTCTAAATGCAATTAGATCAACCTTTTCCTAGGCATTCAGATGTTTTCTTGGAAACTGTTCGTTGCTATTTGAGTGCTTGTTGTTCAAAGTGGTGGCGTCTTCCAGCAAGAGTGTAGAAGTCATGTTTCTGAATAAAGTTTTGCACTTTTAGGCATGATCCAAAGCCATCTTTCCATTGGATTTCAGAGGCTTTTGGATTGAGTCTCCTATGTTAATTTGCCAGTGCTCTCAGATGATAAACAGCAAAGGATATAAAGTGCCAGATGGCATTAAGTACAATTTATTGGTTTTGGAGGTAACACAGAAACCCTAACCTGAAGGGACCCAGAAATTCTGGCTGCTTGAGTGTGATTCCCTGACAATATCAAGGTGACTGTAATAAAGATCAGGGACCCACATTATCATTCTGTCTTCGTTCCACTGGTGGCTCATAAAATATTTTAGGATGTATTGAGTGGGCTGCATAGGAACAGACTGACTAGTTTAGCAGATGTCACCACCAGAAGAATGCCTGCCATGATCTGATGTCTAGTCCTCTGATAGTTGTTCAAAGAGCAGGCAGGAAATTGCACCGCTGAAAATTAAATGGAATATTAACACAACACAAAGATGTGATAATGTTTCTCATTGTGATACTGGGCTGAGCTGATTAAAAAGCAAACCTTAGCTACACTGGAATGCCTATTGCTATGTGGACCTCGGTCTAGTTTTCATGTGGACGTTTTTATTCTTGCACTTTCTACCCCCTTTAGCAGAACTATACAAGATGCATGGTAAGATAAAAAATTGAAGTCCTTTAATTTTAGCGTTCACCCTCACTTACAACCATTTTCATGCTACCAGTTGCTCCTAATGACATTCAGATCCCCAAGCAAATTCCTGAGAGACTCATTGTCTTTTATACCTGCAGGTGTTTATCTCTGAAGATATTAAGCCTGGTCAAAATCAGGATGGAAAAGGAATGCAAGGAGAGCCATAGAAACATTATGAGGATCTGCTGCTGAGATTACCTGGAAAGGGAAGGTAAAGATTTCTCTTTTTAAAGGTCTAGATGAGAGTATTCTAGTCGATGCTTGGAATATTTAATGTGCACTGAAATGGCTAGGCAAGAGCATTTTCAAGACCATTCAAAACTGTTTACCTCTCTAATGTTTTCTGACAGAAAATGCCATTATGGATTAAGTAATTTTTTTCATAAGAAGTGTCTATTTTCAGCATGAAATTTCAGATGTTTACTGAAGCTTTTCAGCTAAAAGCAGAAAGTTTATTTTTGGCTGGTTTTTTTTTTAGCAAGATTAGAATTTTTGTGAGAGAAGAAAAAACTCCCTTTTCAGAGCAGCTGTAGTCCATTCACCCTTCCAGATGGAGAGGAGCCCGAAGAATGTCATTTTGATGTGTTAAGCTCTGTGTGAACACTGGAAACCCTTAGCAGGGTCCTGGCTAGATAGATTTGACTCATGTCTGTCACAGGGCTTAGCTCCCTCCATAAGAGAAACAAAAGGAAAACAGAGTATGTATGAAACCTCTAATAGCATATTCTGATAGCTCCTATAACTTCTCAGAATTGAAATAGAATGCGCACATTAAATACGTGACTGCCTTTGAAACAAACTGTTTGTACTTGTGATTCTTTGAGCAGTCTTCTTTCCTAAAACATGGGCTCCAAATGATAGATTATGTGAATGGGAAATGAATTCTCCATGTTGCCTCAGGTAACAACCTAAACCCTTTGTGGGACCACATGATTGACACCTCCCTGATCCGAGTGCGTCTCCTTTCAGTGCCCAGTGCTGCCAAGAGAGCTCCCTCCCAATGGAGTATAGCATTTTGGTGTCCTGCCCATCTTAGACCATGTATGCCAACCTCAGATGATGGAGACTTGATGCCTCCATCGTCTATCACAAAAAACTAATCATCTATTGGTGCTGATACTCAGTCAGTTCGTGCTCTTCACTGTCAAACTCTGTGGGAGCTGACCAAATAAGAAAATGAGTTTGGCAAGGTTGATATTGGATTAATTCTAGAGTATGCTACTCCATGGAGAGAAGTGTTTGTGCAAAGCATGGGGCCATGCAGGGCCAGTGGGAAAGGGGAAAGTAGGTTTTTGCATGGCCTTGTGCAGTGGTGGAAATGGATGAGCTGTTTCTTGTTGTTCAGGAGGAGCAGTGTAGGGGCATTGCAGGACTTAGCGTTGCTTCAAATAGTGTGTGCTCCCTGCTGGCATGGTGCCTGCAGCTTACGTCTGAGAGAAAGGCTGCTCCTTGCTCCTACCACTTCTTCTCCCTGCCCCTACTCTTGAACACTGACCATCCCACAGAAATGGCATAGGCATGAGGTCCCAGCCATGAGATGATGCTGTGAGCCTGCACCGTTCATGCTAGTGGCGCACAGAGTTTGGGTAAATGACCCGCATACGTGGTGCTAGCACAAACGGAGGCAATTTGCAGCGCTTGGAGTCATTGTTTGATCTTTCGGTTCCACAATCTTCTTGCCTCCAGAGAAGGAATTATCCTTTTTTCCATCAGTTGATCTTGGATCTTCCCACTGTGAAGGGATCCAAGCAGTGAAGAGCTTGTTAATCCCTGTAGTGCGGAGCCATTTTGAATAAACTGACTCACAAGGTAGCGGTTGTCACTGCCGAAAGCCTAAGCATAAAAATGAGATGTTCAGTTTGTCCTCCCTGGGCTGCTGCACAGCCTCTACTTTTTTGCTGAATTCCCATGTGGTAGGATCACACAGGGACCCTCCTTCGTGCTTCTGCTACCGAGCCTGAGAAAGCAGTGCTGCTTGGCTCTGAGGTGTGGAATTGCCTTGGCCACGGATGTGTTGGCTCTCCGGGGGCAGCTGGTAGAAGTGATGTGGGAAGCTCAAATCTGAAATCATCCTTCCCCCCGCCAGAATGAATCATGAAATCATCTGCTTATGTAGCCTGTGGCCAGCTATGAGCACCCGAGGAAAGGGAGAGTTCACTCCTCTCCTGTCTCCTCGGGCCACACAGAGCCAAATCATGTCCTGGTGCAACTCCAGTGGATTTACACCATAGATATTCATTCTATTCAACTAAGCTATAAGTCTCTCTTCTTAAAGATGCCTCAACCAAAGTTTCTTGAAGATACGTGAGAAACTGCCTTGTCAGAGTGACCAAGAATGCATCTTGCCACAGCTGAGCATGTACCAGGAGAGTCCTCCTCCCTCTGAGCCCAACAAAGCCGTGTAAAGTGAGAGGGCAGAAAGGACGAGAAGGAGGTATCTGCAAGCAATGGGATCCCCTTCCCCTCCCCTTTTAATGTAGGGTGTCTTTACTCCCTGCTACCCAGTGGTCTATCAGGAAATGTCCTGTGCCCATTGGATATGAAGCTGGTCTACACAGCTGGATATGGATGAGCTAAAGCAGTCAGATTTGGCTTTCATTTCAGTTGGGCGACATTTCTGGCAGTGCTAAGATCAGACTTGTTGAGAAGACAGTTATGTTTAGATTGAACAACTTTCCTAAGCCCAAGTTCCTTCAGCAAAGCCAGAGATGGTGGCAAGCGGTATCTGGCAAGCAGAGGTTTTGGTTGATTCTGTGATCTCATTTCCTCTTTTGGGTGGAAGCAAAGTGATTTTTTTTTCACAGTTACTGAAACTCAGGAAAACCTTCCTTAATATTGGGCTGCAAAGCTGGCAAAGCAGCAACCAAACGTGCAAATACCCCAATAGGCTCTGGACACCAAAACATACAAAAAATGGCTTGAGGTATACGACAACCACATTTGGCATATGACTTATTGATTACACTCATCATATGATCAGCCCTTAGCTAGTCATAAATATTATATTAAAAGTATTAGTGAAACCAGATGGGTTGCAATCACTCCAGAATGTGGTGAGCCTGTGGCCTGAAATGAAGAGGGAAGAAGCACAATGATTTGACATTAAAAATCATCTTTGTGCTTGAACCAAAAACTGATGAGGAAAAGAGGAAAAGTCACAGAGCCAGCTGTGCTGTGCACATGATTCCTGGGAAATCATTCTGCTGAGTTGTAAAGGCATCAAAATCTAATTCCCATGGCTCTGTAGTCCATGTTGGACATTTCATACTGATGCAAACTAGTTAATGTTAATTAATCTGTTAATTAGTCAGATTGTGCTTATTTTGGGTATGCAGTGCAAGAGAGACAATGTAAAGGCCGTCATCCTGCCCATCCTGTGTCTTGCAAAGGGACTGGACATGGTAGGACTTTTCCTCTGGGTGTACAAGTATTGTGCAGGGACTGTACTTAATGTTACTGCAGATGGAATAAGGAAAGGGATAAATACCACCTTCTCCATCAGTACCTCCTTCACTGACCTCTTTAGCTGTTTTCTTCCAAATTTGAGAGGGTTTTAGCCCCTTGATATTCAAAGCCTGCTAAAGCTCTTAGGCTTGGATATTTTTTACCTCCTGAAATGCACCCCAGTGGCTTCACATTGTGCTTTAACCATCCCCAGTTTAGCTTCTCTCCTAGAGAGCCATGCTGGTTTCAAACATTGTCTCCACATGGAGGATTCTGAACGTTCATTAGCTGCCTTAGGAGACCCTCAGAGCCACCTCAGCTCAAGAAGATGGCCCTGGAAAGCCAGGAGACATCTCAGTCCAGGCGCATCCCTAAAGCAATGGGGCTGCTGCAGCATGGGAATGCCATGGGCCAAGTGGCAGCAATGACCCCAGTGCTGTTCAGCAGAGGCAAAGAACCACCGGGACGTGAGGGGAACTGTCCGGCTCCTGCCTGGGAACGAGTATTAGGTGCATTTGCATTTGCATCAATCTGGGCTGCAGAAGAGCGTTGGGCTGTCAGCAGGGCGGCTGATTTATCGCCCCGCTCAGTAATGGAGCGGTCAGCAATATGGCATCAGAGTGCTGTCGCCGGCTGTTAATAGCCAGGCGGCTTGGGGTCGCACAGGTGCACGCCGGGCCCCGTGTGACACCCCTGGCCCGCGCAGCTGAGAAAATATGCATCTGGTGCTCTCCTCGCGTCTGTGCCTCCAGGCTGGCACACCATCTCTGCGCAGCCGGCGCCTCGCGGCAGAGCGGGGAGCTGGGCACAAACGCAGGGAGGCGACGGCGCTGGAGCTCTGCCAGGGACGGATTTGGCCCCGTCGTGTGAGGCAGCTTCAGATCGTGCCTCCAGCCACTTTTGCGAGGTCCTCTACAACCCAGCCCGTGCCTGCTTCTCGCCTTCTTCCAACTTCCTTCCCCCGACTGCGGGAGGGCAAGCCAAGCCTCGTGTCACCCTGCTGTCTGCCTGCCTCCTGGCTCAGTGGCCCTCTGGAGACACCTGAGTGCTCTCCAGCTTCAGCTTCAGAGCCAGCTCTCTCTGCCCTCTCTGATTTGTCTCCCCGGCAAGCGACTTCTGGCCAACGCTGAGACGTCAGCCTGTTGAGTGCTCATTACATCCACCCAGTATGAACCATCACGGGAAAGTTGCCCAGTATCTTAAAATCTGTCCGTATCGCATGGTCGAGCTCCCAGGTTAGATGGCTTTATCCTATGCACTTGCTTTGGGTGGGTTTTTGAAGTGAAGGACCATACACACGTGCGGCAATATATGGATACAAATGACTAATAGTAGGAAAGTATGTGCTGGGTCTGTGTCCACTCCTTTCTGTCCCAAAAAGGAACAGGCTCTCTCCAAGGGCCCTAACCTTGTCTTGAAGGCCAGGACAACATGCTTTGCTGATGAGGTGGCCTGAATTTTATCACCCTCATATCACTTCTGGTTCTTGGCAGACGAGAGTCCGTTGCTTATAATACTGCTTACCTCTTTAAAAGGGCTCTTCATCTACAGATCTCAAAGAGCTTTAAAAAGAAGTTATGATCATTATTTCCCCATTACTGATGGGGGAAACTGAGGTATGGGAAGCAAAATGATTTCCTCAAGTTGCAAAGCAGCACCGAGGTAGAGCCAAGGAAGAGCCCAATCCTACCCAGTCTCTAGTGACCACTCTGCCTTGTACTGCAACCTCTTTTGCTGCAATGCTGTTAGTGCTGGAGCATGGGATCGTATGGGAGGAGTTCACTGTGACATTTATCTTGGGGGGTTATTGAACATATCTGCACTACCGTTCCTCACTGCTCATCAGCGCTTCACACTAAAGATGTTCCCAGGAAGAAAAAGGCAGATGATGAGAAGTCATGTGTAAATGGGCAATTGTGGCATCTCACATGCTTGTAGTGGGCTGGATGCTCTGATATGATCCTTTTTACAAAGCAAAAGTTCGTTTATTCATCTAAAAAAGAGGTTGGGGAATTGTTCTTTCCCCCAGGGCATTCTGTCAGGAGCTTAGGTATTTTATTAAGTAATTGCTCAAGATGCCTTACAGTAAAAACAAATACTTTGCACTGGTTTGCTCTACCCTTGAAAAAAAAAAGACGCAGCAAGGAAAAGAAAAGGTTGCTATATCCACCTTACAGTGCAAGAATCTGGGGCAGGGAGATTTTTCTCAAGATCTCACAACAAACTAGTATTTGACCTGGAAATGCAATCCATTTTGGTTAAAGTCCTTGTCCAGCAATTTAACGGCAAATCCATCCTCTTGTTCCAAATGTGATTCTTTCAGGCTGAAAACAGATGCAGAAAAGGAGGAGTATGGACAGCTGGGACACAGCACGCATTTTGGTCTGTTCAGCCCAGGAGCTTCATCAAGCTCCAAAACTAGGAGGAAAATACAGAAAGCATGGAGTCAGTGGAATGATGAGTGATCATGCTGAAATCATCTTTGCCAAAACAGCTGCTCTGAAAGCCAGGAGGGGAGAAAAGCTGAATCTCAGGTGAGGAGGGAGGTCTGGGGTTGCTGTTTGAAGCCTGATGGTCTCCACGTGTGGGTGAGCTGATGGAGTCTCTCCCTGGGCACCCACACGGGCAGTGTGAGGTCAGAGGGCAGTGGTACAGTTGTCTGAACTCCTTGCTAAGGACAGGGTGAGCTGTGGAGGTACCAACAGCACACAGTTTGGACTGATGCTCTTCAGCCCAAAGACCTCGAATCAAGAGCTAGTCAAGAATTTTTGAAGGTTATCATTTTAAAGCTGCGTGTGGCTTTTTCATGTGCATGCTGCAGAAGAGCTTCAGTTTTCTCCCAGATTTCTCTGCAAATACATGCAGCAGGGCTTAGGGGATCCTTTGGACATCCATATTTGCTGAGAAAATCTGTAGTTCCTCTCTAAGCTCTTCACAGATTGATCAAGTCTCACCACGTGGAAGATCATCTCTGTTCCATCTCTGCCCACGCTGTTCTTGGGGAGCAATGATGCTGCAGGGGGAAGACTGATGGATGCAGGTCCTGGGTGTCACAGGGTTGTGTCAACCTGGGCAACCACCTCTGAGTGGCGTTGAACCTTGCTGGATTCAGAGCAGCAGATACAGCCCATCGCCTGCGTTAGCCTCCACACGAGACAGGGTGGTTTTACTGCTTCTTTTTAATTCTGAAGAAGTGCCATGATCAACACCGGCACATCAGGCACTGGCTGCTGTGACGCAGCCCTCAGTCATTGACCGAATACTGATTTCCCTTGTTAGCAAAATGGGCAAATCCCTAACGCTGATGGTTGCTCTGGGTCAGGCTTCAGGCTTGCTGGGAGCTGTGCCTGCCGGGACGGGTTATTTGGGCTCTGTGTGCAGCCTGGCATTCTGCACAAACATGATAATCGTGAAAAAAGTGCAGATATGCAGGCAGAAATGCTCACCAGGTTTTTGTCCCCTCCTCATATGCTGTGCGGAGTTAATGGGCTTTCTCCATCAGGGGAAATTCTGCTTTTTTACCCACTTTCTCTGCTTCTGCAAGCAAAGAAACATTGAAAAAAAATCCTATTTTCTCCCAAAGATACAAACAAAAGTCTCATCTCCAGTGTCTGATGTTTCCTATTGCTGGAGGAAAAACTACTCCTGTTCCCTGGAGGTTATTTCACAGGCATGTCCCCTTCCCTCTGCCCCACGCCTTCCCCCTCGCCGGCGCCTGGCTCTCTGTCCTGCTGTGCTCCGGCGGAGGGAGCAGCCGGCAGGATTTAGCCCTGTCTGCGTTAACGCAGCTCCTGCTGCCAGATGTCCTCTCTGCGCGGCTCAGCGGACCGCGGGGTGCTCCTGCAGGAGCGTGCTTTTCTGAAATACTGCTGCCCGGCCCCAAAACTGCGAGGGTTCTGTTTGCTTGGGGGGGAAAAAAAGAAAAAAAAAAAGCAACGTGCACAAAAAAAAAAAAAAAAAAGGAAGAAATCTGAAGGCATCCAGTTGCTCCTGGGCAAATTGCCAGTGATTGAGTGACCTGCTGCTTCCCCAATATTGCATTCCGCTGGCATGGCTTTAGCCCTGGCTGACGCCAGCCATCTCGCTCACCCCCAAAGCAAACATTTCCAGTTGGCACCGCTGCCTTGTTTTTCTGAAGAACCGATTCATGCTTCCCTTAAAAAGTTTTACTATATCCATTTTTTTTTCCCCTCTTTCTGGTGCACAGAGCCGCTGGGGAATGGCTACTGCTTCAGGGATTTCTCCTTAAAAAAAAAGAATAAAAATAAATAAATAAAATAGGGAGGAGGATTTTTTTTTTCCACCTCCCGTTTTAGTGAGCATGATAAATCCATTGAGAACGCTCCTGGGGCGCGAGTGTGGAAACCTTCTGCTAAAAGAGTTATTCTGTTCTCATTCACAGATAATTGCTCCCCGAGGGGCGCGCGCGAGAGCGGGAGGAGGAGAGCCCGGTAACCCGGGGAGGACACGGACGCAAGCATCGGGCCGCAGCGCCGAGCGCCGGCTTAATTTATTGGGGACGAGACGTTACTCAGCGCTTTGCAGGATGAGGCCCGCTGGAACGCTGTTATTTAAGGAGCCCCCGGGCCGCCGGACGACGGCGACGACAACAAGCCAACGCCGGGCTGTCCCGAGCGCGGCGCAGACGGGCGGCGTTGGAGCACAGCACATGCTGGTTTATTTTTTACGCTATGGAAAGAATGAGCGTTTGGGACACAAAGTCCTCGCTGCCGGCGAGGGGGCGGCGAGAGGGGACGCCAGCCTGGCTCCGCGCTGGCCCGCCGTGACGGACAGACCCAGGTTAGGGCTGCTGCCCGGCCGGCCGGCGCGGTGGGTCCCGGCCCCGGGGGGGGCGGGGGGCGGGGGGCTGGTCTCCCCCAAAAGGGCACCGCTCCGGCCGCCGGCGGCACCCCTGCCTGGCCGCAGGTAGACAGGCAGCAACACGGGGAGGGGGGGGAATAAATATTTTTCTCTGTTCGTCCATTGCAACATTTCTCACCAGAACAGAAAAGGCCCAAATATATATATATATTTTTTTGGTTTATCATGGCACGGTCCACAGAGGGCTCCTTAGGAATCTGGGCTGCTTGCTTCTCCCACGTTCTTGGATATTCTTTTCCCCTGATTTTCTTTCTGTGTTTGAATACTGACTCAGGTGGGTAAAGAAAACCAGCTGACTTGTAGAAAATGCTGTTCCTCTTGGACCACCCCTTGCTCTATCAAAACCACTATGGTCCATTCTACAGATGAGGAAACTGAGGCAACATGGGCAAAATGACTTATCTAAGGAAAACTGTCGGATAAAAGAGTCTTAGAGCATTCTCAATCTTCATGTAATATTGCAATAAGAGAATTAAGAGCTGCTTCAGCGCTTCTCCAAACGGCCAGTTATTCCAGTGGAGAACAGTTTTCCTTTTGACAGCACAGTCTGAGAACTTTGGTGACACGTGAATAAATGATCACTTATAACTATGCTGAATTTATTCTTGGGTACTGATCAACGGTGGCTTTCAGTATGAGGATGGAAACCCTCAGCCAGGGATACTGTCCCAAGGAAGTTTCCCATTCAAAGACTAGTAACTGTCTCCTCTCCTCCTCATGGACTTTTTTTTTTTTTTTTTTTTTAAAACTGATGACCAAAATGAACCTGTTCTCATTTCATAGCAGCAGCTAAATGAAAAGTTGACAGCTAGGAGGTAGTTCAGACTAACAGGGGAAGGAAGAGATTTAGGAAAAGGGACTCTCAGGCAGCAGTTATGAAAAGTGATGACAGCAAGCTGGGGAACTCGAGATGCATACGTTGAACATTTCTCTGGCCGAAAGAAATTTGAAGGGGAACGCTTTGCTCTTTTAGACAGCTAATGTAAATAAAAGGCACACAGGAGGGATGCTGGGAGGTTAACAATCAATTAGAAGCAAATTTACAGCCCTGTGTGCTGGTTAGAAGAATGTAGATGATAGAAAATGAGACCGTGGTGAGGCACTGCTGCACTTTCCCCTGGTAGCACATCGCTTAGCTGGAACAACCAGCGCAGGGGAGCTGCTTCCCTTTTAGGTTGCAGTTTCACTTTCTGGCCCTCTGTGAATGCTTCAGAGATACATTTAAATTCATACAAACAATTGATTCAATTTCAGCTAAAAGAAAAAAAAATGGGAACATTTCCATTGATCTCTGTTTTGAAATATCTTTAGCTATGGGCCTAACTTGACCTGACTATGTCCCTTAAAAGTCTTAATTGCACAAAAAATGTAACAGAAGTAAATACCAGCTCACCAAAAATGTCATTATTTAGCTATTATCTGATTGGTTGCTTTAGTGATGATGTTGTAATGCTGTGATGTCATGTCTGAATTCTTCAAACTGTTTCCATCCGGACTGAACTCCATCATCAAGTCAGAGCAGGATGGGCTCACATATCACCAAAACACCTGTGATTAGATAAGCTATGAGAACTGATTCCTTTGAGCCTTCCATTGGACAGATCATCAGAGGTGTGCACAAGGCCTGTGATGTCTCTCTGGGTCCAGGACCCGGTGTCCTGAGCAGAGCGAGTGGCCTTTTCCCCTTCCCACTCTCCCTCCACAAGGCTTTTTGGGGTATGGCAGCTTGTTTCCACCACGGTTTTTATTCCGTGCTGCTCTTATTGCTGGTGTTTGTATGAAGCCCAGCAGCACTAATGGCAGAACCACCATTTCCAACCATGCCACCAGCTGTTGAGTATGAGGCCAAGGCTGAGTGCTGGGAGCACCTGGTTTGGCAGCTGCCTCCAGGCCAGGGGAGGGAGGGAGGTCTCTGCACCAACTGTAGTAGCTCCAGGGCTAGCCAAAACATAGTCCAGACCCTGCTAGTCATGGTCCGCTCTCCAGGGACCAGATGGTGTTTCCAGCTCTGCCTCCAGTGAGGTGGATTGAGAACTGGCTGAAAGGCAGAGCTCAGAGGGTCGTCATCAGTGGTGTGGAGTCTAGTTGGAGGCCTGTGACTAGTGGCGTCCCCCAGGGCTCAGTACTGGGTCCCATCCAGTTCAACTTCTTCATCAATGACCTGGATGAGGGGACAGAGTGCCTCCTCAGCAAGTTTGCTGATGATACCGAGCTGGGAGGAGTGGCAGGCTGTGCTGCCATTCAGAGAGACCTGGACAGGCTGTAGAGTTGGGCGGAGAAGAACCTCCTGAGGTTCAACAAGGGCAAGTGCAGAGTCCTGCACCTGGGGAAAAATAATCCTAAGCACCAGGACAAGCTGGGGGCTGACCTGCTGGAGAGCAGCTCTGCAGAGAAGGACCTGGGAGTGCTGGTGGATGACAAGTTGACCACGAGCCAGCAATGTGCCCTTGTGGCCAGGAAAGCCAATGGTCTCCCGGGGTGCATTAGGAAGAACGTTACCAGCAGGTGGAGGGAGGTGATCCTGCCCCTCTACTCAGCACTGGGGAGGCCTCATCTCGAGTACTGGGTCCAGTTCTGGGCTCCCCACTACAAGACAGACATGGAGCTACTGCAGAGAGTCCAGTGTAGGGCTACGAGGATGATCAGAGGGCTGGAGTACCCGCCCTGTGAGGAACGGCTGCGAGAGCTGGGCCTCTTCAGCCTGGGGAAGAGAAGCCTGAGGGGGGATCTTATCAATGTGTGCAAGTACCTGAAGGGAGGGTGTCAAGGGGACGGGGACAAACTCTCTTCAGTTGTCCCATGTGACAGGACAAGAGGCAACGGGCAGAAATTGAAGCACAGGATGTTCCGCCTGACCGTGAGGGGGAATTTCTTCCCTGTGAGAGTGACGGAGCACTGGAACAGGTTGCCCAGAGAGGTTGTGGAGTCTCCTTCTCCAGAGATCTTCAAGGCCTGCCTGGATGCAACCCTGTCTACCATGCTCTAGGTGACCTTGCTGAGCAGGGAGGTTGAACTAGATGATCTCCAGAGGTCCCTTCCAAGCTTACTGATTCTATGATTCTGTGATTCCACCTAGATGTTCTCCTGCTTTGCTTGCCTCCTGGGTAGGCACAACCAGGGAGCACCACAAAATTCATTCAGTTCTACCTATATTTGGCCTTCCTATAAGCATCTGAGTCTCTCAACCTTTAGTATATTTAACCAAGCCGTGATGCAGGGAAAAATGCCCCATATCATCCCTGTTGCATGGATGGCATCAGCACACCTTAGTTCCCTGAGAAACCTCATGTTCACAGGATGCTGGAAGGAGAAGGACCTAAAACAAGGTTTCTCTACATGAGCCTGGAGCAGGTGGCTTCTCTCCTCCTCTCTCCTCACTTGTGCCTGCTCACAGTGACAAAGCAGCAAGTAGCCACTGATGACAGGGCCATCTGTAAGGTGGAAAAGCGCAGCCAACCATGGTCTGAGCATGGCAGCTACCTCAATGAAGATGCAAAGGCCTGCCTTGCATGTTCTGGATATTATCGGGCGTATAACTAACCTTACCCTAAGGACGATCATGAATTTGCACTGTTTGGTACCAGCTGAAGATGTGGCCGTATGTCCTTGATGACATGAGAAAAGCTTCTTGTGGGTGTAGGCAGCTGTAGGCTCCCCCAACAAGCTGCTGAAAACCCCACTGTCATAGCAAGTGCTTCAGCCAGAGAACTGTTGTAATTGTTAGTGAACTCAAAAATGTGCAACTCCCTACTCTGCTTTCTAATTCTCTTTTTCATCTGGTGGTTTTGTAGAGTGTTTTTTTTTTCACTTTGGGTGGGTCAAAACCCTAGTTCCAACCCTGGGTTCTCCAGGCTGAGATCCGCACCTTAGTATGAACTTTGTGGCTCAGACATGTTCCTGGCCCATATATTAGATGTTTTTTGTGCCCGGCCTTCCACCTCTCCTTTGGGAACACAGAAACAGCATCATAACCATCCTAAAGCTTAGGAATCGAAGGCAAATAAAAAGTATACATAACAAAAAATCCCCTGTTTTTAAAGGCAGTCTCATGATTTGGGGAGCCTGACTCATGGGTTTGACAGCTTGCTTTTGGCAATAACAAACAGCTTCTCATCACACAAGAAGAAAGAATGTTCAGTAGCGTCAGCAGCGGATCTGAAACACTGCCGAGAATATAGATGCTTGATCCAGATTATATTGTTATATCCTACAAAAATAAATGGTACACTGGGAGAGTTTGCAGGGAGCCGGCCTCTGGAGTGGCTAAGAGCATTCTCTAGCACCATCTAGTGCTCTGAAAGCCCAGCTCATTAAAAGAAAGGATGAAGTTTATTCATCATTTAGATCAATTCCATAGGCAGTTTTGAGCACCGTAGTGCTGAACAGTGATGTGATGCATATCTTAGAATACATTACATGAAAGCGTAGGCATTAAATTGAATTCAGGGTCAGCTATAAAGCTAAGTAATAAAACATGGCATATATATTGCCAACAATGCAGGTCTGCTATCTATGCTAGCTGGGCTTTGAAAGCAGGAATCCATATTATTAAACTACGCATTCAATCATTTTGGAAAATCAGAATAGGTGTATAAATTTAGAATTCTGAGTTTGTGCCTGAATTTCCCAGAAGAACTTAGAGTATGTCCTTCCTTTCCCCAGAGTGTATCACTTCCTCCCTAAATATCTCTTTCATCTTTTTTCACAAGATTCTCCTGCATTGATGAGATTCATCCCTAGTGGAGAATGTCCCATTTGCTAGTAAATGGGGACTTGCCGAATTCAAGAGTTGCCAAACTCCAATGAAGGAGGTACTTTTAACAAATACATGTAATTTTAGTGGTACGATTTCGCAATACCTTCTTTTCATAATGCTAGAAAACAATTAATATGGGGACAGTGGTAATGATTCTTGCAGTGAATCTTGTAGGATGATGATGCATTTTCTAACTGGAGTCTCCTTGCTGTAACAAACGTGTAGTCAAGGTTAGGTCTGCCTTGTCTGCTGACTTTTACGTTGAGCTAGTCTTTATTTCTTCTGCATCATCACAAATAAGTCAAAGCAAAAGACTCAGAAGATATGTCCTTTACATATTAATCCACTATAGTCTTGATCAATAAACTGGTTCAACTCATCTGTATTCATTTCTCAAACTTTTGTTCATATATGCATTTTCTCAGGGTCAACAGCAGTGAAGTTTTGGGTAGAAATGAGATGAAATCTATTTATACTTCATGAAATTTCAGCTTGAAAAAAAAAACAAGTTCCAAGACAGATGTGATGGCCTGTTGCACAAATTGTGCTAAAGCCAAGGAATAATGGAGGACAAAGAGCAGTATTTTGTAACAGGTGGAAAAGAGTGCAAGGAGTCTCTGCTTAATAAATCTAAGCAGCATGTAAGGAGCCAAAATTATTTGCATAGGCACACACAGTCCTGAAGGAGAAATGGTAGAAGGCCAAGCACATGGTACCTTCTAAAATAGATAGAATAAATTGCTTGAAAACACACTGGTTGGGAAGCAGTCAGAGAAGAGGACTACATGACTGAACAGTGTACTACATGGTAAGTTTGACTGTCTAAACTAAGGGCATGAAAATGTACATACCTATAGATGGTAGTCCCAAATGATTAGATTTTCATATTGGCTATCATATTTCAATTCATATTTAGTAAAACCTTAGTTTTTCAAACTGAAATGACATCCATTTTTGACATTTTGCTGAAGATCTAGAACCATACATATTAATAAAGGAGCCTACACTGAAAAACTGTCCTCCAAGAGGTTAAATAGAAAGTACTTTTTGTTTCTAGAGCCGTAGCCTGATGCTTGGTTGCATAAATGCCAGGGCTGGCCTGTAGGATGGAAATGACCAAGTGGATATTCATATTTCTCTTAAGTTGTTATTCTGGAACGATCACATGCTAAGAGCTGCTCTCAGATTTGGATTTTGGTGCTAATACTGTGATCCTAAAAGCTGGTGCTCAAACTTGGTAGAGGGGCTCTATAGATGAAAAATGGATATGAGTGGTGAAAAGGAATGATACTGGGTAGATACTGGTTGCACAAGCACAGAGATTTGAGCCTTAGACGGTCTGGAGACATATTTGGGTTAAACACAGCCGTTTAGCTAATCTCTGGTAGAGCACAGCTGATTTTGGAGGCTGACCTCAAAGACAAGGTGACCCACTGGCTCTCTGACTGGATGCATTGTGGGGTGCAATGCTTTTTTGTGGGCAAGCAGATGGGAACTCCCAAGATTAGTGGTGAAACGGCGTGCTGGGTCAGCGCTCTGCTCAATACACCTGCGGCTGGGAGCCGAAGCAGGAGAGCATCACTTTGGCGGGCTCAACCTGCAATCCCTACGGGCAGAGCACCAAATCAGAACAGGGGCAGTCCGTAGCCGGACCCTCAGCTGGCATCTGCTGCTTCATGGGGAAGCAGAAGAGACTGCAAAGCAGATAACTAAGCATTCCTACCCAAGTTCACTGTCAGGCAGTAGAAGTGCAACTGAGGCCTGTTGTGTTAGACAGCAGCAGCAATTTGCTTTATTTGGAAAGAAGCTGGTCTGAGACCCATCTGGTCAGAGGAAATTTGGATCATAATTCGACATGCATGTGCTCTGAGATTACTGGCAAAGGGACTCTTGGCTGAACATGGCTGAGTAAGAAGGAATAAAATGCTCTTGGAGTGATACTGCTTGCTTTCTCCTTTTGGGGGGGATCTATTAAAATCTGACTCAGGACTTTGACCTGTGCTAGCTGTGATTTAAGAGAACTCCAGTGATACGAGGAATGCAGGCAGTCGCGGAAAAAATAATTGCCATCAGAATTCCCCAACAGAAAACAAAATGAGAAAAATTGCAATCGGAATTTATGTTCCATTAGGGCATGTTATTTCTAATAATACACATTTTTAGATAATAGAGCCCACATTTGTTGGAAAAAGTGCCAAGTAAATACATTCTCAGCTTGTGAGGTTAGCCTCCCCTTGTATAATGGAATAATTCTAGGATCTGGGACTCAGGAATTCCCTTCTTGTGCATGGTTCTTCAGATAAAGAAGGGCCATTGCCTTCAGGAGGGCTCTCCTTTGCAGACTGAAGTTGCTCAATTCATTTGAAAGAATAGTTCTAGGTTTGAAAAAAACCTTTAAAACATTGATTTTAAAAAATTTTCCCTCAAATGGAAATAATAATTGGATTTTCATTTACTGAAAAAGTATCTGTTGTTTTTCTGTCTCAGTTTTAGCAATATCTTTCACCTAAAGTTATTTAAAAATCTTGTCAAAAATGAAAATCAAATTTGTTTAAAACTTTTTTCTTCTCTTGTTCAGCTCTAATTATATGTCTTTCTTTCTTTGAAAATTTATATTAACATCAACGTTTTTTTCTTGCATTTAGAGGTGCAAGATGGAGTTGAGCAGGTAGAAAATTTTGCAGCTACAGCCTTGACCTTAGCTGTGAAATTTCATGCTGAGTCTAAGTAAGAATGCCTCCAAAGCTGTGGGGCTTGGGTTTTCTGGGAATAGCAGGTGGCTGTTCTGATAAGAAATGCTGGTTCTGCCCATTACTCAGACAGGAACCAGGTGCGAGGTGCAGATCTGCACTGGAACTTCCTGCAGATTCAGAAGTCTTCAGCCAAAGCGTTTCTTGGATCCAGCCACTGCTGCGCTTCTAATTATGAATTACTGTATTATAGTGTGTCAAGTCTCTGGCTCGGGAAAATACAGCTTAAAAGGTTACATACTTTAATATGCTAATGAACAATATGCTAACGAGCAGCTAACTTGCTAATGAGCAATGCAATATTCTGAACATTCAGAGTCCTAGCCCTTTGAAGATCATTACTGGGGCTGTTCTGCTTCATCACGAGAATCATGATTTGAAGTTGATGTTTGGAGACTAAGGAAGAACAGCAGTGCTGCTGGAAGATCTCCTAGCATGTAAACCTTCATTTGCAGCTTTAGGTAAATGCTGCGACAGTAGGAAAGCTGGACAAGCCATGTGATGCAAATGGGCCACTGAACAGCAATGCACAAAGTCCAAATACTACAATGAGCTAATGCCCAAAGACAGCTTGTTGCTTAAGCCAAGGCTCATAGAATAGGAAAATTAGTGCATTTTACAGCTGAAAAAGCTGGTGCTAACAGACATCAAATTGCAAAGAACAGAGCGTTGGCTGCTGAATAAGTGAGATTTGGCTGCAGGTTCATCTGTGTTTTTAACGTGTTCCTTGCTGTAAAAAATGCTTCAGATGGTGGTGGGCTGCTCTCCCAGCCGTAGTCTGGTTCCTGAAACTGTTGTATTTAACTGTAGCCGAGCTTTGCTGTAGGGCGTTTGGTGAGCCTTAGCAGGCGGTGATGTTCAGAGGACAGACTGGAGGCTTTTCTGCCCTTATGTAAGAGGAAGAGGCCAGAGTTGCTCCAGCCAGAAACAGACCTAGGTTACAGCCTGGTTTCAGGGTATCCTCTCAATGAATTAATCTGTTTGAGATCTGGTCCCTGGCCAAACTTTACAGGTGATACCAATCTTGACAAAGCAAGAAATGTGGGTTACTCTGCTGTCAAATCCAGGCATGGCTTAAGAGTCAGCCTCTAAGTCAGCAGCTCAGTCTCATAGTGACCTGTCATGATTTCACTGTAGCATTCACTTTGGTCCCCTGCACACTAACTGCCAATTTGCATGCAGACAAGCACAGCTTAATTACCATTCTTCCAAGACTAATTCAAAAAATTTATCATAGAATCAGTAAGGTTGGAAGGGACCTCTGGAGGTCCAACCTCCATCTAGTCCAACCTCCCTGCTCAGCAGGGTCACCTAGAGCATGGTAGACAGGCAAGCCTTGAAGATCTCCAGAGAAGGAGACTCCACCACCTCTCTGGGCAACCTGGTCCAGGGCTCTGTCACTCTCACAGGGAAGAAATTCCCCCTCACGGTCAGGCAGAACTTCCTGTGCTTCAATTTCTGCCCATTGCCTCTTGTCCTGTCACACAGCACAACTGAAAAGAGTTTGTCCCCGTCCCCTTGACACCCTCCCTTCAGGTCCTTGTACACATTGATAAGATCCCCCCTCAGGCTTCTCTTCCCCAGGCTGAAGAGGCCCAGCTCTCGCAGCCGTTCCTCGTACGGCAGGTGCTCCAGCCCTCTGATCATCCTTGTAGCCCTACGCTGGACTCTCTGCAGTAGCTCCATGTCTGTCCTGTCCTGGGGAGCCCAGAACTGGACCCAGTACTCGAGATGAGGCCTCCCCAGGGCTGATATAAGGCAAATAGTTGTGGAAACTTTCAGGTATCCAAGGTCCCATCCTCATATGGGAAAATGAGCTTCCTGACCTGTCAATGAAACGGAAAACATAAGATTCTGAGCAGCTGAAGACCTTAGAAGTGGATTCTCAGACAGTGCAAGTGTGGCTGGGTGAGTATCTGCCCCCTCATTCTTGTTTACTTCCAAATTTTTACAACAGTATTTTTACTAAATAATGAGACCTCAGATACGGCCCAAGTAGTTCGTGTAGTCATAAAGAGATCATCTGTTTTCCACATTGAATGCATCCTAGAGAAACCCACATCACAGATGGCATCTGACTAAGTTAGAGCATAAATGGTAGGCAGGACATGAACAGTCTTAGCAGGACTACAGATATGGTGTTGTTGAAGATGTAAAGACGTTACTATTTGAGGCTATGCAAGTGCTTCATCTGTATTAAAAAACTGAGTGATAGTGTAACCTGAATGGTTGATCAGAGCTTAACTGAAGTTTCCAAGAGGCCTCCCTTCATAAAATATATCCCACAAAGCAGCTGAAGATTAAAAGCAAAGACATAATTGAGTTAATTCCTGCAAATTCTTGCACTGCATCTTCCATCTTTAGAGTGCCACATCACTGAACGAAGCAGTCAGAATCCATCCTTCAACCTCTGCCTCCAGATGGCTTTCCATTGCCTCAAGTGTATTTAAAGAGTTCTTCTGAGAAAATGGAAAAGCAGTACATGCTTGACTCATAGCAAGAGCTTTCCAGAAATGGCCAACACCTCTGTTACGGAAAAATTCAGATCCTTGGAAGAGGGCACACAAAAACCTTCAACAGAACTTTATCCAGCTGAGATAAGCTAACTTGGGGAATTGTATGAATGTACCAGAGACTTACACTGGTTGTTTAAAAAGGGGGGACAGCTTTAGGTTGCTTCTTCCACAGCTTTAGGTTTTTATATAGTATTTTGCATTTCATCTCACTTCTATACATATTACCTACAGAAAATTTCTCATATTTGTGAATCTAATTATTAACTGGCTGAAAATAAGCCATTTAAACTTGCATCCAGATAATTGGAGCAGCGTTTGGATTTCTAAGGCAAATATTTAGCTACTTAAGTACAGGCAGCACTTTGCACAAAGATTTGGCTCATCTTGCCAACATTTGGAAGGTCCAGATGAATGAGCAAGTCTTGCTGGTTTTGACAGACTTTGGACCTGGGTCACTCACAGAAATGCAGGAGAAACTTGTACATTTTCCCAGAATGCCCTAAAATGACTGAAATGTGCTCCAAATGCATTTTTTTAAATCAAAAATGGTGGTTCGTCATCAAGTTGTGGCTGAGATTTGAAAGCCCTATGATCAGCTGCTTGCTCAAGGGGAGGAGAGAGGTGAGTGTTTAAGCTCGGAGTACAAAGCTCCTC
This sequence comes from Rhea pennata, assembly GCF_028389875.1. Lineage (NCBI taxonomy): Eukaryota > Metazoa > Chordata > Aves > Rheiformes > Rheidae > Rhea > Rhea pennata. The sequence continues at coordinate 7,006,668 of NC_084666.1, forward strand.
TTCACAAGCCTTTCATTGGGATGTGCCAGTGGATCTGAACTCTGCTCAGGTACCTGGAGAGGTTAACTGATTTTCAACCAGCCTTTTCATCTGAGCTTAGTGGACACCTGCAAGCCCTGAGCTGTAAGGGACGTCTGTGGAGTCTGAAGAGGGGAGGGATACATGCTGCGCAGTGGGTTATTTTATTAATGCCTCTGAAAAGTAACCCCTAAAAGGGCCATTAGTGACTGCATAGTTTGCTTTTCTGCCCATGACCACATCAACTTACCTTCAGGATTAAGTTGTACACCTTGACCTCAAAGGCAGGGCCAAACCCTGCGGAGCCTCAGGAGGTAAAGGTGGGGACCTTCCTTCCACAAGTCTGCACAATCTGGGAGTAAACGGGGCCCCTCGTGCAGTAAAACAGCTTGTTGTGCAAAGAGTTTTTCCATGGTGACCCACATGGTTACCCCCCTCTAAACCGGCCTGCGTTAGCCTGCTCTGCAGGGCAGGTCTCTGCACCTCATACCAGTTGGCAAGAAACTAATGAAATCACAGCGTAATATTTTCCATGCCTCGTATTGTGTCCTTGCTACAGTGAGCTACATGTTGCTTGTAAAAGATTTGCTCCATGTGTTTCAAGGGGAGGAGTGGGGGTGAGAGTCCCTTTCACTACCTGATTTATACATCAAATATAAAGCTAAAATGAAACATGTGGCTCCTTGCCTACAAAGTTTTATGTCAGGTGTAGGAGCCAGTGGCCCCAGTCATTAATCACGCTGCTCATTTGTAACCGTTGCAACAGATTTATACGATTTATAACTGGTTATTGAGCTATGTCATCAATGCAAGCATTTTCTTATTAATAAAAGGACTGGTAAATTGAGAGCTGGTTTGTAAAGCAATTGCCTATAATATTTTTGGCAGGGGGTGGGGAAGAAGGAGACACTATATTGTTAGCAATCTATTAAAGCAAAGTGTTTGTAAGAGTCTCAGACCCTCCCTGAACTTCCACTGCTTTATTTCTTCTCCAAGGACCTGCAAAACAAGCTCCTTATTCACGAATGTGAGATGATGCTGTAAGGATGATGTTTTTGCTGGTGATTCATGTGATTTACTCAGTATGTTTGATTCATCCATGAAGAAAAACAACCTCTGGCTAAGGGACAGATGCTTCTGGGGATTTGACATTTGATTTTGGTTGAGTTGTATGCGATTATGAACAGGGATGGTTTTTCTCTGTACAGCAGCTTTCCCCAGAGTACGAAACTGAACTAATACCCTAAAGCCTTGCCTCCAGTGTGTATTTGCAAAGCAAAGTGGGCATTTCTGTAAGGGTTCAGTCAGACTCTGTCTTTTTTTTTCAAATTCCTCTTCTAAAGGTTTGCATTATGTCGTAGTGTGTTAAACCCATGGCGCTTTCCAAATGAGAAGTCATTGCATTACACCAATGGGTGAAAAGGCTCACGCGTAGTTGCTTCAGGATGCCTTAGGATGAAAGGTGCAGTGTGAATGTGACGCGATGTTTGTTATAATAGAGGATCCTCTAGCCGAAGCAATGTCCTCCACAAACGCTGGGAACATGAGTCTAATGGAGATTCCCAGAAGTGGCTCCAGAAAGGAGCCAGTGGGTCCTCTGACCCCAAGCTCTTAGTTATCCTGCTCATAAATGACTCATTTGGACATGAACTTCCTAGTTTATATTTGTACCAGACAGCTTCAAAGACCCACTTCCGAGCACCTCAAATTTTAACCGAGCTTGGTTTCAAAACTGCATTCAAATTTCACTGAGTGGTTCCCTGTAATAATTGTTTTCATAAGAATTTACAAATGCTTCCAATATCAAGAAATCATTTTGTATTTTTATACAAAAATACCATTTCTTTTCTTTTTTCCTTTTTTTTTTAATTATTTCATATGTGAGGTCTCTTACCATTAAAAATAACTACAAAGACCTGGATGTACTGTGACTTGTATCCCTACTTTATGCAAGCCTTTAAAGAAATGTCCCTCAAAGTCTATACTGGAATCTTATTTAATTATTTTTACTTGTAAGAAATGAGAGAGAGGCCCTACACTATGGGCCTCTATCAGATCATTAAAACTAAAACTAGAACCAGATTTCATCGTAACAGCAACAACTAGCAAAACCTGCACAGCAAAGGAGATGACAACAAAACTCTTCTATTCGCAGGATGAGTTTCTATGTAAAGATTCTTAAAATCTGAGACCATTAAATAAAATGAGTCAAAAGTGACAATATTTTTTTTAACAGAAATGAAGTTTTTTTTTTTTTTTTTTTTTTTTTTTTTTTTTTCATATTTTCCTACAGGAGCGATTTGTTTCCCTGTTCCTTTGCTTGTTTAACTGGGACTACATGCAGGGCTTTGGTGATCTCTCTAGCTATAGCTGTACTAGGAAATGAAATGTGCCCGGGAACATTTCCCAGCATTGAGGCCAACTGGCATGTGCCTATCTCCAGCTCCCCCAGCAGATGGTCTTTGCCTCCCAGCCAGGGTGGCTGCATCCAGCGTGCCTGCCTGGGTTGGGCCCTGAACTGCTCCAGCCCCTACTATGAGCCTGGGAATTGCTTCGCAATGCAATGTTTCTTAGGGAAACTCAGTTGTCTTAGAAAATTCCACAAAAAGTACCAATTCAAATGCTAAATTTAAGCAAGAAAGCTTGAAAATGGTGGCCCGTGTATAAACAGCTTTCTCTTGTCTGGTTCTCTTTCAAAGTGCCAATTGTCTAGTTTATCTGGGTCTTGATGCTTGGCATACTCAGACATATAATGAGGAAAAAAAAATCCTAAATATTTCCAGGGATATTTCAAGATAAATAAGTGAAATTAATAATTTAATTTTGATGTTTGGCTTAAAGAAGTTTTTGTGGGGCTCTTCACTGAACTGTATTGCAATGACTCCAGAGAGGAGCAAATTTGCAGGGTATTTTTCAGGACCTGACTCATTTCAGCAATTGGATACGTGCTTAAAACCTACTGAAGCAAGCAGGATCAAAGCACAAGGCTGGAAGTTAAGTAGGTGCTTAAGTGTCTTGTTGCATCTAGGGTGAAGAGAGGAGAATTAAGAGCTGATTGGGCAGATACAGAGGGAACTGAGCCCCTGACACTCCTGTTAGCTTCATTTATTGAGATGAGCAAGGACAAGTGAAAAGTTTGGCCAGCTAAATGGAGGGAGGACTCTGATATCTGGGTTATTCTGGTGGGGGATTAGTCAAGATCTGCTAGGATCAAGGACCTGAAGCCAATGACCACAGCAAGCTCAACTCCATTTGAATGGCAGCTGCCATCCCTTACCACGCACTATTTTTAAAAGCAAATTCTACGTTTTCTTCTGTGCTCCATTGTTTATAAAACATCCCTGGAAACTTGATTTGACCCCCCCCCCAAAAAAAAAGAAAAAGAAAAAGAAAAAGAAAAAGGGAAAAAGTGTTCTTACCAGACTTTACCACATCCATCTGGCAAACTTTGCTTTTCCGCCCCTGTGTTTCCTACAGAGCCCCAGCCAGCATGGCTTTCCAGCTTGTTGATTTCCTTGTGCCACAATTTTCAACGTTGTCTGTAAATATCAGCCCTGCTCTGGGGATTTGGGCCGATTCGTGCCACCCTCTCTACTGGCTGCCTGTCTCACTGCAAGAGCAGAGTGAACTCATGGCCAGATGAGCATCCACATCCTGCAGGTGGTTTCTCAGCTTATTATAGATACCCTGATGATGGTTTTGGTAAAAGCCAGGTGCTGTTCTCTATCACTTATGTTATTTCTGAGTGTCTGCTGCTGGATACGACTTTAGGGTTTTCTTGGAAGCTGGCAAAATTAACTTCTGCCCCAGGACCAGTGTGAACTCATGAGAATTCACGCTGATGGGAAGGTGTGGAGGTTCCTTCAAGGAGGGGACAAGCCACAGCAATCTCTGTTTATCACATGGATATCACAGAGTGTAATTACAAAAGATACAAGGCTATACAGGTCCTCTCTTGTCTTGTCAGAGGCTGTTAAACTCTTTGGTATTCTTTAAGGGTTTATGTATAGCTTCGCTCTTCTTCACATTAGCAGAGAGTCCTGGGAGAAAGGACTTGAACCATCAGAGATGTATTTTAATTTTGCCTTGCTGGTGAAGCCATCTACCAGCTTCCAGCATGATGTGTGAGTATGATTGTTTTAAATGATATGTTGCATAGGTAAAAGTCTTGTTTTCTTTTTTTTTTCAGACTGATTTATTTTAGCAGCTAAAGTTTATATTCTTGTAGATATTTGGGGAAAAGGACAATATTGCATGTGAACACAGACAGGGAAGAAAAACACAAGTCCAAAAAAACAGTTACCCTGTCATAGCATCTTCAGGAGCAACGGTACATGTGTCTTCACTGTGTTTATGTACATGTGTTACCTGGAATATGCATACGGACTGACGGAGCTGTAGTTTGTGGACTACAGTGCTACCCACTCTCCAAATGGAGGAATCCAAAATCCCAGCCCCCTTCTGTATCCCTGGCATCCAACATCTTCCTTCTGGCAAATGGCCATTTGTGATGACAAAGCAAGGACAGAAGTATTCAGATACTTTTAAACAAGCTTGTGATTTCCTCTTTTCTAAAAATGTTGATCCCAAAGAAACCTAGAAAATTCAGCTCCATGACAATTTTTTGTGAACTTGATTTTTCTTCCCTGTTCTTATGTTATGCAATACAAGGAACATGTAGAAGTAGAGCAGTGTTGCTTTTCAGTCAGATGAGTGGACTATGTGGTGAAGGACCAAACTCCTGTGACATCCTAAAACGTTGTAAGTTAGTAATAAACACTCTGTTGGCTCTTAGCAGCTCTTCCATCAAACTCTGAATAGCCAAGGAACAGGTTTTACTTACTGTTTACACGGTCCCTCTGAATTCCTATGCCATGACAGCCACCCCAAAATGCTGTTTCCCTTGGTCTTAACACAGTTTCTGAATGCACGTGCCTCTTGTGTAGTGAAGGCCCACTTGAACACCACACCAAAACACACCTGAGAAGCATGAAATCCTCACTTTCTAGAGTTGCTATCTATAGGATATGCTGGGAATGAGGAGAGACGGAGAGCCCATGGAGAAGACGCTGATGTTCAGGTGTGCAGTATCTCTCCTTCACCAGGCAGGTTGGGGAGGAATGAAGTAGGCCTAGAGATGCACTGAAGGTAGAGGACAGCAAAATGCATGTAAGCGGGGTGGTGACTTCCAACTCAAAAGCTATTTAAATAGTAATATAATGGTGTGATAATTTACGGCCCAGTTCTTTCTGCCTTGCACCTTGTGTGGTCCTCTTCTCTGCTGCCAGACATGCTTTGAGCAGAATTCCTCACTCTCACTGTTAATAGCTTCCCAGTGTGTGAGAGCACAGATTTATTGTGAGGGAAATTGCCTTTTAACTAACCGGCTTGTATCCGCTCTAGACCCTCGAAGGTTTTGGAGTGTTGTTGCTCCAGAGAGATGTGCTCAGTATCAGTTTCAGTTTTACACATTTTATTAGAACTGTTAAATAAACTAACCTAAAACCGAGAAAACATCACTAAAATTGACTTTTTCGTTAATAAAATACTGATCTAACCCAACAATAGAATACTTGAACTATCAAATGAACTGACCAGGCCAAGGCAGTTTCAGTACAGGACGGAAGCCGAATCATTGGTTGTACTAAAAATGTAGTGAATTCTTTTATAAGTGGCAAGAGGGAGTCTAAGAAGGCAAGTAATTGTAAATTACTAGATGGAAATTTTACCACTCTGAATTAAAAACATTAAAAAAAATCTGATTAAGTAACTTAAATATCCCATGTCTGAACCACAACTTAAGAGCCTTTTCCTTAGACTGATTCTTCGCCTGCTGTCTCTCCCAGTGGAGTTATTGAAATACAGATGTTGGTGGAACACGGTACGAAAGGTGGTTCAGAGCCTTTATTTATGGGGATTTCAATGACAACTCAAAGTTTGGGGACTTTCAAACACAGGACATGCATCACTGAATGCCTTTGTTTACTTTATCAGGACTTCTTCGACTTGGGGGATTTTTCCATCTGACCTTCTCCCATGGTATTTTTGTGAGTGCCCCAATCCCTTTATGCACACAGCCACTTTGTGACATCCTAAGGCTAAATAGAATCAAAGGATGATTTGAACAGAAAAAACAGAAACACAGGAAATAGGATGCTGAAAACACTGAAACCTTCACAAGCATTTCCTCCTTTACTGCCTCCTCTGCTCTTACTGCTCTCACAGTGGTGTGTCAGGAGCTGCTGATGAGCAAGGGGTTGATTGTGGTGATGACAATTCTTTGCTGGCGGAGAGCTCCTCACTATTAGGTCTTCCCTGGACACGGTGCAACCCTAGTGAGAGGTGTCTGTAGCTCAAGTCTTGCTTCAGGCATCTTGGCTTGAATGTGGAACTCCTCAGCATGGGCTCTTTGAGACCTGTGATTTCTATTTTTTTCTGCCTTGCAGCATATGCTGATGAAGTTTTGGAGCATATCTAGAACCCTCGAACCATGCAGCTTGGTTCAATTAGATCTGAATCAGGTCATTAGTGGTCAACACTAGTAGGAAAAGGCCTTGCCAGGCCAAGAATTTTTCAAACATTTAGCATTTTGCATAGCAGAGATTACTGGTTGGCCTTTCCTCACAGTAAATAAACAAATAAACAATGAAACACAATATCCGGGGACATGAGGCTGCTTTGGAGTAATTTTCCATGGTGTTATTTCAGCTACATGTCCAAAATTTTCTGAGAAGTTATTATAACACTCTCCAAGCACGATGAATAGGAAAATCCCAGCCTAGATGAATCAGCCCAAACATCCATCCATCAGTAAAATCAAAATAAACTCGCACTTACAGGAAAGCTCAGCATCATCTCTCTGTTTCTTGCTTCTGAAAGCTGACACAAAGACTGATTCTTCATGACCACAAGGATTATAATAACCTCCCTTTTTATGGTCAGACTGCTCATCTTCAGTGACTTACATCTCAATGGTGACACATTAAGATTTAGCAAGACAGGGCTTACTTGAAACATAACCTTTAAAATGATTAAATATAGGGAAAAATACATGTTCAAAGACTATCAAAGTGCTAAAAATAAGCACTCAAATTAGGTGCTTGATCAGGAACTTAATTAGGAGCCTTACTTTATAAAGGCTCCCTGTGCAGCTTATAAGCTTCTGTGCAGGGACAGACTTACCGGGAGTCAAAAGACTTAGCAACACACAGGGCAATCTGTGCTCCAGATTTCATCATGGCATTGCTTCTTCTCTTCCCAGCTCTCCATCCCATCAGCAGCTGGGTCCAGGCGTGGCAGCCTTTCATCGATGCCCACACATTATTTCTTCTTCTGTTAGCTGCGGCTCATTTAATGAAACTCTCTGTGATGCCATTCAGTATTTCATTTTAGTCATTGTGCAAAATCTGGTCGCAGCATGGGGCTCATCAGAGTAACGAACACCAGGATATGCAAGAAGAACTCTTCCTTGTTGGTGCAGAAATCACAGAGGGATAAAGCACTCGGCTGGTGTTCACCATGTATGTGCCTTGTCCCTTGTGCCTATTGCTTCTGCTACTTGCACAACATAACTGGGCTGCCAAATCACACACATTGTCTGAAATGTATATTGTGGTAGTATCTGGGAGTTACTGGCATGTGTATCTGGGTCAAAACTCAGCTGCTGCATCTTTTCTCTCTCCCCTGAGAGTGTTTAAAGTATTTGTTGGTCTATGTGGATGGGAAGCTCAAGGAAATTGCTGTGATTTACATTCTTGTGGGTATTTGCTCTCTCACGTTCTCCACAAACACTTGTGAAAACAGCCAAGCAATAATGACACGCTGTACTGGGGGATTCAGTCAAAACAGGGAAATGACCACGACCAGTAAAGAGTGCCAGCAAATATGCTGCTAGTTTTCCTTTGTCCAGGCAGTATGTGCAGGGTTTGTAATGGCCTGGACTTCTAGGAGGGACATCTGGAGGCCCTTGGAACAGGACAGGCCTCATGGCACTGGAAAGATGACCTGAAGCTGGAGCAAGCACAAAAAAGGATCGGAGAACATGTCACATGAGAAGGGACTGCTGTGTTTGGCTTGTTTGGTTTAGCAAAACAAAAGCTCAAGGGAGGATGTGACGGCTGTCTATAAATATAGCAGGGAGAGAAAAGAGCTATTTCAGCCTAAGGACAATGTTGGCACAAGAACAAATGGGCATGAAGCAGCTATGAATAAATTTAGGTTAGCAATCAGGAGAGGGTTATTAGCGATTGGAGTAACATGTTCCCTCCTAAGCGGGAGGGAAGAAGACAGGTGTAGGTATAAGATGGAGCATGGTTAATTTATAGAAGGCAGAAGATTTTTATGATGCTGTTGCTTAGACTAACAGGTGTCAGCAATGCAGGAGGTCCTCCCAGTCCCATGTCCCTGTGCTCACTGGTTGTGACACTACTAATAGTGCAGTAACTGGTTTGAAATGAGATACCAGGTATTTCTTTTACAGGTTATTAAGATCAAAAGGAACTCTAATAACCATCTTATCTGACCTCTCCCCAGTATTTCAGCTGGTGATACCTGTATCAGCTCCAGTGTTTCTATTAGGAGGATGTCCTTACTTGAGCCAAAGATTCAAAATGATGGGGACTGCACCCATCTCTGGGAACCTACTTATCAGGATGCACACACAAACTAGGGTGTGCGTTGAGGAATTGCATCCTCAGAAAGCAGCATGTGGAACAAAGTCCTGTTCCACAGCTCTGGGCTCTGTGATTTTCTTTGCAACCCTTAAGTGATGCCATTTGCAAAATACAAGAATTCTGGGGCTAGGAGAGGTCGAACAGGCACATTTTGATGTTTCTTCTGCTGGCATTCATTAATTCAGATAGCGTCACTTTTGCAGGGCTACCAGGAATCATGCTGAGTGGTTGGATCACAAGAGTTTTTCACAAGAACTCAGCAACACACACACATTTCCTGCCGTGCGGGCAGATGGATTGAGAGCTGGTATTTCCTAAACTTTTTCTTCTGTGGCACAAAAGCTAAAGGAGGGGCAGGTGAAGGAGAAAGAAATCAGAAAAGAGGAGGAGGAGATACTTCTTCTCTGGATCAATTATCATGCACTGTTTTGCCCAGTGGAAGGCTGTTTCTGGCTGCTTTACCAGTGACTTGTGGGGATAGGTTGCTGTCAGTACGGGGATGATTTTGTCACTGTGAACAGGGAGACCAGGAATCCATGCAGACTTTCATTAGCAATCCCACCCCTGGAGACAAGACAGTGCCAAAGCATGGGAGATGTCATACAGACTTAGGAAACCATGGGGTGTTTATCTGCCAAAACAGAGTTCTGTGATGCCCCCAGGACATTCTGCCCCAGGAGGCAAATTCACTGGAAAGGTGTGAGCATGCAAAACGTGCTTGTCAACTGCTTTTTCCTCTCTGTCACTCCCCACTGCATAGGAAAGTGCATGGTGACTCTCAGCCTGCAGCCCTCATTGTTTCTGGGATGCACCAAGATAGCCCTTGGACCTGGTAGGGCTTTACCAGCCTTGCTGGGCTGACACTCCGAAACCCAGCAGCCCATGGGATGGTGGTGGCAGTTCTTCCTCTCTGGCATTTCTCAGAGAGACCAGAAAAAGCTATTGTATAGGGGATGCACCTCAGCCCAGGTTGTATTGACTGTTTCAACAGGAACCATGTTTTTCTGAGATGCAAAGATGACTGGAGTACCAAGGGGGATGCTGGAGTATGGCTTGGAGCAGACACACTGTGGACAGGTGAAACAAGACCCTGAAAACACTCCATGTGATGAAAGGAAGGTCAGGAGTGTATGAAAATGCCCTCTGTTCTGGAATGTGCTGAAATCCAAAAGATGTATTTCTGATTTACTAGGAACTGATAGTCTGGGTGGATGTAACATTGTATTAGTCTTGAAGTGTACTTTGGTGATGCTTTTTTCCAGCGGAATTGTACATAATTGATGTATTCATAAAAAGAAAGAAAATGTACCAGATCTTAAAGTACATTTTTTCAAAAGCACATCAGCCAGCTTGTTATGGATATGATCCATTGAACACCACCATTGTAGCCGTGTGGCACAATCTCATCACAGAAGCCATGAGCAGAAATGTTCTCCTTTTCTATTTCCAGGAGAGCAAAATGTTATTTTGACCAAAAATACGGATGCCCTCAGAACGTGTTCTCAGTATTTTCCAGGAGACTAGAATATCAGAAAACAGTCTGCCTAACAGCAACAGCAACAGCTTCACTGCTATGATTTGTCTCTGAATTGTCTCAATTGTCCATTTCCAAAGTTACATGCTCTCTTCTCATTCCCTGAAAATGCTCCAGAAAACTCTGTCCTGAAGGCTGTTTGTTGGAAAGGCTGTGGTTTTCGCTGGAACAGACCCTCTACTGACTTCTCAATTTCACCCAAAGACTTAAGTCAGCCTCTGTGCAGGTGGTGACTTCCCTGTTTGTGTCACCAAGGTGTAGAAGGTGCTGAGGAGGATCAGAGAGTGCTTCTATCCCAATCTTAGTCTTCAGGCCAAGTATGATGGAAAGTTTATCTTAGTCAATTTGCAAAAGCCATTCCCATCTTTTCCTTATCCCTGAGATGTTAAGGAGCTTTTCAAATCTCTTTCTGCAAACACTCATCTTGTAGAAAAGATGCTTCAAGCAGAGCAAACACAAGTGGCTCACATACAGCAGAAGCACAGAGGAAGAAGGCAATTGGAAAGCTTATATGACCTCATTGCTAGCTGATCTCAAAATGGTGAAGTTCTCGTTGCCCACAAGAATTTAAATACCCTGCCAAGATAACCTGGGGCAAAGAGGAACGCCCAAGTGCAAAAATAGGTGCCAAACACAGAAGTATGGGATAGTAATCAAGCATTTGACAGAAGCAAGAGTCATGGGAGCGCATCCACAGCAGGCTGACAGGAACAAGCTCTGCAATACGAATGAACATGTGATCCCAGGAGGCTTAACTACAGCCGACCGATTTGGATAAAAAGCAGGTTGTGTGCATATGGCATTTTAACATAAGCTGACTATGTTTATTATTGATATAACTTGCTAGAACCCTTAACAACAGGCCTGCAGTTTATTAATCTGGTAAAAGCTCCAAAGCTTCACGCAAAATCGAAATCAGCAGCCATTGGGTATTAATGGAGTGAGAAAAATAATTAGGTCTAATTTCAAATGTTTCAGTCAATTAAATAATAGATGTGAGAAAAGCTGTCATTTAGCTCTACTCATCAAAAATCAAGTTGTTCCAGTTTTACAAACCCATGTTGAGTCCCCGAAAAGGCTTAGGTGGGACTTGTTCAAGAAAATACAGAGTTGTGCAGAAGGTGTCAAGACTGAGCACGTTTTATGCTTTTCTTGTTCATAAACCTTGGGTGTTTCAGGTTTAAATGCTTCAAAGCTCAGCTCTGCCCTCAGGCATTCCCAAGAAACCGGGCTGAGCCCAGCCAAACCAAGAGCTGTCACCAGGTCTGAGAAGAAGCTTTCCACTCATAAATGGAAAGTATGTTCCCCAAAAGGCAGGTGCATATGTTCAGCCTGCCAGATGGCAGAGACGATGTAACCACTTGCCCTTGAGCCAAAATTTGCAGTAACCGTGTTTACAAATGCGGGACCAGATTCCTCTCTCAGTTGCACGGGAGCTAAATACACAATTCTGCCACTGAATTCGGTGGAGATGACTGTGCATTTGACTCCCACATAGTTAAGGCCGAAAAGCAGCTCCTCGACTCCAGCCCTCCCTTACGTACTTGCTGGAGCTGGGCCAGCCATGCTGTGGTCTCAGATGTCACTATAGCCAGACACCACCGCTTACCCTGGAAGCACAGGTGTCTCCTGCTGTGCCTGCGCAGAAACATCATCAACTACACGGAAATAAGTGTCGCAAGGGACAAGGACCAAGGTGCAAAGCTGCAATGGAAAGTGTCAAAAGCCTGAGAGCTCTGGAGCTCTCTGAGCATGAGGAGGATACGCCAGTCTCTAGAGCCAGCAGCTCAAGAGGGTGTGATGGGATTTGTCACTCCAAATGTCAGATTGGGTCAGCTATTGGGAGATTTCAACATAAACCTGGACCAGGTCTCAGATCCATACCTCTCAGTCTTTCGCAAGAGCCTTCCAACATTAAGACCCAAGCTAAGGGCAGATCTATCTGAATCTTACCAAGCCAACAGAGATTTTATACCCATTTAACATTTTTTTTCCGCTTAAGCTAGATAAAGTGTACTTATTTTGGGAGTCCGCAGCTGATCAACTGATAATCTACATGGCAACTTTGGGAGACTAGCAGGCAGAGTACCATTCATTTTGTTGAAAATCAGAGGAGAAAAATGGTGAGGAATGAGTAGAGAGGTGGAGCTGGGACAAGTTACTCCCTGTAGTTGATTAGTACATGTATCACTTTCTGCCAGGCCAGTGGTTGCCTGTTTCTCCTTCTAATGTAATAAAAGCCCCAGATCTTCTTGGTAAATCTGAAACTCAGAGCAACCTCTCTTCTATTGAAACAATAAAGAAATAAATACTGGGGAAAAGGGAGAATAGGAGGTAGCTGTGATTGCATCTCTTGCAGCCACTACTTACATGCAATTGCAAGGCTACTGATACCAGAGCAGCATAAGCATTACGCACTGGCTCCAGCTCCCAAAGCGTACTCCTCCTTTGCACCAGTTTCGGCCCACCAAGGGTGCTTAGCTCTGCTGGTTAAATCTCTCTCCCACCCGCAGCACCCAAGGTCTCAGTGCAACCCCTGAGGTACTCACTTGTGCAGGCTGGATGCAGAAATCAAATGACCACAGACTTGGAGTGTGCCTTGGCATCCCCTGGTATTGACTTTCTCAGAGAGGACACCCAAAAGCAAACAGTCACGGCCTTCAAAATCACTATAAGGGATTTAGAAGCATGTATTCAGCTGGTAGCAGTGCTGTATGTGCTCCAGTTTCTAGGAGAACCTCTCCTCAATTCCCTGCTTCTTTTTTCAAGCAAGAGGGAAGTCTCTGTTGCTCTTGAGGCAAGTACAAAACCAACAGTAGCAAGAACAGCTCTGTAGGAAAATGCAACTGTTTTTAGGATCTAGGCTTTAGGACCCCTCCTCCAGGAGTGTGTAAGCATAGCCCATTTTCCCAACAAGAGTATTTTGCGCAGCACCTTTCATGCTGGCCTGGGCAATGACTGTGGTTGCTGGCAGGGTCACCCAGTGGCAGCGGATTTGTGGAGCCCTGGTATCTGCCTGCTAGGAAATTATGAAGGTCACCAAACTAATATCACATTCAGCTTTGAGGACTCTTTGGATAAAGACAACTCATAGCCACTGTTGACCTGTGCTGGATTTGAACCAGTGACCTAGAGATGAAAGACTTTCTATGCTAGTGTCAGTCCTTTGACTCTCTCTGCTGTAACAATAAACAACTCCTAAATCCTCTTGCAACTCCCAGCAATTATAGCCTTAAAATAAACTTATAGCACAGGCTAGTGATTACCAAATGTTTTTTATTGTTTCCCCTCTGGGAGATGTGTGTCCCTCAGGAAATGAGTTTCTAATTAGATAGGAAAAGCAGAGCAGTAACAATAGTGTGGGAAAGCTAGATTAATAAAAGCTTCTAGGTACACTCTGACCATCCATACAGTGAGGTGACAAATGATTAAGTATAACTGGACAAGAAAGCTTTGAAATTTGTGTCTTCTTAGAAGATGTCCACTCTGCTTGAGGCAGAAAAGAGGTGAGTGAAGAAAGAGAGGACTAAAATGAAGATGCTGTTAGAGATCCTGGTAGAAAGCTGCACAGAAAGCCCACAGCAATGCTTCAGCCTGCAAGTCCCAGACCATGTGAGGTTACCGTCAACACCCTGTGTAGGACCTCAGCTACTAACTCTTTGGGTAGATTAGAAAAATAGTTGTGCATCCTCTTTCCTGAGGGGCTAATGAGGCTCGTTTCAGAAGCCAATGCACATTTTACATACACTGCTTTAGGGGCCTGAGAGCCTGGATCCAGTTCATGACAGCATCCTACCACTCCCTGCAAGCTAGCGCTGAAACATCCTCTGGGTAATGTACGGGTCAAAGAGGGTGAGATCAGTGAGGCTGCAAGTGGCTTTCCAGTGTACATGAACGCTTTTATCTTGGTGGGATGATCCCCCCTTTTCTGGTTTTGTTTCTATGAGTGTAAGAGGAGGGTCCTTCCATGCCTTGCTTGTACTTGTTTCACAACAAGTTGTTCCTACAGTGTGTGTCAAACCTTGGGAATGCAGGTAATCATCTGGAAAAAAATCTTGCACCTCATCCTTACAAAATTGGCACCAGCTCTCTCCTAAGCAGAAGGGACACACGCAGTGCCTGTCCCTCGACAGTCCGGCCACCAGCTACGCCCTGGCAACTCAGCTTGGGGCTACCTAACTCCAGCCTGGCATCCTACGACTCGCAGCTTGTGGGTCAACATAGCCAAGCAGAGGAATCACACGGCCTAATTCCAGTTGCCAATCTAAGACCCTCTGGGACTGACACGTATAGTTACACACACACTGCTGTGCTATCCTGATGTCTGTTGCTGCTGAACACCAGCCCACATCTTGCTGGGCAAAGGGAGGGTCTTCCTTATTCAGAAACTGTTCTGCCGGGCTTATGACCTTTATGTAATGGAAGAGGCATCAAAGAAATGTGTTCTAAGGTGGGAGCCAAACCAGGGGTACTAGGTACCACAAATCTGCATCCTACAGACTGAAGCCGTATTCCAGGTGTTGCAGGGTAGATGGTTAATGTGATGGCTTTTGGGGAATGCCTGTGAAGTCATCTTTGCTGTGTGATCTACGTAATATTAAAGAATGGAGAAGTTCCTGCATATCCAGCTCAGGAGCAATGGAGGAAGTAGTTAAGGAGCAACAAGCCAAAAGGAATCTTTGAGAAGAGAATAAGATTCAATTTTAGGTGAAAATGTTCCCTTTCAATGAGCAATACAAAGTTTTGTTTTATTTTGAGGTGGAAAACATACTAGTTCGTGCATGACTGAGAATGTTTTTAACCTGAAAGCAAACAAAGTGTTTTTGCTGGATTTCAATTTAGCCTGCAAAATTGAAGCAAATTACAGGGAGCCCAAAACTACTCAAACCAAAATCAGGAAAGACAAGATTAGTTTAGTTCTCTCTGTACCAAAACTGCAGACTCTTGGCCTGTCAGAGCTGCACAGAGAGCTCTTGACAGCAAGATCACTTAAATACTCTGTTCTCAGGCTTATGTTCCTCATTTTGATCAAATTCGTGATTAAAACCTGTAGCTATCAAAGATTTAGTGAGCCAATACTCATCTTAAGCTCCCAATTATGTTATCATTTTCTGTGCAGTTTACCAGAGGTACCTTCATTTTTGAGAAACATGATGAGGAGCATCCCCACCTCTCCTGGAGGTCCCAAGTCACCCTGCTTAGGGATTCCAGTGAGGGTATTAATTGAGTCGGAAATGGTGATACCAGCAAAGTGGTCATAATTTCAAAGGCAAAAATATGGACTAGATTTTATCATATGTGTAATATTTTAAAGCATTTCCTTGAGGAACCAAGAGATCCATCCACTGACGAATCCTGTCTCAAGGGTTAGGGTAGGATCAGATAGCAAATCGCTGGATTAGCACATCAAAAGAATTTACCCTCCCACAGTTTGAGAAAGCTATAATCATGTCCTCTCTGGGCTTCTAGAAGTGTAAAATCAGATGGGGTACATTGATGACATTTAAGGTAGCCCATTTCATTTTGCAGTTGCTGCAGCTGAAGGGTTCTCACGTCTGACTGTCCAGGAGAAAGGAAGCTACCTTTCAAGTCATGCAAACTCAATTGCTTATGACTATCTGAAGCTAGCATATGGCATGACTAGTGGTTTTGTCTGCTCCAGTTGTAAATGGCTACCTGCAAAAAGCATTTGCTGTGCCCCTCTAGAGCCTGCCCTACAGCCAGCGGGATGTTGGTATGGTCTAGCACACGGTGAGGTTTTCTAGTAATGCTGCCACATACAAATACAGAGACCTTGTAGGGCTGATCTTCAGGAAGGAGAACTCATTTGAAACTTTGGATAAGTAGTGAACTCCAGTACAACACAGATGGCAGAAGAATTGAAAAGAGGTGCTGAAAACTGCCTGCCACATCGATCTGTTCTTTAAGGTCCTCCTGAGCCGTGGTACCAGATATGTCTGTTTAATGGGTGCCTGCAGTAACTCACATTAAGCTGAAACCTTGTTTTCTCCTTCCATATTTTCTATTTATTGATTATTAACACTAAGCACAGAGTACAGGGAATGCAAAGTGTAACTCCGGAGAGTAGTGGCACCTCCCTGTCATCTCATCCTGGAAAACTATTCATACAGGTAAGAAAGCTGCAAGTGATGACATCTTGGCCCATGCAGATGTTTTTGGGCATGTCCCCTTTTGCAGGGACACACTTCAGTAGTCAAAGCAAGAACGATATTCAAAGGAAGGCAGAGTCTTCACTGAAGTTTGGAAAGAAACCCCATATTTTAAGGCACAGCTAATTCCCTTTTCTCCTAGCAGGATTAGCCAGAAGGCAGAAGGATTAGCCAGGCCTGGCAAGAAGATGTAGACACATTTAATGAGTGTGTAATTTACATTCAACAATTTGCTCAGCCCAGCGTGGTATTCAAACGCCTGCCTGGGGAGACAGCTCGTTTCTAGCGCTGGGGTTTCTCAGTTCCCGGTGATGTCGGTTAGAACTGGTGTATGACAGGGAGAAGACGACACTCAGGGTAGGACAGAGCTTTAGAAAAGCAGTGCGTGTGCCACGACCTTTTTCCGTCTTGCAGTGTGGACCATCTGCCTTTCTTGGTCTCACTCGTGCTGGAACTACAGCCCCATCAGGACAGCACCGGACAGAGCTGGGCTCGGGGTCTCTGCCTTTCACACCGTGCCTCTATCCTACTAGCCTTCAAACCTAGTGATGGCTGGATACGTATTCTCTTCTCCAATACAGGGCATATTTACTTAGACTGTCAGCTTCTAGGACAAGGACCTCATGGGTGTTCTGTGTTTGTACAGCACACTAGAAATAACAAATAGCAAGATGTCTTGAAGTCACCTTTGGTTAAAATCATTCTGTTCTCAGTATGCTAGTGTCACAAAATCATAGGCTGTAAAAAGTAGCAGTTCTTAGAAGGACCAACCTCCTTGAACTATTTTCCCCTCTTGTTAACAATTTCCATCTCATTTCCTATTTCCGGCTGTAACTCCTGCCGATAATGCTCCTCAGCTAATATTGAAACCAAGAGGGAAAAATATATGAATAGTAGACATCCGATCCAAGCTTTGTGCAGAGAATTCAGGGATGGAATGTTCTTGAGAACAAGAGAGTTTTTTTTAAATACCAAAAGATTGCTTGTTTAGGAAGATAATTTGCACTGACACCTATATTCGGTACTGCTGATGTTTTTCCCACAGTGCTCTTAGATCAAATGTAACCATCTTTTTTGAGATTGCATTTTTTCTTTTTTTCACATAGGAGTTCTCCATGTAGAGTATGCCTGTGCTGCAGTTTGTTATGTGACTGCAGCTTTTATAGACATTCCCATGCTAGTTTAGAAGAGTAAACTGAAAAATAGCATAACTGTCGGTGACTGGGTTTGCAATTTCATATAGCACTGTCTTTTGGTTAGCAATACAGCAGTGCCCTTGTCACCTATCCTGGCTTCTCCTCCCCCCATGCTGCATCAGTTTAGTATGAGCAGGTCTGGCCATTTCTGGGGGAGCTGCCATATGCTCTTTTGCAGGAGGGATGAAAGCAAATACTCTGTTCATATGCACAAAACTAATGAAAAGCAATCATGCCAAAGGTGGGTATGGAAAGCTCTCCTTGAGCAGTGATCATGCGAGGGTCTCTCTGTTACAGTAGTTTTATAATCTAACCTACAATGGAAATGCATCAAAGAGGCATTGGCTATGAAAGGCAGGAAGGGAGTGATCTGAGGAACTACAGCTACACCAGTGAACTAAACAGAGCCAAGGAGTGTCCTTAGGTATTGCAACTCAGTCGTACTGTTGAATTGTTAGTCCCTGGCCAGCTAGTGCAGACAGTCTGGGAGTTAGCAGGGGCTGGGAACAGTTCCCGATGGGCAGCCTGGAAGTGGCCACCCTGCCCTGGGAGGCAGTAGTATGAACCCAGGCAGTGATACGCCAATGGGCCTCAACGCCAGGGAGTGATCTTGGCACGATTGCTGCAGCAGTATAGACAATAGCTGATTGGAAGGGAAAACTGCATCTGATGGATTCAGTTTTAGGCATTAAAGTTCCAAGATTTCCGTGTATGAAAGGAGGGGGCATGTGCAGCTCAAAGTCTAGTTTGCAGTTCTGGAAGTGTAATTGGGACTTTATAGAGCTGTCTAATCTCAAGTTATTTGAAGATCTGTCTCTGCTATGTGCATTTGCCAATGCACAGCTGGGGATCAGGATTTCTTCCACTGGATATTCAGTTAATCCAGAATTGGACAAGGGGGAGGGAAATAAAGTCCCAGCTCTCCTAGCTCTGGCCTAGTTTCCCCCAACTCCTTTCCGATGGCCCTGACAGGTAAAGGCCAGGTCCCCAAGACACAGCTCAAGGTCTGAGTGTGTACTCTCTTCCTGCCAGATCCTGAGAGTCTGTTTCCTTACAAGACAGAGTCTCTGCTACCAGTTTCAGCATGTCTGTTTCTTTCTGACTTTTCTTGTATGTTCTTGTGAATTTGGATCTTTATTGGTCATTTAATTCCCTTAGGAGCTCTGCAGATAACACATACCTCGCAGCAAAAAGGGGCTTTTTTTTTTTTTTTTTATTTTTTCACAAAGCCGGCTGGGATGGAGGCTAGCTAGGGCAGAGTGCAGAAGTGTAGAGGCACATCATGCTGGCAGTGTAACTTTCTTCTACATCCACCACAGTCCAAGACATCATAATCTCTCCCAAGGTAGCCAGTTCTTACTGCAGATTTGTCACAACCTGCTCCTTCATTTTTCGGCCATTGCTTTGTTTCTCACACAAGTATATTTAACCCTTTATGTTGTGCTCTCCCTTGACTAGTCCCCACCACAGTCATGCTGCAGTAACCTCACTCAGAGCCGGAGAGCCCTCAATAACTAGTCTGTGCCAAGCAACAGGCCTTCTGCCTCCAGGATCATTTCTCCTACCAAGAAAATTATTCCTCTCGGTTCCAAAAGACAACAGTACCATGGCAAGTCAGGAAGATGTGATGCATATGTTCTCCCAGAAGGGACCTGTAAGTCTCCTACTGCCCCTTGGCCATAGATTGCCCTTTACCTCAACCACAAGTGCATTTCATGCATTTAATTACAGAGATTTACAACATCAGTGCTCAGTATCTTTGGTACAAGTAGATGAAACAGGGGCTTTTAGAACCATCATGCCCTGAAAAAACAGGTGTGTTTCCTTTATCATCATTCTATTCTATTCCTATGCCCACATTTTCATCACTGAGAACACTGTGGTGAAGCAGATAGCATTTACCAGAAATAGGATTTCTGAAAGAAAGCCTTCACTGTGAGCATTACTCTCCTTACAGACTGATAAAACCCTACAAGAAGACTTGATTCAGCTTCATGTGAATCAGCTTTGACTCTATTTCCCAGGTGAAGGGAGGTAGTTGCTGGAGTCACAGTGCTAAAAAAAAAAAAAAAGAAAAAAAGTTATTTAGAGCCAAAGGAGCTCCAATGCAATAATGCAATTGGGGAGGAACTATTAGTTTGTAGGTAGAAGACATAGCAAGTCCCCTCTGTGAGGGGCAAGGCAGAGGGTGGAAAGCCACAGGGCTGAGCTAAAATCTTGCCCGATAGTTGTGATCCAGACGGGAAAAAAGATTTAGTGTTGTTTGTGACTATTTGTGAGTGATAAGTCAGGGAGGAGAAGAGAGATGCTGCCCAGCTATCTGGAGTGAAAATGGTGCTTGTTACTGAGTGCTGGTAAGTCTTGTGAATTTGGGGAAAATCCCCAAATGGTGTGTCTCCTTTTGTACAGGTCAAAATCCTGCTCAAGTAAGATATATTGTCTCCTTTTCTTCCCTTGTTTGTATAAACACATGGAAATGTGAGGCCAGGGGAGCAGGCTGTGATGTGTCCACATGGGTTTGGCACTGGCCCAGACCTGTGGGCTGGGTATGGGGTTTCTTCTCCCCTGGTAACCAGTGTCCTCTGACATTGTGAGTCCTTGGCAGCAGAGTGAGGGGTTTCTGATCCTGCGCTGGAGCAGGAGAGAAAAATTTTCACTGGAGAGTGAGAGATGGGGCTGGGTGGCTATGGAAGAGGGATGCTGCAGATAGGCCTGTGAGAAAGAGAGAGAAACTGGAGCTTTCCTGCTGCTTTGAGTACTGGCAGCTGAGAAGGGTATGGGATGCTATGTCTGGGGAGTGAATGTTTTCTGGAAAATCTTCCCCCAAAGAAAAGCAGCTAGAGAGGATCACAAGCTCCTCTCTTGAGCTGGCAGCTGTGTGGCTTGCTGCAGAGGCTGGGAGAGCTTGGGGAGGCTTGTGGACAGGTCTGCATATTCTCACAGGATTTTGGAGGTCTGCAGAACTGTGTGGAAGTAGCACCAGGAAAGGGCTGCCAGCTGGAACGGCTCCTCTCGTTGCTGGCTGGATTGTCTTGTTCATGTTGGGCCCTGCTCCCTGCCTAGGCCCTGGGTACAGGGGGCAGTTAACTTGGGGGCAGTGGCTATCCCATGCAATGCAGGTCATCTTCTGGGTGAGGGCATCACCAGAAGACTTAGCATCACTAAAAGTCCAGAAGAAGCAACTCTGGCAAGGCTAACTGAGAATTTTTCCAATCTTCTTGCTTGGGCAAGAGTGTCCAGTCTCTACCTCCTCAGTGTCCTTCAAGACACCCAGGCTTTACTTGTCCACATGAACCAATTAGACTGTTTTATTTCTGTGTGGCCTGAGCAGCAACAACAACAAAAAGGTCAAAAGTATTCCTCAGGAGCAGAAAAGAAATAAAAGATAAGAATAAGGATCTCGAGCAGGAGGCACTAGATGTCCTGCATCTGTCCCAGTCCAGGAGGGAGGTAGATGGAGGTTGACAGCTTTGGAGTGACCTTACCTTGGAGTAGGCTGGCAGCAAGGGTAGCATGGGACTCCAGGCTTCTGACATGCTAAGAAATTTGTCAGCAGACTCTTGGATGGGAATGAGCTATGCAGTACAGATAGGTGAGAACGGGGGAGCCTGGTGGGCTCCTACATTTCATTTCAGACACCTGAGAAAGTGAGCAGCTTTTCCAAAACCCTGTGGACTCTAGTGGGTGCTGGCAGCACTTCCTTAAAAAAAACCTGCCTTGAGGCTTGCAGCCTGCACTTTTTCCATTGGGAAATTCCAATTCACTGCAAGGCGAGGACTCTGCAGGGCTGTGTTGAGCATCGTGAGAGAAACCAGGCTGCTCGGCTCCTCGCAGGCCTGCCTGGCAGGATGCTGGAGAGCTGGGCTTCCTCCGCTGCTGCGGCCTCGTGGTGGAGAGCGGGCTGCTGTGATTTTTATCTCTTGGCCCCTTCTGGGGTGCCTAGAGCCCCCCCTCCCTCAATGCTGATGTTCCCATCGGCTTTGCTCCGAAGCAGGAATCATGCAGTGACTCGCGGCTCCCCGATTTGATCGTTTTGGCTCTAATGTGTGAGCAATTTCTGTTTAATTTGGGGAAGTTTACCACATTTTTTTTTTTTTTGATCCTGTTTTAATGGGATGATTGGGGAGATGCTGGATGGGCTTCCCAGTTTCCTGCTGCAAGCTGCCCTGTTTCCAGGGAAGTGGTATTTAAATGACATCTGGAGGCAAATTAAAATAGCTTAATCAAGGAAAATGTTTTGATGAAATTGTCCTTTGAGGAGAAGCACTAAGCTTTTGACTATGAAATTTTCAGAGTACGCGCTCTGCAGAAGTGGCCTGTCTAGTGCCAAACAGTGGTGGAAAAGCAGCGTGTTTTCACTTCAGCAAGACATCACAGCAACAGCTCAAAGATCATGTTAGATTATTTCCTACCCTTTTTTCTCCTCTCTGGGCTGGGATCCCTGGGCCAAGGGCTCCCCTGTGACACCCTGCTTCCCCAACAGCTCATGGCCAAACTGTTCCTCCCCATGGATACCTCACAGCGTTTCCAAACAGCAACAGTTTTCTGCTTAAAAGGTCCCAAAGCAGCCTGAGCAATGCTAAAAAAAAATATGTTTTCAGAGCTTCTGAAAATGCATTAGGCTCAAATTCAGAACAGTCATGTTCAACAATTAGTTCTGCTAATAAATAAACACCATTAACGCCTGGTGAAAAAATCCCCTGGCTGCGTGTAGCTGCAGCAATGCGCTCGGTGCGTGGCTGAGAGCAGCTCGATCCAAAGACGGAGCAAGCCAGCGCGTTCCTGTGGTCCGGGCTGAGCCAAGCACGAAGGGGCGAAATCACAGATGGAAAAATTAATTGCATATTAAAAAATAAAACACTTCAGCTTCCATCATCTCTGGAGCACGCAACTGGCAGGGAGACTTTAATAAACTAATTAGTGGCCATGGCAAATTGCGGAGGAGTCTGCAAGTTGTCATAGCTGAGTAGGAGTCAACAGTGCCTGGTTTACAGTAGCCAAGGCTCTGGCTTATAATTTGGGCAGCTTTATAAATAATAGATGCTATTACTCTGTTTAAGAAATTGCTGATTTTTTTCTTTCTTTTTCTTTTTTTTTGAACAAGGCTTCCCTCTCAAGCCCCAGTTCTGATAGGACTTGCTGTTTGTTTTATCTACGCGAGCCGCTCGGAGCCGGGGACGGCGCGAGCCCCCGGAGCGCAGGCGCCTCCCGCGATTTAGGGATTTAATTTGCCGCTTCTCGGCGCGGTGCAGCAGGAGGTCAGGATCTCCTTGAGCAGGTTACACGGCGCAGCACGGCGGCGTTGGCGAGCGTAAATAAATGCCGCCTCGGTCTCTTTAAGCAGCCTTTCATTCTGAATAATCCCCGTGATTTAGCTCCTGCTTGAACATCAGTTTTAGTTCCACTTTTCTTTGTCGCAGGCGTGCTTAATTGATTCAACGCCAGCATGGAGCTGTGTAATTACTGCTGCTTAAGTGCAATGAAACCAGCACATTGTTTAAAACTAATGTTTTGGCTGCAGGTTCTAGAAAGCTCGCTAACTAAACACTGAAAACTTGCTGAAAATGGATATGTGCATATTCAGGAGTTTACAGTGCTGCACTATCTCCTCCATCCTCATCCACAGCATTTCCAAACAATTCCTCCTTTAATACAGATGTCAGGGGATATTATTTTTAAAATGCCCAGCTCTGGAGTTGCTTTAGTTGGAGGTGGTTATCGCTGGCAGGCACTCGAGTCCGTTTTCCTCAGCATGTGAAACACAGTCCTCGCGTGGCCCTGGTTATTGGTTTGACTCGTCCCTGCCTGGGCTGTATTTTAGCAAGGGAAATATTTCCTCCAAAGCGATCGATCACACGATGCTGCCATCCCGGGCGGGTTCGTGTTGTCTGCCTGCTCGTCTCGTGGCGAGCTTGTGCTGCCCGCCAAGGCCACCGCCGATTTTGTTTTCCGAGCAGAGCTCGGGAGCAGTCGGTTTGCAGGATGCCCTCTGCGCAGAGCCCGTTTGCTGCCCGCGGCACTGGCTTTGCAGCCAGGACCAAGCAGCTCCATCTTGACATGGATGTCATCCGTGCTAAGCACCTACTGAAATACTGGTTGTCTGTGGGAAGTTAATCCCGCTCAGCCACGTCGCATCTTTTAACGTGTACAGTTGTATTTCATGTCTCCCTCTGCAAAGCCCCTCTGAAGCACCACGAGCAAATTTGGCTTTCTCCACCAGATGGTACTGTTAAGCTGCTCTAGGGTGAAGATCCTCTTGCTCCTCTGAAAGCCCGTCCATCTATCCTCTTTGGTGTGGGCTTTCAAAAGCTTTGCGCCCTTAATGTATCGCAGTTAAGCTGGAGTCCCTGCTAATTGCTAGGGCACCAGGTGAATGAGTGCGTTCCTATTATTTTCCTTTATGCTAAGGATCAAATCTGATCTTTACTCCCTTCCCTAACAAAAAGGGCAGCCAGTGAGGCTACCTGGACAGCGTGCGTTTGCAATTACTGCTTTTATTAAGAGGCTTTCTAACTGAGTGGTGTAAGTCCCTCACATCTGTGAAAAATTCATTGGCTGTAATGCATCTGCGGACACAGCAGGGCCTAACCGAAAGGTGTTTTTCCTAATCCTGCGTATGTTTTCCCAGCACAAGGTGAATAATATGCTCTGTAGGTCTGGGCTCTGCCAGCAGTGGTAGAAGGAGATGCCATGCCGTGGGTGCCTACAGAGCTTTTGCTTGTCTGCACATTGCAACATGCCCCTTTCCACCAAGAGTCCGGGTAGACCCTTGAGGACATTTTCTGTGAATTTAGTCCCTCTGATACCAGCAATGGCTTGAATATATGGCCACAGTGGTGGTGAGCAGGCTGCCTCGTGCCCAGAGCTTCTCAGTATGGGGCATACTGCAAGCTTGCAGGGCTCCCTGCAAGGAGCCCAAGGTGTTTCGGGGACTGCTGGGCAAGGCAGTGGAGGGAGAGACATTAAAGCATCTCTCACTTTCATGAGGCGATTGCCAGCAGCGTGCTCTGCAAGTCGGGGCTGTTTATAACCTTGCCTGTGTGAGTGTGATTCATTTTTCTCTTGCTTAGTTAACCATGAACTTCTGTTCTGTACGTCTGAGCAAACACAGCCCTTATCGACCGCCGACACCGCTTTCCACTGGCGCCCTTTGAGATCTTCCCCAGTACCCTTAAGAAAAGCCGCTCCTGTCTGCAGCGGGCCGGTTGGGAGGGTTTTTGCTTTGAGGCTGGCATGGTTTATAGAGCTGAAGGTCGCGGGCCCGGAAAAGGGAGAGAAAAGGCGTTTTGAGAACAGGCAGATCAGGCGCTTTGCGGGGCAAAGTGGGAGCGTCAGCGGAGCCTGG
The DNA here is from genome assembly GCF_028389875.1 of Rhea pennata. Classification (NCBI taxonomy): domain Eukaryota; kingdom Metazoa; phylum Chordata; class Aves; order Rheiformes; family Rheidae; genus Rhea; species Rhea pennata. Next base: position 7,031,603 of record NC_084666.1, read on the forward strand.
CTGGGCTGAGCACCGGCAGCGGCTGCTTTGGGGAACAAGCTGCAGCTCTGGGGCAGCGCTGCTCTTTTGGGCTGTCCATCATCACGCAGTGTTTCTGCCACCCTCGTATATGGGGAACACCCCTCTGAGAGACACAAAACCCCTCCAATTCACGTGATTGCAAAGGGAGCACAAGGGGCCTCCAAAAGCAAGCCCTTGGCAGCTGCAAAGCAGTCCTGCTGGGCATGACAAAGCTCCTCCTAACTTGGCCAAGGGATGGCACAACGTGCTAACTTACTGTGACGATCCAGGTATACCATAAAACAAGTGCATTCACAGTGAACGTGGCTGAGAAATTAGAGTGACTCTTTCCTTCCTGTTATGAACTAGTCGAGCTAAGAAGCTGCCTGCAAAGCCCAGTGGACTTTGTCTTTAAAGCACCAAGGATCGTCTCACATCCTTATAATGATGATAGATGAGAAGACAGTTAGTTCCCATTGTTTCCCCTTCTTCCCTGAAGAAGAACCATCAGATTTTAGGCTGGTAAATCAGCAGAGAGTGGCAGGAAATCTCTCTTCATCTAATGAGAGTCCCCAAGCTGCTCATTTTTTCTGCTGTCTGGCGGAATGGTATTAATTTGGATCTGAAATGAAGTGCTTGCTGTGGGTGTGTGCTGTTTGCAGTTGTGCAGCCCTGCATTGTGGTTGTGGGCTCCACCTGGAGGACAGCAGCTCCCGGGGAGATCCTGGGGAGACAGGGCCATGACCAAAGAAAGGATGCTGCTGTAACGGCTGAAGTTCGAAGCTGTCGGCAGCAGCCAGCCTGATGTCATTTGTAACTGCCTAGTCCTACTTCCTCTCGATTTAATTTCTTCCTGACCTAATTTGCTGGTGCCCTGTCCATAACCTCGCTCTTCCCCAGCAGCTTTCCCCTCCACCATGTGCAGCTCTCTGACTGTATCTCCGCGGCGGAGTTTGCCAACCTGTGGAACTTGTTTCACAAGTTTCCGGCTGCGTAATGTTTTGTCACAGGGATTTGGTTCCCACATATTGGTATCAGTGTTGCAAGTAGTGGGGTCACACAGTGTTTTTGCTTTGGGACTCCTGTGTGCCAGTTCTCCTCGCCTCTTAAATCTTGTTCCATTGCAGACGTTATTTTAGCAATACCTATCTGCAAAACGGGTTGTTGTAATAGCACTTTTATACATATATATCTCTGGTGGAAGCCCTTCTTACAGCTCAGAAAAAAAGCACCGAGGAATTCTTCAGAGTTGAAACATACTCCTTTTCAAGCAAAGGGTTTATCATGCTTTGCCTTTATCGTTCATTTTTCTCCCCAGATGCGACAAGTGATCTATAACACTCATTTTATTCTTCATCTACATCTTTTGGAAAAATGGAAAAGAGCAAGTATTTCTTCAGTGTGATTGCACAAGGGAGGAAGGCGTGAGCAGAGAATCATTGAGCTTTCCGTGCTCAGAACATTGTGCAAAGCTGTAATGGGCTCTGCGCGAGGCACGTCCTTGCTTTAACATCTGATTACTGAGGTTTGGTAACATCATGCACCTACGTATCTCAGTTTGGAGAATGTCAGTGACTATTATTTACATGCAATTTAATAAACTAATACTTTTCTCTCCCTTTAAGCCCTTTGCTGCCTGTTTGTTCTGGGTCTTGACAATGATGTTCAGCAGTGGGAGAAATGGAGCTTGGAGTTTCAGCCTGCTGCTCCAAAGAAGGTAAAGTTTTCTTAGAAAACAAATTGCGTGGGAATTGTATTTGCCCTGAAATGCTTTTTTCCCCTGCCTTTCCTTGAGCTGCAGTGCTTGAGAATAGACAACTGCACCAAACATTTCCTGCCCTCAAACTCCTGAATTTCTGCTGTGGAGACACAGGATAGGGGATGGTCGTTTCCAGCTAATGGTAGCACCGCTGCAAAGCTGTCTTTGGTCTGTCAGAGTCTGCAGCAAATCGGAAAGGGGTCATTTTTACCTAGTTTGACTGCATTGGGCAAAGTGGCTTCATTGAGAGTTGGTTGAGATAAGGAGCTTGTTTTGGGCTATGTTGGGCTTGAACTGGTGATATATGGAGAGGATAAATGGATAAAGGATGGTGGGGAGAAGCTCTACAAGGATCCCTAATGCATGGCAGGCTCATTATGGGTGTACTGCCAGCACAGGGGTCACAGCTAGCAGCACAAGAGTAATTGAGTTATTCAGCAATAAATGGTCTATAAGAAATGGAGCACTTGGAGGATGATACTGCAAATGTTCTTAGGAGCTGACTCTGGAGTTTTTTGTTTTTTGGGAGCCAGTTATTTTCTGCTTGCAAACTGCCTGCAGAGCTGGCTGCTACCTTTGCTGGGAAAAACTGAACCGCTTGTATACCAATAAAAGGCTGTAAATGGAAGAGATGAGAGCCCCCACGCTTTACTAGCAAGTGTTGCCAGATCCCGCTTTCAGAAATTGCCTTTGCCTTTCCATCAAAAATCATGAGATTTTTTTCCTTGGATCTCACATGTAAGTCAAATAATTTAAACATTTGAACATTACAGATCACTTGTATCAATCTGTGTGTCCATTATTATGATAGCTATCAGTCAACCTACTCTATGATCTGTATGTAGCTATATATCGTATAAATCAAAACTTTCTTGAAAGCTTGCTTTATGCCATCTGAGAAGCAAGGCTGTAGTGAAGCATCTGACTGCTGGAGCTGGGAGGCTTGGGGAGGGCCCTGAGCTTGGTTGTCCGTCCCCTGGCCTTTCCAGCTGCTGCATGATTTAACCATAACTACAGACTTTGCTAGCTAGTGCCCTTCATCTTCTGTCCCCCACACTGGGGGAGAACAAGCCCAACGGTGGGTGAGGGAGTCACACGCTGGAGACCTTGTTTGGCTGTGGGTGCCCTTTGGGGTCTAAGGCCTGTCCCTTGGCCTCTTTCCACCTCATTTCTCTACTTGTGGAGGCAGAAGAGATCATTTCCCTGCTGGCAAGGGTGTCAGAAGAATTAATCATTAAAGGTCCACGAGGTAACGGAAAGTACAGAAGTGCCCAAGGTTGCTGGGAATGGGAGAGCACAGCAAGAGCTCTCTCTGGGTGCCGTGAAGCCTCTACTCTGCTGTTGAGTTTTGAAAAATGCTTCAAGGTTCACAGACTCTTTCCTGTAAAGAGGTTTAGAAACATGGATTTGCAGTTCTGAAAACTAATTAAATGCTTTTGTGTAAGGCTTTCCATCCCTTTTTTTGGGCAGTGATATCTTTCTCCTGTCTAGGGAAAGTTAGAGAAAAATGTTCCTCAAGCCTCTGTCAAACTGAAATGAATTTCAGTTTCTCAGCCTGATGGCATTGAAAACAGATTTTTTTTTCCCGTATAAAATAAGCAGAGATGTGTTTTTTCCAAAGTCAAATGGACTGATCACAAATATTCTATGTGTAAGCTGTGGTCGATTGGATGAGACTCAGGGTGTTTTTCATGGTCACAGCTGGTCTGTATTCTTGCATGTAGCAATTTCATAAACTTTGTTCCCATAAGAACTTGTGCAACCCACTGGTCTCTGTATATGATACACAGGCAGTCTGCAAAAAAAAAAAAAAAAAAAAGAAAAAAAAAAAAGAAAAAAAAGAAAAGAAAAGAAAAAAAGAAAAAAGAAAAAAGAAGTCTTTTTACTAGAGAAGGCAGCTTTTAAGTTTTTTTAAAAAAGACAAAGGCTAGATTTTTTTTATGTGACTTTCCATTCCTCGTCTACCCCAGACATAAGCATAAAAATCTGGTTAGTTCACAACTAGGGAATTAAGGATTACATGCCAACTGCTTGCTAGGGGTAACTAAATGGCTTAAGGACTACTCTCCTTTGGGCTAGATTATCTGAATCTAATGACTGCAGCTATGGCATCAAAGGGAGGCAATATCGTAAGCAATATTTGGGGAGAAAAGTGCTAGTGGGGGAATATAATTCAGGATTTGATAAGCTTGATGGCAGTAGTAAAACTGATGGTGGTACTATTTTTTCACCAAATCCCCTAATATTAGAACTAGAGGGCAGAACTAGTGTGAGAGCAGTTTAGAAGGTCCTCTTTAGGCAGCAGGTAGTGATCCACGGGAACATGCTGCCCCAGGAGACTGGGGAGATGGTCAGTGTCAGCAGATCCAAGAAGGAGCAGGACAAATTGATTGAAAGTAAAGTTCAGGCCTCATTGACATGCAAGGTGAAAATCACAGGTTAAAAATGTGGAATGTATTTTCTGGGAGTGTTTGTACAGCTAAAGCCTGAATGTTTGCGGAGCAGGGGTGTGCAATGAATGTGAGTTTGAGCAAGCTGAATTCATGTGCTGCTTTCAAGGGAAGGTGTTTGGAAAGATGGCTGGACCTGATCTACTGCTTGGCTGGCGCTCCGTGTAACAGGATCTCCCACCACGACTGGGAGCCCTCACACAGCTCCAGAGCTGTGCGTTGTGTTGTGGCCACATCTGGTAGGACACAACGGTGTCAGCGGGACACTGAGGCAGCCTCTGTGTTGGCCACAGTGGAGAGCTGGGACTGCCAGGGGCTTCCCTGAGCTTTCCTGTCCCTGCTCTGAGAGCAGGAAGGGTTTGCATAGTGGGGAGCGGACAAGCAGTATAACGTGATCTGCTGCTGTCCGGGGCAGGTTCCCACCCTTGCTAACCTGGGACTCAGACGTGTAGCAGGAAGAATACCCAGCATGTCAAACTCGAGCACCTAAACAGATGAGAGAAACAATGGAGCCTATTTTTCGTCTGGTCGGGGTTATTTTGGTTCAGCACTTAGCTCTGTTTTGCTCCCCGGAGCGTGTTGTAGGCATGTGTGAGTGAGCGATGGAGTGGAGCTGGGGTGAATAGACCAGGCTCTGTTCTTGAATAGCTGCTGCAAATTCCTCCGGAGGTGTTATGTGTACACAGAGGCTATTGCAGGCTTCCTGATGGCTCTTACACCTTCCTTCATTGATGAATCCGTGGGGCTTCGCACGGGATTATTACAGGGTGCCCTTTTAGCCCTTTCTAACACGACACCGTTTGCATTTGTTCTCCCTCTGGAGAACAGGGGGGAAAGAACAGTGAGATATTCAGTGACTTAAAACCCCTGCACTTAGCAAAAACGAAATGGGATCTCGTGCCAACTGTGTGATTTGCACTCTCCTTGTTTTGTGTACAACTTCAAGGCTCTGCCCCTGCTCTTTTTGAGGTGGTTAATTCTACCTCCTGCTAAACAGGTTTACAATTAAAATTGACCTATTTGTAGAAGCCACTGATTTTTCACTTTTACCTTTCCAAAAAAAAAAAAACACACTCAGACTCAAGCTAACTAGAAATACTAATTTTCATTTCCACAGAATGCTCTGTCTCCAGGGCAAGGAGAGTTAGCCAAGACAATCAGGGTTAATGCGCTCTTCAAAAAGTGTGGTGCAAGCAGGACCCCCGTTTTCTCATCTGGAAGTCAGGCCAGCCGCTGGTACGGTGGTCTGGATACAGTATGGAGAGGTCAAGGGGCTAGGCCGGTATTCATTTTGCCTAGGACACAGCTTGTGAAACCGTAGTCCCCGCACAGCAACTGTAGGAATTGTAATGTGATTTTCCACAAAACCTTCAGATCACTCCAGGGTAGAACATATGCTTCTTCCTAGATGGAAAAAAGACCATTTTCAGTCATGTATGGGGTGCCTGACTGGGTAGTGACAGAGATCATAGATTTCCTGGTGCAGAAAAATGCTTGTGGGGTTGGGCTTCCCCCCTTCTCCTTTGACATCCAAAGAACCCAGGGTGGAACCAGTTAAATGAAACCACATCCAGCCCAACTTGAGTCACTCCAACAAAGCTGCCTGGCAAACTGAACTGAAGATAGTCATAAAAGAGACAGCATGGACTTACCAATCTTGCTCACCTAAGAGCTGGTTAGGATCACCTAAGGAATCGTACTCAAGTCTGATACTCATTTACCAGTAATGAAAGACATCTAAGCAACCTAAGAACTGGCAGAGTTGACTTTATGGCTCTTCATTGCATGGTTCACAGGGACTCATTTTTCTTTGGTGCCAAAACACGTGAACAGTTTGGGTGCACTCCAGACTCCCCTCTTTGCAAATTTGACCCTAGTGCATCCTCTGTATGTTCAGTGCTTTCTCTCTCTCTCCAACACCATCATGCCTATGAGACGTGATCTCTCCACCTGGAGTCTACACTGTCAAAACTGTTTTGAAGAACACCAGTAATTTTCAACAAATGTTTATAATGAAAACAATCCCCCCTCTTCCTTTCCACAACTACATTAGAATTGGAAATCTAAATACAAATTTTTTTGTGCATTGGTATAAAACCCTCACAGTGAGACTAACTTGTTGTTCTTCTACTGCTTCAGTTAATCAGATTTGGTTTGTATGTTTTTTAGGTCTCGCTCCGTTTCCCTTCTGGCTCCTGTCTCCCCTTTGGAAATGGGCTAGAACATTGAGTTTTGTTTGCATGCTAAGTTTCACAGTCATTCACCCAAATTCCTTTCCTTCTCTTGGTCACAATAACAGAGGAGTTTCAGGACCCGTAAGAACATTTTCAGCTTCACTGCAAATATTCAAGCTAGCAGCATATGCCTTGTACGAGAGAAATGTGAGTGTCTCTTTTTCCCCCTCCTCACGTTAGCAGTGAAGATAAGCTGTGGCTTTGGTCAATTTGCTGAAGACTTTTCCTGCTGAAAAAGCTACAATAATATTTAGGTGGAGGGGCCTGAGACCCTCTCGCCCTTCACAATAGGGGGTAGCAACATTGTGGAAAACATATCCTGTGTCAGCAGCACCAGGCTGGTCAGTTTTGGGAAGATGTCCAGCAGTGCTAGTGCCTATCTTTACATTGCCCTGCTGCTCCTGTGTCCTCTGGAACGAGGAGCGGCTTTAGGGAAGGGAGACTTCTTCAGACATACCTCTTGGAGAGCCTTCCAAAATGTGTGTGTTCCCCCCCCCCCCCATCACGACCTGGCTTTTGGACAGGTCCCTCAGTAAGACTCATGAAGCCAAACATGAGCCCTTCCTGAAGGTGCCTGGCGTGCTGGCTCTGCTCTTGGTGGAACCCAGGGTGGAGCGGCTGTTAGCAATACAGCCGCTTCCTTGTCTGTGCTGCCGAATACAGGCTCCCAGCACGCTGTGACAGGGACTCCAGACCTGGGCTTTCCCTTTTAGCACCCTATAGAGTAGCGCAGGCCCTTACTTCTGCTCGTGGGACAAAAGTGACTTCTCGAGCCACTCCTGCAGATCTGCTGTGCTATTTACAACTGACAGGGACGGGAACTCAGCTCAAGCCCTGAGTACGAATGCCTCTCGCAGGCGCTGCTACTGCTCTCCCCGTTGCTCTCTTGACCTTAAATGTCATCTTAGGCACAAGAATAAAATTAGACCCCACATGGTCAAACTATGGCAATAGTCTACTATGTCCAGTATAGCTGGGCAATGTGTCATTGACCTTAAACTGATGATGCTATGAATGACATTGATTAGAACATAAAGAACAGAGCCCAGGTCAGGAGCAAATACCAAAAGGAGGGTCTCCAGCTAATGGAAGGTGGAGATGGGAGATGAAGACTGCTGCCAGGCTGCAGGGTCATACACAAAGTCTGTTTTCTCTTTCTGTGGGTGACATTGCTATCGATACACTAAGTAAAGTTGTTTTATGAGTAGCTATGAGGTTGGTCCAGGGGCTTAATTATTAATAATCTAATTTAGAAATATTTAACGTTGTTTAGAAAACTAGGAAATAATGAAGCAATGTGGCATTTGGGGCATCTTTTTATTGTCATACTTCTCAAAAAGAGAAATTCCAGAGAGATCCAGGCATTGATTGAGTGTGGTATTTCCCTTGTGCTCAGCAGCCCAACCTACTAGTCTGGATTAGAAAATAGAATAAAAAAAATTGCGAGTACCTATAAGTATCTGAACCAACTACCCTGCATTTCATTGCTGCTGGAACCTCTCTCTATCATTTCAGTTTCATTTCCCAGCAGAATAAGATCTGTATGACTGAGTTGTGCTTTGTATTTCATGTGCTTTGGTCCCTGAGGTGACATGTTCCAGCTTAAAGGGTGAGAGGTGGATGAGCTCCTCTGCTGTGTGTTTAAAGCTGCTTTTGCAATAGTGGAGAAGAGCATTGAGGAATGCATTCCTCATTGCTTGTTTTTCCTTAAAATGCCCTGGGATGTTTGCACTGATAATATGTTGTCCTCATGAGATCTTAGGAATACTTCCATTTTGGACAAAAAGCCTTCTGTATAAATTTAGAGTCATTGCGATCATGCCAATGAATAGTTTTAACCTGATCCTACACTCCAGGAGAGGCAGATGGTAGTGTGAAACTGGTCTTCTCTGTCTCCTGTGAATCTGATCTCTTTGTGAAGTCTGAGGCAGATTTTTCATTCATTAATGAAATGATGAGGCCCTATAGGTGGAAAGAACGGACCCACACACAGCCACGGAGGAACAAGGGTTGAGAGCGAGCTGTAGAGATCATCTAGTCCAACCTCCTGCCCAGAGCCCAGGATCAAATACATCAAGATCAAACTGTTTGTGGAATGGATCTGTTACTGCTATAAAGTACAGAGTAATTGAATAACAAAAATAATTACTTTTTCCTAAATTCACCTATAGCCAATCTGAGTGTTTAAATTTGCTATGAAGGCCCTCAGTGTTGATATGTGACATGGATGCAATTTAGGACAGTTTGTGGTTCTTTAATTTCTACATTCCTGCATCTTCAGCCTATGTACATGGAAATGGTAGTGCCCTTTCTCAAACAAAGGTGAGACCTAATCCTCTCGAGTCCCAGTACCTTATGATGCCCCTCGGGAGAAATTGCTGTGCCATCTAGAAAATGGCTTCATGACTTAGGAGAGGAAAAAAAAAAAAAAAAAAAAGTGAAGTCTCTACACAGCATAGAAAAGCTCAGTTTCACGCAGTCAGAGCAGTGACTCCAGCCAAGTTAATTAATTTTTTTTCCCCCTACCTTTGCAGGAGTAGATTTGATTAGGAGTCTGGGGTATTGCTTTGACAATGGTGAATAGTAGAACTTTATTCCTTTTAGGCCTTTCCACAGAGCCAATCAATCTAACAAAATACATATTTATATGGCATGCCAAAAAGTGATTATGTCTAATACTAAACATTTTGTGTCTAAAAAAAAAAAAAAAAAAAAAAGGTTAGAAAGGAAAGAGCAGATCAGCTTTATAAAGTTGTCATTTATACAAAGCCAGGCCAGGAAACTCTGTGGTATGTGTAGAGTAAAACTAAATAGGACCCTCCCCCCCCCCAAAAAAAAAAAAAAGAAAAGGAGAGAGAAATGCGGCCAGTGGCCAGTCCTCTTGTTCTGGTTCCCTTTGGTTCCCTTTGTACTGAGGAATCCAGCCCAATTTGAGAATGCATCTTCTTTTGAGCCTTTTATCCTCACTACTGTAACGTAGGTCTTTGTGGACTAGTCTTAACAAATCTGACTCAGACCTTCTAAAAGGCCCATTTGTGTTTGGTCAGGCTCTCCCTGGCTGCAGGTTTATTCTGCCCAGATTCCAGCTCTGCAAATCTCACCATAGAAAAAGGCCTCCCTGGGAGAAGTGACACTCATGACCGTGAGACTCTGCTAGTTCAGAAATCCCCCTCAGCTGACTGGCAAAAGGAAGCATTTTTCTCCAAAACACTAAAAATTGTCACAAAAAGGACCCTCCCTCCCCTTGCCTCAAGCAGAATTGTAATCCTTTGAAAAAGAACTTCACTACAGCTGAATTTTGCAAAAATTCAGTATTGTCTCTGTTCATATATTAGGAGTATAAATCAAGGGGTGCCTTTTATTTTCTGAACTGATAAGATTGAAGGAGAATTGAAGTCTTACACATTGTCCCAAGCCATATGCAAGGTTAAGATAACTGCTGAGCCTGGCCCACCAGGGTTTGGGCATCTAGGCGCTCGAGCGCCTTGGGGCATAGTGCTGAAAGCACAGGGAGCAGGCGCGAGGCGTCCAGTGAGGGACAGCTGGATGTCTCCAGTGCTCCTCCGTCCCCCACAGCTGCAGCTGTCGGTGGAGGAAATGATACGGGGTCAGCAGGGGGGAGGTCGCTGGAGAGGGGGCTGCAGAGATCGAATAAACATCCTCTGCCCAGAGTACGAGCTGGGAGCCTCCCGCCTCCCCCTTGTGCTCTCTCGGGACAAAATATTTTTGGTCATTTGTCATCCCACTGTCGCATGTTTGCCTAGCGCTGGCTCTAATTAGGACCATCCACGTTCCTGGTCCGTTTGACCCAAGGCAGTGTTCAGCAGCACTCGCATTCTGGTGGCTGCATGGCCAAGACCTGCTCATCCACATGGGAACCGGGCAATTTTGCTTCTTTAACCTCTTCACTTCACCTTCCCAAGTTTTCTGGGACACTTTGACATTTCAAACTCAGAAGCTTTCAGTGCTGCTTCCACAGCCTCCTGTACCCCGAGGTTATTACTGGGATAATCACAGGGCTTATGTTATTATTTTAACCTGGTGTGAATGAAGTGCCTGGGAAAGTCAAAAGACCATGCGCTTGGAAAGGGGTCTTACTTGAATGATGGTGACAGAAGCAGCAATAGGAAGGGAGACCGTTCACCATTAGTTTTTCCATCCTGTCTAACAACGACTGAAAAAGAAATGAAGAAATGTGCAGTATGATTAAGTCTTATTGTGCTATTCACTCTTTGGTCACAAGATCGATGCTTAGATTTATCAGAAGTTTTTCATGATTTTATTTTTTTTTTCTCTTACACAGGGAAACTAGGGTCTTGACTAAATGTGACAAGTCAGTTAAAGACCCATAAGACCCATCCTTAACAATACACAAACTGCTGAAAAGAAACCATTTGAGCTTTGTGGTCTATGGGTGTTTTTTGATGGAGTGAGTTGATTGAAAAAGAGTTTTTATTTTTTGTTGACAGCTGGTAAAATTTTTTTCTTATCTTTTGGTTTAAGTAATGAGTCTTCCAAGTGTGAGGCTGAGGCTATCACACACCTTCAAGGCAGCTATATGCCTGGATGGTCCCTGAGACTAGGTCAGTTTTTCATAGCTGTAGATTTTCCATTTCCCTCTCTGGGCCGCTGATGGACTCCTCTCGGGTAGGGTGTTTGCCATGGGCAACCTGCCCTTGTTCACACTGTTTCTTCCTCCCTGGTGGCCTGTGCTTGGCCAAAATGTCCCTTCCCCTCTACCATGGGAGTTGGTGGGCTTGGTACCGACTGACTCAGGAGAACAGCCTGACTCTGGCTGTACCCTCACCCTTAGTTGCCTGGAAGAAGTGACCTCTTGACCTACCTCATTTAGTACCTCATTATGTCACCTTCACTGGGTCAGCACAACTCTTTTCTCACAGGAGATTGCTGCCATCATGTCTGCTAAAAACACCAGCTAGCAAGGGATGGAGCACAGCACACGTGCCATGTGTTTTTCTGGAAGCCAGGCTATGAAAACTGGTCCAGAAATTGTCTCATCCAGATTGATGCTGCTCCTGTCTCTCATCTCGGCAAAGTCTTCCTCCTCTTATTATTTCATCATCTCGCTTGGTTCAGCTTACTGCTGCTTCAGTTATTCTCAGTGTGCAGGCCAAGTAGCACGTTTTCACAGGGCTGAAGACAGTGTAGCTCCAGGAGAACAAAGCCAGTCAGCTGGAATTTCTCTGGTATGAACAAAATCAGGATTTGACTCTCTATCACTATGCATTGATTTGGCTTCATCTGGCCTCGTGGCCAGATTCTGAGCATATTTGTCTTAGTGTAAGTCAGAAATAATTCCCCCAAAGTCACTGGTGTAGGACCCTGTAAAATTGAAGTTATGCTAAGATTGCCCTCTGTCTGCCCATCCTTTCTTCTAGCCATTTAATGCTGCTTTTGAGAGAATTTTTATTTGCCTGTTGATGTAGGTTCCTTTGCTACTTTCCCCTGTGATATAGTAGAGTATTGTCTCTATTTACCACAGAATATCAATGTCACACTTTCTGTGGGGGCTATCTAATTTTCTGTTGGTAGCTCCCTTCAAGATTTGACTGGTTCTGAGCGGTTTAGGTGGTGGTTTTCCATAGGAGCAGAACATGAATTTCTAGCAAACAACTCCAAGGCTTAGGTATCCATAGGAGATAGACAGCAGCCATATTTCTTTCTGAGGCCTGTAGAAAGCAAAATACCTTTTTTTCCCACCTCTTAGCATGCTTCTGGGTTCTCAGAGTATCAACATTCCAGCATCACCTGAAGAAAAGGTGTTCTTGTGATAACCTGAGAAATTTTAAATAATTAGATATAAGATCTTGAGAGAGGGGTGAAATGCTGTATTAAGGCTTTTTGATCCTCAAAACTTTCCAAGATTTCTCACCTCTAAAACTACAGAATTGTATGCCAATGCCCTAGAAGTTAATCACAGCAGTGAGTGCTTACTGGAAGACCAGTGATCTCCAGTTTGGATTTGGTAGATGAATTCTCTCCAACAAGGCAGACCTAGAGTTTCCTGTCTCAGCAACCCTGAGATTTCACCTGAACCACTCCCAAACTCATAGGTGAGGTTTTTGATGGGCTTATTTCCAGTTCACAATATAATGAAGCAGCCACCCAAAATAGCATCAAAATCTCCCGTCTCTCTAAAACAAAGATCGAATGATTGTACTAGCTGCTCTTTGCTGACAACAAGACCATCTAGTCTGTATCAGATCTCAGGATCAACAGTTCCTTCTTTCCTGTTTTCCTTTCTCAGCTGTTTGGACCAGTGCATAACTAGATGGCCCTCAGGCTGAAGGTTACTCCAGCAGAGTCTGTTATGGTCTTCCTGGCCGAAGGCTTGTTTGCAAAATTAGCACATTCATGTTCACGAGTACACACCCCTGCATGCCTCCAGTTTAGGGTGTTTTTTTTTTTTTTTTCATTTATTGAGCCCCTGGAGATATCTGGGTAAGCAGTTCAGTGTTTGGCTGTGGCTGACAAATAGATTACTCAATTGCTGGTCTGAGAGAGAAATTCCAATTAAGCTAATAAAATACACTTGTTCCCTGTTGCTTGTGGGGAAACCTCCCAGGAAAACGTATTGATTTCCAAATGTTTACATGATGGTTTAAATGGATTCTCAGGGCAAACTTGAGCAATGAAGTGGGAGGGGGCATAAAATTAACAGCTGCGGTGTACTTTCCTCTAAAGCCTAGTGTAAAATGCATGAAGGGCCCTGGGAGTGGGGCTAGCAACCAGGACTTCCTCCTCCTGGCTGCGGCTACTGAGGCCAGCTAAGCGCTCCAGGTCTCTCCCGCTTACTCCTTGTGGCCACGTAGTGCTGAGGCTGCATGAGCTCCGGAGGCAAGATGTGGAGAGTCAATGCAGCTTGCAGGCCCTCTGCTGGGCTCCCCCACACTGAGGAGGGATTGAACCCAAGGTCTTGCAGTGCACAGGCAAACACTGCAGCCCAGGATCTTTATTCAGGAAGTAGACACCTTGTCTCATCATTTGTTCCATCAAAGGAGATCTGGGGCATCCCATTGGGACAATTTACCTGCAACAGTAATTTAGCATCTACTCAAAAGAGAACTGGGATGCAGCCATATCCCCATGCATGCATCCTTGACGGTGTGGAGGCCAGGCACCCAACTTGGAGGCACCGAACGGCTCAGTTGAGACAGATGTGTACGTTCAGACCAATGGTCTGAATTTCAGCCAGTGTTCCTCTATAACAAAATGCCAGGTGTATTGTTCCAGACACCACCAAAATCAGATCTCCCCACGTGGGAAATGATCAGAAGTTCTTCTTTAGCACGTAAAAGCCTTTGCTGGGAAGAGCAGCAGATGTGGCTTGATCTGCGTGAAATACCCTAGATAGTACATGATGAAACCCCTCTCATTTCATGGCCAGTTTGGGCCAGTGCTCGGAGCTTAGCAGGGCTAAGAAAGGAGCTTGGTAGGGTTAAACTGCTGCTCCACCAGCACAGTTCTTACCAGCGTGGGCTTGTGGCACAGAAATTAGTGACGTTGACTCTTTCTAGCAGAGGGCAGCAGGGAGGGGCATGCAGGTGCATGCAGACTCACACACATGCACACATGCATTCACGCTCATATTCATCACAACCATAACACGAATGAAATGAGAATGCTGTCCTGCTTGAAAGGATTCCCGTGAGCGTCCTTTTGTTATCTTAAAGTCTGGAGAGATCACAGAGCTTCCAAAACTCAAAGTCTACAAAATATATAGCTGAATTCACGCTCTTTCAGCTCTGTACTCCAAAAGTTTCACCATAGTAATGCCCGTCTGCCTGCTACCTCGTTAAACCAAACATCATCCTCCCAAAACCTGCTCTTGGTTACTTACAAGTCTCCCTTATCTGTGCTCTTACTAGTTTTTCCTGCCTTAGCTCTTCTCTCCACCAAGACACCCACAGCTGGTTAGTTGTCAAGATTCACTCTACAGCTGAAGGATGGCACCAAAGGTGAAGGTCAGCAGCCCGAGGAGTAAAATGGGAGGCCAAGGGGGAAGTAAACTTCTAAATTAAGGAACATTTGGAAACAATTTCCTTAGCACTTTGCTATGTAGCAGATGGAAGCCAGTTCCACATCACAGTCTACTGCCCGCCAAACACCTGCTGAACTCTTCAGAGAGCCCGAAGGTTGTGAGGCACTTTGTCATGAAGTCAGCCTGAAATGCCTGCTGCGTCTGCAGCCCTGACAATGAAGGTAGTGTCACCGTCGCCACAAAACTTGCCAGAGTCCATAGAAAAAACTTATTAGAGCTTTATCTTAAACAAAGCTGCAGTTTAGTGATCTGAAATCATTAATCAGGCTAATTGCAGCTCATATTTATTGGCCTGTAGCTGCTGTGTTGCCTTGAACAGCTGAACACACTGAACTTATCAGTTGGGTAATTGTCTCTGATAAAGGAATTGCCTTCAAAAGAAAACAAGTGATGCCAGCAATCCATTACCCAAATGTCTGAGGGCAGCCGGTGGATGTGCTCAGTTCATGAAGGCATAATCATACTCAACATTAAATAAAAAGTGAGGGCAAATTCTGACACAACCTTGCATCTCGAGCTATACCTGGAGGTCTTCTATGGCTTTTGGTGCATATGACAAACCCAGAAAGGATTACCAGATTCCTTCTGGCAAAGGATTGCAAGTGTGTGTGTGTGTGTGTGTGTGTGTACATGTACATATACATATACATCTCTGGCAGTGCCCTGGTCTCTTCCTAATGCTGTTCCCACCCTGTCTTCAGTCCTACAGGCTAAAGGGACTATAAGCCTTTGGCCATGGTAAGGAAACTCTCACTATATGAGAGCACTAGATGTTTTGGGGAGATGGTGGTATAGCTTTTCCTGCGTTCTCTCCTTCTTTGCAGTGATTTCTACTGGATGCCTAACTCAGCCTCAGAATTATCCTGGGAAGCGATGGGAATTTTGCAAATATAAATTCTGGGCTGCCAATATGAACATAAGTCCATTTCTTAAGTAACAAAACACAACACTAGGTAAATGTTAAGAAAAGTTAGGAACAGGATTTGGAAAAATGGAAGAAAAAGGTGATGCTAGTGCTGCCTAACATGGTGGTGTCAAAGCCTAAGCAAACCTGTGTGCTCCACCCCTGCTCTATAAAAGTGTAACCGGGATCTCAGCAATCCTACTACTGAGAAAGAGCAAGGGGACTGGGCATTTTGCCTTTGCGAATGGCCACATGAACTGTGTGTGTCAGGAAAGAAATAACTGGAAAAAGAAGGCACACATACCTGCTTGCAAAGAAAAGCCTGTTTGTGCTGCTAACACACTGGGGGAAATTGTTGAAGAACAGTTCATCCATGCAAAAATATGACCCGTGCAAGGCTGCCAAAGCTAGTTAGAGCTGAGCGGATTGGTCATCTCACTGCAGGTCAGACAAATTATTGGTGCCTAGGGGCAGCTTTCAGTTATGCACACCATTTTTTCCTCCATAATTTATAAAACTTATGGACAGCAGGATACATGCAAATGGCTCACTGGGGTCCCAGTTACTCCTTCCTCTTTCAAATTCCTTGGCCTCCTTGTGGAAATATCCCTGCTATCACTTTATTTATCTTTGGACTTGGAGCAGTTCCACTTGCAGATCTAGGGCTGGGATGGAGGAAGAGGAGTCATTTTCTGCAGCAGAAATCACCTTAATGTTCACTTTTTGGCCCTTTAGTAATATACAGAATAAATGGCAGCTTGTTCTGGTTGTTAATGATTTTAGTTTTCAGGAATATATCAGAGATTTGTCAGACTCCTTTGAAGGCACTGTTTTGATCATCTGCTCTGACTTCCTAAGTAACTCACAACTCGTTTCTACACCAAGCCCATAACTCTTGCTAGCACAGAAGTTTATTTAAATATGACCTTGATATGAGAATTTCAAAAGATAGAGAGCCCACCAAAAATCATTCCAAACAAGTGTACTAAATTCTAAGATTTAGAGCAAAAAAATCTCTTTGCTATCCAAATAATTATGCAGCTTTAATAAAACGAATAGCTGGGCTGCCATCCTTCTGTTTGCTTAATTTCTTATTATAGAGAAAAATAACAATTTTAATGGCAGTGGGTTAAGATTCAGGACTCCTGGGTTCTTTTCCCAGCTTACTGCTGACTTGTATTGCTTTGGCAAGTCATTTAACATCTTAGTTTGGCTTTCTGTTCCATAAGAGAGAGGTAATAATATTTCAGTGGCTTAATTAACTAAACCTTGTGTAGCACTTTGAGGTCTTTGAATGAAATTGTTCTCAGTGGTGCTAAATATTATCATGGTGAAAGCAGCACTGGACTGAAGCACGTTTACCAGGCAGTGTTGCAAGGAGGGTCTGACATGCAGTGAAGTTCCTGAGGATGCCTGGGAGGAAGGAGCTGGAAATGTCCGCTTGTCTCGCCATGAATTTCTTGCTTTGACTGATGATGAATGTTATGTTTTTGGAGGCAGAGGGGGAAATATTCTTTGAATACAGGGCAGCTTAGAAATGTAATGCAAGGATGCAAGCCCTTCAGCTCAGGTGGTTGTGTGGGTTATGGTGCTGCTGTGTTTAACAGATGGAGGCAAGAAAAATACATCCAGCAGAGCAATAATAGGGCAAATCTGTGTGCTTTGGCTAGGATTATTCCCATTGCAAGGAAGTCTTTGGGATAAACTACTCTATTTCCATTGTTGCGACCCTCCTGAAGTCAGTAGAGCAGCTTGCATGTGATGAACAGTTAGATTTTCGGACAGTCTCTCCTCTACTGCTAGGAAGCCCCCCGTGTCAAAAAGAGCCGCCTCCTAGCCCTGTCGAGGCTAGCTTCTTCCCCAGCCACACGCTCCTGCAGAGAGCACCAGTGTGCTCTCACGTCGTTAGTGCATCCTCGTGTGTACTGATGGTTTAAGTGTATCCTCCAGACAAAGGCATTGGATGGATGCAAAGGTGTTGGGACTTCTATGCAACTCAGGGCTAGCCCATAAACCGTCTCTGTTGTGTTTCATTAGTTAGTAGGACGGAGAAGGTAACAAATGGGCCGTATCATGTCAGCTCCTTGGCCGGGTCTGAGAGTGATGGATTGCAGATGCAGGAGATCTTCCCAGGATGTGCAGCAACTCACCCTGGCTGCAATGCAGGGTGCTCCAAAAGTTAATACAAATTCAACCAATGCTGCACTGCTCTCCAGCATCCGTACTGCCGTGTGTCTTAAAGAATAAAGGAGGCCATGGTGTTTTTCAGAGCTGATTATGTGCTTATGAGAAGTCTCTGGTTCTCCAGGCAGGATCGGGGCCCAGCCAGATGGGCAGAGGGGAAAGCTGAGTGCATGCCTCCTGCGACTTATTCTTCAATTTTGATGAGTGATCTGGCTTGCAGCAAAAAGGGAGTGAAACAGCCGGAGGGAAGAGCGAGGAAAGGAGAGGAATCACAAGGCATGTGGTTTCACAGGCTTACTGGGTGCACAGCCACAGGGTGTTGAAATGTTTAAAGGGTTTAAAGATAAATAAATCTCGTCCGGGCCCTGTCTCAGCAATGCCTATTCACGTACCTCAGTGTCAGAGCAGAATGTAACCCGCTCTTTACAGGCAGAGCGTGACCAGAAATGGGTTAATCTATCACTCACTTCTCCACCTCACTCCGCTCCATCTGGGATAATATCTGATCGGTGTCTGAGTCCAGACATTGTCTTAGCAGCTGGCCCTGGCGCTACGGTGGAGAAATCCCCCCGGCCAAATGCAGACTCCATCCAAGCTTTGGTTATGTCTGGAGCTGGCCTCCACCTCTGCACTTCAGCCCTGCACCCGAATGGGCTAAAAGCTGCCCATGGCTCTGCGTGCTCAGCTGCTGCTTGTCCTTGGGGTGGTCGCGCTATAGGAATCTCTTGCTTTTCCCAACACCCGACAGCAGCAAAGGCAGTCAAAGTTAAAGCCTGACCCATTACGCTGTAGCCTGTGAACCATCTCCCTTTTACAGGTTGGCTGTGCTTGGTGCTGGCAGCCAGGGATGGGCTGAGGGTCACTTTATTTTACCGCTCCTTTCGGCAGTGTTGAGTGTCACATGAGCACAGGCATGCATTTCTAAATTCATTTCAAGGCAAAACTGTATCTTTTGGTGTGCTCTAGCTTTTCTCACAAACCTTATATGGGCCCTTGGGGCTCCGAAGGTGTCGTGCGCTTCCCACGAGATGCCCAGCCTGGTTTGCAGGAGGCTGATACACACAGCAGGATTGGACCCTGTCTGGACAAAGATATGCATGAAAGCAGAAGATATGCCAAACATGGGGAGACACTGCAACATAGGTCCAACCGCTTTGCTTCCTCTGACTGGAGAAGGGCTATTTTGGCTCTTTTCTCGAATGTCTGCACTTACGATTCAGGAAGGAAATTCAGCAGAAACCTGCAAACCGATTTCAGGTTGCCACTGAACAGCCCTCATCTAGTTTCTAATGATCTGGTTCAGCTTCAAATTGTCCATTTCCCTAAGTTGTCCAGGCTGTGGCAGGTCAGAGGTATACACTCGACTCTTCATGGAAATACCATATCTGCCCTAGCAGAGATGTGTTTTTCTGCCTTTCACCTACCAGCTGCCTCACTCCGTTTTCCTGCAGTGCAGTGAGGCCCTTTTCCTGCGTTGTGCATGGGACTGGCCTGTCCTGTCTTGGAAGTAAATTGCTGTGCTTTCGGATCATTAGTCACCTCTAGTCCTGCCCTCCCCTCGCTCTGAATGCCATAACGTGAGTCATTCCCAAGCTTTCTTGGCAGACAGACTGCTTAGGAGTAACAATTCTGGCCGCGTTGCTGCTGAATTTGTCGTATGATTGAAATAGTGCTGAGAGACTCTCACCAACTTAGAAAAGGAGAACCAGCTTTTCCCAGCAGATGCTCCGCTTCATTAGCGCCTTCCTCTTCACAGGCAGTGTGCTGGTGGGGCTGGCTGTACCGTGTGGGTCTCAGAGGCATTTCCAGGCTGCTGTTTGCATACCAGGCACTGTGCAGTGAGATGAATGGAGAAGAGATGTCGCAGCTGGACTAAAGCTTCCCCAGGCAGACCCTGCTGAGGGGCTGACATCTCCAGGGACCTTAGGGCACAGACGTGTGGGTTGTTCAGGCTCTGGAGCAGTTGTTCCCAGCATAGTTAGCTCATGTGGGGGCTCACATCTGCCACAGTCCTCTCCCAGGACTGTGTGCAGTCCTGGTTCCCAACAAGTCCTTTGGAGCTCATGTCAGCCACTGGTTGGAGATTTCAGATTAAAGCGTTCATGTTAGGCAAAACCCCTGGGATGGACCAGTTTGTTGCTAATCTGATGAAGAAAAGGGAGGCTGGCTGAAGGCTGGCTGCCCAAGGTGACAACTGGACAGCTTCTTGCATGCAGAAATCGCAGAGGTCCTGAAGGGTTGATGAAATGCCTTAGCTCTTACTACTTTTTTTTTTCTGATTGGTTATGTTAAAGAAAAGAGAAAGATTGCACTTATATACATAGGCACATAGGCTTGTGTTCAGCCACATAAATGTGTGTGCGTGTGTCTGTATATTTGTGTTTTGTGTATAAGTGGAAGTCGTCTACAAAACCAGAAAGCAAAGCAAATCCTGAGCTGAAATTTCCAGTGAGGTGAGAGAGATATGCAAACCGGGGCTGATCCACGTGCCATAGCTGGGGCAGAGGGATTGAGGTCCATCGTGTCTGATGGACCTGTTTGCATGGTGGTGGGAGAGGGATGTAGGGAAGTCACCGCTTAATCCTCTGGTAGACCTTTATTGGGACAGATGAGAGAACTAAGGAGTGACAGCAGGAACGAGTTCAAGCCAGGGCGGAGAATGTCTCCCCCTGTTTGTTTGGTGTTCTTTATTTATTTATATCTGACCTTAAAGAATAGGATTAAAAGAGGAAGGTAAATTCAGTGGGGAAAGATCACCTCGGAAGTCTCTAGCAGGGCAAGGACTTGAAGTAAAGTTGGCTCTGTCTTCGTTTAGCATCACATACCATGAATCATCCTTCTCGCCCCAGCATAGTTGGTGAAAACCCCTCGTAGGCTCAATGCGTAGCTTTCAACCAAGGGCCTCTAACTTTGCACACTGGGAGGAGTACTATTGCTTTTGAAGGGAAGTCCATGGACAATGCGAACCAGTCAGTGTTTGATGTCAGGCCAAAGTATCTCTCTGCAGGATCATTGCCGATGTTTGTAAATTAAACGTGCAAGACACAGGAAGGTCAGTGTTCTGCTCTCCATCTGACCTCTCACGGGCATAATGTCAGGGCTCGTTGTAAATAACTTCTGTCCCATGAGCAGTTTACTTTTTGCTGGGTCCTACAGTAATATTATTTTAAGAAATATCTCAGCATTCTTGCACTTTCTCCTGTTGTTCACACAGATCAGATCCAGGTTGGCTTTAGGAAGCTGAATTTTTTTTGAGATAAGGAGGTTTATTTTGGCTTAATCTCTGTCCCCACTTATCACTTCATTTGAGTGCAGACTGTTGTTTCTGAAGTGAGAAGCACATTTCAATAATGGCATGACCATTGTGTCTTTGGTCACCATTTTTTTGCTCATGTGTTTTCATTTCTCCACCAGGCAAACTAACAGTTTCTCACATAAATCAGCAGATGAAATGCACCCAAGGGAGTTGAAAAAAGCCAGGGCCACATCCTCAGCTCTTGATCTGTCCAAATTCTCTACACAGTCAATGGGAATCTGACAACATGTGAGCTGCTGAATCAGTCATCTACTGGAAAAAAAAAACTTCAGTGAAAATTAGGTCAATAAACGTCCAGGCTTGAGGCGTCTGATGACTGGCAGAAAACAAATATGATATCTGTCCTTACGAGGACCATGAAATCTTGGCATCTTCCATGTTACTAGGTTGCTGTATATTCTGGGGAAGTACAGACTTCACAGTGTATTAAAGGAGTTTGTGTAATAATGTTTGGCAGAAAAGTGTCCCATAGCCAGCAAAATACATGGGCGTATTAAAAATAGATCATGCCCAACAAACGTGTGATTGCCTTGCTGATTTAGTAGATGCAGAGAATCCGGCACAGCCATAGAGTATTTGGGATTCAGCAGGGTATTTGATATTGTGCTGTGCTAGAAACTGGATAAAAATACTAACTAGTTAAAAATACACTTGCACAGACTATATATTATCCGTGAGCTGGGCGCTGTTGCTATTGGTGAGATCCCCAGGGTACAGCAGGGTGCCAAAGAGGTCAGTAGTGGAGGTGACTCTTATTTCATGCCTGCAAAACCAGTCCAGTTCGCGGTCATTGAGGAACTAGCTCCTTCCCTCGCTTCCTTAGGGCAACAGAGAGCGCTTGTGGTTTGCGGGCTGCAGGTGCCGTCTGGCCTGTCTGCAGCAAGCACCGGCTGCCTACGCCTCTGGACACGGGAAATGCCGAGGGCCAGGCAGCACCAGCAGGGACGGGGAACGGGCGGCTTGCGGCAGGGACCTCCTGATGGTGAAGGCGGGTGTGTTGCAGGTGAGGACTGCTGGGGAGGGTGAAGGGAGGGAAAGGGCTGTGCATGGCGGGTTTGGAAAGTCCCGCTGCAGTCGGAGCAGGGAAAGGAGGGTGGCTCCTCTGAGATGAGGAGCAAAGTGGGGTCGTACTCTCAGAACGGAAAATGAGGACATGGGCTGTGAGATCCTGCAAAATATGCAGAGGGCAGCTGCCTCATCAGTACTCATGACCTGGCAGAAACCCTTAATTTAACCATTGGCCCATGACGCTGAAAGTGGACGATGACAGAACCAAATCAGAGTGGAAAGGAGGAAATCATCTAGGGATGAATGTACAATGACTGGAGTGCAGGCCGGGGGAAAGAATGAGTCCAAAGAGGATCTGAAAGTACAATAAATAACAAAATAAATGCAAGTTTAGATTGCTGTTCTCAAAAGCCCACATACTGAATATTTTTATCAGTCTTGGCCCATAGAAGTTAAGCGATATAGGCATAGAAATGATGAAAATAAAAATGGTGAAAGGTTAGATATACAGGGAGGACTGATATTTCGTATGCTTGCAGGCAGAAGAAACACTTCATATTTTATTACTAACATGCTCAAGCAATGATGCAGATGTAGGGAGGGAACTATTCATTCTTGGAAGATGACTAGATAACAGCAGTGGTCACATGCAGGCAAAGCTTATGCCTCGCCTTTATATGGTTACACGCCTAAGTTCTTGGTTCAACCCACAGAGTCTCCAACTTCATGCTAAAATCCTTCCTCTGCTGTTGGTGATCCTGATGCAATCACTCAGTAAACGTATTGCTGCTCTCCAAATAATGCACGGAGACATCACGCACCACTGCAACGTGTCATGGCAGAATCAGAACTCCTAATGCCTCATTTGCCAGATCAACAAGGGAATAGACCCACTCATTTACTTCCAGATGTGGACATGTGCCCATACCTGCTCCTGACAACAGGCTTGTGCAAGGAGATATCCATTAAGTTAGAAACCGTGTGCAGATTATGAAGTGGTCAGAACAGGGTCAAGTCATCTAAGTAAGTCTTATAAAACACCTTCTCTGCTTCTCCCCCTTTAGTTAAGCTAGGAGTGAAACAGTATCTCAGTGCTGGCTGATACCTGTGCGTAATTCTAGGCTCTTTCCATAATGATCCTGATTTACTTGAAATTTCAGAGCACTATAAAAAGACATTTGGGGACTAAATGTATTTGCAGGACTCATTACAGCCAAATGATTAAATCTTACAAGAACGGCAACCCTTGCTCCCAGCCTGTCAGGTCCCATTCTGCAGTGTCTGAAATGCAGCAACTATTTCCCTTTCCTTGGAACAGGAGATGATTTCATCCTTTCGTACTGTTTCCTGTAGCAACATCACTATATGCCAGCTTTTTGGTGGGGAATGTTAGGCACTTAATTCATCCAACTCACATGAGTACTGCTGCTGATAATCCATAGCATGAATCTTCCCTGAAGCTGTGTTTATTTAACCAGTATTTAGTGAATTAGTTTTGTCTAATCTGTCTGTCTAATCTGTGTGTAATTAGCTCCTTTTGAACCCATCATCTTGCACACCTACCTCTGTGAAATGATCCTGGTAGGTGGAGAAATGTTGCTGTTGAAATCAAGAGCAGTACCTTGGCGCAGGCAAGCTCAGAGTCGGGCATGATGTGGCAGTGCTGGAAATTGCTCTGCTTCCAGGAGCCATGTTTTAAAATGTGGATTACAAACTGTGCTGATGAAAAAATACGAGAATCTGTCAGTTAATTTTTTTATCTAGCCTAGGCTTGCACATTCAGTCCAGTTACTTCTCCACAAAGAAATCTTTCAAGATTACATATCCATTTGCTGTTGCATATCTTCATTTTTCTGCAGTGAAGAGTGGCTAGGAAACATCCAATTTTCCATATTCATGATCCAGATGAGTAACTGGCAGCTGTCTTGAGCATGTGTCCTTATGCATTTGTGGATTTTTATAATCCTCTTTACCAGAGAGATGAATATGTTTTGTCTCTGTGGACCCTTCTGAGTCTGCTTTGTTTTTCACTTTCCTGTGGCTTTGCTCATCACCTTCTGGTTGTTCATAGCTGCACAGCTACCTAAGTGTATATAGCAATGTCTCAATACTTTACTGAAGAGAGATGACGAAACATTATTTCTGCTAAAGGCAGGAACAGCAGGCTTGGCAGACCGGTGGTCTCCATGGCAGTTCCTATGTCTCTGTGGTCCTTGCAGACTTTGCCTTCTGCTTGTTGTTCGTTTCTGCAGGCAATGTTGTTATGCCATAACATCCCAGCTGCTAGGACATCTCCAGAGCTCACTTCTCAAATTCATAAGAAAGAGCTCTCTTTCTGTTCTCCAAATGGAGCGGACTCCTAGAAAGGGAGTCCACAGCCTTTAACCAGAAGATGGCACAATGCAACCGTGCTATGAACCTGGCTATTATTTCTACATGTTGAACTAGCTGACTATCAGAGAGCTCCCCCTAAATAAAAGAACAGAAAGTTGCTAAGAAGAGAGCTAAACTATTGGATGTTAAGGGGCATGTGGTGGCTCTCAGCTGGATGGCAGTGCACTGTAGATCATGCATCTCTCTTCCTGAAGTCTTTTAATACTTCTGTAAATATGCCCAAGTGTGCGTACGAGCCCCTTCTCCTCTCTCCCCCGTACGGCCATGTACATGCCTGGGTGAGGATATTGTATATATGTTCACATGCTGCATGAGAGCCGTCAGCTACGCTCCTAGCAGCCCTGGCTTTGGCAGGCGCACCGCACGGAAAACAGCCCTCCTGCTTAATTATCCCCACGCCAGCAAATCTCTAACACTCCAGCAGATGCATGGGAGAGCCCAGGAACTAATGTATTAGGGAGCTGGAGCTGTCATCACCAGCCAGCAGCGGTGGCCCCCTGCCTACATGCCGCACACCTGCGCTCGCTGGCGGTGTGGGAACATCAGGTGTGCTGGCGTTCCTCCGCCTCCCTTCCTGTGAGCTTTGGGGAACTGCTGCCCAGGCTTGTATGACTTCTCTGGTCTCTTAGCTTGGTTCAGACTCTAAGCCGTGCAACAAAGTTGTCTGGGTTGCATTTGTATCAAAAGAGCTGGCCAGGGAAGGGCTCCAGAAGGGCAGTGGTGCTGGAAGGCGGTGAATCAGACCACAGCACTTCTGTGGCTGCACGTTATTCACCTGCTGTAAAGAGGTGCTTTAGCCAATGGGACTGAGTGTGCAGGTGTCACCCTGCCCATGGAAGGACTGAAAGTCCAATCCTCCTTTCACAAACAGAAAACTGGTGCACATAGCAAAATAAGGAATTGAGCATGCAGACGATGAATTTAGAAAAGAGCCAGACTCCTTGTTTTTGTTCCTAGAGCAGCATTGACTGCAGCCATAGGCAAGTACATAGTTTTATATGGCAAATGCAGTTATGTTATACCTCTGACAAAATTCTTGGGCACACTGCATGGCTTAAATGGTCAGGACTTGCAAAGCCCTCTGAGAGCCCTGTATGAAGCGGCCTGTAGCTGTGCTAAGCATCTGGGTGCTGAGGACAGATTATTTTAAGGCTGAGCCCAATTAATGTTGTTGATGACAATGATCTGACAGATGGTAGCCCAACAACAGTTTCCAGGGGTACAGCTTCATCAGGGTGAGTAAGCAAGCAAAGGCCAGGTACTATCACTCCTATGACTTTCTTCATCTTTTAGCTCAAACTGACATCAAAGATGTGCCACTAGTTGTCACCATAAGAGATGTACCCCAGAGGGATGTGGCTGTCCTCAAGGACAGAACTGACTCCTAGAGTTTCTTTGGTTATCATCGATATTTTTTATTTCACTTTTGCACCTTACTCAAGCATAATGTTTTTGCCTACCTAGGAAGATACAAGTCCAAGAAAACTATGACAGTAAAGAAAGCTCAAGGAAAAGAATTACTTTCTTATGCGGTCTCTTGTCTTGGTGAAATTAGCTCTCTTTGGTGTGCTTGATGATGTTTGTTTTAAATTATCCTCCTCTGAACAGAAATTATTGGGACTAACTTAGGTTTCAGGGCAGAAATCCAACCTTGGAACACTATAATAACATGGTAGCTGTTTACCATTGAATTACATGTTAAATATCTTGCAGTGGAACTGTAATTACATGCTCACTCCAAGCATTGACAAGTAAACAGGATTATAACAGTCTCTGGAACCAATGTTTGCATGAATTCTTCAAGAGAAAAGAGAGACTTGAGGATACCTATGGGGTTTATTTTCTGGCTGAAACTGTATCATTGTTATTTATTATTTGGACACTATTGCGGTACATGGCAAGACAGAGTTAGTATGATGCTTCCCAGCAAAGTGGGAGGCAGATAAGAAAATAAGTGGAAGTAGATCTTGGCAGTGGATTTGTGGTCTCAGAACATCTTTGTGAGAGCTTCTGCCTCCAAGAAGCTGAACTATAGCTCCAGGAGTTAGCGGAGCTGAGCTTCAGAAAAGCTAGGACTCAGAGCCAGATTCTGTGTCGTAGCTCATCCCTGTCCAGCTTTCTGTCAACCTACATGCTTCACGTTTGCTCGTTGTCTTGTGCAAACTCTCCCCTTGTTAGAGGTGCTGGTGTCATTTGCTTGCCCTACACCTCCGGGGCCACATTGTGAAGAGACACTTTCACACCATGCGTCTGGGGCTTCTCATGGGCATTCTCACTTTCAGCTCGCAAGAGTGGTAGCATGACTGGCTATAAATCAGGAGCCTGCATGTGATTGACATTTGAACTGGCAGCAAGAGAAAAAGAGCTGACGTCTGGCTTGTGCGTTCTCCATGCCCAGGCTTGGGAATGTCCTTTGTGATGAACCTTATTCCAGTGAAAACCCTGCAGATATGTGGCTCTGGGACTGTGAGATCTCTCCTGGAGTGTGTGTGTCGCAGGCAGACTTGGTCTCTTTTTTGATATCGCTCTTTTTTGAAGTGGGAAGTGCCCATACTGAGGCACTAATGTTTAGCAGGAAAGACCGAGAGTCTGGACTCCAGAGCTGCAGCAGACTGGGAGAGCTCAGCCAACTGACTAAACTTCTCAGTACATTTTGCTTCCCCATAAAATGGAAATACTGATAGATCAGCAAAGTGAGAGGCTATGAGACTTTATGAATAGTAGTGAAATCCTTTGAGATGCCTGAGTGAGCAGACTAGTATATATCTATATGGCAACCAAACAGCTTGCTTACAAATCACAAGCCTAATAACTGATGACAAGTGGTATTGGCTATACTGGTTTCCTGGCACATTCAAATGTGACCTTAGCTCTATGCAGCAAACAAGTCTGGGGACAGCACATATTTGGTATTTCAGTCTGCAGTTTCATGGTATCTCAATTTCCTTGCATCTTCACCATGAGTTTTCCCAGAATAAGGAGTTGTTGACTTGTGTGCCTTTTGCTCACCTGAAATTGTTTTAAGAACACCTGGACTGGGAAAACAGATGTTTGTGTATAACTCATTCAAGTTTCTATATATAATTCTGAAGCTGCTTGGCATCTAGTTCTGTATCCTTGGCATTACAGCCCTGCTTTGTCAGGGCTACACTACTATCTCAACCAACTTGGATGAGTGCACAGTTCACAGTTTTGATGTATGAGACCCCCCTGGCCTGAGTTAAGAAACCAGTTTGAGACTTGGCTGTGTAATTGAGGGGTTCTTAAAGAATCCTGCCTGGAAACCAGCGCAGCTTCGTGGTGCCTTCCTGCACCATGCAATGGGCCTTCAGATTA
The DNA here is from genome assembly GCF_028389875.1 of Rhea pennata. Classification (NCBI taxonomy): domain Eukaryota; kingdom Metazoa; phylum Chordata; class Aves; order Rheiformes; family Rheidae; genus Rhea; species Rhea pennata. Next base: position 7,059,250 of record NC_084666.1, read on the forward strand.
AATCTAGAATATAAATGTGAAGAGTGGCACCAAAGGGGTGTCCAGCTGATGGAAGCAACACAGCACCTCCTCTAAGAAACTGCACTTGCTTTCCAACAGAATTGCACCAGTGCTAAATGTGATTTACGCTTTTATCCTTCTTGAAGGAAATGCAGAGACAAAGAAGCAAAGCAGCCTGTCAAGAGTTGAATATAGGAAGGTATTGGTTTCTGTGAGTGCCAGCATCAGACAGATGAAAAGAGACAAGGTCAATTTGCACATTCTTATCCCCAGGTGGAGAAGATCAAGAGAAAAGCTCAAAAGCCCTTATTAGATGGCAAAGGACTTAGCCTAAGAATGAAATACACATTTCTAGGCCTGTTGGAGGAACACTCTGTCAGAGTGCATTAGTGTAACATAGTACAACTCTGCCTTTGAATGAACTCATCAGAAATACCTCAATGGCACTGTGCTAACTTCCGCTCTACTTTGAGTTTTATCTCCCTTTTTAGTGACCCACAAGGCTTTCTGCAGATCCAACAAACATGTTTTAACCACTTAGCCCCTAGCACACTTCTGAGGGATATGCAGACAGGAACTCCTAATGATTCAGATGCCCTCACATATGCCGTCTTAGCTTTTTCAGGATGCATCTTCAGTAGAGCATGGACCTATGTTTAGTGAAAGTAGTGATGCAAGCACACAGATGCTGGTAACTATGCTTATCTGCTAAAAAAAAAAAGAAAAAAAAAGAAAAAAAAAAGGTCCTCTTATTTCCTGCTTATATATATATCCATTCAAATGTCCTCCTGTTCCACATTCTCCTGACAAGCCATTTTTCATGGCCAGAGATCTGTGTTTGTGCTGAAGGATGCTGCTGTTTCCTGACCTCATAATTTTCAAACCATGTAGACCTGCTTCCTGTGCCCGGATTTCTACCAGCTCATCTTGAATCACCTCCTGGAGGGTTTCTTTTAAAAGACGATTTGTCTTGTTGCTTGGGAATTTTGTCAATGTGAATGTGCCCTGCCACTTGGCTGAGGAAACACTCTACGGGGGTAAATCCTGCCTTATGTTACCCAGATACAGAGTGCCTCTGGGACTAGCTCCTTTGGCGGGGGCTGACAGGCTGGGCATGAACGCTTAGCTAGTGAAAGCAGAGCGGACACTTGGGCCACTGCCTTCCCCTAGCACACATTTGCTCCAGTCACTAGGTTTTGAAGAGCTGTGTGCCCTGCCAGAGCACCCTGACCATCTCTGCTCTCCCTGCTGGGAGTCAGAGCCAGTGATTTGGAAGAACTGACCTGTGGTTTTAACTCTCCTTTTGCTTTCAAATCTTTTCTGCAAGGAAGCCCCCACCAATCCTTCCTTGGAAATAACTTCAGTGTCTGTAACTTGAGTCCTGTAGCTCGATGCTGGATTACATGATAGACTCACACTTACCTCGCTTTGTTGGGAATGGTGGGTTTATATGCTGTGGATTATTCAGGTTGACCATCCTCATAATTCTGCCTGGCTTTACTAGGTATTATTTTTTTTCCATGATGTCTGATCTGGATTTCCTTGTCTAAGACTCAGGATGTGGTAGTCCCTGAAGAATTCTTCTGCACTGTATAACTTTACAAAGCATACTATTCCTTCTCTCCATTTATTCACGTCAAGTGCTTTGCTCGAGTAGGGGTGGTTGTGTCCATAATCTGTTTTTCTCAGCTAGTGATCTCATCAGGACCCAAAAATGTGTTCATATTCACATTTTTTCATTTGCCATAATAGCAAATGGTTTATGGAGAAGACATTTGGGTTGTAGATTGGGAAATGACTGTATAAAATTGCATATATTCAGTCTTTATGTACTTGTATTTCTGTTTTCAACTGCAGTGATGATCCCGTCCCCTTATTAGCAGAGAAGAGGTAACATATCCATAAAAAGCAAGCTGCATTACATTACATATTGCCAAAACACTCTGTTTAACCTCTGACTCTTCAATGACTGTAGAAATGAGAGAAGAGAGCTTGATTTTCAGCTCTCAGACTTCCTCTCACACCTTGCAAGTGCAGCAATGCCCCACTGCAGCTGATGGCAAACCAACGTCCCCAGGTCACTCGCGGGGCATTTTGCTGATGCCGCTGTGTGCGGAAGAGCGTGCCAGCTCTGAAAAGTAACTCCATGTACGCTTACCCCATTTGGACAATTCCTCTTCACGTATTCAAGTGAGAGCTGTTTTCTTTAACTCTGGTGCGGAGGCAACCAATTATACCTTTGGGGCAGTATATACCTTTAAAGTGAAGGTATATATCTTTACTGTCCAGCTAGGGCAGTAGGGCCATACAGGAGGACAGATGTTTAGGATAGGGAGTAATTCTCCTCTCTTTCATATTGGCTGTTTGCTAGGGGTGCAGGAGCCTGGGCAGTGAGACCAAGGAACCGTCTCTGCACCCAGTGGCTCCCACGGCAGCATCCTCCCAGCGGAGGTTGCCAGAAAGCATTGAATCCTCCTGATCCTCTCCTGCCTCAGGACATCCTGCGACTGGCCCGGGCAGGAGCTGCTGGCTACTTCCGTAGGATCCCCCACGCTCGGGAAAATCCCATTACTGCCTTCAGACACGCTCTGGACTTTGCTGGAGCAGCATGAAAGGAAACAGAGAGGTGAAGCTGAGGACTTGACCCGGCAGTCCAGGTTGAACTGCAGGGCTGACAGCAACAGGGGAAAAAAATATATATATTTCTGCTGCTAAACAGATTTGGTCTGGAGTCAGTGAGGGAATTACCAGGAGCTAACGCGGCCGGTCTCTGCAGTCATCTTGGGGAAAGGTCTCCACGTGCGCGGACCATTCAGGAAATGGGCTTCCCCCCCCGGCGTAAATGTGACTGTTCTGGAGATCTGCTGCCTTTTTCTCATGCTTTCTTTTCTCATTTCCAGTTCCCCTTTGTAGGCACCCCCAGAGAGCAGCGTTCCCGTCCCCAGCACCTCTGTGGGGTTTGTTGTGCTCTTCCTTGCAGAGACGAAAATCCGTGCTCCGATTTTTAGCGTGGGCATTATTTTCTCTCTGATTAAGCGCTGCCGGGAGTTATTCTATTATCCCCAGACTTGTCTATTTACTCTTTAAAGCACGTTCCTTCTATTTACTCCTCCAGGGCTGCCTGTTTAATCCCATCTCTTTTCCACTGAATTACACGAGCACAATAACACAGGCCAAACAGGTTCAGCCTGGGTCACGGGCAGCAGAGGAAGGGCTGATATTCTTGTCAGATAATAAGTATTTAAAAAAAAATAGTCAAGGAATTTCCCGGGACTGCTGCGTTCTGTAGCTCAAAAGGGAGCATTGAATGGGAGCTACTATTCCCAATCCCTATTTGCAATGGTTTTGCCACGTGTAACACGAATGAGAGCGCCTCGGCGCTGGGGTCCCTCTCCTGCTTGGGGCGTCTGCTGGTTCAGGCACCCCGACACCCTTTGGCGGCACATTGACCCCTTCTGGCTCTTGCGCTGCATTTGCCCCCTGCCGCATGCGGTGAGTAAGCAGACTTTTTTCTTTTCGTTTTGCGTGAATAATGTTATATCTTAACCGCTCTCTTGAAGGAACGGACGCCTGCGCTTTGCAGAAACAGGCGGAGATGAGCTTCCCCGGCCCGTGGAGGCCAAGCTCCTGTTCATCTCTGCGATACGGGGCTTGCTCCCCAGCCCCTTTTCCTGCGAGGTGCGCTGTCCCCTTCCGGCCGCCCCGGCCGCCTGTGCCGTTCAGCGGACCGCCAGCCAGCTCCGCTCCTGTTATTTTGGAAACCCGGAGCCGCGAGTTTCGTAAAGGCTGGGTTGAGCAAGCAACAGATTTATCTCCGTCTAACGATGAAAGTGCTTGGCAGAAAACACTGGCAGAGCCGTGCGTGTTTCCAGGGCTGCCGAACGTGGCTCCGCTCTCGCCGTGGGGGCGGCTGCCGGCGAAAGGGCTGATGTTTAACCCCGGCGGGGTCTGCCGGGTGGGACGCGGGCCCCCCCCCCCCGCCGCGTGCTGCCCTCCGGGCGTCGGAGCCCGCCGGGCTTTTCGGGGGGCTGCTGCGAGCCGCCGAGGCGGGTCCCCTCGGGGCAGTTTTCTGCACGAGGAATCGCTCGGGCCGCTCCGTCTGCCCCGCAGAGCTGCACCGCGGCGCCCCGACCTGCGGCCGGGAGCTGCCCGGCTGCTCCCTCTCCCGGCTGCGGCTCCGCGCTGCCGGCACACCGGCCTTGCCGGGGAGAGGGTCGCAACCTCCTCGGAGCCCTTTTCTCTGCCTCTTTTCAGGCTTTTCCTATTGTTTCAATTTGCATACAGACACAGGAAAAAAAAATATATATATATATATACTTCCTAAGAGGACTGCTTCTGTATGGTTTTGCGCATGAGAGTAAACAAGGCATGGCCGTTGACTATATGGTTAACATATTTTTGGTGGGGTTCCCATCCAGAAAATGCAGCTGCATTATATTCCTGATAAAGTGGAACTAATGTTTGGCTTCAGCAAGAATGTTAATAAATGAAAGACATTTCAAACAACGCTGATTGAAGCACTGTTTCCCTCCCTGCCAAAGGCTTTGTTTTTTTGCAAAGAGCTGCAAAAATTATAATGCCTGACCTGGAAACCAGCAGATCTCGGATCCTGGTTGCACCCATATGAACCTGGAATTGCTTTATTGATCTCAGTGGGTTTAGTGGATTGGTACTTCTGCAACCGAGACCAGAGGCTGCCTTGTTGTTTACAGCCTGCTTTGCCACAGGTTATTCCTCTGGATAATCTGAAGTTTCTCTTCATTATGGAGACCCAGCCAGAAAGGGGGAGAGTTGTGTTAGTGCCACCTAAACTTATCCAGTGCCCCGGACACGATACATGTGGCTATTGCCTAATATCCTATTGCTGACAATTGAAATCCAAACATATAGTCATATTTTTGGATGAAATTGTACAAACACTTCAAAACAGTTTATGCGTTCTGATTTGTATGTTATCAGAGAGCGCCACACATGCACATGGAATTTATGGAAAATGCTGAGAGATTTGAAAGGAAATAGTTTGGGAAGTTGTCTTATTTTCTTGAACATAAATCCCCAAACAGTTTCCCTTAACATTCCTCACGTCCGTGCAGCAATTAATACTTGCCATTTCTGTTTTCCACCCTGTCTGTTCATCTTGGCCTTTCTTTGTTTAATGGTTGTTTTTCCCGTCTCTTCCTTTCACGTTTGTTACATCTGGAGGACCCGAACCCGGCATCGCTGTGCACAGTCAAGCTTCCTTGCATGGAAGGGGGGTGTGAATGAGTGGTGAGCAGTGATTTAGGCCTTCAAGACTGCAGTCTCCTCCCCATAGGAGATACTGAGATTTGGGGATGCCCATGCAGAGCCTTTAGCTCAGACTACCTTGACGGAGCAGCCGTCTCACAGATGAGCCCACTGGCTTGATCCATTTTTTTTTCTTGCTTAAAACAGTTCTGATGGCTCCAACTGGATTATTTTTGTATTAGTCAGATGCAAAAGGAAAGCAAAATCAAATCCTTCATACATCAATGTCAGACTGACTCCAAGAGGCTAATGTTGAACGATATAAAGGATAAGGGAAAAGGAAAGATGTGTTTATGAAGAACACTTGGAAAGTTTAACTACTTGTAGTTTAACCAAACGCTAAGGAAACTGCCTGCAAAACATCTGAGTGTGGAAAAAGTACACAGGATGAGTGAATTGCATAAGGTGATGCAAAGGCACGAGAGAAAGAAGAATTAGATCTATTTAAAGAAAGCAGAAGGAATATAGCTCTTCTGGAAAAATTTGCAACCTGATCTGCCAAAAGCTTTTCGCACCATATTGTTCAAGCTAATATATGAGCCCACCTTCTGGGAACATGGAAACGGTGTGCTGAATCTGTCAGATGTGTTTTTTCCTTCTCTAGCAGTGGTGGTGTTGTAGTTACTAAGCGTAAGAAAGGCAAAGTCTGTAGGGAGAGGTATTATCTTTTGTTAGATCAACTGATGTAAGTCAGAGAAAAAGCAGAGGTTTTTGGATTTCGGACCTGTATGCTCAAAACCTTCTCTGTGTTCCTCCAGCTGTAATCCTTGACCTAAAATCTTTGCTTAGTGCATCCTTGTTTTATTTTACCTGTAAGGAAGGAGAACTGTGCATGGAACACAGTGTTTGATTTTGCTATGGTTTTTCTATACGCACGTGCTGCTGCTGTGTGTCCGGAGCAGGGAAGGTGTTTGAAGTTGTGATCTGGGGGATAACGGTCTGTATTTCCTTGGTCTGCCCCCAGGACATGATCGCTCTGCTGCACATGTGAGCTTTGCCTCCAAGAGGCAAGTTCAGCTTAACCTGAAGAGAGGAGTCATCATCTGCTGTTTTCACCTTAAAGCTGTAACCTCTCTTGGAAACCTTCTAAGGCCAGTGAGCAGTGTGTCCTAGCCCGTTATCTCAAATGTCATTTGACCTCCCCTAGGAAGCCAGTGTGAGGGACTCTCCTGCATACCCCCACACCAGAAGATATGGTTTCGCGGGCTAGTTGGTGTTCCCCAAGAGCTGTCAACTTTGCACTCAGGTTTGTCATGTTTCTGTAGTGCCAGGAAGGGCTGACACAGCGTGCCTAACCTGACCAAGGGAGATGAGGTCTCCCAGCCTGCTGGAGATGGTGGAAAGCATGTCCTGCGGATGCTGTCATGTGCAATTTTAGCATCCAGGGGGAATTTAAGTATGTTCTTCAGGCACAGTGAAACTGGCTAATGTGTACAACAGGTCCTCAAGGAAAAGCGTGGGAATCTTCTCTTAAGTGAGACTTCAGACCAAAACAGAGAGACCACAAGGAAACATCAGAGGATATGAGAGCTATCAGAGGATACCAGCTGGCTCTTTCCTCCCCTTACTTCGTGTTGACTTGCATAGGTATTCAGACACTTCATAAGGGCGAGAAGTGCCTAGGCGCCAGAAGGAAGCGTGCTGGCGAAGTTTTTTACCGAACCAGGCTCTATTGCTTATGGTGGATGATGGAGGCTCAGACAGCTGATGGCCCAGGAGATCTGAGACAGTAACCATCACTAGGCTCACAAGGTAGTACTAGGCCTCTGAGGTGAGAGGTCTGGTGAGATGTAAGCTCTTTTGCCAGGAAAGCTTTAGGTAGACACCTTCTATTTCACTCTGACTTCAAAGCATCCTAGAGCAATGCTTCTCTTTCAAAATTTGACTCTGTTCTGTTCAGATTTTCCTGTCTTTGAACCAGACCTTTCAATATTACCTGCAGCCTGAAGCAACATCCGTACTGATGGGATGAAGCAGATTTCACTCTGGCAAAAAAAAAATGAAAACCCAGATGCAAGGGAAACAATGCAGCAGGGGACAGGATGCCCTTTGGCAATCATCCTCCAAGCATCTTGCACAGGATCAGAGGCTTGGTTGGCAGGACAATCCAGACAAGAGCAGAGAGAGTTACCTGAATGAATGAGGCCATCTTTTCCATGTGGGGATGCCTCTAGACAGCCATCTAAGTTCCCAAGATTTGGCCTGGGAACATCTCAGCAAGCGGCTTCATTTCAAAGGTGCTGGAAGCACTCACTGGTTTCAGAGTCATTGGTGCCGAAGTGCGAGTCATGCTGGGACAGGACATTTGTGGTCATGAGCTTGTATGACTGTTTGGGCCCCTTTTCCCTTCCATCCTAGCAATGGTATTCATGCTTCATGGATAAAAGTTAATCTTATGCATGTGATGGACTGTTTCATTTCTTTGCAACATTACTGAGGATAAAGTGTAGTCTGTGGGAATAAGAACATGTGTGCAGAAAAGTGTCATTTTTTGCTATGATTTCAGTACCATGTCATCTGGGTCCATCTCTTCATCCACACATACCTTTGATAACCAACATCTAAAATACTCACAGATAGGGGAGATGCTGTTTTAGCTCTCAGAAGGTATTTTCTCTGAAAAACGCTATTTTAGCCTCCACTGTAGACCCAAATGGATATGCACACTGGCTCTGACAAAAACTCCTTCCAGTGCCTGGGAGCCTGATGCATCCCTCCCAAGCTGCATGAGGTTCTGGCTGTGCCCTTGCTCCCCTAGCAGGAGCTGCCATGCAGGAGGTTCGGCATTTAGGGGTGATCTCCAACATCTGCTACTATGTATCTGTGGCAGTTTATTGCCTAGACCAGGAGGTACCTTGGTCTGACTCTGCATGCTGGTCTCACGAGTAGCCTGAGGAGGACTACACAGATAGGTGGTGGATGCAGCCCCTTTCCCATGCTCCATTGACCTTGATATTCCTGCACACCCTCTGCTCCTGTGGCATGTCCCTGTGGACTTGTGCCTGTGATGGCCCATGATGGGAGCTCTGATGTCCCCAACTCCCAGGACAACCCTTGTGTGGGCCTGTTATATGGATGCCTCTCCTGCAGCTTAAGAGGATCCATGTCACTGAAGTTGGGTAAGAATCACAGAGTGGAGGTGGCATCTCCCAAATGATCTGCAATACTAGTGTGAGCATGAGAGAGGAAAAGAAGAGCTGAAACAGCCAAGATGGAGGCAAGAAAAGGGGATAAAATGGAGTTCTGGCTCCACGGATGGAGGTAAGCAGCTCCTGAGAGAAAGGAGGTAAGCAGACTGGAAAAAGGACATATTTCAGAGCCAGAAGGAACATTGTTATGGGGACACACATTCACTAGACCACCACAGGTAGACAAAATCTGGAAACCCACAGTCTGGAAACAGGGCTTAGGGGAGAACTGGGATACAAATTGACTGTTAGTCTGCTCCTCAAAGCACGGAGAGGCACGTACTGCATTGCTTAGCATTCATTTCTGTTTGTCAGCTCTGAAAAGTGGTTTTCCCACAGACTTGTCTCTGGACTGTGGGGTGCAGGAGCAAGCTGGAGCTGTTGAGTTTCAGACTACTCAATCATCCTGCAAATTACAGCCAGCCCAGAGAAACACAGCTCTGCATGTTTCCTTATTTAGGTAAAAGTGTCAGGAAAATAGCATGAGATTTTGTTTTTTGATAAACCAGGATCTGTTTCAGGAATATTAATTATTTTGTTGTATCAACACTCTACATTTATTCCTCCACTTCTGTATTGTGGATGAAATGGATGAAGTTCTTCAGCTGGGTTTCTGAGTGTCTTCCAGAGACTCCCAGACTCCTGAACAAAGAGAGTAATTGTGCAGACATTTTGGAGTCAGTAGGGGTTGTCCTCTGGTTATTTTAGCCTGGGGTGTGGAAGTTGTGGGTTTCATTCCCTGAACCTCTGTATCATCCCTGTGCAGCATCATTTGAAGTCAGATTCTTAGAAAGCTTCTGGATGCCAAAAGGTAGAGGCCTAATGGGACTCTGTAGGCATTTAGGCACCTGGGCACTTTTGAAAATCCTACATGCCACCTCTGTAACCCTCTAGCTCTCAAAGCCTCCCACTAGCAAAGGGGTGCAGGATGTGTCAGCATTTTGCTTTTTCATGGGTGTGTTGTGAGGAGAGACGATCACAGATTAGGAACTGTTGCGAGCCCACAGAGTCCTCAGGGACACATGTGATTTTTCAATAGGAAGTGAGTATGGAAGGATGAGATCCATGCCAACATCTTTTTCTGCTGTGTCAAACCTGAGCTGGCTGTTGGGCATGCCATGTGCGTGTGACACAGCATGGGTCAGAAGAGGGTCCCATCCTCCAGACGGGAGCTGATTCACACCCAGGCAGCCCAGCTCAGCAGAGCAGGCTCATGTCTCTGTAGGCAGGCTGTGACAGGAAAGCTGTGGCAGAGCTGAGAATAAGTCCTTGGCTGGAGCTGGGAATAAGTCCTCGGTCTCCACCCAGTGTGCCCAACCCAGAAAATTGAGACAAGGTAGCAGGAACTTTCACTTGGGATTCAGCTAACCTGCAGGAAACGCTCCTGTGACAGGTTGGTGGCCCCCCATAACTTTGTTTCTCTCCCATTTCCCAGTCAAAATTGAAGCTGCTTTTGACTGCAGTGGGATTCAGCATGAGAACACAGGATCATATTAACAGACCTGATTTTTGGGCCAGGTATTAGACAGTAATGTCTTTGGGACAAGGACTTCACCTTCTTCATGGTGAAGTGGCCAGGCAAGTGTTACAAAGACATGTTTTATACATGATCCTTAGAGGCATAGCGTATGATTGGTCTCTCATATTGGCGTAAATTGGAGCATTTTTCTCAGGATCCATGGAACGAATATAGCCTGCATGAAAAAACAACAACAACAACAACAAAATCAAAAAACTCACATTGTGTTCATGTAGGTCAAATCCTGAAGGTTTAACTCAGTCAACACCATCTTTGAAGTCAAAGAGGCTGAAGTTAATTGTGCGATAGGAGGAGTAGTCCATCTGGGATGTCTCAAATGAATGAAGTTTAATAACAAAAATGACAATAAAACTATGTAAAATTCAAAAGCAGTACAGCCAGCCACTTTGTTTCTGGTTTGGGGGTTTTGTGTGTTTAGTCTTGAATGTTTTCACAATGATTTTGTGTATCAAGATATAATGCTGTCAAGAACTGCTGAATAAAAATGTCCAGTGCTAATAAAAAGAGAGAGCACGATTTCATAATCCCCGCAAAATATATCAAATGGATGTTCAGACTGCTCTGTGCCTTGGGTTTAGGGGTTCTCCTGCTGGATGCCGCAATGGATTGGAAGGTGGCCTCACGCTGGGACACCTAGGAGGGTTAATAAATGGTAACATCAATAGTAACAATGTTTCTTTCTGGATATGAAAGTATTTCCCCCCCCCCGGCATTTGTTTAGTCTATGCGGTGAGTTCTGCCAGCTTGATTTTTACCCCGGGGGGGGGGGGGGGGGGGAGAGTAATTCGCCGTGTGAGGGGGATGCAGCAGCCGGGCCGCGTCTGCGGGTAAATAATCCATAGCGGTAACAGCTAATCGGCGGGACAGGCGGCCCAACAGCTCCTTCCCCAGCTGGCTTTAGGTTTCGCCCCTTTCCGGGAGATTCCCGAAGCGGCCGCTGCCAGCACGGGCCGCGGGTGGGTGGGTGGGTGCGCGGCGCGGCGCGGCGCGGCGCGGGCGCTGCGGGGCCGCTCCGCGGGGGCGCAAAGGGTTAAGCGGCGGCGCGGCGGGCGGCGGAGCGCGGGGATTGGTGCGAAGTTTGGAGCGGGGCGGCGCCGCGCCGCCCTCCGCCGCGGCTCGGCCCCCGCGGCCACAAAGCCCCGCAGGGAAAGTTGCTTTAGCGCTGGTTTCTCTCGCCCCGGCCGTCTCCCCCCCCCCCCCTCCTCCTCCCCAACCCCATCCCACCCCACCTCCCCCGGCTCCCCCCCACCCACCCCGTCCCCAGCCCCTTTCCCCTCCTCCCCTCGCTCCTTAAACGGGATTCCGGCTCGGCGAGCCCGGCACGGCATCAGCGGGCATCCCGCGGCGCCTCTGTCAGAGCCCGCTGTCCCACCCCGCACACACGCCGGGCCCGACCCGGAAAGCAGGAAAAATCCAAGGTTTCCCCCCCCTTCCCCCGCCCGCCCCTTTCCTTAGCTCCTTAGTGGCAAAGCGCTCCCGGGGCGAGGGGGGTGGTGGCGAGGCGGCGGTGGCGGGGCAGAGCCCGGGCGCCCGCCGGCAGCCCCGAGCCGCCCCCGGCGGGGGATGAGGCAGAGGCCGGCGGCGGAGCGCCTCGCCGGGCGCCGGGGCCGCGGGGCTCGCTCGCCGCCGCGGAGGGCATGAGGCGGCGAGCGGCGGCGATGGGCGCCAGCGCGCGGTGCTAGAGCGGCAGCCGAGGTAAGTGCGCCCGCGCCCCGCGCCCCGCCGCGGGCAGACGCCTGCGAGCCGCCGCGGGCACGGCGCGACCCCGCTTTCCGCGGCTGCAGAGCCGCGCGGCGCCCCGCGGAGCCGCGGCGGCCGCGCTGGATGCGGGGCACGGCTTGCTGCGGGGCGGGGGCGCGCGGCGCAGCCCGTGTGCGGAGGGCGAGAGTTTTTCGGCATGTGCCCCGCTTTGGCGGAGGGGCAGCCGAGGCATCTGCGCGGATTCGGGTCGTGGCGGGGCGCGGAGGAGAGGGAGAAGCAGCGCGGCGCGGAGAAACCGCGGAGCGAGGCGGGCGCGCCGCGCTCCTCCGAGGGGCACCGCAGCGGCCGCGCGAAGTTTTCGGCCCGGCGCTGCTGGGCGAGGTAGCCTTCCTCCGCCCCCGGCCCCAGGCTCCTCCGCAAATTGTTAACCTGCAGCCGGGCTTCACGGCCGCTTGCTGCTGTTTTGTTTGCCTTGCAGACTGGTTCTGTACAGGATACCAAGGAATTATGCATTAACTGTAAACTTAGAGGAGCTCGCTGGCCTCGGTGGGTTCTCGATTTATATCAGGCTAAAGCAGAGAGGGAGCGCAAAGTTTTACTTGCTGGACGGCAAGGAATGAATTACAAATATGTAGCTGTTTTATTTGCTGTTTCTGCTCTTGCACCTCTGTAACAGATTTTAAGAGTCTGCAAAGTTTGGAGTTGTTTATTTTGGTAATTACTTTGCTCTCCTTTTTTCCTCCCGCCAGGTCTGCGAGGACGGTAGCCTGTACAATAAGGAGGGATCTGGTTTTCAAAATGGAATTGCAGCTCGCGCTCCTTTTCGCAGGGATAATTGCATTTTCTGACTCGGCAAGAGGTAAGGAGACCGAGCGTCCGGCGCTCTCGTGAACGGCTCGTGGCTTGCACCCTTCCTCCTGCTCCGGCCGAGCCCGGGCTGTGCAGTCGCGCTCGGCGCCCTCGGAGGGACCCCGCGAGAGTGGTGCCGTCAGCACGGGCTCTTCCTCCGCGCGTCGCGCGCACGTGCGTGCCCCTTTACCTGCGCGGCTCGGTGCGATCGCTTTGGATGGAGTATTGCCGCTCGAGGCTTGGGGAGGTTTCCTAAGCGCAGGTGAACTTCCCGGACCCTGGCTTGCGCATGGTTGTAAAGACGTACGGGCGATTTTAAAGAAAAATCGTGTTCCTCTGTGGCTCAGAAGTCCCTCTGCCCTGCTGCAGTCCCTCCAAACTCTGCCCTGGGTCTTCCCGCTAGCAAACTAAACAAACACGTCCGTTAGCTTCTCAGTGACAGACAAATGACAGTTCCCAACAGCTAGCCCATATTTTCACGCTGGGTCTCGCGCAGTTGATCAGATTTCAATAAACAGGTTACCCTACCAGAGGCAAATTGAAATACACTGACCCGGGAGCGGCGGCTGGAAAAAAGAGCTTTCTTTGCGGGAAGCTGCTTTAGCCCAAGTTACAGCGTCGGAGCTGCAAGGCCGCTGGCTTTTCCTCTGCCGTAGCCTGGGACGTACCTTGGCCAGTGCTGTCCCTGGGAAGCCCAAACGTGAAAGCGTTTTTTCAGCCGAACCGGGGTTTTCTGGCCCCGAAGGAGAGGGCCACGGTGTTGCAGGAGAACGGGCGTGTGTCCTCAGGATGCAGATTGCTCCAGTCGTAATTCCCAGCGGTTCGGGGTGTTGCAGGACTTGGTGAAAGTCCTTTAAAGAACCTAGTGTGGGACTGGGCCGCGTAGTTCCAAATTAAAAGATATAAACATTTAAATAAATGTGGGGGGTGAGGATGGGAGAGGAGAGAGGAGCATTACTCTAAAAGCCCAAAGTTGGGTTAGTGCATTGCTTTCTCCCCCCCTCTCTGGCATTGGCTCCTGAGCAAATATTTTATGGAGGCAGAAGCACTATAAAATGATTCTGCTGGAAGCTGAATGAAAAAGAAAACAGAATATGTAGCCTTTAAGGTCTGAAAGGCTGAATTCCAGGCGAGGTTTACAATGGAGACTCAGTTTTAAGTTGTAGGCAATGGGCAGCGGTGTGTGAATTCAGATGACCTCATGGAGGTATATTATTCTAGTAGACCCAGGGACTCGATGGAGTTCCCAAAAAATCTGAAGTAGGCAGGAGAAGACAAAAAGTTTTTTGTCCATGTTGTGCTGTGTTTCGCGGAGAGGATTTGGTGCTTTACCGGCAGACCCTGCTTAAACGTCGTTTGCACTTGTCATGCTCGTATGCTTTTATTGCCCCTGGAAAATACAGGACGACTGACTGCGGACTGTAATTGTGTGATAAGTGACAGAAAGTTAGTGGTAACTTCAGAATATCATAGCTTTTCCTGTAAAAAGGTTTTTTGTAATGCAACTTTGACAGGGTTGCTTTGGTAATCTGATTGAACTCTTCAGAGCTGGAGAAATTGGACCTACAAATGATGGGGAGATGTTCCTGGTCATTTAAAAAATAGAGTGGCATAGAAATAGAGTTTAAAACACCAGGTCAAACCCATGAAAAAATACAATTCATTCATTTGCCGATATCATGAAAGATCAAGCTTGTAAGTGAGCAGAAGTGAGACGCACCCTGGCGCGTTGCAGCCTTACTTAGCGCTGCAGAATATCGCTTCTGATTACGTGTTTACATTCGGATAATTTTAGATTCTCTCAAAAATGTGCCCAGCTGTTAACATGCCTGTGGATTTTTTCCTAATGTCTCATGCGGTGGGGTAGGCTGCTGGAGATATATAAAAGTTACCTGTTTCCCTCGCTTGGGTTTTATAGACAGTTCGTTGGCCAAGCCTCAGGCTGAGGTCACGAGGCTTCCCGTCGGGCGGGAGAAGGGCGCTTTGTTTCGCCCGAACAGCGTTGAATGCTTGTGTCCTGCTTGCAGATTGCCCGCACGTGGCCCATAGCGCGCCAACGCCTCCCGATCCGAGCGGGCAGGCGTTCAATAGGTGCTCGCTGGCTTCAAATGCCACGTGGAAGAGTCCCAGTTTGGAAAAGCTGGTCCTTCGCTTTTGGCCGTATTAGGTGTAAGTCGCTTTTGCTGGAACGCGCGTGCTAATTTGTGTTTGCGGAAGGGCTGTATCAGAGCGCGTTTGCACAAGGGGGCAGAGTCAAGTTGCCCACGCGCCCCAACCTTGATATTTCCTGACACTTGAGGCCTCAGCTGCAATCTCGCATTCAATGGTACGTTGTATTATTTTCACGTCTTAATTTGCGTGATGCCTTTTAAAGTGAAGGACCTCGCAGGACTGACTGATGGGGCTAGTGCTGCAACTTGTTTTGCCCTGGGAACAGGGGAGTTTGACGAGGTTAGAAGCTATGCCTGCTGCCTCTGTCCCTTCCTGCGCTCTTGTGATCTGATGTGTCACGTCGCTGATGCACAAGCACTGCAAGAAAGGGGCTAGCTTAGGAAACCAAGAGAAACCCTTAAGAAAGTGGCCTGAGGTTTCAAGTAGCCATGAAAAGTGAAGAGCAGGTCTGTTTTCAGAAGTCCTGGTGCAGAACTTGTCATGTCTGAAAGGATGAAGGAGCACGTAGCTCTGGCTCAATTTGAACTTACACTTTTAGGGGTTGAAACTTAAAGGATTTGGCTATGGGCTCATCTACACCTGGAAACATACTGAGATCACTGTTCCAAAATAGCTAATCTGGAGTAACTTGCACAGTGACCCATCTTATTGCAGGCTAAGTATCTCCTAGGTGGAACCTCTTCAAAAAAAAGTGTTTCTCAGTAGCTTTTAAAATTAATATCCAAGCATCTTATTTCCCTTGGAGAGCAAACACTAGTACTAAAACTTTTATGTGCACAAAATCTCAGTGCAAAATCTCTGCGCTGTGGTTCTCCGAAGGGGCATATGCCTCTTGGCCAAGAGCCAGAGCCCTGGGCAGTAGCTTCAGACATTTTACCAGCTGCTCTGGGTCTTGCCAACCCTGAAGCGGGGGCAACGCGGGTGCTGGAGTTCCTGTCCCGTGTCCCTCCCTTCTTCTCTCCACGCAGCCCCATACTGGGCAACAAAAGTCCTCGGAGTCCGGCCCTGGCCCTCCTCCGCAGGGACGAATGCCATCTTGGGTCACTAACCTCTAGTGACTATGTCCCGTCGCAATGTAGCTCCTACCGCTCCACACCTCCGGTCGGATACAGGTAATACAATCTGATATTTTCCTGCTTATGTTATCCCGGTGGCACACAACGCAATATTTGTTCCAAATCTGTCAAGTTGCCATCGTATTCGCGTTGGTTACCGTATATGGTAACGCTGGGATGTACTTGGCTTGGTCCCGCGGCTTAAACGAGATCTCATACAGTATGTTTAGAAGTTTTTGGTAAGAGTGGCAACAACTCTCCCGTTAGCTAGTAAACTGATATTCTGCTGGAAACTAATTAGTTTGGATGCTGATTTCATTTTCGGTGTGTTGCGTAGGGAGGGGAAGAACGGGACCGTAATTACTTTGTGCTATGCTGCTTTTCTGTGTGACGCTTGGCTTAAAAGTTTGGTCAATGCTGGCTTTACAATAATTTTGTTGTTATCTACCACAGAATTCAACCATTTGGTGCAGAACTAATGTTATTTACCATTTTTGTATGTCTAAATCCTAGAGAAAAAGGGGATGGGATACAAGGAAGTTTTTTATTTCTTGAGAAATAAGTCCTCAATTCTGATGAACTTATTTACCATTCTGTAACTTGTGGTTTATGAGAGTGAACCGTAGTTAATATGGAAAAGAAAAATAATGATAATATACAAGAGACAGCTGTTGGCTTCTGTTTAAGAATTCCTTTATTCCTGTTCAGTGATTATTTTAAATATAATGATTAGGTAATTTCTTGCTTGTGAAAGAGAAATATATTCAGATGTACGATCTGATTGAAATTTCATGGAAGTTACTGGAAATCTTCTGGTTAAATTTGGAGCATTTTTTGGATCATGGTATTAGAGAACTTGTTCATGAGAAATCTGGCAGCACCACTTCTACCTAGAGTCAACAGGACATGAAGAAAATTGTCATTATTATTAATTTTTTTTTTAAACTTCGGTTCCTCCCCTCTTCTGAGGCTGTTGGTCACTTTAAGTTGTGGCTGAGTTTAAACATAACATACAGTGTGCGTCATACTGGAAAATTAGGGTTGATTTTTTTTTTATTAGGAATATTACAAAATTCAGCAGATTACTCCAATGCATTTAGATTTTCCTTAAAGTTTTTATAACTTTGTTTTCAAAGTGCATATGCTTCCTTGACCTTCATTAAAAGATGCAAGCAGCAAATTAAAAGACGTCTTTTTTTGTAATGAACTTGTACACAGCTAACCTCCAAAGACTATTATCCAAAGAAGAAATTTTCGTATGCCACAAGATTGTTTCTTTACAATAAAATGGTTCTTTCAGAGCAAAAACCATTCGTTACATGACATTTGCTAAATGATGAGGGACCCGCTTCTCAAAATGGGAGACTGTTGTTACTAATTTATTAACTAATGATGAGGTTTGTCATCTGATAAGTGGTGGCTGGTCGAGCTGATCTGCTCCAGAGACCTCTCTGCCAGGTGACAGTCCCTTTCCAAGCAGGGGTCTTGCGGCGCAGTAGACCAGGATCGACACCGTTATGTCGTGGAGCGACATACTCAGTAGGGAATAGGGTGAAGGTGATAGAAATGGTCGATCTGTGGCCACGTATTTTGGATCCTTTTGCTAGAAGAGAGAAAAAATTTCACTAAAAGGGGGAAAAAATTGCAGAGGTCCCATTTTGCATAGTTTGAAATAATAATAAAAAAATCTATATCTTTCAGTCATGGCTTTATTTGTTCAATAGCAGTAGAATCTGTGCAGCTTTCTGTCCTTCCTGAGATGTGAAACTCCTACTTGCATCTGCAGTGACTTGTGAAATCCTGTCGCTCAAAGAGTCTGTGTTCAAATGTGTCCCGGTATTAACAGTAGTCAATGCAAATGCTCTTTTTCCCCTTTCCTTCCATTAACCTGCTCATTTTGTCTGGTTTCAAAGAGTTTGTCTTTCATCTGACCTCTTCCTATGTTTTCTGGTGTGCTACTCAAGCTGAAATGTGTTTGATCTTGTTGGGAATATTTTTAATTTGGATTTGTATTCCTTTTCTTGTTCTCTTTGATCAGGCTGCTTTCTGTAACAAACGTACCTTCTTATGTGTTTAGCTATGTCGACCTGCCTGAATCTTTTGCACAAATGCTGAACATTTTTGGTCATTTAAGGGATTTTTTCTTTTTTCTTTCTTTCTTTCTTTTTTTTTTTTTTTTTTTAAGCATAAAGCCCAGTGTCAATGTGGAAGTTGCAAAGACCACTGTCCATTGCGAGCCTATTGAGTCTGGTGCAGCCACATCTGACCTGATTGCCCCAATGTCGTATTAGATAAGCAGGTACAACCCATGCCAGTTTTAACATGTTAGGACCTGATTCAGCGCCTGGGAGCGTTGATGCAGTGACTGTCACTCGTGGGCTTTGGATCCATCCTGTAAAGAACTGATTTACGGGTTATGCGTAATATCGACCTCCATGCAGATCCCTTCACGTGTGACAGTAGGACGGACGTGGACCGAGCGTGGTGTTTAGAAGCTGTGGTTTTTCTGTTTGGAGGGACAGCTTGAGCTGGATTTCTCTGTCTAGAAGATGCATTGTTTTTGTCCGCTGCTAGCGTTGGCTGGCAGCTGAGTGGGGCTGAAAGCAACTTGGAAATTCATTGCTTTAACTTGGGGTCAGCCCAAAGGGGTTTTATCCCAGAAGAATGGGTGTCATTCTGGAAGCAGTGTTGCTAGGTGTGGAGGGACTGAAGACTCTTCTGAAGTGTTATTTAACAAGTTAATATATGCTGTCTGCCACTGAATCCATTCACATCACTGTTTTTTCTTTTTTCTTTTTCTTTTTTTCCCCCTTCCGAGTCAAATAAACACGGACTGCATGGATTTTGGTTGGTTGCCCTGATTACACAGTCTCCCCATTGTATCGCAACAGAAACACAGTATCCAGCAGTGCTGCGAATAACCTAGCGTTTTTATTTCATCATAACTACTCCAATTTTGAGGAAGAACTGCAGCCAATAACTCCAGGCTACTTCTTCCATTAAGTGTTCGAACTTAATTTTGAGCTTCACTAAGAGAAGAAAAATGTAAATTGGGAACAGAGGCTTCTCAGAGAAGGTTAATGTTTCTCAGGATTACTGCACCTCTATTCCCAGCCTCTCCTGTGTAGCAGTAAGAGTGGTTTCTAGATGGATGGAAAACAAAATCATTTCTTTTTGTGCCTGGTGAATTTATTTCATGAAAGATTTATAGAATCTTGGGTATCTTGTCAAGTGATTGATAAGTGAGTAATGCAAGAGGTGTTACCAGATAGATGCCACTTGGGCAGTGTTGACATTGGCGGGTATTTTTGGAGCTGTCAGTATTTGTGCATGTTAAATAAAAACACAGGGACAGCAGACAAATGCAGAAATGCAGACTTAAAAAAGAAATTGCCTATTGTGGAAATTAATTTGTATTCTCCTTGCTTGAGTTGCTCCTGTTTCATGTACCCAGTGAATTGACTGCTGTAAGAATTTGGTGCTGGAGTAGTGCTGACTCCTCACACACCTGCTGGTGTGGCTTTGCTAATTCTGCCCAAATCAAGATAGCTGGGAGAGGAACAAGCTGGAGGAGGTCCTGGAGGGAAATCTGAGCATTAACCAAGCTTTGGGAGAAAACTCAGGCTGGAATAATGCATCACTACTCTTGAGTCCCACTTCTTGAATGAAGCTAGGCCTTAGAAGAGCAACTCATGTGGACAGTGTGTGTGCTCCGAAGAGGATGTCGGCATGTGACTTTTACAAATCCGGCCTGTCTTTCCCTTTTCACCCGTGAGAGTTTTCATGATGATTCCCTTTTCATTCTCAGGTAACCCCACGTTACTGAATGTATGCGTGATGCTTAATTGGTTTTGGATGGCCCTGTGACTTTGAGTAGAGGCATCCTATTGTAAAATGATTTTTTTTTTGTCATGGCAGCCATTACTTTAGTACTGCCCTGTATGGTTTAATTAATCTTCTTTCTAGACAGAAGTGGATGGGATGAGGAAAATCAGCCCAAAGCGGGAGAAGGAGCAGTGCCTCAGCTCCCAGAGCTGACTAGCCAAACTGTGAGAGTTAGGCTGGTGCAGATCCTGGAGCTCTCTGAATTGGTTTCTTTTTCTCCTTTTTCTTCTTGGGCCATGACTATTAGGTCTGTGTGAACTGAAATAACTGAGGAAGCTATTTTGGTCGGTTGTTGTTGTCATCTAAACCAACCTGTTAACACTGGTTAAGCAACGACAAATGTTGGACAGAAGTTACAGATGTATGAGCTGCATGTCAAGGATGGGAAAGGTTAATGAATGACTAAATAAACCTCTGGACTTTCTGGAACATCTCCATGAACTGTAGACTCTCTGTGGAAGGCAGAATGCTTGCTTGGCATGGACCAGCTGTCATAAACCTGGTAGCTAAAACGCCTTCGTAGGTTAGATAGTCTTGTATTAGAGCATGCCATGAGCCATCTTGCTCTGTTCCTGGATAAAATCTTTCACATCCCTCTTCTCCAAGTTCATACAACGTCCTGGTGACAGTCACAGTCTCTGTTTAGTCTGACAAGTAATATTAAGGAGTATTTAATGTATTTTAGGGCAATTTAAATCTGGACACTGGGGAGAGAGTTACCATCCTCTGCTAGTAGTCTCTGAAGAGTTGGCACATGGTCTACAAACCACCAGGGCCTAGAGATTGGGTACTGTGCTCTGATAAGTCTTTCCATCTTTTAGCATTCTGGGTCAAATACTGCTTTTTGCTGTACAGGTGATACTCTCTTTAGGTTCAGTGAGCTGTGAGCAGGATTAAACTTATGAATCAGAGGGCAGAACTGTAGGTCTTGAAAGAGCAAGTTGCATTTCAGTATTGTGTGGCTTCAAGCTCAGGGATGTTTCATCATGATTTGTACTAGTTAATATGAAACTAGATTAATGGATCAGAGCTGATGAGTATCTTTACTCCTTCTGGTATTCACAACCAATCAGAAATGCATTGTTGGTCGAGGTTAGTTTCGTTAAGGCCTAATTAGAGTGGAGCTTTCAACTTAATCATGGCTAGCACAGCTGTTTACTTTTCCTTGTCAGTTTTGATTGACAAGGCATCATAAACCTATTATGGAGACATTTGCAGATGCAAGGAAACTGGCTTAAGACACTTGATTTCTGATTGCTGGATTTCTTATCTGAAAATGTTTGCCATTCTTCTCAGTACATATGTATTGTTTCCTTGACACAAAGACACAGAAAAGAGGTGGAGGCTAATCAGAGCCCTTTGCTCAGGGGCTGGAGAAACCGTAATGGAGCAGAGGTTCATCTAGGACAGAGCAAGATCTCATTCCTATCACCAAGGCCAAATGCTTTGTCCTAATTCTTTCCGGCTTCCTCAAACCCAGAGTAGACCAGATGACTTGGAGGATTTCAAGCAGTAGTTTGTGAGTGTGATGTATTCCTGGTGTTGGAAGTATATTTGAAACACCAGAGTACTCCTGCTTTTCATTTGGTAAGCTACCTTCACGATCCTCCTGTTCTATGTTTTACCACTACAGGAAGAAAACAGCAAGGTATTACTTAAAGGTAGTTGCAGAATTAGACTTGTATACTACTTACTGCAATTTATTGAGAGTTTCCTGGGAAAGAAAAAGGAAAAAAAAAAAAAAAAAGCCCAATGCTCGGTGTAGGCAGTGTTCTTTTCCTAGATAATGTCAGGAGAGAAAGCTTGTCTCTCTGAAGACCACAGACTAGCTAAGTGGAGTTTGAGGCTTATTTTTCTTCTATCCTAGAAAATCCAATAAATCCAGTAAATTCTTTCAGTGTGGTCTTCCAGGAGTTTTTCAACTGCGTCTGACTCGCAGATTATTTGAGTGCCATTATAGACCAGGGGTCAAGCAAGTTAATTCCCAGAACAGTATGCTGCCCTGTTTTCAAACTGTGCTAATCAGGGTTTTGAGTCAAAGCATGGTAGTTTGCTTAGCGAAATTATTTCCCCGTTAGAAAATTACAAGTAGGCTCTGACTATCCGTATTGGCTTCAGTCGCCAGAGCACTCCCGTTGCGTGCGGAGTGAAGTCACCGGGGATGTACGTGCCGTGGATCAGGGCACCTTTGGGGGCTGATTTCCCAGTTCCCGAAACCCAGCTCCTGCAGACAGGCTGGCTTGAAACCATATCGAAAAAGAAATGGCTACAGTCGCATTTATACCCCGGTGGGGATTCAGGAAGGGCTGCACACAACACATCCGAGCTGTAAAGCGAATGTCCTTCTCCGAAGGAGCTGTTTGGCGGAGTTATTCGGTTACAGTCTCCCCCTCACCTTTCTGTAATTGGCTCTTGTTTACTTTTTTCCTCCTCCTTTCCCTGAGTTTATTACCACTGCTTGGGCAGAGGAAATGAATTAACATAATTTACTGTTTTTAGAACAAGACACATTCCGGGCATGTACGTACACACACACACGCACACGCACGGTCGGTCGGTCGGTCGGTGGGTCGGTCGCCCTCCCCGGGCTGCGCAGAGGAGCATGTTTACAGAGTCTGGGTCCGTTTAGGGAGAACAATACCCTGATTATGGAGGGCAGCCCTTGTTCACGGAAACCGGGAGGAACCGTTCGCCTAGCGCAGCCGCTGCCCCTGGACGGCACAGGCGGCGCGAGCGCTTAGAAAGAGGAGGGGGGAAAAAAAGGTCTGCTGTAGACACGAACTCCGAGCATTGTTCTCGGAGGAAGTTGGTTTAGGGGTGGGGGCAAAAAACGGTCTCGGGACAAGCTGAGCCCTGAGTTGAAGATCTGCTACCGTGCAGAGCGGTGCTGTGATTTCTAGTCTTGTTTCTAAGTGAAAATAATAATTATGAGAACTGAGGGGGGAGTTATCTGGTGCTTCCCGAGGTGCTTGGGAGTTCGGGTGGGAAGAAGATGGTGACCAAACCTCTGAGTGTTTTCAGATGGGCTGAGTTGGGTTAAAAGGTACTATTACGTATGGCTGGTTGCTTCTACGGCCAGTGACTTCTAATTGCAGTCGTGCACCTGTGCCTGGTAGATAATGCTACAGCCATGTCATATGGAGCATTTGCTTCACGTGATGTTGGGAAAGGTCAAGCGCTTGATTTCTGTCCTGCTGAGTCGAGTTGCTCGCAGCCCAAACTTTTCCCCTGCTAGGCTGCAGCCGCTCCAATCCTGGCAGCAAATGCTTCTCAGGTGTGACTTCATGTCAGTGGCTCCACCACTGTCCTGCCCTTGTCCTACTCTGCACCCAGCCTTGTGCTTCCCTTGTGCCAGCGTGAGCTCTTCTGGCCTTGCTCTAAGGTGTTTTGGGGAGCTAAACTGGAAAAGAAACACGATGAGTTAAGTTGTCATTGGAGCATGGCCCGAGCTCATGGGATATTGCAGTGTGACCACAGGCAGCGAGTCCCTTCGATTCCCACCCTGGCAGGAAATAACAGGGCTTTGGAGGACCAGATATTTATATGGACATTTATAAAGTGACCCTTGGGTGGGGGCCTTAAACACAGCAGGATCCACAGGTAAAAAGTTGGGTTAATGTGAGAACTGGAACCCCGGAGGGGTTAATGTGAGAACTGGAAGAATCAGGGTTGGACCTTGGTTTCTACCTTAGTGGATCCCACTGGAAAAAGCATTTATTGTGCTGACAGAAACTTCTCATTTCAGAAAATATTTGGACGGGCAGTAAGTTCTTTTGTTGGTGGTGGTTTTCCTTTTTTTTCTTCTTTATTTTTCTTCTTTTTTTTTTCTCTTTCATCAAGCCAATTGGAGAGTAGTGCGTCTCTGAGCGTTTTGTATTGGGAGATGCCAGCTTTTGGAGTCCTGTTGCAGTCTGTGCTGTTCCTTGTTATCAGTGGCCTTCCCAAATGCATGACCTGTCTGTCTGCATGGTTACCTTGATCTTGTCTCTAATGGCTTTTGAGTCATGGGCCCTGTGTATTTGACTCATCACAGAAGCAACAAGCCCTGGAGAACACCAAAAGCATGAAGGAATGAAGTGCGTGTTCCCCAAAACTGGCTTTGTTCCTGCTTTCTCACAAATTTATTCCTTCCCTTCTTTCCCTCCCGCTCTGCAAAAACCCTAATGTGGACTGGGCTGGAGCTGGGTTTGCCCCTTCCCCTCTGCTTAGTTTCCATGCAGATCTGTGACTACTGACACCATCTCAGGGGGCTGCAGAAATAAGACAGAGAAAGCAACTTGGATAAAATACTCCCTGTGGGCAAAAGCATTTTTTTTCCAGAGGAACAGAGCCAGTGGGCTAAAAAGGTAGAGCTGCCGGCCTGCGTTCACAGTGCTTTTAAGGGTTTTCTGAAGGAGCGGTGTTTACGTTGGCCCGCGAAGTGCCGTGGGTGAATTCTGGCCCTGGGTTACTGATGCATGTCTAACAGGAAAAACTCATGACCCCACAGAAAAATGCGGCTTTCACTTGCCCAGTTGTCTGTAAAGAGAGGGGCGATCCTGATGCACGACCATTATGTCCCCACGAAGGCTGCTTGACTTGCTCTGGGTTGACCTATTTTTTTAGGAAGATTAGAATTTGGCACTAAATTATGATTATGCTCAGGCAGCAGGTTGTTGTTGTTGTTGTTGTTTTTTTTTTTTTTTTTTTTTTTTTTTTTTTTTTTTTTTAAAATATCCTTTAAAACCTGCTAGGGCTTTTCAGGCACAGGCAATACAAGTTGCCGGAGCACTGGTTCCCGCGCTGGCCAGCAGGTACCAAGTGGGGCAAGAAGAGCTGCTTGCAAGGTCAATCCCTGCATCTGTATTGCCATGACTGCTGTCTGCTGAGTGTGAGGGTGTGTGAAGATCCGTGGAAAAAATGTGAATTTTGGCAGCAATCCCTGATTCAAAATATCTGGGAAACACTAGGCTTTCTTTGTCTAGAAAGTTTGGGGGTTTCTTTGTCTAGAAAGAAAAACAGTGTTTAACTTCCACCGAGAAAAATGTTTGAAAGAAAAAATATGCAAATGCAGAATTAGATGGGAACAACTTACTTTTCATACATTAATTGAAATAACAGTTGAGAGGAACAAGCCTGAATAAATTTTAATAACCTCTTGATGGCAATTTTTCTATTTCTATTTCTATTTCTATTTTTCTTTATTTTCTTTTGTGGACTTACAAGTGCCTTCCGTTTTGCCTTTGCAAGAGTTAAGCAGATACTATACTAAAAGCAAAAAAACCCCAAAACCCTAATAATTTGCCTGAGGAGGATGAAAATGCAACAGAGTAATTGAATGAGCTTTGTGCTGTAGGCTTTCCAGCCTTAAAACTGGAGCAGAGCTGCCTCTCTGTGTCTGATGGTAGTTCGCTACCGGCCAGAGATCCTAAGGCAGAGAAGGAGGGGTACGGCAACACCTGAAATATTGCATGCGGCTCTTGGAAAGCCGGTTGGCAAACAAGCAAAGGTTTTACTTTATGCAACGGACACAACGTAAGGCAAAACTGTTGTTTTATTTAAGATAAGGACTGAAGCGCAGGCTGGAGTGGTAGCAACTATTTTTGTGAGGATGGTGCTGCTTTTTTTTTTTTTTTTTTTTTTTTTAAGGGTGGTTGGGAAGGGGGAAAAGTAATAATAATAAAAATAATAAATAAATAATAAAAACAATAAAAGCAATGCGCTAATTGGGCGAATTTGCCATGGTTATTAAGGGAGCGAGGAGGGAGAGCAGAGCGGGTCGGCGAGGCCGGGAGCCTTTGATGCTTTAAGGGGACCTGTCGCGTCTGAGATGTGTTTCGGGTACACGTTCGGCTTGCAGGGCAGCGTTCTTCACGCCAGACTCCCACAGCCATGGAAAAACCGCCACCAGATGTCTGTATTTACAGGGAACTGGCACATTCTCCCTGGCGATGACAGAATATTTCAGTATATTTATGAAGTGCTCATGTTTTCAGAAATATAGAAATCCAGTCGATATCAGTGGAACTATTCATCATGCGTCTTGATTGCTTTTATTTTTTATTTTTTTTAGTTCTAACCAGCAGAATGTGTTTTCTTTTGTTGATGCAGTTCTCCTGCCCCCACAAAAAAGTTTTCCCTATCCCTCTGTCACCTTCTTTTTTTTTTTCCTTTTTATTCTTTTTGTGCTTTCTAGCTTCACAAACCCCTCTGGGTTTAGAACATCTCTGGGTTTAGATCAAGCGTTACCAAAATCCCATGCAACTTGGACTGTGTACCGCTATGTCAGGAGTTTCTCTAACTTGCAAAATAATGGTTCATAAAGCCAGAAGAGTAATTTCTACTCCTTTCCCTTTCAGAATAAATATTTCTTTTGCATAGATGCTGCTCGTTTGGGGGTTGTTCTCATGCAAGAAGTCCCATGTTTGGATGTGAGCAGATTGGGAGGCAAGCATGGGGCAAGCACGGCATGCTGGTGGGCACAGGAGCGCCTGCGTGGCCGGTGGTGGATTTTGGGGCTGTCATGTCCTATGTTTTGTGATTTTTGTCTCAGATTTTCTGTGTTAACAGAAAATTGCTTATCTCATCTCTCGATGCCTCAGTTTGCCTGTACATCAAGGGGGGATTTTGCTTGTGTACCTAAGAGAGACATTGTAGAATTTTTAGAGTTAAAATTTGCAAAAAATCTTTGCTGGTCTTGACTGGAAGGTGCTGTTGGAGGTCAGGGATGTGTACCTGGCAGTACATAGATTTATGGGATTTATACAGGTGCCCGTAAGTGTTACGGTAACAAATGACTAGCTCTACAGAAACATAAGCAAAAGGGGCTCCTTGCAGGATTTTCTGTTGGAACACAGTTGCTAATCTGGGTAATCTACAAATCATGGTAATTGGGTTTTCTCAGGCTGTTGGTCGTACGATTGCTAAGCACAGTAGCTGGAAGGCAATGGGGGTTTGGCCTCCAATCTTCCTGCGTATTTGTTTTTACAGAAAATGCCTTTGATATATGTAAGTTATATTTCCGTGCATTACAAATGATAGATTCCTCCCCCATATCCTGTGACAGCCTTCCCTGGAGACAGACAGTCTGTGTTGTTTTAGTGAGATGAAGAAAGATTAACGGGAAAGGTTTTGCTAGTGTTTGCAAAGAGAATCGGAGCGAGAGGGGAAAGGTTTGGACCGAGGACTGATTAGGTGGGCTGGGAAAAGTATTTTGGAAGTTGGCACCTGCCTGCAGCACACCCCTTGCCGAGCTTTCCTCTGCGCCTCCTGCCCCTTTCCAGGAGCTGCTGGCTCACCCTGGGACACACGGAAACACTGGCGAGTGGTCTGAAGCAGAGGAACCATGAGGTTTGGCTCCCAGATCAAGACATCTATGTGTCGATGTCTGTAGGTGAATGGGGTGAGCTCCCCTCGGGAGGTGTAGCTAGTAAGCGAGGTATTGACTCAGTGTTGATTGGCTCTCTGCTGGCCATAAGGGCACTTAGACACCTAAATTTAAGTGAATTTGAGAGCCACATCCTGGCCATATTTAGGTTCCTGAGATAGTTATGGCGATGCTATATATGGTTACCACTTGTCTATCTGTATGGCTCTGGTAATTAAAGCCTCTGGGTAGTTCACAGGTATGTCCATACTGGGGTCGTCTTCATGAGCTTGAGCTAGGGTCTGGCCCCAGCTCCTCACCGGAGGATGTCCTGCAGCTTGTGTCTCCATGGAGGGTGTTAGCCCTGCTGAGGGCATGGGCTGACAGAGTCTGACAAGCCTCCAAACATGACCAAATTTGGACCCAGCCAGGCGGGCGTCAAGAGAGGCGGCACCTGGCACAGGGTGACCAGGCAGCGGGCACTGGCTGCCCACGCGGAGCGGCGCTCTTTGACCGAAGGAGAGGCACGGCCGCAGCTGTTCCCACCAGGAGGTGGCCCAAAAGGCCATCAGCCGTCCCACCAAGGTGATGCACCGGCCTGGGCAAGGACGGCTTCAGCCGGGCAAGGAGGAAAGGTTGCAGGGAGATGCACGCACCGCTGGCTCGATGCCAGCCCTTGTCCCATCTGGGCAAAGATGTTGCTTGTGGGTGTCTGATCCCAGCGGAAGAGGCTCGGGAGCAAATCGAGGTGCACGGGCCTGATCTGTGCTGCGTTGGCCGGGCAGCTTTGCGGTTGGCTCTGCAGCCAAGCCACCGTCATCTTTTACCGTCTGTCCTTGAAAACAGGCGATGAAGCAGTCATGAGCGGGTGACAGCCATCCCCGGACAAACCCATCGGATGTTTTGGCCGGTATCAACAAGTAGCTGTGACTGGGTGCTTCACGTAAGGGAAAAGCACTCCTAAGTGTGCAGTGTTATCTCTGCTTGGCGGAGGAGGTGGATTGCCACCTGACCCTTGCTAGTGGTCAAGTTATACCCTGGAGCAGGGGGATTAAGAGCCTGTGGGGCTTGCTCGTGACCGTCCAGGGAATTAGCGACCAAAACGGGAGGGGCTCGAAGGTCTGACCGAAACCCTGCACAGTGTTTTCTTTGCGAAGCACGTTTAAGCAGTTTTGTTTGCTGAAAATAACAGCATTTCACAGTGATCCTGAAAACATGACTTTTTTTTTTTTTAAGGAAAAAAAAAAGGCGTCCTAACAGAGAGATTGTAGCTGGATCCGAGAGGAGGAGTTGTGAGTGGTGGACAGGAGTTGGGAAGCAAAACTTCCCTCTTTGAGTTACTGCTGCAAATCCTGCCCTTGTTGACAAGACTGGTGGCAGGTGCAAAGGACTCGGTGGCCTTCTTCATGGCTAGCTAAAGAGTCCATACAGCAGCTCCTGCTTTATGTGAACTGGGAAAGGTGGCACGATGGTTTCCTCAGCACCACCAGAGCCACCCCAGTGAATGCAACCTGAAATCACAGCTGCAGACGGAATATGGGACCGACAAAGTGCCCTGCGCAGAGCACCAACACATTTTTCTGCTTTAGGATGGGGCACTGAGCCCCCGAAGTGCCTTTTCCTCCTCCAGGGCTGTAGAGGAACTCAGCTCAGGTGCCTGCGCTGTGTGTCTGAACTTAGAGGGGAATGAGTCCTGCCAGCGGGGTCTGTTTCTGAGCATATGCAGGTGTAAATCAGAAATGACTTCTTGGAAAAGGAAGAGGAAAGGCTGATTTAAAGCCAATAAACGTGAATTCATGCTCAGGCTTCAGCAAGTGTTGGAAGAATTAATACGTGAGTCAGTCCACTTCCTTAGAAAGGCAAAACTTTTCCTTATGACCTGAAATTCATGTCTCTGCAGAAGACTCTGGTATCCAAGCCTCTTTTCTAAGGGCTTGCATGGGAGGCCAGAGGTTCACAGGCTTTGTGCTGTCTGTCTGCAGATGGAGAAACATCATGGTAAATAAACCCATTATCCAGGATTGTTGATTTAACACCTTCTACCTCTGGTAGAAGCCTCCTCCCGGGTCCTAAATCTGCTTTATCTGCAGCTACGCTGATGTAATTGGGGATTTGGGGATTAGACGTGAGAGAAAGGGAGCCAACACCGTCACTGCTTTTCTGCATTTTGGAATGCGCGGGAAGAGGCCGGGGGTGGCAGGGTTCTGCATGTGCAATTTATTGGTGTGTCTTTTGGTAGAGTTTTATTGCTTTGTTAAAATATGTTGAGCTCTATGATTTATTAGTGCTGCCACAGAGAACGTATTAATGATTATTTCACATTCCATGAGATCTTAGTGGGTCCTGCCCATGGTAAGGTCAGAGTGAAGGGGCATTTGACATAGCACTGCTTTCCTTACAATAACAACTGATAATGAGTCTAGAAAATAAGTAATCCTCTTTTATTGTAGGGTGCGTTATCTCGCAGCAGATATCAACACAGCCTTTCAGAGAGAACTGTTGACCCTTCGCTGCATGTTGCCAGATCTCGGAGAAGTGCAGTGGCAAATCTGCATGCACGTGCATACTTGAAAGTGCTTTTACTCGCTTAGGAGCAGCCATCCCACTATTAGCAACTATTCCTGGCAAATGCAGTAGTCTGCTACGTGTTGGATATTGGGGTTTGGTTTGGAGCAGCCAGGTCTACCTGGTAGGAAAAGCGAGGTTTGTAAATACTTGCTTTTCTTTTTCAGAGATGTCATCTAGCAAAAAGTCAGCGTGGCACACTTGATGGGTCCGCTCCCCAAGCCAGGGTCAGTTAGTCTCACATTCATAGCTGAAATAGTTTGTTATTTCCTTAGACTCTCTCTGCTGCACATTCCGAATCCTTCCTTACATCTCCCCTCCTTTTCTTTTCTTTTCTCTTTTTTTTTTGATTGCAACTTGCATGTTGCTGCAAGCTTTAGCAGTTGAGGTTTTAAGAAAATAAATAATTACTGCAAGACTCCTAATAAAAAAATAAGGGTCTCCTGGGCAGAGAACTCTGTTTTGAGTGACTGCCATCCAGTGTAGCAGATCTGTTCTCTAGGACTGCATTTGACCTTGCAGATTTTGTTAGGCCGAACTTGAGTGACAGGCCATCTTTGCCTTAGCAACACGTGTAGTGGAGGAGATGGGACAACACTTGCATCCTCTGCTAGCTCTCCTCTGCTTCTGTAGGGGATTTTACAATCTTTTGTTAATTTTTCACAGGCTACTACTGGCCTAGCGTAGACATTCCTTGCCTGTTATTCATGGGGAGAAATGCTTGATTAGAGTTCCTCTTCCTGGAAACATCAGTGAAGCTGATGCCCTGGATCCTCTTCCACAGATAAGATTAAGAGCATTGAAAAGAACGCACTTGTGCCAGTGGTTTTGAATGGCTTAAGCGCGGTAATTGCAGCGAGGCTGTTTGGGATGATGATGAGAAATTTCTCAAAAGTTTTCCCATATCATTTGTCAAGCGCCTTTCACTGGTGGGTGCTGGGGGCCAAGAACTCACCTAATTGAGATGGATTTTTTTCGCTTTGTTTATTTTGCTGGCAGTGAGGATAAGGATTGCTGCTGTGAAGGGAATGAGTCACTCGTTTGTTTGAAGCAGTGAAGAAAGGTTCTGCATGTTCCCATCGATATCAGACATGAAGTTGTGATGTTGGTGGTTTCCTTTTCTCTCACTTTCAGGGTATTCAGTTTTCATATCAGGGAGGTCAGGAATTCATGTTTGCATTCACTGCGCTTAAAGGAGGAAGCAATCATGTATTCTTTAGCTCTTTTTGGCTGCCCATCCCAAACTGCTGTCACAGCCATGCTGGACAGCCTGTCAGTTGGGGATATTTCCAGTTGCCGTTTTCGTAGGGAATCTGCTTGAGCTGTCAGTCTCACGGATCTATTTTTCTTCACTTACTTTTATTTAAAGTCGCTGAGTAGCACGAGCCTGGAACGCAGCCAGCGTTCACTTCGTGGTGTTACAGTTTCAAGGATGCGGAGATCGGCGCGTACCATTCGGCTGCCTCGTCCATCCGGCGGAGCTCGGAGCGGGGAGTTTCACCCGCTTAGTCCCTTATGAGGGCACAAACTTGCATCCGACTGAACTCTTTCAAGCATCTCTCTGTGTGATTAATTCCCTGCAGGCAAGTGAAGGGTAAAGGCGGGTATCTGCCAGCTGGGCAAAAACCTAATTTCCCAAATCTACCCCTGTATTGCTAGTGAACAGAAAAATCCTTCAGTTAACACAGTGCGTCTTAACAAATCCTGCTGACTTCACCCTAGCGGGTTTTGACTCTCCAAGGTCTCTTACTTAGCAAAACGCTGAAGCGACTGCTCTGCTGCAGGACGGGTCCGTGGGAAAGCTGCCCTTCCTGCCCGCACTGCGATGGGGCAGACTGCGTCTTCCCCACCTCGCCCTTAGCGGTGAACTTTCTGCGGAGGTATCGCAGTAGTCACTTGCAGGGGCACATGTACACACATTTAAAATAAGGTATAAAAACCAGCTGGTACCTTATAAATGCTTCTGCTGGCTGCTAAAAGATGTATCAGCCTCTGAGTGAAACCTGACCCCAGCGGGGTGAACCTCTACGGGACATCAGAGGCGCCCCACCGTTCCTCAGCATCTTTACTTTCCTTGGATCTGGTAATTAAAAAAGCAAAACCATCCCTTCCTTACCCCTACAGAGACCATACGTGGAGCTGACTTTCCAGAGCTGATGCAAACCCGGCTTTTTAAAGCTGCCAATGCATCTGAAAATAAATGGAAAGTAATGTTACAGGCATGCTTTTCAAAGCAAAACACCAACCTGTTTTTCCCTTATGGTCCTGGAAGGGATTTTATCTTGTGCAAAATGTGTTTTCCCCCTCTGTCCCCTCCCCAAGGCTGGGCCTGTAAGTCCTCTTTTGTTGGGCCAGTGTCGTGGAGCTAAATCCTGGGAACATAATTTATTCAAAGCGTTCCGCGCACATGTAAATGGGCAAAACTTACTGGTAGCCGAGTTAAAGTATCTCTTTCTTCTACATAACAAGGCACTTTTGCTGCATCTTTCAACCCCTGGCTTTGTTGCTCAGACAAGTGAGAAGAGCTTACGGAGGAAAAGTCGGCAGAAAAGAAAAAGCCTCTGGTGTGGGCTGGGTGTACCCAGAGCTGCAAGTTCCCGCGCACGTCCCGAGCGGCAGGACCCGCTCCCCATGCACACATGCCCAGCCACACGTGTTTTCTCACCTTGCATCAGCAGAAATGCTGTGCGTGGATGAAGGGGTGTGCTTGTCCTGCCTACACCTTCCTTTGAAAAGCTCTCAGTGCCTGCACGCCTGCCCCCTTTAACCGTGCAAAATAACAACCCCCTAAAGGACCTCGGCATTCATGCGTTAAACTCCAAGCACACAGCAAATTTAGCTGAACTTTCTGCTGCTCAGGGAGGACTCTTTCCTCCTCCATACAAGACCTTGAATTAGCTAATTAAAATCTAGCAGAGTGAGGGAACAGTCTGCAATGTAGTGAACTCACCAGGTTGCTGAGGTCATTGCTGGTACAGAGTTCCCTCACTCCATCCCATGAAAAGATTTTTAGGTATTCATTGGAAATCTCCCATGGATTTAACTTCTTCCTTTGTTTTGCTTTGCCAGTAAAAGCTTGATTGAAAGTGGCTGTGGCAGCGGTAATGCCTGGCTGAGTTTGGAGAAAACAAGCTCTAGCCCCATTTAGACGTTTCATTCGAAAGCAGCTGCCATTATCTCCTATTAGGGGCTGTGGTTAGTAAGTAGCATGGTGAATGTTTGTGTGTGTCCATCCATTATGACTTCTTTATCAAATTTATTTTTTTAATCGTTAGCTTTTGCAAGAGGTGAGTTTTTTTTATGTAGGTAATCAATATCTGATAAACTTGAATCCAGTTTCTCAGGGATAAACGTTGATGGAGGATCCTAAGGAGTATTAAGAAACTGATTGCAGAGCATGTCTGGTCTACACCATCCACCCCTCTTTTGGGATTTCTTCAGTATCTCATGAAAGAAAGCTGAAGAAAATTTGGGCTTTTTTTCCTTTCTTACATTTTTATACCACTGTCTTCAGTGGTATAGGATACAGATTTTGCTTTTGGCTCAGTAGAAGTACAGTAGATCAATACATGAAATGGAGTATTTATTTATTTACGGACATGGCTAGAAATGTTTGTCTTCTCCTAATCACAGACCAGGTAGAGCACGTGGAGATGGCACTAGCTTTTGCAGTGCATCTTGCTCTGTTTAGCTGGGAATTGCATGAGGAAAATTCTGCCTTAGCAGCTCTTGCCTGAAGTGTGCTCTCTGCTTGTATTGGGACAAAGGACTATTTGTCAGTGGAGGATATTTTATATAAAAGTCATATTTTTAGGTGAGTTTCATTCTGAGCTTTTGGCCAGCCAGGAGGAGGTGTTCTCCTAACCTCCTCTCCCCATGTCCTTTCCTGCTCTTGGCTGCCTGCTCTCTTCTCATGCTGGGCTGGTTCTTGTGCTTCTCTGACTGCGCTGGGCCAGTTGGACTCACTAACATGATCGAAAACTAATGCAACAAAACATTTTCTGCTAGATTAATGAGTTGAATCTTCCTTCTTAACACCTGAGGACCTTAGGAAGTGATCACACTCTGAGGAAAGTGCCACGTAGTGTTTTGCTTCAGCTTTGCTTGGAGTTGCAAAGCCATCACATTCCACATGAAACTGAAATTTGGAGATGGTGATGGATCCACCTCTGGCCTGTTGGGTCCAAGTGCTTCTCTCTGAGTTTGTACTCAGTCCTGCTCCCACCAGGGTGAAATCAAGATGTGCCTCAGGCCTTCCTTTTCCCCTCCCTTGAGTGCCTTGATATCTGTAAGAAAGCAATCCACACACATGGGTCAGAAAGGTGTTGTGGTGCGCTCTGGCTGGATGTTTGGGCATCCAGTATCCTTGTGTGTGGTGTGGGACACACCAACCCCTCCAACAGATGCAGCTTGTCAGTATGACATGGAGAGGAGACAGGGGCAAATGCAGCCGTTTTACGTCTGAATATTGCCCTTCTTGGCCTTCCAGAATCCATTCCCTTTCCTCATTCCCTTTATCTGCTCTCCTGTCTTGTGGCTCTTCTCACAGGAGTTCATATACCAACAAATGTCACCAATCAAAAATGCATTTGGGCAAAATACAAACTGTGTGTCTGGTTCGGGCTTAGATCTGTGTGACTTCATAGCTGAATGGGGAACTCTCAAGTAGGCTCTGGGCTGGGAAAAAGGCTATGCTAGAAGAAAAACAAAACACAGGTGGGAATGCAGTGCAGTCAGTCTGCACTCTACTGCCAGAGTGTTTCTGAGGCTATGGGAAGGAGGGAGGAAGGCAAATACTGCAAACTCAGTTCACCATTGTCCGTTCTCCTGATGGGTCATTCATGCCGTGAGCAGATGAAGTGGGAGCTGGGACTGTGCTGAGCATTCTTAACTACCCACAAATAGTTTCCTCTAGTTGGAGGCTCCCTTTGACTTGGGTGGGCTCTTAGATAAGGATTTCAGTGCACTAGACAGAGTGGGAAGCAATGGGAATTGGCAGCATGGATGCAGGAAAGGCCTCTGAGCAATTTGGGATGGAAGTTAGTCCCAGCACAGAGAGGAGACCTTGTGCAACGGGCAGGGTGATGGCCGACTTCTGTAGTAGGAATCTGACGTTTGGGACTCTTTCAAGAGGGAAACTCCTGGGCTGACCAGGCAATGTGCTTTGAGGATTAATTTTAAATTGGCCAAAACCAAATTATTTAGTGAAGCTTCATTTCTTTGCGGGGGGAGGTGATGCAGTCAGGCTTGGACATGTCTGCCCCGTGGCTACACTCAAGACTTCTGTCAGCTTTATAACCATGGCCGTGAAATTAAGCATTTAACCATGTAATGACTTCTTATTTTGTTTAATATTCCAGAAATGCTATTTATGCAAAAGCATGAGGAGGGCCAGGTTGGTCATGCAGAATTTCTTTGGCTTGTTTCCTGCCCAGCTGTTGTCTTCTCCAGCCCCTGGCTCCCCAACCGGTCGGCAGCATGGCCTGCAGCTGGGCAGAGGTCACCTCAGCACCTCTGCAATGGCCACCTTGGCCCGCTCTTCTCCTCAGGGAGCTGAGGAGAAGCTCAGCATGTGACCTTCAGCTTCTGGCTTGCTTTTAATCATCATACCCAGCATTGGCCCAGCTTCTATCACAGGCATCGTGAATGTTATCACCAGACCTGGTGTCTGATGAGGCTGTCCCAGGGCAGGAACACTTACTGGGAAATGATTTATACTAATTAGGCAGCTTGAAGGTTTCTTGTGGAGCAGTAGGGGGAAAGACGCTGAGGTCAGTCATCTTTATTCTCCAAAAAGCCATCATCACCTGATACAGATTCAACTGCGTCAGGTTTTGAAGAGGATGTTTCGTGCTGCTTCAGCCAAAGTGGGGAGTGAAGACTTCAATCTCGTGACCTTTGTTCTGTAAAGAGCGTGTCAAGTTTTGGCTGTGCTGCTGGCCTTGACTTTTAATTGTCTAAGAGGATGTGAGATCAGCCCCAAAGCCTTTATGCTGCAGCTTACCCAGGGAGAGAGGGGAAGTGCTGTGCTGCTCTGCACATCGTTGCCACAATTTAATTTGAGAAATGTAACAAAACAAGCCCCCCTCCCCCAAGTAGCGAGCTACCTATACACAGCAATAATTAAAACAAAAGACGTAAAGAATGACTATCTGGGTATGGGAAACCTGGTGGCACCAACGGCTATGTTTTCACACAGTCTGTTCCATCATGATATAGTAGGGGTCTGCTCTTCATTTTGCTTGTTTTTAGCACAGATTTCATCCTCATGTGAATAGGCAAAAACTCCACTGGCTTCTTGTGTTTGTGAGCAGTCAGCATTTTGCCTGGCAAGACTGCATAGTCTCTGTTGATCTCCCAAATGCAGAACTAGATGAAGTTGCCAGGTGCTTCAGAGGAAGGATGTAAGTGAGAGGAATTTGGGCAACTATTCCTGTCAGGTCAAAGCGATGGTTTAGGGAAAAGGACCTTCTGTGGAAAGATCAGCACTGAGCTGAGTCAGCACTGAGCACTGAGTCAGGTGTTGCTCTGGTAGAGGAAAGACCTTTGGCAGCTTTCGATCTCCTTCAGAAGCATGTCTTTAAATTGAGTGCCCTGGGGGCCACGCTATGCCATCTACCATTGCCCTGTGCCTCTTGCAGCATGCCATGCTGTGATTAACTGGCATCATCCTTGTGCCCGTTGTGTTGGTGTTTGCATGGAGCTCTCTGCTCAGCTGTCTTTTCTAGATAGAGCAAGTGGTTAGGAGCCCTTTTATGCCTCTTTTGCCCTTCCACTTGACATAAAAACACTGGAGTATGAGTTCAAATTTCTGTGTTTCTTTGCAGAAAAAAAGCCAGGCCTAAGAGGTGCTTTCTCCTTCCCGTCTTCCCCCCAGCATGGTAACCCTCTCATTTACTTGTGGTGGTGGGCAGTCATTTCTTAGATGACTTCCCCAAGGCCAGTCCCCACAGTGTTGACTAGTTACTATCTTAGTTTCAGGATTGCTCAGATATGCCCTGCAGGGAACGGCACTCAGGAACTATCTCTTTTCTTGACAAATGTCTCCTTACAACTGTGCTACTCATGTGGGTTATGTGATTTCCAAGCTGGCGTGGAGCCTAGAAGTGAACTCATAGGCCTCAAGGAGCAATAAGTGCTGCAGTGTGTTAGCCAGCCCAGCCAAACAGTGTGTGTGAAAGCACTTTCCAGCAGAACGGCTATCTGGAGCGATAACCCACCTGGCCTAGCTCCATTCAATAGTGATACCAGCTGTAATTCTCTGGTCCCATTGAGGGGGGAAGCCGAACAAAGACATTTCCTTCTGAAATGGCTCATTTTAAACTGCATAAATGTCCCCTGTGTGCAAGTAGAACAATTCTGCCTCTCACCTCAAACTAAGTTTGTGAGCTAAGGGAATGAACTACTAAGGAAGCTGATGTCTGAGGTGGTTGGTTTGCATCAGCCAGGTGCATCCCAGGTAAGCAATCTCATTCTGGAATCAGCTCCTCTCCTTCTCTCCTAGGCGCTGCTATTTTTGTGAGGGTTACGATACAGGAATTTGGAGACAGCAAATACGCCTGTGATGGCCTTGGAGGTTCTCTAAGCTGAACCTCTAATTACAGAGCCTGCTCTTCTATATGTGCGTTGTGCTGTGTACTGCCTGGTTTGGAGACGCTGGGCTGGCTCCTCTGAGAAACCAAGGAACTTGTAAAGGTGTTGAATGGTTTAAGTGTGAGCTGAAAAGAGCTGTGAGTGCTTCACAAGCCCATGAGGAGCGAAAAGCCTGTCTTATAGTACCAAAGCAGTTTTGTTTCTGGCCACAGCTCAAGAAAGAGACAGAAGAGAAAGGCATATTCTTGTGTTTGTGTTTTCCAAAATTCTCTTAGAACTTAAGGTCACAGGACTGATGAGGACTTTGACTTGGGCCATCCTTATTTCTCTGAGCAGTTTCTGCACAGGTCCTGCACACATTTCTCTATTGCTGACTGCAGAGCCTGTCAAAGTGAGACTTAGTGGAGATCACACTGGGCTAGTAGACCTGGTGTGGGAATCATTTGACCTGTTTTAAGTTGCCTGCGTTATCATGGGATGAATTGAGCCTCTCTATACTGGTTGTACAAGGAGCTGAAGGGGATTAGCCTGGATGTAGGCAGCTGCCTTGTAGAAACCTAGGCAATGACTTAGTTTCTCAAATACTGGTAGCCCTTACATGAGAGATCTTACCCAAAGCTTTGCTACTTTAGAAGAATACAGAGTGACCCAAGCACGTAAAATCAAGTGAGCTGTTTCCTGTTCCTGAATCTAATCCACGGTCTGTCACTGATTTATTCTGGTACGATGGCAATTCACTTTGTAATTGTTGTGGGCCTTAGAATCTTCCTGTTTTTCTGACCATTTAAATGACCAAGGATTAGGTGAAAATCCCTGATTTCATTTTTTGAGTAATTTTGTTTTAGTCTTACCAGGAAAAGGTTTCTCTAGGAAAGCTTCATAAGGTTGCTAGAGTACATTCAACAGCCTCAAGGCCCAGTAGACAAAAAGGCAGTTTTAGGAAAAACTGTGCCATTAAAATGTATCTGATGAGTTTTGGAGTGATGTAAAGTAATAGTACTCAGTCATAGTTTTGGTGCCCTGCAATCAGGAGAGTGATCCTGATTTTCCTGGGCATGTAAAATGGCAGCCGTGGCAGAGCAAGGCACTCCCGTCCTCTGACATCCAATCTAGAGCATCTCTCATGGAGATCTTAGAAGCAGAGGCCACTTCTGAAAACCTTTGTCCACAGTTCCTCTGAGCCTCTACCCACCTCTTGGAAGCGCGTTGTGACATGCCAAGTTATTCACCTCCTCAGTGCTATGAGGGTCAAACTCTTCAGAGTGCACCTACAGTGGAAAGCAACACTCATTTCCTCTCCATGGAGGAGAGCTTGCAGACAGTTTGGGGTAAAACTGTGCAGAACCTAGAGCAAGCAATAGGGCTGAATGCCTCACTTCCCATTGCCCAGGACCGCCGGCTCTGAGAAGTCCCTTGAGCTGTAGTAACTTTTCTCCTCTGTCTTCGTGACAAAGGGTACACACCATTTCCCAGAGAGACTTCGGCCAGTGCCAGAAAAGGAGACAGTGTTGCTTTGCTCAGAGTTGTCCTTGTGCTTTTTCCTCCCTCTTGTTACTGAGATAAGGAGTCCGTGAAAGACTGTGCAAAGCACCATGTCGGTTTAATCAGCGTACGAGGGAGAAACTAGATATGCCCTGTTAGTGCAGTCACAGTCCAAGCATGAAATTAAGTGGACGTGGGGGTGGATGGGACGGAGGGAAATGCTGTCCATCGCTTCAGCATGTAGCCGAGAGTCTGCCGAAGAAAGGAGGGGGGTGGATTGAGTCAGTGTCCTTGCAGAAAGCCTCTTGGAGCCTGGCAAGCCAGGGCTGCTGTGTCTTGCGATTACTGTGTGTAACCCAAAGTGAGTCACGCTGCAGTTTTCTGTGCAGGTATTAAATGGCACTTTGGGAGAGCGTGCGTGCTGATTACAGCTGGTGTGGAATGCCGTCGCTTGGAGAGGGGAGAAAAAGAAGCGAGAAATAAAAGATTTTCTTTGCGCCTTGCGGGGCGTGGAGATTGTGTTTTTCCCCATCGCCGCTGAGCTCAGTGGAGGGTTACACACTGCAATCCAAACCTCAGAGCTGGAGGCTGCGTGGGGATATGGGAGTTAACGCAACCTGCCTGCTTACATGCTCGTTGAAACTGTGGGGCTGTGTAGTGCTGACTCCGAGCCTGAATTGCCGCGAAAAAGTGCTATGTGCTGCCAAATGGCTTCTGTCCTTCAGCCCAGACCTCGCAGCATGAGAGCAGTGAACGTGTCCAGCAGTGGTACCTTCAGCCTTCACAAGATGGTACCACTGCTAAAAACAGTGGTCTGAGCTGCCTCCTTCCTATCCCTGACCATCCACTGGCCCTGCTCTTCCCATGCCTTTGTGCTGCTCTAAGCAGTTACAATAAACTGACCTAAATCACAGCTAACTTCAGCTGTAGTGACAATTTGTGCCAGTTGAAGCTGTGCAACTACTGCCCTACTTTTGTCTTGTCATTGTCTGTTGTGGGTGCAGGATGAGGCTGGGGCAGTTAAAAAGGACCTCCTTTCTTTCCTGCAAAGTGCTGGAAATGTATTAATGCGTCCCGCTTTGCCCCACAAGTTTGTGCAGGTTGAGGTTCTAGTTCCTGTGCTGTAGATGCCCCTTTTCCCCACATCCAAGGTGTTAGTCTATATTTGGTGAGGTTGCAGCTGCTGCCGGTTCGTATCTCAGGGTTGGCTTCTGAGGGGAAGGTGAACATAGTGAGTACACAAGGGTAATCCGCGTGGCATACCTTTTCAAACTCTTTTAAGAAGGTAGGAAGGGATGCTTTTAATCCTGATTTACCCATGAGGAAAGGGGTCAAGTGAGGGGCTGCAGAAAGGTTAGGCAGTTTGCCAGGGCTCACAAGGTAGGGGCACTGAAGAGCTATGAGATGACCCTGAGTCTTCAGACTCAAAGCTTTAGACCACAGCAACCATTAAGAATCTGCAGTACGTTTGTGAGCAACAACCGAGGCCTATCTTGACATTGTGTTGCGCGTGAGCCATGGGATCTTCTAATGGCTTTATCTATTAAAATGGATTGTCTTTGGGACTGTGGAAGGAAAA
This sequence comes from Rhea pennata, assembly GCF_028389875.1. Classification (NCBI taxonomy): domain Eukaryota; kingdom Metazoa; phylum Chordata; class Aves; order Rheiformes; family Rheidae; genus Rhea; species Rhea pennata. The sequence goes on from NC_084666.1 coordinate 7,099,490, forward strand.
AGGAATATTTTATAGAGGAGAATGCGATTCAGGTCTTCTCTTCCCAAAACAAGAAGGAGTGTTTCTGGAGGGTGCTAATTTTGTCCTCAATCCTGACTTTCTACATTTTATTTTGTGATTTATTTTGTGATTTTTTTTGTGTGATTTATTTTGTGAAAGCATGCCTGGATGCAACCCTGTCTAGCATGCTCTAGGTGACCCTGCTTGAGCAGGGGCGGTTGGACTAGACGATCTCCAGAGGTCCTGTTGAACCTTACTGATTCTATGATTCTATGATTTTAATACACTCATAATACACTCATATTTTTAATACACTTAGTGCTCTTACACACTTAAAAATTGAAAAGTATTACAAATTTCACCACTCCTGACAACACACAGCAACTTTTGCTAGATGTTACTGATCTGACAGTTACATGGGGAAAAAAATGATCTGACAGTTACATGGGGAAAAACATCATGCTGCTCCAGGCTATGCTGTTTAATTCTCCTTCCTGCGCTTGCACGCTGAAGAAAGTCCTTTGCATCCTTTGCGGAATGAACAAATCATGCACAATGTTCTTATTGGCATCTACTGCTTTTTGCCTTAAAACAAAGGATGATTTTTAACAGCCTCAGCCTACTCTCTGTGCTTGTGGCTCACTTCTCCCTCACTTCTTGGCTTGTGTCTGCAGTGATACTGCTGTGTTGATTGCCCTCATACGGAGGGCTGCCTTACTCTGGGAACAGCCTTGCTGCAGTCCGTGGGTGATAAGCCCTGTCTTGCAGGCTCAAAATGCCTCACCAAGGAGGTGGGCACCGTTGTCCTTGCTTTACAAATCTAAAGCACAGAGAAGAGATGTCGCTCACCTAAGCCACAAGGAAGAGAGGATATGACCCACCTGGCAGGCCAGTGGTAGGAGTTGGATCACCCCAGCTCCTTCCTTCCCTGTTGCCCTTCACTCATGGGTTAAGGTGCTACGTAGAAGGATATGGAGGGAGAACTGAGTCTGATCTAGTGCTTTTTTGTGCAGACAGCTGACAGGGCACAAATCCAGGTGTATATACTCACAGATGGGGAGCCAGCTCCTGAAAAAAGGGCTGTGGCCAAATGAATGTTCAGAAGCAAAAATAAAAATGCTGTGGTGGGAGGGACTTTTCTTCCAAAATCTGGAGGTTTGTTCTCGCTGCGACAGGCTGTAGCATCATCGTGTCCCGACTTCTGCGTCTCCTGTTCTTGTTACCTGCTCTGCGAGCGCTTCAGTTGGCACTGACTGGCCGACTTTCTGCTGCGGTGGGAAGGAGCCTTCTGCAGAGGAGGCCGTTTGAGATAATGTGGCTACGCCGCCGGTCCCGGCTTGATCGCGCGGCCGGCTGCCCCGTTCCTGGGGGCTCGCTGAGGCTGGGGCCACGGCAGGAGGAGGAGGAGGAGAGTGCCGTGCTCCTTCCTGCTCCCAGCTGCGAGGTGACAACGCTTCGTGCAGCCGCTCACAGCCCATCGCCACCGGCTCGGTCCTTGCTAATAATGTCCCCGGCTCGGCGCTGCCCGCCCGGCAGGAGCAGGAGGACGGGACAGGCGAGGTGCCAGCGAGGGGCGGCTTGACCGGTGCGCGCTTCGGAGTAACGCCTGGCAGAACGGCCGCTCGGGTTTGCACCTTCTGCGCAGGGCGTTTCTTCCGTGTTTTAATTCCTGCTAGGTGTAGGACTGAGCGCTCGGAGTTGTGTCTACTCTGTGCATTAGCTGTACGGGAGAGTAAATAGCTCCAGACGTATGACCTTCCAGGATGGCCTCCCGAGGGAAACGGTGCTGGAAATGCCATCGTTTTAACGTTCGGGCTCGGCCAGGTAGCGCATCACCGGAGAGCTTGTGTACTCATAAGCAAAGGGTCCATTTGATCAAGCCTGGACAAGTGGTGTAGCCACCTTTATCTCAAAGCAAAAAAAAGGTCTCTTCTCTCAAAACCCAACCCTGCTAATCTGAACCAGAAACGTTTTTCCCTGCCTTACCTCATATCAAGCAGTTATTCAAAAGCAACCTCAAATTTCCCTCCTCTAATGCTCCCTCCCATTGTAAAATGTTAAAGGAAAAAAAAAAATCAACTCAGCGTATCAGACCTGGTGAGCAGGGGCTGATGGCATTGGCTAAGCAACTTAGTGTTGCCAGTAAGATCCTCAGACTTTAAATCCTCAAAAGCAGATTATATTCTTTGTTTATGTACGATTGGAATGTAAAAATCAGCCAGGAGAAACCTCCCATGTTAGCAAGAGTCCTGAACCGCGGATCTGCTGTGGATTTAATGCCTGCTCTCTTCGTCTGAATCTGAAGCGACACAAGTGGCTTGAGGTTCCCCGGGAATTTCCGCCTGCTGTTGGGGGTGCCCACACTCTCAGCTCTGGTGGGCTTGCCTGTGGCTGGCCACCAGGCCTTTGTAATCTTGTGGTTCCCTTCTAACGGTGCCCCCTGGAAGCTGCTTTCTATAATTGCAGAGCAAGCAGAGCGCGGGAATCAGCGGAGCGCGTGCGTGCCTGCACAGCCTGGGCAGGGTGGCCTTGCTGCTGCCCTCCAAGCCCTTCAAGACGGCTTTCCCTCTGCTGCTGGTGGGCTGTCAGGAGGGAGCTGGAGGGTGCTGGCTTGGGGCTGCTCTGAAGACCACTCTTGGAAGATGCTGTAGACAAGGTTGCAGTTTGACAGAGGAGAATATGAGTGCTTTGTCTAGGAGCAATGGTATTTCAAAAGGGTGGGTGCTTGACTGGCAACAAGATATTGTCTCCAAAGGACTCTTCTAGAAAGCTTTTCAGCTTCAAGGGATCCTAGGCCAGATTTTTCATGGACTTTAACCTCGCACCACTCCAGATCAAAATGTAATTACTGTTATTCTTATTTTAATCAGGTGTCCTCTGTAGTCATCACATTTTTTTTGCATTCACCAAAAGCTTTAGGAATTTGAGGGTAGCAGAGTTAGTGGATCCCCACAAGTTGCCCTCCAGTGTCTAGCCCTTCTGTTTGCATGTTGTGACGCACCATCGTTGCCCGAGAGGTGATGTCCTCTCATTGCTGCTCTGTGTCATTGCTGGATGACTCAAAAGAAGCGTGACACTCTATTGCTTGTAGAGGATAGCAAAGCTGTCTAAGATAGACAGCTGGTCCCAAAAATTGACCTGGGTTGATTTAGTGAGGGACTGAATCTGCTGTAAGTGAGGCTATTCCCATCCACTGCCTTTGGGGATTGCTGCTTCCAAGGCTGGACCTCACGCAGCCATCGGGGTTGCAGCCTGCGCGGCAAGTCCATCTGCATGGAGCTGGCTCGTGCTCGCCCAATGACATAAATGTCTGCCTGTGGTTCTGTGGTTTCTGTGAGCTGCTTCCGGATGTTAAAGCCAGTTTATGCTTTGTGCCTGGGTTTTATCACCCAAGCTCTCCCACTGTCAATCCTCTTGTGATTACTTCTTTTTACTCCTCTCACTGGATATTTCCTTCGCTGCATCAGTCTCCTAGGCTTCTCACCCTATGGTACAGCTGGACCTGGAGAGGACTGAACTCTTCCTTACAGCACAAATCGGCACAAAATATCTGTGATTTTTCTTGTCCAGGTGCACTAAACAAGCAAAGATAATAAATGATGTCATCATCTATCAACAGTGCTATTTGGGTCCTGATATGCCACAGAAGGCAAAAGCACAGCTGTAAGGGGTAAATGGGAGGCTACCAGCATGCAAGTCTGGATCTGTTTGCTCCAAAGCTGGTGGGCTTGGTTAGAGCATTCAGTGAGGCTGGTTTTCAAGAGCGTGGTTGCTTATGGTTGTGCAAATCCATGTACGGGTGGTGCTCTTGGGAGTTGTATCTGCATTTGCAATTCAGTTGCTGGGACCTTGGTTGACTTGTTTCCTATCTCTGTTTTGCTCAGGCTTTTTTGTTCCAGTTGCTGTGTTTGGATAGGTTCTGTCGTGTGCTTGCGTGTCTTGTTTGGGCTCTGATCTTGATCGGGACCTCAGGGGAACTGCAGTAATAATTGTGATATAAAACCCTACCATATTGATGTGACAGAGTTTTAGCTCATTTTGCATCATTGTAAATGACTGCACTGGGTGTAGCAGAATCACAGAGATGCATTCTTTATTTCCATATAGATGCACTCTATTTCCATGTATATAATTACCTTAGATCTAATATAGAAAGAAAACAGTCTGGGGAAAGAAACGTTTTCCATCAGAAAATGCATTCCTATTGAATGGAGAACGTCTTGCAGGTTGATGTCAGCTCTGCTGAACTTTAGACCTAAACAATCCTCTTAAAAAGAAGTGTTTCCTTTTAAGAGCATTTCCCCGTTTCAGGTTTTGTTCGTGCTTGACATGGAGCCAGGTTTCAAAATCTCTAAAACCCTTTGTGAAACAGAGTATCTGTCTCCTGTCTGCCTCCAGACAGGAGGAGGCTTTCCATACGCCGGTGGACCCCACTGGCCGGACCGTACGAGTGGCTCAGAAGGAGCGTGTTCAATGAGGAGTCAAAAAATCATGTTGCGTTGTCAGCTCAACCTGGGTCAAAAGAGCTCTGCGAGGCTCAGTTTCTGCAGGTAAAGAGCTATTCTTGTGTTAGTGAGCTCAGAGGGATGCATTAATGCCATAAGCCCCCAAATTTATTTAATACATATGTACACCTGATTTTAGCCTGCTCTCACTCAGAAAAGAAGTTTTTAACCCACTTTAGGAAGTGATCCTCCTTTAAATGAACAACTCAGTGCTGCCCGTAAGTAAATAAACCAGCCTGGTCGTGGACGTGCAGGCGGCTCCTTTCTACAGAGGAGCTTGGTGCTTGGGTGCAGATGTTGACAGAGCCGGGGAAAACCGCCCACCCCGCCGCTGGTGCCTCCAACCTGTTAATCTGAAAATGCTGTGTGCCGATCTTCCAGCCGGTTTTTAAATAGCAAGTTGAGGGAGAAGCCAGGTTTGTCCAGGGCTTCGGGAAAGGAGCCAAGTTTGAGATAATCCCGGTTGCCTCAGCGTCTGGACGGCCCCGACTGAAAAGCGTTTGGGAACCGCGGCTGCCCCGCTTTAGACTACCCGGGCTTTTTCAGGAACTGGACTTTTGGCTTTAAAGGTGACTTTTTTTCAGTCCGGGAGATAAATTCCTGCTTTAAGGGGGTTAGAGGGAGAAAAATAAAGGGCAGCTGGGTGGGTGAAGGCCCCTCTGTTTTGGTCGGGCCCCGCTGGTGTGAGGAGTGGCTGAGGAGGCCATCCTGGTGGGTGCTTGTGGTGGAGTGGGAGAGGTGGGGATGGGTCCTAATGAGGGGGGCTGCTGTCACCAAATGGAAGTTGGGTTTGTGAAAGGTGGCCGTGAAGACCTTGTTTTCCACTGTTCGGTGCCCTCGTGGCTGACCGGGGTGCGCTTGCATCCCATCCATTGACGGGACCCCCAGATGTTGTCCTAGTCAGCGCTGGAGGAGACCACAGTGAGCTCTGCATCCCAACAGTCCTTGACCTTAGCTTCAACTATCCTACTTAGCAGCTGCTTTAACCCTTTGAAGGCTCCCTCCCTTACTTTCAACCCAGTGTGCAGATTAGCTGGGACATGTAGATGAGGGTTTGGCGAGAGTAGAGCCCATCTTATCCCTCAGCACAAAGGTGCCCGAGGCAAATTTAGGGTGCAGCTAGTCTTGGGAGCCCTGCGGCTCATGCCGTCTTGTTTGCCTCATTTGGGACAGGAGCTGTGGGTGTCATGTGAAGTCTATCCACCCCTGCCTACCTCTTGGGAACAAGTAGATCAGAGGAAAACTTTTCAACCCAGAGTGCTCTCCTCATTTGTTAGGGCCTTGACAAGTTAAATAGAGGCAGAGATTAAATATGAATGGGACTTATGTCGGAAAGATCAACCCTGCGGACATTAAAGAAAAGGAAGTAAAGTCAACAGGAGAGTCGCCTGACTAATGGGAGGAAAGTCTAGGTAGGTGTGTGTGGAGGGTGCTGCTGGCACTGTGGTTTCCCTGCAGAGCAGGGTAGGACACCTGAAATATGCCTGGTGGATATGACCTTGTCCTTTTCCTAGGGCAGGGTCGGGAGCTGAAGGGCACTTCTCAGATGGGGAGCTGCAGCCACTGTGGGCACTATCATTTCAAACTTTCTTACTAATTTTGTCTTCCTGGAGACCATTTTTAAAAAAAGAAAACGTTCACTTCAGAAGCTTCCTTGCAAAGCAATTAGTGGATCCTTCCCATGTGCTGACAGATTTGTGTGTCTGTCTGTCTTTCTCTAGTTGTTAATAACTTAGGTTGCTAAACACGTTTCTCATTCATGATCATTATTTATCATCAATACTTATCTGATGCTGTACATGGATATAGAATTGAGCTAAGTCTCACCGACTCTTGGCAGATTTGTGTGTTATTTGCACTAGTTTAAACAGTTCCACACGGTTTAAATCACAGTGAATATGCAATCATGTTAATGACAAGATTAGGTTGACTCCAGCTTTGTGTCAGCATGACGGTAAAACTTGGCCTACATGCTGCTTCTTGCTGTTGCATAGGAAAGTTTTTCAGTAATTGATGGACCTTTTGTTTCTTTTCTAAAGTATTTACTGAAAAAAGAGTTCCATTTTAAGGAGATTTCTTTAGCAAGGAAGTAGGTTATAAATAGAAGGCAAAATTCCTCTTTCCAAGAAAGCAGTGCAAATCTGGACCACATCTGCTGACTTCAGCAAAGTCATACCAGGTTTACACAACACACAGATCACAGCTGGTATCATGTTGTGTGCACTTAGAAAAAATTAAGTCACCAATAGAAGCAATGGGAACATTTTTGTGAAATGTTTTGAAATTAGTTTTTTACTTTTGTTGAAACCCACATACTTGGGAAGAGGTAAAAGTTTTGATAAAAATGTCATCAGGAGATCGTGAGAGAGAGGCCAAGCAGGAAGCAAGAGAATATAGTGCTCTGAGTCATGTGCTGAGTGAAACGAAAAGAAGAGAAAGAGGAAGGGGGCTTCATCTTCGGCGCTAGTCAGTGCAGTACGTATTCATGAATTGCCTGTCATGCCTGCGGAGGTATGCAGCCTCCTCTCCTGTGTCCGTTGTGTCAGCTGTCACCATCATGATAGTTCACACTGCTCACATCAGTCACCTTTTATTTTAGGGCACAACTACTATTAAGCAGACTTTATATTTAATATGTGTTTATTCATAAAACTAGAGTATTTGTATATAACTTGAGAAAAAACTCCATGAGGACTTCAGAGAAAATGACAGAATGCCTGGAAGAGACCTCTGGAGATCATCTAGTCCAATACCCCTGCTTGTAGCATGGTAGCTACAGCAGGCTGCCCAGAACCACATCCGATTGGATTTTGAATATCATGTGTTTATACATGTCTCTTCTTGAGGCTAAACAATCCCAGCTCTCTCAGCCTCTCCTCGTATGTCAGATGCTCCAAGCTTTTAATCATTTGCATGACTATTGGCAGGACTTGTTCCAATAAGTCTATGTCTCTCTTGTACTAGGGGCCAGAACTGGACACAGCACTCCAGAAATGGTCTTACCGTTACTGAGTGGATGGGAAGGTTCATCTCCCTTGACCTGGCAACTATTCCTAGTGCAGCCCAAGATGCTGTTGGCCTTCTTTGCTGCAAGGGCATATTGCTGGCTCATGGTCAAATTGTTATCCACCATGACCCCTAGATCCTTCTCTGCAAAGTTGAACTGGCTGAAAACTATTATTTATGACATATTATTTCACAAGGAATGGAAATTAGTTGAAGTCTGTATCTGTTATATCCACATCCTAATTCTTATGTGGAGAAAAGGCTATCGTTTGTAAAACCCCAAATCATGCCTATGGTTTTTGTTTCTGGATTTGGATTGTATGACCAGAGAGGCTTGTTTTCTGAGTTTGGTGCCAGTTACACAGGGATCAGGAGAACAGGAGTGATGTTAAAATAGTATGTTTTGTGGTTTGAAAGTATTTTTTACGCGTCAGCAGATGGCATGAATCTGGTAAGAGCACCTTAGAACATTCTAGCATCATGTATATGATTAGATCTCAAATCTTAAAATCTAGGCAAGCCCAGTCTGCAACCAGACTCAAACACTACTGCTTCTGCTTAGATTAGAGGACTCAGAGTGGTTTTAGGGCTGTAAGATGCTTGCACAGACCATTGGCAGAAAGCAATCTAATGTATCGTGAACATTTCCAACTTCAAATAACTGAGATGCTTCTGGAGTTATTTCAAAGCCAAGTAAAGCAATGTCCGTGAGAGCTGTACATTACAACATTTTGCACTGGGTAACATAGGATTCAGGGGCATGTGGCATGCATGTCAGAGGATGGAGAGGTATGGCAGACGTGATTTGGGGGGGTAGTGAGCCTCTTGTGCTGTGTCATGACTACTAGAATGCATGTGTGCATCATGACTGTTGCTTCATTAGCCTGCTGGCAACACCACACTGCAGCCTAATCCACAAACTTCTGCCTTGTTTCTGGTCATTAGGCCTTTTCCATGCATCTGCAGGTCATATCCCAGAAGCACTTTGTTATGAGAAAAGAAAGATTAGAAGACAAACCTTATTGTCAAGAACTGTCAGCAGAATCTTCCTTTACTGCTTTTTAAGGATTGAAGAGTTTTCTCTCTCCAACATAGATAGCATGAGATCAAAAATATTCCCTACCTTCCTGTTTAGTTTAAAACGATACAAATAAAAACTTGATTTGCCAAAGGTAGTGAGACTTGTATCATTGACTTGGGGGTTAGGTTTAGCTCAGTTGGTTAGTGTGGTGCTGCTAATGCTAAGGTTGTGGGTTCAATCCCCATACAGGCTGCACTGAGGGTTGGACTAGATGATCTGCAGAGATCCCTTCCAACCTTACCATCCATGACTTCAGAGGGACTGAATACAAACACTGAAATGATGTAGTGTTTCTGGTGAGCTCAGTCCTGCATTCAGTAGCAAGATGACTTGTGCCAATTCCAGAGTCCACAGGGCTGGTTTCTTCCTTGCTGGCATTACCACCCACTTGGTGAAATTGGTACTTGGCCTTTCCACCAGAGTTACTGGCTTCTTGGCTACCAGAGGATAGAAAAGCAAGTGGATTTCTTAGTTCAGATGGGTTGAAGCTTGGGGGATCTAGACTCTGCTACAGATTCCCTGGGGAGCTGTGGGAGGTGTCAACTGATGCCACTGTACTTCAGGCTGTTTTTTCAAGTTGATCTTGGCGGGAAGGTGGGTGTACAGAGGATCCATCCTCCCACCTCCCCCATCCTGAGCCTTCTGTTCCTGTGCCATGATGTGCTGCTCCACCAGCTGTGCTTATCTGCTTAGTCATGGGTTTGCTTGGTGAACAGGATTGGTGAAGTGATCCAAGTTAAAAAACAAAACAAAACAAGACAGCAACAAAAAGTACCCTTTAGAGCTGATAATGTTCCTCTCTCTTGTTGGTTTTTCTGTGTAAATTTTAAGCCTGGTGAGGCAGGGTCTGTCTCCTCCTGGAGCACAGTGAGCTTCCGCTGTCATCGGCATCCTTGACATGAGGTGTCGTAAACAGGGAGGACAGAGGGAAGAGCGCAGGCTTCATCAGCAGTGAGCATGCGACTGTTTTTGTGGGCAGGGAATCTCACCAGGCCCCGACAGTTTGGACCTGGATGTGCTTCTGAGAGGTCGCCAATAGAACTAGCCTTTTCCACCCATGCTGTTGCAATCCCCATGCTGACACCCTAACTCTGTTGGAGTGTGGCCTTTTCATTTCTTGGATGTGCCAGCAGGCTTTTTTTTTCCCCTCTCTTTTTTTCCCACAGTCAATCTATTCAGTCCCTCTTAGAACAGTCTGTCCTGCTGGGATGTTTCAGTGCAATTAGATATTAGGTGTCAGGAGCAGATAATGGGCAAATGCGTATCAGGGGAGATGGCACTTAGCTAATCACAGGCTCTCTTTATCTAACAGGCTATTTTAGGGAAAAACAACAACAATGAGAGAAAGCTCCCACTGCAGCATCTCTTGCTGAGATTGGCTGCTGTTACTTTCTGGGGTTGTGTCGGCATTTCCATTCGCACTTTGCTTGATGCTTTCCCAGTGGCCTTGTTTTCACAGCTGCCCCACAACCAGGCAGCAGCCCAACGGCAAATGAATGTAGCCGCGACTCTTGCAAAACCTCGCTGTTGGCACATCCACCACTTTTTGTGTTGCCTTTTTTGTTTCCCAGGGCAAATGAAGAACTCAGGTTGGGGGGTGTATGGGAAAAGGAGATGAACAATTTGCATGATTGGTATTGTCTGTGAAACCGCTGCATTTTATATGCCTGTTGCATCAGAGACATTAAAGGTTGAACTTGCATCTTTAAGAATTTTAGTGCGTTTAAACATTTTGATTCTGTATATCTCCAGCATCGGCCTAGTTTAGTTGTTTTACATTGCCTTTCTGGGATCTGTGTCAGGAGCAGGAAAAAAAAGTATGTTAGAGCAAAACATAGGATGGCTGACCTTACACACTCAGATTATTTTTCAAGCTTTTCCTGTAACTAATTAGCTCATACTAATTAGCCCTTTCTAAGTGGTGAATTGTTTGGGGAGGTAACTTTGAATGTTGTGAGTCAAACTGAAGTCTAGTTCCTGGCAAAATGAGAGACCAGTTGAACCTTCCCATTTTACACAAGGGCTGTTACTCTGAGGATTTGCCTGGAGTACCCCAGTTAGTTGAAACAGTGGAGAAAAAGCAGGAGAAACTGTGTGTGTTTGAAGGAGTTGGGGAGACAGCTTTTAAGAGAAATGGAAACTCCATCTTCCTGCTCACTGCTGCCACATAAAAAAAAAGAAACCTACCATGTAACTCCTGAATTGCTGGAATTCCTGGAGCCCCAGCAAACCCTGTCTAATCTCTCCCAGTCCCTCACGTATCGCCTCTGAATGTTTTCAATGAGTTCCCAGACCTCGTGCTTTCTTGCTCCTGATAACTAGCCATTGCTGGGATGCCAGAACCACTGCATTGCATAGTTCAGCTATCAACAAAAATATAATGAGATAAAGGGGATGGTTAATACCAGAGTGTCTGTGGCAATGCAGATGTCAGAGATACTCCACTGGCTTTCCTGGATAAGTTCTTTAAATGGGTCATGTTACTCTGGGAAAATAATATCTGGCTCTTCTGACAGTGTGAACATCCATAAGAACATCACGCAAACATTTCCTCCTGTTGGAGAGTCATACAGCCATCAAACGTAGACTTAGTACTTCGGAGTCTTGGCAAATTAATACCACCTCATCCGGGACTTTCTGAAGATAGCCTCTTGGGTGATGAGCATGTTTGGAAAACTCAGAGTTGCAGGGAAGATGAAAAGCTGGCTTGAACACTGGGCAGTGAGTTCTTTTGAGAATTAAGCCCGTAAAAGATGAAATTGGATAGAGGAGGTGAAGGATTTATTGAAATGACTGAGCAATTGTAGAAATCACAGATGCCAAAGAGGAAAAGTAGGGCTACTTTGGTCTTCCTGCCAGGTCAGGACTGTTCCCTGTAGTGTCTAGTCTAACAACCTGTTCATTTGTTTTGAGTGATGATTTCCATTGCTTCCTTTCTGGGACCATGGTATTTCCTGATAGAAAAACTTGATAACAATGAGGTCTAACTGCCAGGCTAATTTTTTCTTCTCTCTAATTGCTGTCTAATATTCATCTAAATGGGAGATACTTACACAAAACAGAGAGAAGGGATCCCTTGGGACCCTGAGACAATGTGCTTTGTTCACGTTGTTTTTACTAGTGTGCCACAGGAGAGTGCATCTTGGCACTGAAGATGTTTTGTTTCTGTCCATGTCCAGCGGGTATGATGTTTTGGTGGCTCAGACAGCTTCTGGGGTTTTTTGCAAAAAATAGTAGCTAGCAGGTTTTGTGTTAAGGTTTGAGGCTTGCGAGGCTGAATAATGCTGAAGGAGTGGTGCTGGTGCTGAAAGTGGGTTCTGGTAACCAAGATGGGCAGAGTCTGTTCCTGACTTTGTTACTAGCTTGGGAAAACCACTTAACATCTTTAAGCTACAGTGTTCTCCTGAGTGAAATGAAGGTTTATCCCTCCTCCTGATCCCTGTTGGAAGGATGTGGCTCTTTGTAGCCCAAAAGGTGCAGTGTAATGCACTACTGCCTGTGTCAGAGCAAACATGAAAAGTGGAAAATGTGGAAGGCACAACCTAGAACAGGTCCACTTAGCTTGTAGTGAAAGACGTTTCACTACACTAAGGCACTTGCGTTTGAGGTGGATACAGACCACTATTGCTCACCAAGTAGTGGTGGCTTGATCATATTTGGGAGTTTACAGCTGCTGTGGACAAGCATCAGCAGAATGGTTGGAGCTCCTCGCACTATAGGCTCTAGAGAAAGGTGAAAGATGATGATTACACTAGTCTAGGATTTTATCTATGGGTTTCTGGCTCAGCTTGGGTCTCATATGCATTTGTGCTGGGTGGCAGAGGGAGAGGTAGGAAAGAGGAGACTATAGTCACCTCCTCCACTTGTGGAGATGCTATGCTTCACTGTTTATGGAGGGGGATTGGCCTCATCTGTGAAGGCAGCTGCTGGTCTCCCCTCCTGACTGTTATTTAGTGCTTGTTAAATGAACACAACCTTTAGCTGAGGTTCAGCATTTCACTTGATAGCTCTCCGTGCAGCGACCAGGGCTGGGAAAGGGGAGGGTAGAAGAATCCCAAGAGAAGAAGCAAGACAGAGGAGAATAGTAGGGGCAGGGAAAAAATATAAGGACATTGTTTCTAACAGCACTTAGTGGCCTAGATTTTCCTTTCACAGCTATTTCAAAAGTCTGCTTTATTGTAGATCCATTCAGCTTTTATTGGTATATAGTACACTGTGCAGTAGCAGCCACTGTTGTCTGCACAGCTCTTAACATGATACTCTGCCAGATGGCAAGAATATAAACCTGCATTTGTACTCTGGGATTGATCAACGTGTTTTTTCTTTTTTTTTTTTTTTCTTTTTCTGTTGTCACCCCTGTAACATTGTCACAGATGTAAGGCTACTATACCCTGGCTCTCATCCCTGCCACATCCCCTTGTATAAATTCAGCACAGTGTCCCTTTTCATAGCTATATAATGCTCACATTCCTTAAATCCCAAGAATAGCCCCGTACAGAGGAGGATGAACTGCAAGGTTTTGCCAGGAGATTTTTAGACAGATCTTGAGCATGGATGAGGGTAAGGAGTAAAGCTGGCTTGTGAGGGTAGATTTCCAGTAGGTGCAAATCAGCAGCACAGTTGTTGTAGCTACGCAGATTTGGTCCAGCAGAGAAATCAGCTTGGGATCTCAGCATGAATCCCGAAAAGGAAGGGGATTTGGGAGTGATTAAAAAAGGCATTACTGAAAGCAGTGATTGTTCAGTAGTTTTGGATTAATACAACTGCAGAGGAGAGAAGCTGTCTTGGAAGGTTACATGAAACTGTGCATTTAAATGGAAAAAAAGAGAAATCCCATCCTGTGGGGGAAATACAGGGAATGTTCCAGGGGTTGCACTCTCTGCAGATAGTTTGTTCAGGATGATTTAATTTATCTTTGCTTTCCCAACTGCTTCTTCTGATCTTTTCTGTGTTTCTTCTCCCTATCCTGATGTCCTCTGTCTTGCTGTGTGTGTGTGTGTGTGTGTGTGTGTGTGTGTGTGTGTGTGTGTTTTGGGGGGCAGAAGAGGGTTTGAACTGATGGGGCTGTTTGATAGTCTAGCTGTGATTTGTCATTTGTGGGTGTTGGGGAATGGTCCTTCAGAAGGCAGCAAGGTCTGGGGCAATGACAGGAGCTGAGATTTGGGCTTGGTGACTGTTCCTGACTTTTGTTAAAATGAAACCTTGGGCTTGCAATGTCCCTCCAATTTCAACCTCTTCTTCCCTCCTCTGTGCAAGGTCCATGCGCTTCTGTAAAGAGTCCTGACAGTCTTGGGTGGCTGCACTATGGGCCAGACTATGCTCCTTTCCCTAAGGTAGGAGAGCTGTGGTGTTGTATGTCCTGGGCACGTTCTTTACCACTGCAGCCTAAAAATGCAGGGACATGGCCTTTGCTCAAAAGGCAGGAGAGCATCATGGGGACAAAGTGCTTGGATGCCCACACTGGGTAGGGGGAAGCAGAAGAGAAGCGAGAGCATCATCAGTGACTTTCTTGCCCTGTCCTCTAAGAAAACAAGTTGCAATTTTGAGGAGAGGGGAGATGGAAGTGGATGTCCAGATGTCTGTCTGGGGAGAGAAAGCAGCAGGACATAGGTAGGAAGTGAAAGGGGTCTGGAAAATTTAATCAGATGCCAGTCATAGAATCATAGAGTCAGTAAGGTTGGGAGGGACTTCTGGAGATCATCTAGTCCAACCTCCCCCGCTCAGCAGTCAGTCCGTGGTGGTAGAGGTCTCTGAACACATCTCTAGCATGTTAACATTCATCTAGATGTTTTGTAGAAGACTGCACAGTTGTAGTCCCACCTCATGCCACTGGACCAGGGACTTGTGTGGCAATCGGAGATGATCCCTCTTTAAAGTGCTGCAGTGTATGAATTGCCTCCGAGAAACTGCTGCTGATGCAAGTTATAAAAAAGGCAAAAGCTGCCAGTTTTGTCTTCCTGACATTTCACAAAACTGGCAAATTTCTCTCTTTCTTTTTTAACAGCTTGAGTTTTTCTCATGTTGATGGGGAGAAGGGGAGAATAAGGCTGTTTGGGAATGATTTATGGCTTCAGGGGTGGCTAATTTTTGGCAAACCTTGCAGGAAGAGCCCCTGGAGCATGCTAGCTGTAATCTGCTGAGCTTTCGAGAGATATGCTCCAAAAGATAACGTTTTATTTATCCTTGCACAAACAGGCTGATGGAAAATGTGCATGCCCCAGACCAGGGAATTCTCCCTCCTCCCTCTGCCCCCTCGCCCTGGTTCAGGCTCCTCGGGAGCAGCTGGGCTCTCTTACTCCTGCTGTCCCAAACGGCTTCAAATTCACTTCCCTCAGTGCCTTCAAAGGAGGTTTTGATAAATGCATTGCACTTTACAGCCAGCCAGGGCTCTAATTGCCAGGAGGATTACGATAAGCTTTTTTCTTGTTGTTTCAAAACAATCTGGAGGACGGCGTGCCCTCCCGGCGCAGAGCCCCCCCGAGCCGTCTGCGTCCGGGCAGAGAGGAAGCAGCCCGGTGCCATATTCGCCCTTATTATTGCGTTACACCCAGGGTGATTTGGTTATAACCCAGCCGCTCGGTGCGGACCGAAGCTGGCCGCAGACCTGTTGGCGACCCACGCGAGGCTCGCGCTGTCCTCTCCTGCACCAGACCTGCCACGCTGGCCAGCAAAGCGGGACCTCAAGAGCTCTGTCAGCCCCTTGATTTCCCTTCTCCTCCAGTCTTGCAGTTATTGTGCATCTATATATGTGTGTGTATGTATACATATATATATGAATGCTCCTGCTCCTTTGCTGCTAAATTTAATGACCATAGTCTGGTTAAAACATAATACGGGGAAAAAAAATCAGAGCTGCCTTAAGTTGTGTTCTAAAATAGGAAAACCTACACCATTAAATAAAGAGGATTTAGAAGTATAGCCATAAAGCCAAGAAGAGTTTGCCAGAAGCTATCGAGTGACACAGATTTTAACTCCCTGCTTCTTGCAGTTTTCTTCTTTTAAAGGCAAACTGAATGACTTTATGTTACTATTTTGATGGGTTTGACTACAGATAGAGTTTGGGGGTTTCCCACTGCTGCAGTTATCATTACAAATTCCTTTGCAATTGTTATTGATTTTATTTGTAATGTATTTCCAGCTCTTTTCATCAGCAGAGAAAATACTCTGTAAGCACTGCTTAACCCCTGAATATCCCAAACTGGAGCTAGATTGATATATTGAGGTCTGTTCCAGGAGAAAAAATTCAAGGACTTTTAATGCAGAGAGGAGAAAAACAGTTTAGTGGTTACCTTTCTTGTCTGGAACTTAACAAACTATGGTTTAAATCTTTACTCATCAGCAGGCTTCCTGATTGACCAGTTTGTGCCATCACCAGCATATGCATCAGTTTCCCATATATAAAAGAACGATAATGTTGCTTCACAGAAATAACTGCACTGGAAAGTGCCAGGCTGCCCGTAACTGGCTTCCCCTGGAGAGTCATGATGTCCAGCTCTGTCCCAGCAACGGTGAATGCACTGGAGACCTGAGGTGGATCCTTCCAGCCCCCAACCACCATGGTCTGTTCTGGTGCCAAAATTGTTAGTGATGTTATTTAGCGAGACTTGCCCTGAGCTCCGTTTTTGAAGGACTCCACTAGGAAAGTTCCTGCAGGTTGATCTTCCCAGCGTAGGGCACAGCTGTTTTGGACGCAGGTGCCCACTGACCCACCCTGTCTCCTCCAGGCTCACTCACTATTTCTAGTGTGTCCTGGAGAGTTGCTTTCAGAATAGATGACTTCCACTTCATTTCTGTTTCTGTGTATGCTTGATGTTAGCCAAATGGACTGAGTTCCAGCTCAGTATGACCTTTTTATGTCTAGAAAATCAGTTTCCCTATCCGAGGCAGGTTCAGGACCAGGTGGACATCTCTGTTAAAGCAATGGTGCATTAACCCATTTTCTTGGCTACTTGCAGAGCTTTGATCCAGGCCTCAAGATTTGCTGTAAATCCCTGTATACTACTCACCGTATTCTTACGCTTGTACTCACCTCAGATGACACTGTGCTGCTCTCAGTATTGCTGTGCTTGGAAAAGAGTAGCAGACAGCTCACTCACAAGGAAGGCCTAGT
This sequence comes from Rhea pennata, assembly GCF_028389875.1. Taxonomy (NCBI): domain Eukaryota; kingdom Metazoa; phylum Chordata; class Aves; order Rheiformes; family Rheidae; genus Rhea; species Rhea pennata. The sequence continues at coordinate 7,116,192 of NC_084666.1, forward strand.
TTGCTCTTTTTTCTAGACAGTGTCTTCGAGTCAGCTGTGATCTGTTTCTTTCTCGGATGCCTTGAGCATGAACAGAGCTGTCCAGTAAGCCAGAGGCAGCTTGACAGAAGAACAAGGAAATGTTCAGTGAACTTCAAAGGTGATGAAAAGCAAAGCCATTCTAGATAAGCTCTGGAACATGCTCCATGAGATATCACCAGGGCCAAGTGCTGGTCGGGATTAAAAAATGTGTAGATATGTTGATAATGCCAATATCTGCTCTTGTATTACCCTGTTTTTCTTTTTTTAAAGGATGCTAATCCTGATGTTTTAAAGGCATATGCCAAATACTGAGAATATGTTTATTTAGGAACTGCTTTACTGGTGTATAATGGTATGCAGTCAGTAGCTTCCTAACTACATAGCTGTTACAACAAAGCTGAGCTTTGTCTGCACAGCCCCGTGGAAACTAAAGAAGCTGCAGGTTTTCCCATGTGTGTTGGCTATGCTAGGAGCATCCTGAGTCAGTCTGGGATCACTCCTGTGCAACCTCTTCGCTATAGCTGTAACAGCCTGTAGCGTGTTCCCCCTTCCAAGACTTACTGTTGACTTGTCTGAAGCAGAATGAGGGTGTGTTGCCTCATTTGCTGTTGGTGGCTTTCAGAGTAAGTGTCAGCATAATTACTTTAGCTGGCAAGACATTCAGAGCAGGTAGGATGTAGGTGCAAAGCATGTCTGTATCAGTTTTACTTTTCTTAGATCTGCCTGACTATAACATCCATCTGTTTTGCAAAATCTCTGAAAAACATCCAAAGGGTCTGATCCAGCAAGGTGCCAACCTTCTTCAGCAAAGCACTGAGCATCCTCGGGTCCATTTACATTTCAGAGTGAGCTTTGATTCTCGTTCACGTGGGGAACGTTTGGGGGGGAGGGGATCCCGGTATAGTGATGCTGTGTAGGCCAGTGGTCTGGGGACCATCCCTAAAACCCAAAATGTGATATAGTTGGCCACCTCTTTCATCAGGGAGTAACCGCCTGCTTGTGCATGGTCGCTGGTAGCAAGGGGCTAAACCAGAGTGTGTAGAATGAACACCCCATCGACTCTGAAAACTCTGACCTTCCTAGGCCCTGTGTTTGCAGCTGGCTGCCGTTCGCTTGATTAACTTGAATGCAGCTAGCAGGGGAAACAGATGCTGCTATCTTCAATACAAGCTGCTGTCCTTCAGCATGCTATACAAGCAAAGGCACAACTGAATGAATGGGTGAAGTGCATGCACGTTTTCAATGTGCTGCAAATGAAAAGGAAGGAGAAGGAACAGCAGTGTGGCTTGGCTAAATATTTTGAAGGAAGCTTCTGTCTCAGTTTGCACTGGAAATACTTTTGTTCAGGGACAAGTACCTGCAGATCCAAGATAGCTTTGGACAGGTACATTCTGCGTACTTCAAAACTGGATCTGAGATGTCAGAGGATGCCTTTCCACTCATTTCAAAGGGGATTGCATCCATATTCAACCCACCACCATCTCCTGAGAGCTCCCCTAGCTAATCTCTCATTTCAGAACGATCTCCTTTGTTTTTAGCTCTCATTCCCTATCCCCATTGCTCCCAGCACTCCAGTTTATTTAGCAGACGTTGGAGTAAACTTTTGAAGCAAGGGTAAACAGAACTAAGGTCAATCTGAGAAACAGCACTCCAGGAGAGCTGCTGCTTTCCCTGCTGCTGGTGAGCCTGCATCCAACCAGCACTGTAGGAAATGTGAAAAGACATGGCTACAATTAGTCACTCTGAGGGGAGGAGAGCTGGTTTATAAGAAAAAAAAATTGCATGGAACAAAAGTGTACAACCTTAACATGAACCGGGTAAATCTACACCCTTCTCATGTTTCCTCCCTTTGAAGCCGTTGTATTTTGCATCCTCAGCCATTACCATATGAATCAATGATTAAAAAAAAATCCCCAAACCCAACATTGTGATAAGAATCCAACTACACTTTACCAATCCATCCTATAAGGTAACCAGAGCAAGTTCCTTTCACTCCAGCCATTGTTGGCAACACAGATTATGTTCTTCAAAGACTGTCTGTCTCGTTCAAATACAAGGTCCATATCTTGGCTGAACATTAACGTTACCTGATAGGCCCTATGTCCAGCTCCACCTTGCCCTTCCCAGCAAATTAGGCTTTATAGTAGAGTCACAACGTGAGTAGAGGGAATAAAGAGCCTTTGTCCTCCTGCTGGGTCCATCCTCTGAAGCTGATCAGGCACCAGGATTGATTACCAGGCAGGCAAAGCCCTGATAACCTGTCGAATTTGTATGAAGACCCCTTCTGACTTCCTCCTTCAATTTGCATTTCAGGCCTCCGTCTCATTTTAGGGATGATTTTATCTGTCTTTCAATGCAGTGCAAACTTGATGGATATTAACATTTGAACAGTCAGCAGGGAAGGTGTAAACTTGAAACCCACTGCTTTAGTGTCTCGCAAACAGAAATTTAGGCCATCTTCTGTTATTTAATGTGTGGCAACTATTAGTTCAGCTCCTTTATTCACTTGCACTAGAAATTATCATTGAGGAATCAGCACTGATTTATCCATCTATTAAGCATATTTACAAACAGATGAAACTTAAATTATTTAAGTTGCCAAAGTATTGAAAAAAACTTCCTTTTCTGCTTTAACTCAGCTTCTATGTGCATATGCCAAATTATACAATTTCTAACTAATGTTCTCATACTACTTTTCTCTCTCATAAAAATGTAATTACATGTCCCAAGCATGGAAGAGTCTTAGCCCAAAAAATTATGCTTGGTGAGATTATAAGCAACTAAAAACTTTTCTTCATCAGTTTTAAGAACCCATTGATACTTACAATAACTACAGAGATTCGTGGTAGATAATACATGGATCCTGTATGTAACTCTGCAGATTCTTTTGTTTGGAATAGCAACAGCTCTTGAGGAAACTTTGCACTGTAAGGTGTTTTTTTTTTTTTTTTTTTTTTTTTGTTATTTTTTTATACCATTTCTTTTATGGGACCCTGGCAAATAGCAAAGAGCCTTGTTCAGCACCATTTCTCTTTTTTAGGTGCTTATGGGTGGTAGGTCCTAGGAACTGCCATGGCTGGGGCCAAAGGCTCTGAAGTTGGGCCTGTCCTCCTTGCTATTTGTGGCCATGTCTGCTGGAGGATGCTCACCTCCATGTAAATATATATAAATTACACTAAAAAATCAAGCTTCCTGTCCTTCGTTTGGGAAGCGATCCAGCGGGCCCCAGATCTCCTATTGCCGTGTTACAGGAACTGGGAGGAGAGGTGCAGCCTCTACCGTCCCAATCCAACAGATGCAGACAAGCAGCTTAGCCAAAGCCTACGGTGATACGAACGGAAGCGTGCCTTCCCGTAGGGGTTTCCGTCGGAGGGTCTGTTCCCCCGCCGCCGAGCCCGTTCTTTTGTGAGAGATCGCTACGGGAGGTCGGGGGAATTCTGGAGCTGTCAGGCTGTAATACCCGGGCTTTAGCCTTTTCGAGAACGCACACTGGTCTCCAGCGAGCGAAGCCAGCTTACTGGTCTAAAGCTGCTACATTTCACCGAAAGAATGCTGCTTATTTCACAGTCATGCGAGCGCCTGACCGGTAAAACGTGTGGGCAGGCTGTCCGTTTTTCTGTCTTTTTTTTTTTTTTCTTCTTCTTCCCCCCCCCCCCCCCCACCTCAATTTGGCTTCTTCCTACGACGCCTGACGGTCTTTTGAAAGAGCCAGGAAAAAAAAAAAAAAATCTGCTGACGGCTCATGCAGCTGATTTGACCCAGAGCGCCTGCTTGGCTGAGCAGAAAGATGACACTGCAGCAAAAATGTTACTTTAAGGGAAAAGAAAACACCCGCTCTGCTCTGCCATTGTTCGGCGCCTCTGTTCTGGTGCCAAGCTCTGCACTTAGGAAAACACGGAGGTGCCAGGTTTTAACCTTTCGCCTGCTTCCCGCAGGTGTTATCTTTTGCTGTGAATAGGCAGGATGAGGTCCCCAAATCACATTAGAGCCTTTAGCAGCCCCGCCGGCTACGAACGGACAACTTTTAGTAGTCGTCTTAGTGAGCGGCTTAACAAGGTTTTTCAGGGGGGAAAAAAAGGCGTTTGTTGGATTTTATTCTTTCTACCTTTGCAGCTTAGGGTAGGGTGAGGCCGTCAGTGGTTTTTCTCGCCGTGCTGAAAAATGTTGGGGGCAGTTCGGTGTTTGGAGATCCAGGCTATGCTGAATTCGGGGAACTGCGGAGCAGGCTGGTCTCTGTTTTTGTGATCTGACTATATTTTACCGTTGACGGAAGGGTAAAGAAAATCTTCAAGGACTTTGGTGAGGTTCCCGTTTAAATACTTATTGTTTTGAGCGACAACGGTTTGTAGAAGGAGGGCAAAGCGCTCTGACTTCAAAGCTTGTCATTGTAAAGAGAGCTGATGGCGAGTGGTCACGCATACCTGAACGTCACTCCCACTGCGGCAAAGCCAAACGTGCTGGCAGGCAGCCTGAGCATGTCCCCGGGAAAGTCAGGGTGACAGAGCTGCAGCTGGTGTAAATCGCGATAGCTGTGCTCAAGCCTTAAGTCAGAAATCTTACTGTTTTACATTCTTTTTATCTTTTTTAACCCCTTGGCTGCACTGGAGGCTGTATTGAGCCCCTTATGAGGCGTTTCTGAAACATTTCTGATCCTGTTGTTTGTTTAAATCTTAAAGAAACCTTTAGAAAACAGGAAAATTAGATAAATGTATGAATAAGACTTACTAATTTTTTAAATTTTCCAGGATACTTTGTTTTCCGATTGCAAGTAGCAGGACATCGATAATTTCCCAGCTGTAATGTGTGTGCCACCCATATCTACCTCGGGAATCATTCACCCCTGCAGAAATCCCCTTTTCCGGAGATCTGCCATGCCTTGTTCCCATAGCTCGACCGGGCATCACCAGTGATGAGAGTTCTGCAGTGTGTCTCCTAGAAACTTCTGAGCAGTGTTGGTGTTCAGCTTGAAATACGGAGGCCATGGACTTTCATTTCCCAGTAGATACTGACACAAAGTGTCAGGTGTGCACACTTGCACCCTGCATGTCAGGTAGCTCCATCCGGTAAGGGCGATGTCTTTTTTAAGGACAACGCAACTGTGATGACCAGTAGGTGCCTCTAAATGTTTATAGGGTGCCTGGAGGGCAGACACATTATCTCCGAACCACTTTGAGCTAATCCTGCTTGGGAAAACCAGTTTTATGTAGCTGCTAATCTACCTACTGAAATTAGGATGGCTTTGGTAGGCTTTTTTGGAAGAAGTGGCAAGGAGGATGAAATGCAAACTGGTAGTTCAAGCCTGGAGATCGCTTGTTGGTCTTTGGAGGTGGGAAAGAATTGAAAGATACTTAATATTCATTAAGTATTTTCTGGTGCCTCATCATTTTAGTGCGTTTGTGAATATTCTCCCATGTCCTTGAAAGTGATAGCTGTTGATGAAAGTCCACTGCCACAAGCGCTGTTTGGTGCTTTAGTCAATGAGGGGACAGATGATGCTTTATAAGAAGTTTCAAATTATTCAGACCTTTTTGCTGGTTAATAAATACTTGGCCTCTCTTCTGAGCACAGCGATGAACGTGTTAGAAGTGATGTGGGCACATCGGAAAGACATTACAGGAGGAGGAGGCCGGGATTACAGCTGTCCAAAGGATTCTGTCTCAGAGGTTCTATTCCAAAGGTTCTATCTCAAGTAATTTTTTTTTTTTTTTGAGATTAAAAAAAAAATTGTTCTGCACTGGAACAAGCCCAAAATGTTTCACATTTTTTTCACAAGATGGAATGTCAACAAAACGTCCTTTTTGGATTGAAAATCTTGAGCTTTTCCATTCCTCCTGACCACTCTGCAAGTTCACCAAGACATATGGTTGTTTGTCCCTATTTCTTCATGAGCAAGTAAGCGTAGCCGTGCTGGCAGAGTGCATTGCCTGTGCAACACTGCTTAAACCTCAGCCAATTCCCCGTGATGGCAGCGATGACTTCCAGGGTGAAGCTGCAGCCTTGCTTTTGCTGGGCTCCTCCTTTGCAGATTAATCCATTCATGGTCACTCAGACCCCCAAACTTCAAATCATACTTCAAGTAAACATCAAGCTATTTTCCCCCTAAAATAAATCTTGTAGGCGGGCAGGCTGGCTGATTCTGGGTGGCTGTTTTCGTCCATGCTGGGTTTGTTGTCAGGTCATGCTAACCTGACCACAGACATATATTTTAGTTGAAAGAAACATGGTGCTGATTCTTCAGCTAAGGTTCATAGCTGAGTTGCACCTGCTTGGGTACACCAATTTACTTTAGATGGGCATCTATCTCTTTTTAAAATGACCTGACCCCCATGGAAGCAGTTGCATGATATGTGGGCTCCTAGACACAGCCTGGGCCAACTTCTTGAGGGGGAATGAAAAAGAAAAGGTAGTAGAGAGAAAACAGCCATAACCTATGCCTTTTCCCCCTTGCTTTTTCATTCCTTCCCATTCGTACCATGCAGTGCAAAATGTATGCTCCATCTTACTTTAGGCAGGAGCGCCTCGGCAGGTTGCTCGGCCCTTGCTCGGCCCCAAGGCAAGCATCTGTTGTTCCGGGGCTCAGATATTAATATAGTTAGTAATTTCACGGTCAGACCCTTTCTTGGCATTATTGGGGGAAATCTCTTTCCTTGCTCTGCCTCGGGGACATCCGAAGTGGCTCGGCTGGAATCGCGCCCTGGCGAGACGCCTGGGCTTGCAGGAGGGTGTCATTTCTGCAGTCCCCTCTGTAGGTGCAGAGCCTCAAAGCCCTCTGCGTGCCCAACTCTCGCTTGCTCGGCTTGCCAGTCTTAGTGCAACTGTTCTGGTGCTTTCCCTCACTGAATATCTAACCATTTTTTATATAAAAAGATAAATACCATTGTCTCCATTATACAGATGGGGAAATGAGGCAGAGAGAGATGAAAGGACTTTTGCCTATTCATCCCACCAGGAAAATAACAATATCCAGGTCAGCCAAGTCCCCAGTCTTTATGCTTTAGTCCTTAGGCCATGGCTTTATAACTGCTTTGCACCTGTGTAAATAGTGGGGCAGGTGCAAAGCCGTGGCTCCCGAGCCGAGGGAGAGCAGCCCGCTGCAGTAGCCATCCGCTGGGAAGACGTCTGCGCAAAGAGATGTCGTTGGAGCGTAGTCAAGCAATAAAAGCGTAGCCTTCCTTCCCTCTCCTGCCCGCCCCTGGACAGTCCGGCTGTAACCTCCACGGAGGAGAAGGCATTTCTTTTGCAGGCTAAAAGCATGTAGTCAGCAAGAGAGATTTCATGCTCTGTCTCATGAAATCCAATCCGGAGCAGTTGCTTTCTCTCCGTCCCACGGGCTCGTTACACAGCTCCGTGTGTGGCCTCTCCCCATAATTAACCTGAGGGGGTTACTTTCCTTTTCTAATTTGTAGGAAGTGGCTCATGACATCTGTTGCAGCCCCGAGGCTCCTTTCTGAAAACCTTTCGCTGTTTTGCACTGAAAGCAAAGGCGACACAAAGAGGTGTAACACTTAACCAGCTCGAGCCCTGGCTTTGCAAACAGCGTCTTCCAATTGCCCTGTAAAAGCTACTGCAGAGCAGAGGGCGGTGAACGAGGCTTAAAAAGACTCAAACCTCAGGACCTCAGGGCTGTGCATCCTCACATCTCTTCCTGTGAACAGTTCAGAGAGAAAAAAAAAAAAGAAAACCAACCGAGCAAGAGTTTTAATATGTTTTGTTTCATTTTTTCTGTTTGTTTTGTGCTGCAAAGTTATGCCAGCCCTCTTCCTGGCTCACCCTTTCTCCTTTGCGGATTTGCACTTACCCGTTGCGTCTTACGTTAACCGAGGGAGCTCCCGTGCGAGAGAGTCAATACTGCTCAGGCCAGAGAGAGAGGAAAGCTGTAGTGCGGGGTGTGCGCGTGCACCAGAACTGGGAGCAAATGTGGAAGTTTGCCTCTGACTGATTTTAAGAGGGACGGAACTGACATTTTTGTAGCGGCTGTCCTGGGGTCTCTCTGTCTCTGTTTTCAAAATAATTTTCACCCTCCTGGAGCTGAAAAGACTTCAAAAAAGACAATTTTGACAAATTTACAGGCGAATTTACTTCCACTTAAAATGTGCGCATTCAACAGGCTGCCGTTTTCCAGCTGAAACGCAGGCGGTTGGAAACCTGTCATGCCGTAATCGCCCCTTACCTCCTGCACAGCATGGTTCACAAAGCCTCCCGTGGTAGTTTCCGCCTCGTTTCTGCTGGACACAAAACACACGTTTTACACAGCTACCAAATCTTTTAGCGAGCTATCCGTGGTGCATTCGCATCATGCACTTGTGCCGCGGCTCAGGCGGCTTTGACCTCTGCTAAGGTTTGCGATAGCGTAACAGCAGTTGGACGTGTGCACCGCGGTAACGGCAGCTGAGTGAGGGATGAAGCCTTTGAAGTTCCTGGCTGGCCGAGGAGCAAAAATCCCTTCGTCTTTCAGTCTGGCTGTGCCTGCCAGTCTCAGGTGCTTCTGAAAACCCTGCTCACCGTTCCTAATTGCAAACGTAATTAAGATGACTGATAATCAAAGCGCTACTTGGCTCTTGCCCTTGCCTGAACAAAGAAACCAGCCTGGCTGGTCCCTCATAGCTGTGTAAGGTGCCTGTGGCTTTTTGGTTTGGGGTTTATTAGTGGGTGTTTTTAAGAGAAAGTAGTTCTTCCTTAGTGAACTGAATTGACATCATGTGAGGGCTTGCAAAAAACTTATGACTTGAATGCTGGCTCTTTGGAGCACAGCGTGACCTCCTGGTCAAATGCTGGCCAACAGCTCTGCAACTGTGAGCAGAAGGTCTGGAGCACAACATCTTCTGCAAAGTCCAGAGGCGAGCATGGCCTGATACAACCAGGCCTAAATCCCTGCTGTGTCGTGCCTGGAAGAGCTCAGACCTGCCACTCTCAGACCCGCCACTCTCAGACCCGCCACTCTCAGACCCTTCAGGCTGTCCTCTCAGGAGCAGGCTTGTGCTCCCACCCGCCACTTGGACCTTGGCCACCTGCAGCTGAGGCCTGTTAGTGTACCCAGGGTACAAGGTTATGCAGTGTGGAAGAAACATTTCTCTGCACAACGCTGCACAATTACAGGGGCCCTATTTAGCTTTTGTACTATATATTTGAGAGGTCCACTTGGCAAGGAGCTGCAGGGTCCCATGCTCTGTATGAAGGAGTGATGTAGTTGACAAAAAATACAAGGTTTTTTGTTAATAAGCAATAAGATGTATGTGAATACTGCATAGTGATGGTGATACAGGGGTATAATAAAATGCATAAGGGCCCTGATTAAAAGCTACGGGGCATGGGGCTTGCCTAGCTGACTCTTCTGAGCTTACACATCATTCGGACCTTTGATATGTTGTGTGAAAAGCTCAGAGAGCAGGGTGAGGTCCTGCTGTGCTCTTAGGAGCTTGCCGTGCTTCATTATGTGGCCATCAGGAAATTGCTGTGGGTATCTCCAGAAGTGTCAGTTGCTTGTGTTTTGGGAGCAAGGGAGAGAGTAGGGATGGGAAGGATAAGGGACAGTAAAAATACAGGTTCCCTGGCTCTTCTTACATTACAGTGTTGCATTCCTTGTGCAAAACACTCCTTCAGAGCTTGCCCTTACGCACCAAATATTACTAACCACGCTCACATCACACATCTCATTTAATCTCAGATTCCTCTGCAGGCGCTAGTATAACCGGGCAATGCTGCGGTGAGATAAAGATTTACACCTACTTCACAGGAAAGAAAGAATACTAAAAAGTGAAGGCCCAAGCCTTCAAACTTGCTTGTTTAATGACAAATGCTTAAATCCGTGCTTTGGCACCTAAATATGTTGCCTGGTTCAGATCTGTTAAGCACTTGTAATTCATATTGATTTCAATGCCAGTTTAACAGGTAGGCATCTCCTGCTACTAGCTATCATTCCCTTCACTCAGGAAAAGAGGCCCAAAAGTGTTGCAGAAGATCTCTGATTTTATTCTAGTGAAGTCTCCCAGCAGAAGATAAAGATGCAGCGTTGTCCCTCCCAGAACCATGACTGCAACTTCATCACCCAAAAGGATATTATAAGGTATTTTAAAATTCCCATTTGGCTCTTATTACTGGTTCTCTGGGTGAGGGTTCGAATTCTCAAGCTTTCCACAAAGCTTGTCACTACAAAGGCTAAAAACATTAAAGTTTATACTTTCATGTTATCCTATGACTCCAGAAGCTGGGTCTTCATGACAACATACTAAATATAATTAAACTCAGGATGACAGGAATACCATTGGCAGCCTGGTGAGTTTTACCTAAACACTAACATTTAGAGGCTCAGCTCTGCTCTGAGAAAGGTGAGGGAGAAGTGGCACCTTCTTGCTCGGTTGACTTTTTCCAGGAATCCTATAGAGACAGCACAGCTAGGGGAGCAGGAGGTGAATTCTCATCTTCTCATGCCTCATCAACAACAAAAGCACATAAGTTTTGATTGCATATATACATATATATTTATATATTTTTTGAGGATTTAGAGGGCACCGGCTGTTACTCTCCTCCCTGGTGAAGATGCTGGGTTGTGCAGTAGTCAGGCAGCAGAGAGCATGGCTTGACCAGGGAGGGAGGCCCGCGAGCTGAAAGCGCAGGGCATGCCCACCTTTGGGCTCTCATGAGCCGCCGGGTCGTACAGAGGAATCACCGAACTGCCTATTCAGCACCACCAGGGCTGGAAGCAGATGGCTCAGCAGTCGGTTGACACAGGCCAACCACCACAAGAGCAGCAGAAGCACCGTGGCGGTATCCGTAACGGTGCGCAAAGTAGCCAGCAAAGTGATTTGTGCAGAGGAAGGGCAGAGCTCCAAGGCTGTGCCAGACGTCCCGTTGCGCAGGGCGGCTTAGCAGGCGCTTGCGGGCGGTAGGGTTTTTTGCAAACCTTGAACTTCCTCTGGCTGCGGAGCTGCGAGATGGGCACATACCAGAGCAAAAGGCCGCCCTTAACGTGGTGTCTGTGAAACGCTGAGGGGCACCTGGCATGAGGTCTCCAAGCCTTTCCTCCCCACTAGCTGACACGGGCTGCTGGGCTGCTGCGCCACGATATGGTTCATTGGCTCCGCATGTGGAAGAACTCGATTCATTTAATCTTTCATTGATATTGCCACATAGAAGAAGTTACCTCTGCTTTTTTTCAAATCCAATGTGCACACAAACCTACATATTTGCTAGATTTTTGTAAAATGTAGCAGTCTAATGGGTTCTTCTGTGTGCATGTGTACATATGCACACGAAGAGCACGCACAAGCACGTGTGCGTGTACACACTCAACCTGCACATGAAAGCACATTTTATCACTTATCTATCACATTTATTATTTTTTGCATGCATTTGTCATGTGCACAGCCCGCTTTGCTGCAGGTGAGCAAAGCCGGGGGGAAATGGCTTTCTGGTCTGAGGACGGAAGTAGCTAGTGCCTACGGACGAAGTAGCTAGTGGCTGTGCCAGGATACAACTGCGTGGAATAACGTAACTCCCATAGACTGTGGCGAGGCGTGGAAATTTGGGATGTTCCTCTAGCACCACTGGATCTAGCTGAAATTTTCAGAAGTAACAGTTTTTGAGGTGAAAAGTGCTGGTTCCTCATAAGTGTAACTTTGTGAAAGGATTGGTTTCAGTTACTCATCAGGTCCACTTAAAAAAAAATTATTATTATCATCCATTTCACAACTGTGCCTGAAGGTCTTTGTCTTAGATTAGGACAGGTTAATTGTTGTACAAATAAAGAATGGTAGGAATAAAGTCGTCTCGCACCCGGGCAGTTTGTGATTGCAGTTGGCTTCCTTCAAATGAAAAGCGTCATTTTCTGATTTTAAATGATTTGCTTTTGATCTGAAATTTAGGCTACTATTACCAAAAAGAGTGAAAAGATTAAAAACAAGTAACAACTGCCAAGGTTGAAATGAAACACTCTCAAACCACTGCAACAGCATTTAACCAGATATGAAAATGGTTTTAGATGAACATTTTGAGAAAATGCTCAAACTCTTGCTTCGCTCCTGTTATAGTTTTGCCCCTCTTTGGAGCAGAACTTTCCTTTTGAAATTCCAGCAAACTCTCTGGGGACTGAAAAGCTGTTTCCCTCCTCGTTTTGCTCACCCCCAGTGAAATGGGCTCTGCACAGGATAAAAAAGCTGTGTATTTGGAGATGCAGAGCCTCGTGGTTGTGAGGTGGCATGTTTCATTAGTGTAATGCTATCTTGATCCCACTTTCATCGAATATGTGGCAATGCACACACGGGCTTTTTATGTATGTGGCAGAGCATTATCGCATGATAAAATGCGTGCAAAAATAATAAATGTGATAAATGATGAAATGTGCTTTAGCGTGCAAGTTGAGTGTGTACACGCACGCTTGCTTATGTGTGCTCTTAGTGTGTATATGTGCATGTACACACAGAGGAACCCATTAGGTTGCTACATTTTACAAAAATCTATTTTATCTAGTAAAGTAGATTTGGAAATGTTTGAAATACGCTCGGTTGTTTAATACGTTATTTAAATGCTTCCTTTCGCTCCCCTGCCCTCTCTGCTTCTCCGCTGTCCCCGGTAAGAGTTACCATTTAGTTCCGTCACAGTGATGGCTCGTGAAGCATCCTCGGCGCTAGAGGCGTTTAGCATTCCTAGCCGGGGGATTAGCCGGAGCGCCCGGCCAGGCTGCGCGGGCAGCAGCGGCGTTGCTGCAGCGTGGGTGAACAAGCTGCAGCAGCAGCCGCAGGGAAGGTTCATCAGCACCAGAGTCAGCCAGAGCGGCAGCCTCACCAGCGGTGCGGCAGTGCTGCGTTTGGCCGTGCTCTGGCGTGGGTGTGAACGGGCTGGAGGTGGGGCAGTGGGGCGTAGCGATATTGCATGCTATACAGCCGTGCATCCGTGTGCGTGTGTCTCCGGGTCTTCCTTCCAGGCCATACCTGAGGGCACTCTGCTCCATCACGGCAGGGCGGTCGTGCTCTCTGTATAGCTGAGCCTTCCTCCCTGCTGCCCGTGATACGCGTTCTGGGAGTACCAAGAACCCACTAAAATACGTGCAAATAAAAGAACAGAATAAGCTCCTAAGAGCTCATAGAACTGCTGCAAGTTTTCTCTTTCACACAACTTGCAATTTCTTCCTTCCTGATTGCCGATCTTTTCGGGCTGCGTGTTTTCCTTTTGCTCTTTCCTATTCCCTTCCTCCCACGACCAAAGCAGTGCCATACTTGGAGTCAGTAGCGCCGTGATGTCAGCTCCTTTCTCCCACTGGTAAGCAGTTTTGTGCGTGAGGGGTTTCACTTAAATCACAGAGGATTCCAGTTCTGGAAGGGGGAAAAAAAAAAAAAAAACGTAACTTCACATTATTTTAAAACAGTCACTCTGAAGAAATCTCGTTGCCTTGTATGACGATTTCTTCTCCTGGGATGTCTCTCTGCAATAGCTGTTCTCTTTCTTTAAGTGGTTGTATATTGAGAATGTAATATCCTGCCAGAAGAGCCTTGATTGTTCTACTTGGGCTAAATGAGCTGAAAAAAAAAGAAAGAAGCATTGTTAAGATCAGTGTTCTCTGCTAACGGTTCTGCAGAAAGGCTTTTGCAAGCGCGTTAAGCCTTTGTGCAGGTAAAAAGCTCTTGCTGCACAGCTGTATTTCTTTCGCGCCGACGTACGGGATGGATGTCTGCAGTAACAGCGACGGGACTGCTCCTCTTGCGAAACGCGTCTTTGTGAATCGGGCGAAATACCGCTGGCGTTTTCAGCGGAGAGCAGGTGTAAAACTTGTGAGCGAAAGGAATCGGTGAAGTGTGGCATTTCACAGTGCTGGGACTCGTGTACGTGTCGACGTGTACAAGGACGTGCGCACAGGTAGAACCCTCCATGCTGCAGCAGTCTCAGTCCCTGCAGCCCCGAACGGGGACATCACCCAGTGCTGACGGGCAGTGATTTCTGGAGTGAGATAGGAGCCAGCTGCCTCCCACAGGTCCCCAGGTCAGGCCTGCTTTCCCACTGCTGTCACTCCTGGTCTGCTCACCTCATCTCTGTGTTTTGTGCGAGTCAGTAATAGCTCCAGTCATAGCTGTCCAGTACAAGGCCCTAAATTTTCATGCGAGGATGCTTGGTAAGCTCTGCACCTTTCCCTTCCTGTAACCCCCGGAGTTGCAGCTGATGTTTGGTGCATCTCCTGATGACTTTGTTTCATGTTGCTATGTCCCTAGCTTCTTAAAATAATGATCTTTCCATATTTTACTGCCATCTGCCACACTGCTGCTCCACAAATCAGCAGTTTCTTTTTCCTTCTTCCACAGAAAATTCTCACTGCATCGTTCTGTACCCCAGAAAACCCTGGGGCTTGCTGAATTCCACATGCCTGGTCAAGGTCTCACAGCAGGGTTTGTGCCCTGGAGATGGGAAGCATCACCTGATCATCCCTGTGGGACACTTGGTTCTTGCAGCTGCCACAGACTCCCGGGGCAGCCTTGGGAAAATTGCTGTGGCTGTACCTACAGGTCTGTACTGCCTGTGTAACGTAGCTTTCATGAAATAGGGCAGAGATGCTGGCTGGGATCCTGGCAGTGGCTCAGCTGTGCCGGAATCGTACTCATCCATCCCTGCAGGGCTGATTTAGCCAAGGAACAGGTCCACATGCTGGAGTCACGTTGTTTCAGTTTAGGAGTTGAGTTTGGGAGCCCTGCACCCAAACCTTTGTATGATGTTGGTACACCTAGAATTTTCTTCTCTGAAATGTGCATGACTACCAGTCAAAGCATTTATGAGCCTTTATCTTTTAGGGACCTTATGTTCACAAGCAACTGTGCAAAGTATTATTAGTATTAATTATTGCAAATTTGCGGCAATAGCATATAAGAGCATCTTCTGGAGAACCTCCCATGCACAAATGAAATGGTGGGACAGAATGAACTGTTCATCTCCAAGGCAGCATGTGACTTTCTGCTCTAAATTATGGCTTTGGGATGGTTTAAACTAGGACTTTATATTGTTTTGCCTCAACTTTTATTATTTAAAACGCTGGAGTACTACCTCCTATGTGCTGGATGTGTTCCAGTCTAAACAAAAGTCTGTTCTGCTTTCCCGAATTCCCTCTGTACTTTGAGCTGAACGTGAAATTCTTTGCAGTTCCTCCGTCTGAATTGCCATGTGCGCTTTCTCCGGGCCGCGAGACGGCTCGTGTTCCTCCCTAGGAGTGGCAGCATCTCAGTAGTGTGTGAAGCAGAGTCTGTATAATCCTTTGGGATCCTTCAGGATAAAAAGCTACTCTATAAATACTATATCATTTTCATTGTCAGTCTGGATTCAGGGGTGAAATGATCCCACTTAGTTAAAGCAGGATGAAGTGTCTATTTTCATATTTGTTTAATTGAACCACTCAGCGTGTCTGATAGTAATGGCTTTATTTGAAGCATGTGGTTCTTATGAGCTGTTAAGATACCAATAGCATTTGGATTAGTCTTTCTGCCAAGAAAGCCAGGTCAATTCTTCAGGAAAATAAAAAAACTAAGGCAAACTTTATTTTAACAGTGTCTTGAGTTTCACTTTAGGTTCCATAAATATTTGTCAGTGTTCCTTTTGTAAGACCCAAGCGAGCCCTTGGCAAGACATGAGGTCTATCTCCAGAACAGTGAATATAAATAAATTCCCCAAACCATGCTGGAGAACTGGAGGTAACTTTAGCCCATGCAAGAGACCTGAAGCCAAGCAACAGGCTGATCATGGTTCTTGAATTACTATTTGTGTAGAGGAGAGGGAGTGAGGGAATGAAAGAAAAATACAGAGAGAAAAAAATATATAAACATTTGTAGACTATATGTGGGAGCCCACACTATCCTGTACAAAAAGGTGGAGGACATTTTCCATGATTGTGACAGAAATGGGACTTCTGCTTGTGTTCCAGTTGCTGTCTGCTCCTAATGCTTCCAGAAAACTTAAGAATATTTCTTTCATGCCCTAGAGGATAAGGGAGGAAATTTCAGATTCATAATGAGGACTGGTAATGCCATCTATTTCAGAGGCTCGGGCCAAAAAAGCACTGTGGAGCCACCCCAGGTGCTCCCCCCACATCCTGTAGTCTCCTCCGAATACTTGTGATATTCTTGAGAACTTGCTTTACTTCTGTGGTTTTCAGAGCTGTATCATAAAATAATAATAATAAAAAGCCTATAATGCATTAAAAAACTTGCCTATAGCTAAGTACTTAACCAGAGATTTAGGGTGCAGGGATTCTTGATTTAAGAGCAAGCCCTGTTTCCATGCAGTTGAGGGGGGAAATAGCTGAAATTTTATCCCGTCCCTGACCACAGATTGAGATTACCAAAGCGGTACAAACGCAGGGGAGTGCGAATGAAGGAGGTGTATTGAAGGAAGCGGAACCTTGGCTATGAGCAGCTCGCTCTGGTTGCTGGATCCGCTCCAATAAAAATTTAAATTCAGACGCACTGAATGCCTTATTTGTCTGGCTAAGGGGGAGGAAGGTGGGGATGGGCAAAGTTTTTCCTCTACCTCTGCATGTTAAAATAATGGTAGGAAGATGTAAAAACTGCATAGCACTGAAGAATGTGCTGTTGTACCATCAGCTAGTCGGTGGCCCTGTTTTTCTCTTCTTTGTGTGCACAGAGAAGGTACGCGGCATGGATGAAGAGGGATATGAGAGGGGTTTACTCAAGGAAAACCCTTGATAGAGTGAGATGGGAGCCCACCTGCCCATAAATTTAGAATTTCCTAAAAAAATGCTGGGCATTTTTGATCTTTTTTTAAATTAATGGGAGTTGAGCGTTGCCAGCACTTACAGGTTCAGACTGCCTCTTTCCAAGCAGGATCGATGATCTTTGTGTCAGCCCCCAGCTGCCTACCAAGTCCAAGGCTGCAAACATAAAAGGACCACTTACCCCACGCTTTCTGCTGTCACAAGACAGCTGTTTGGGGCTTTATAGTGCTTGAAACTCCATAGCTTTCTATTCCTGCTGCACCGTTCCTACGTATGGTTTTGGAAACAGGGACTGAATTTTCCTAGCTGCTCCTTAATCTGGCTTGTGTGGATGTTAAGGGAAGGGGGGGGGGGGGAAGTCAGGTAACAACTTCCATCTGCGAAACTACTTCTGGTTTTGTGGCTGGGCTTGAGTCACCCTGAGCATTGTCCGATTGGGTTTTTATTTAAAAATATGCTCTCTCCCTCACCAAAACAGGAAGCATCTTTCCAGGAATGCTTGGGAAAGTTTTGGCTTTTTTATCACTGACATAACTGAAGAAAGTTTTGAACGACTTTAAAGCTAAGAAAGGTTTGGTGGGTCTGAAGAACACTGCCTGGATCCCACAGAAATAAGACCTGTCTTTTCTTCCATCTCTCTAACATGAGACTTTGCTCCTCTGTGTATGGCTGTGTATCTGTCCATGACTACACAAACAATTTCTGAGCCATAAATGATGGTTTCAGTGTATGGCACGTCCTTGCTGGGAGCAGCTGCCCATGAACACGTTCTGGTCTGCTGCTGTCTACACCACAGGATGCTCTTTTCCGGCCATATCTCATGCTTATCATTATTATATGATATATTATACATTATATTGTGTAGCAGTGTTCACAAATTAAACCACCTCAGGGCATGTAGAGTGCTGTAAACTCATTACCTACCTTAACTCATTCTTTCTTGTTCTTAAGAAATTAACCTTTCTCTTCCTGGGGTGATTTAAAAAAAAAAAACCCAGTGGGGTCTCAGTCACCCTTTGGAGCTTCATAAATCTTGCTGAAAAGAGCTGCGCAGCCTATATTTTTAGTGCGATTTCATCACATAGCGCATGCCAATGCTACGTTTTGTTAACTTTACGTTTACCTTTCTGCACAAAAAGCGTGCGAGGAGCAGAGCCCCGGCTCGAGCTCGCGGGCAGGGCGCGTGCTGGCATCTCGCTGCCTGCGGGCCGAGGGGTCGCATTACTTGGGACCCTGTGCAGCGTTTGCAGGGAAGCTGCTCGGCTGCTGCTGGGGCTCCCGGGTGGAGAAGCAGGCGGGGAGAGATGCTCGGTGTGTTCCTGCTCCAAGGGGTGCTCTTTACACGGCTGCTTTGTCACACCTAGGGTTTTCCTGCCCTGCAGCCCCACTTGCTCTGTGACAAATTATTCCTTAATTGCTGGATGGCAGAAGAAAAACTTTGCAGCCCTGAGGCTATTCCTAACAAATCACATTACAGAAGCCTGGAAAATTATATTGAGCAGAAAAGGAGCACCGTGAGGTTTCCATAGGTGCCGGGGCCGTGCTTAGCTCAACTGTAGCCGCGTTCTAAAATAAGCTTATTATAACGCAATTATCATAGTAGTGTGTGCACAAATGAGGATATTCGGCAGAGATGTGTTTATAACGTTGTCATTGGGATTAGTGTGATTAACCCATGTCTCTGCTGTGCTTTGAGCTTTCTCAGGTGGATCTGACTCCACTTTGCTCACCCCAAGGAGCTGCCCATGGAGTGCAAAGTCAAAGGCAATGGCAAGGAGACAGGGAGGCGAGTGGTGCAAAGGCAGTGCTGGCCAGGAGGGTGGGCAGTGATGTTGGACCTCTCCTTACTAAGTTGTCCTGGGTATCCTGGCATAGGTATATTTTATGGAGGAGTTGGCAGGGGGAGAGCTGAGAGCCTCAGCAGAGGCTTGCAGGAGGCTGCTCCCACACAAGACAGGCAGCTTGGCAGAAAGCGCCAAAGTAGAAGTGAAAATGTAGAAAGAGAGGGCAGAGCCTGGGCTTTCAAGGCAGTTGGAGGAGGACTGACCTCTTGATGTGGAGCAAGTGACACTAGCGGAGTGGAGATAGGCCAAGAGGGGCCTTGACAGTGAAGAGAAGTAGCAGGCGTTGCATGTGGTGGGGAAAGGGAGGGCTGGATGCGCGGAGGAGCAGACGTGGCCAGAGCGATGCCTAGAAAACTGAATATGAAGGAGGCCAGAGGGCGTTTTATCACCGTTGGAGGGAAGGAGTCACGACAAAACGTGCTGGGAGCCTGGTGGCATGCTATAAGCGAGTGGATGGGGTAAAAAGTACCATCCCACCAGGGACTGGAACGACAGGCAGGAGCAGCAGCAGTGGGAGAAGGAGGTGCAGAGGGGGAGGAAGATGAAGAGCTCTGAGCCGGAGCTGACAGCTTGACATCCGCGAGATGTCAGGGAGGCCGTGGAGAGACGGGCCGGGATGATCTGATCAGACAACTGCAGCGGCTGATTTATGGGGGAAAATTAAACGGGCTGCTTGTAAATATATGTATAGCTTGGCTGAGTGACACCTGGGGGGACAATAACTGTCTGCAAGCGTCCAAAGGGACGGATACCCGAACCAGGAGGAGGGAAACGCTTTAGGAGCATGGAAGGGGATTTTAACCAAAGGCAGCAGACTAAGGAGGAGCAAAGTGGGCTGTATTTCCCTGCTGGGGTAAAACATCCCCCTGCAAGCCTCTTCGGGGACATTTCTGAGCGCCTGAAACATGTGAATTCCCCTCCATGCTGAGCGTAAATTTAACTAGGATATATATAATGTCTTGTTCATTTACTTACTGTTTGAGAGAAAGTCAGCTTTTAGAAGAAACTTTCTGTGGATTTTTTTTTCCCATAAGCATTTTGATGGAAACCTTTTAAACAGCCCTGCTTCCAAAGCTAAATAGTTAACCAGCTCCTCTCCTCTGAGTGCCTTATCTGTACCGGTCCATGTCCGGTTGTTCTTCAGACTGGTTTCCTAAGGAGATGAGACCTGCGTGGGGATATTTTGGGGGTGGAGGAGAGGTTGCTCCATATCCATCCCTTCTCATGGCTTTTGAGCTTATTATTAGCCAACTTCAGCCACCTTTCTTTGAAAAGGAGCAATGTGAGAGGTATTAAGAGATGCAGTGGTGGGAGACTGCAGGAAAGTGGATGTTGCTGATGCTGATGTTGAGCCTCTCCTTGTGCAGGAGGTCCACAGGGCATCCTCCATTTGACCTGCCAAACCAGATACCTTAGTCTTGTTGTGTGTTAGAAATAAAAACAGGTGAGACCCAAATAATACCAAGGCAGTCGGCTCTTGTAGTTCTTCATACAGCCTGTAGCTGCATTTTAGGAGTACAGAGTTTCAGCAGAGACCCATAGGTCTGCTTTTTTTCCCCTGCAAAGAGTTCATTTTTGACCTCTGCGGCTACAGTAAAAGGCAAGCTTTTGCTTCAGCAGGAGCGAAATCTGTGGGGTCCTTTTGAATATTTCTCTCCTTTCCCAATATTACTGAAAATGAGCCTAAAGTGTTGACAGACAGCAGCGCACTCGGTGCACAGGAATCCAACATAAACAGATTTGCTGGTTGTGTACTTGGACGTGTTCAGTGAGGTCTCTGCTTTGATCTTCCCTGCGCTATCCTGAAGCCCAGCGAGCAAAGGCTAAGTAAACAGACCTTTGATTTCAGGGTTGTTTGGAGCAGAGGTCTTGTAAAACTTTTATCAATGGCACAACATGGCTACTGAAGTCCCTCGTGGACTGTAGGTGCTGCAAGAGTAGCAGCATGGTTTTACTGACCCGAAGGTCCCTCTTTCCCCCCACTGCCATAATGACGAACATCTGGAGATAGGAACCAGCTTCCTGTGGCATACCAGCTTCCCTAGCAGAGGCACCTGCTTATAGTCTCCTATATGGGGAGTGGAGCATAAGCTGTAGGAGATCCTATAGGTATTAGATCCCACAGCTATTGTGGCTTTTGTTAGTGCATGCTGTAAAGCGCCTAAATGGATCACATGAGACACATGCGTGGGAAACCCTCATGTTACTAACTGTGCGTGTTTCAACCCTCCTGGGTCAAACACCAGAAAGCCAGTACTCTGGCTTAAATATCATGCAAGCTGTGATAAATTGGATTTTATTTGTTTGCTTCCTGTTTTTAGAGTATTTAGTGATTCCCCACAATCACAAAGGTCAAAAATTTCCTTTCATGTTCAAATAAACAGGAGATGCTCCTTCAAGCTTATGCCTGCAGAAACAGGCATTAGGAAGGAAGGACCTCATATCACAAGACTTGAAAAATAAAGTTATGAGTGCTGTCAATTTTTTGTCAATGTATGTAACACAGGCATTAGGTTGGACTCTGCTTGATTTTCATTTAATATTTTTCTCTATCTTTCCGTGGATTTTGTGAAGGAGGCTTTGGCTTCTCTTCCCCCCACTGTAGAAAAATGATACGAGAGTGAGACCTTGCCAAGATATTTTATTTTTATAAGTGTTATCAATTTTCCAGTGTTTTCATAACTAACAGCCACTGTGCTGAGCAACTGTGGAGCCCAGGCTGTTCTTGGTGGGCTGGAGCTGTCCTCACCGTGTTCCTGGGGAGCTTTGCTGCACTGCAGCAAACTGAGATCCCCCGTCCTCTACCCTGCACCCCAAGTGTGTCTGCTCCTGTCATCACCTGCCGTTGCAGGGGAGTTGCAGGGGAATCTGATGCTTTTTAAGAATTTCAGTGCCTGTCTGGTTTTCTCAGCTGAGAACAAGATCTGTTGGGAGATGGAAGAGGAGGGTGGAGGAGAGAGAACAGCTGCTTTTGGGGGCTATAGCTCAATAAAGTCTGTGAAGCTAGGTTTCCAGAAGGACAGTCGTCTTGGAAATTCTCTGGGTGGACTGAGAAACTGGTATTTTGGGGCCTTCTGTTTCTGAAGTAGTCAGAAACATCCTTCTTTCGCAATATACGCACAAGCACATACCAGAGGTCCTGGGCAAGATGGAGACTGCTGGAAGGGCGCTTCAGCCCAAAGCTGCATTGAGCTCCGGACCAAACGTCAGAGCGCTTTGCTCAGTCCTATCAATAGTTATCCTTTCTTAGCAAAAACACAAAATGGCAAATATATTAGCCAGCTACCTCAGGCCAGAGGACACTGAGGCAAGAGCCGTAATTTGTCATTTAATAGAGATTACCCATAGGCATCGGCTAAAATGTCGGAGAGTTATTTCTCTTGCTCTTTTATTTCCTTGCAGTGCAAGAGCTGCAGCATGCATTTGCACCCCTTGTAAGGTAATTTTGTCTTTTATCAAGCAGTACAAGCCATTATTCGATAAAAACATTTTTTAAACAGCCTTTCATTTGTCTGTTTTATGACAGCTCTTTGATCGGTGGCAGGGTGTGCAGCACCTTTTGTGATATATAACAAATTGATTTTACACATTTCCACCTTTTATCAATGAGGCTTCCAAGAAGGTTTCACCGTAATCAGGTTGGAGATTAACCGTTCCCAGCCGTTGGGAAGGGACTGGAATTTACATGCAATAAAGATTAGGGGATTAGCAACCAATTAGAAAAGTGCTGATTTTTTCCAGCCACAGGTATGGCAGGGGTCTTAGGTCTGCCTTTTCTGAACTTGTGGATTGACCTCTTGATGCCTTACTTAGAAACACCAGCGTGGAGCACAGAAGCGGTTGCTGGAGTAGGCTCGAGTTCAAGCCACCTGAATGCTAAAAACAGAGAAGATCAGAAATCTTCAGCATTCACGTGCATAGACCAGGGCAGGCTGAGCAGCCAGGCTGCAAAAAGTCTTGAAGCTGCAGTCCGGATGACGACAGCTGATGAGATGTCTGCACATTCGTACCCCAACGCATGCCGCGTGGGATAAACCAGCTATGCAACCACGCAGCGAGCCGGGGTTCCTGGCTGCTCGGCTTTCCCGGGATAGCCGTTCTGCTCCCCGGGTTTCTCCCCCGCAGCCCTTGCAGAAGGGCAGCGGGGACGGCGCGTTGCTAGACTGTGCGGTAATAGGAGTGGGCGTTAATTGGGGTTGCAGCTCAGCCCTATCTACCTGGAGGCTACGCCGTCGCGCGCGGCCAGCCGCGCGGGAGACATCGTTGGAAACCGCGGCACGGTCGGTGTCAGCAGGACTCTTGCATGCTCCGTTGCTTGCTCAAGTTTGTGCAGTTAGGGTAAAGCCAGCATCAAACCGTTGCAGACCGAGGTAACAACTGGTGTGCTAGTACGCTGACGCTTCTTCAGGTGATAATTAGCACCATCTTTCTTTGCTCAGTGATGCACAGAGATGAAAGACTAGCAATGTGTTGCAGGATCTTCATCAATTTCCAATATTTTCCCAAAATGGGTAGTTTGGGGAATTCAAACAACTTTATATTTTACATCTTTGTTTTTAATATTTCGGCTTAGGCAGAATACACCCACTGTTACGTGCTGTTTTGCTCGATCAGAGATGTTCCATGCCTGGTAAGAGAAGTGCAGGAAAAGTATCTTCCTCCAGATGAAGTGCAACCACTTCTGAGCAGCAAGAGTTGCAGCACAGCCTCAGCCCTGCCAGAGGAAATACTCCAATTTTGTCTGGTATTAAAGCTAAGCCCTCCTGGGCACAGGACAAGGGGGTGTGATCAGATTTAGCAAGCCTAGCAGAACAATGAGTCTCTACCAAGTCAGACTGTGCCAAAGATGGGCAGGCATCGCTGCATGTTTTAACACTGTGTTGTGGTACTGGAGCAGCAATGATCCACGTGAAGAAAACATTACTTTCTTTCCTTTGGGTGTTGACTGGACCCGAGACAGTTTCCTGTATGAGAACTGATGGAAAAATAGATTTGAGATGTGAAGGCTTCATGCGTTATCAAGTCCTGGCTCCTGCCGGTATCATGCTTCAGCAGAGTGTGCTGCAGCACCTGGGGAGCAGGGAACCAGATGTGAATGCTGTAAGAATATATTGATGGTTTTCCTTTTTTTTTGTATGCTGTAAACTTGGTGTCTCTTGAGTTCACATGTATGTCTTCTGGATGAGCTCATGGGGTGGAGATGATAGGAGGTTTCTCTTTAAAAGCACACCCCCGATCCAAACTAAAACGCTAATGAAGACACGCTTAAGGTAGGCCCTTATAATGAGGGTTTAATCTGGAGACGGTCACATTGCTCTGAGCACTTCCATCAAGTCTAGCATGGACGGGAGGTTTTGGAAGAGTAAAATATGAATAGATTGCAGGCAGGTTTTCAAAATGCCACTGTCTTTGAAGGAGCCAGAAGGTCAGCTTTGGTTTGCATTGTTTTCTTTGCAAGTAAGAAAAGCTTTCTTTTTTTCCATTTCTGATCTTGTGAAAATTTTCAGTATTTTAATTTATTCCTGACCTAAAACAAAACTGATTTCGTGTTTTTGTGAACAGCAACCCATTTTAAAAAGCACTGTTGCTTAATCTGCACACTTTCAAAATAATGACTGACTTGCTCGTGTGCATTTCATTGTAAGTAGCTTAAAATTCTGAAGCAAAAGATGTCTCAAACTGAGAAATGAGAAGCTTGAAACAGAAATCTTGACAAATCGTAGTTCTTGACAAAATGCCATTTCCTAACAGAAAAAGCTTTCTACAAACACTCCCTACCAAGCCTGCTCTGCAGTGATTCAGCTAGAAGTGCCTTCTGTTTTAGAGCAGCCTCCGAAAATATCTTCAGTTCCTAAATACCGTGGTGTTTATCTCTTTGTGGTCACCAACAAACAGTTGTTCCTGCGTTTTTGCGGCTACCAAACTTAGAAGCCCCTTCTGACGGGGGCCCAGCAAACAGAGGGCTGCGAGCAGCCGCTCCATGTAGGGAGCCGCCATGGATTTCCCAACAGCAGAAGGCTTGCGGATATTTTGGCAGCTTCTCCGCTTTGAGATACTGATTGCTCAGGCCTATTTGGTGCAAAGTGCTTAATGCCCTTATTACACCTTTTCCACCTTGGGTATTGGGAAAGGCCAGCGGGTACCAGTGCTGGATGGAAGCACCAACTCTTCTCCAACTTCATCTCTTAAAGAAGAGATTTTGAGGAAAACTGATATACCTTAGTGAATATTGGAAATACCAATCTTGGCAAACCACTATATAATCCAGATGTGAATGCAAAAGGACACCGTGATGGTGTCCTGCAGTAGACTAGCCACCAAGGGCTATCAAGAAGGCGAACCAGCTGTTTTCAGATCTTCCCTCCCATCATTCCTGAATATGGCACGGAGTCAACCCTCGTGGTTTGTATTTCCCTGCAGACATAAACAGTGACACTTACAATTTCCTGCTTGTATGGCTTGCGCAGAAATGTCTGTCTGTAAGGGAAATGGCTAATTACTTATTAAACCTTGTACTGTGCTTAGACTGGGTTAAACGCTGACTAGCAGAGTTTGACGGTAATCTGTGTCACCAGGCATGAACCTGAGCATCCTATTTGGTAGGAGCAATTCAAATAAAAGGATTAGGTGATGGAGAATTGTGCATACTCAAGGGCACGAGCTAGGGAGCAGAGTACTGTGTTGAGTCAGAGAAAGTGTTGAAGTCAATACCTTTCTTTGAGGCCTTGTTTTTTGGGATACGATTGCAACTGGTGGCTCACAGGGGAATTTTGTTACAGAATAAGTGAATTAAACTGAGATTTGCAGAGTGTCTAGTTTGTTTTGCTATAAGTCTTATAGTTGGTGGGAGATTTGGCCGGGAAATCCACTGGGCTCGGGAAGCAGTTGGAAGGGCAGAGCACAATTGCATTTATGTCATATTTGGGGTAGATTAACCCCAGCAGCTAATTCAGGCCTGCCTGGCTGGATTGTTTCCCGGAGATTATGGGAAGCAAACAAACTCCTCGCGTTGGCAGACGTGGTACTGCGGTGACTTGTGATGGGGACGCTAGGGGCTTTGGGATGGCTTTGGCGAGCGCACGTTTGAGCTCTTAGGCAGGATTTCCAAGCGGATTCTGTATCCTCCTGCCTTGCTCAAGCCAGAGGGTTTCTAGCTTTCTTCCAGCATCAGGCAGTTTGTGCTGCCTGGAAGCAGGGTGCTAAAAAAGCCTTTAATTTCAGAACCTTGAAAAGGTATCTTTTAGGAAAAGCAAGTTAAGAATGTCATTATTCAGTCAGTTTGCTTTCTTGAACAGGAAAGAAAAGAGTAGATTGGAGAGGTAGCTGTGCCTAGGCATCCTTGTCATATTTATCTCTTTTCTAAAGACAGCTTTCTAGTCATCTGCTATATCTGAAGCTCCCTGTCAATATGATTTTAGGCTCTGAGTAAAAATGTTAGTCTTCTCTTTTGGGCCATGCTAAACCCACTGGCAGCACTTTAGAAACAAGAAATAATACCTTTTTCTTCCATACTAGAAGTGAAACATTCTAGAATAAGAAGTCTGTTTCTTCAAAAGTTATTGGAAATAATCCTAACTCTCCTCTCTGTTTGCTACCTCAAGACCTAAGGGATAAAGTTACTACTTTTTGCTGCTGAAAAAGTATTCAGCAACACTTGAAATTGAATGTCACCCATGCACATTTAATTTAATAAGATGGTAATTTCATGTTAAATAAATACCAACCGACTATTGAAAGCATATGCTCAAAGGATTTAAAAATCATGTAAAAGATATGTATCTCATCTACTGTTGTTGAACTGTAATAAATCTGTGCAATAACCAAGTGCCAATTGTTTAACATACAATAACTATTTTATTAAATTGCAGTGAAATGTGTATGCATGGCACTTAATTAAATGGAACATGTTCCCAAATATTCTATTTTTTCTTATTTTTGGAACTTCCAGAGTAGAAAATTTACTGGCAGCCTTCACCCAAGGGGCCAGTTATTACTCATGTAAAAATATGGCAAGCACTTCTTGTGCTATCAATAAATATCCTTTTTGTCCATTTAGTCGAGGAAGCAGCTCCTAGTACGGGGGTAGGGAAGAGAGAGAAAGTATGTCACTTTGCTTGCTGTAAAATGAATCTGAAAAGCCGTTTTCTCCGTCGCTTTCCTGGGGTCAGCTCTGTAGGCCTAACCTAGAACTTGCTCGTGCGAATTGTCCCCTATTCCCAAAGCTGAGTTTGGCCATCCGTTGGGGCTGGTGCACAAATACTTGTGGTGTTTTTGTGTTCCTCTCTAAAAGTCTTTTGAGTGTTCTCTTTGCTCGGCAGAGATGCTGCTAATATTTTTTTCTTTAATCTTTTGATTGTTTTCGATAAACACTGTTTTGGTCTGTGGGTTGCCAAGCCAAGAAGGACCTATTATCTCATCTAATCTGATCTCTTTCTGTCACATGCCAAAGTGTTTGGCCCAGTTGCCCCTACCCTGCCTCTTATTTTCTTTGGCTAACGCATACCTTTTGGAAAAGCAGCCTGTCTTGTTTTGAAAATATGAGAAGCTGTTGAACACACCAGTCCTTCAAACTGCGTATTCCAATAGTTAATTGTATGCATGGGCAAAACATTCATCATTTTATCTCTGTCAAAATAAGC
This sequence comes from Rhea pennata, assembly GCF_028389875.1. Lineage (NCBI taxonomy): Eukaryota > Metazoa > Chordata > Aves > Rheiformes > Rheidae > Rhea > Rhea pennata. The sequence goes on from NC_084666.1 coordinate 7,143,398, forward strand.
ATTGTTATCAACTCTGTTCTCCATGTAATGGCTCCCCTCTGTGCAGAGAGCCTACACTAGCCTTTGAGGAGCACCTGCTCATATCCATTGAAGCTCTTGCCATGGCTGTAAACTCTTTGGTGGTGGAATTGTGTTTGGGTGGGTGTTTGTCCAGCCCTCAACATCACAACCCCTCAAATGCCAATACAAATAGTGGTACCGATGATGTGCAGAGAGTGTAAGAAATGTATAAAATTAATGTTGGTCTGGCAGAGAGGATTAAATTTTATCCTATTGTGCGCGGGAATTGTCCAGCCCAGCCCATTCTGGAGATGGACTCCCAAAGTCAACCAACTCAAGAAGCAAATATAAAATGTGGCTTTTAGATGGCCATTTCTAGCCTTCCACATTAATTCTGAAGTGTGGGGGAACTGAGAAAAATCAGCTTTAGTGTGGGCCACTCCTGTACTAAGGGTGTTTGAAGATCAGGGTTTACCGTGATGGGTAGTGTGAAAATAAAGAACCAAATGAAGCTGCCTAGTGTTAGCCTGAGAGACTCTGTTCACATTGAGCAAGTGTTTTGTTTAATGGCCATCATTTTACTCCTTTATGTCACTGTAATCATGAAATTTGTCTGTGTTTTGCTGTATCTGTTCATGGACGTGGATACCTATGGCGTGTGGGTACTATAGTCCCTGATGTTCTTTGCATGTGTTGATGGGTTGTTTGGGTGCTTCATGGTAAATGGCTTTGCTAATTTGCTAACAGTACTTCAAAGAAATCTTATCTTCATGGAAAGTGAATGTGTTTGGTATTAAATAATAAAATATACATAACCCATGGGGCTCTTAAAACTTATTTAACTTCTTTATAACTTTACAATGCAGTATGTGGATATTATAAATTACTTTCCATTCCAAGAAACTGTCCGGGCTGGTTGACCTTCCTTGGAATTTCCTCTTTGTAATTACGTTTAATGTGTTAATAAAGTTCACTTTGAACTGTATCATGGCAAATGGTCTCATAGGACATGGGTCAACACTGGTGTGTTCACCATATGTGAAGCTTGAAGCTAACATGCAGTTTAGTTCGAGGAATAACAAGGCTAAGTCTAAACAATTGTAGAAGCAGTATCTCCTCCCCAGGTTAGCAGTAAAAGGGGTTCATAGAAAGTTAGGAATGTGGAGTGGGAAATCATTTAGCTTTCACTGCTAGGTGTTACTAAATTATAGCACTAGCTTCGAGTCACTATCAAAACACCGTATATCTAGAGGGTTTTCACGCAGAGCCATAAATCATGTTTACTACATGTATGAGTTGAACGAGTGCATGAACTTTGCAATGCAGTCCAGGAAAATATAATTATATGTGTGCTTGGATTTGACTGTGAGAAATGTGGACAGGAAGCTCTATTCCATACCTCCGTTGTGTCTTAAATATGCTTCTAGAAACTGTTTTCGCAGCTTCCTGGAAATAGCCATTTATTAAAGCAAAGAGACTTAGTCGGATTTTGCTCCTTTTGCCAAGAAAGGGCAACCACCAGCGTTTCCAGGCGCTTGGGGGGCAAAGGAAAGGAATGCTTGCAAAGCAGTGTCAGCAGCAGAGCCCCAAGTGGGGCTTTTTGATGGTATAGGATGGTAGAGAGCAGTATCGCAGGATATAAATTGAAAATTGCCCAGCTGTTCAGTAAGACAGGTGTAGGATCTGTCTTTTATATAATGAAACAGAATGGAGATTCCAGTTGCTTGTATTCGTAAATGAGGCAAATAAATCTGCACACTTGTCTGCATGTATAGGAGCAGAAATATTTAAAACAAATGAAGTGATCACAGCGTTTCCTTGTTAATGTTTGATTGGGCTTATATGATCTTGAGCAGAAAACTTGGCATCTCTCTGCGTCTGTTGGTTTCTTTCTGAGTGTATTTATATGTATTTGGAGATGGGGAAATGGAGAGCAGGAAAATAAGTTGGTGGAAAATGTAGGGTCTGGCTTGTTTAAATTATATTTTAAGCCTGATTGCACCCTGGCCCTTGGAACTCCAGGCATGATCCCTTCTAGCAACTAAAATGATTTGAATGTTACGGGGCAAAGTTATATTTAGTTTGTATTTGGAGAAAGAATAACAACCAGGCGCAGGGGGGAGGCAGCTGCATTCTCTTCACTTCTTCCCGAGCCCTGTCCGCGGCTGTCCAACCCCACCCCTCACCCGAGGCCGAAATACTAAGAAATGGCTCTCTCAGATTATTGGGCTGAGGACGAGGAGCCGAAGGAGATCAGCTCCTGCTGCTTTTGTGCCAAGGTGGGGCCTCATTTCTCCTAACCGTTGCTTCTGGTCTCATGGGCTGGGAAGTCAGCCGCTCTGTTGTCTCCAGCATGGGGTGGTGTAAAGGGAGCACCACCCTGTAGCTGGAGATCAGGCTTTGCGCAATGGCAGATTGCAAGAATAGGAGCAAAAAGCAGTTGCTGTTTTCACTCCCCCTCTCCCCTCCAGCTACAAAAATGTGTGAAAATCTGTATCGGCAATTTTGGTGCAATATCTACCTGGAACCTCAGGTTCGGCCACTTCTCCCACATCCTAATGCAAGATGCTGCGTGGGGGCTCGCTCTGTCTCTAGCACCATCCGTGCTTGCAGATTCTATGCACTCTGCCTGATGGCAAAGAAATGAAGGGGAATATGGAAGAGGGATCCCTCCCCCAGGATTTCCACCCAGGCCCTGAGAGCATCACTGTCTCCTGCTCTGTCTTGAGAGGACCCAGTCTGCAACCTTGGCCTTCAAGTGAAGGCTTGGGGCAATTTTTGGAGTCCCTCCAATAGCTGGGAGTAACGATAGCAGAATTGGGCCAGAAAGATGATATCTATTGGCATTAAAAAATCCATGTTGGTAGATACGTGCATTCAGGCTTTTACAATATGAATGTTTGTCAGATTTCAGGTTTTAAAACAGTCCCTCATGGGGTTGCTACCTAGTTCTTGTGTTGCCCTAATGCACAACCCACAAGCAAGGCAAGAGCAGCACTGCAGCAAGCAACTATATGATATTGCTCTCAAAATACATTAGATATGAGCTCTGACCTGCTCTGAGAGGCTAGGAGTGACAGGGCTGAGACACTGGCTGAGAATATACTGCTTGTACAGCAATTGCGTCTGCTTTCCAAGGCTGGGTTTGAGCACAGGGCAGCAGTCGGAGGCAGTGAGCACTGGGACATTGGCAGCGCTCAGAGTTCAGCCCATTTTTACCTCGCTGGCAGCTGTAGGTGAAGCGGCAGGTGGTTTCCCGGGAGTTTGCTGCTCAGAGCAGCTGGAGAAATGGATCCTACCACCAGGGCCACGGACTGAGCGCTGGGCTCTGCTTCCACGCTGGTGCACTCAGCTGTGCGCGTGCACGTGCCCTGGCCCTGCAGCCGGGGGCTGGGGAGGGACCCCTGTAACCCTTTGCCTTGGGAATCCTGTGCAAAGGGGGAGAGCTGAGAGAAGAAGAGTTTGGAGGAAAAAGTATCTTATGTCATCTAACACAGGGCAAAAGGATAAGGAAGAAAAGAAGGAACATAGTGAAGGTGGAAGGTGCATGGGTGGACATCTGTGTAATACGTAGGCATGTATAATAGGCTTGCAAGTAGCTTGTCAGATGAGATGGGAAAGGATAGGGAGCTCAGCAAGCCAGTGTGACAGAGCGATATTAGAAGGCAGCATCACCTAAAGTAGCTACCGAGGGCTGAGTTCCCCTCAGTACCATCAGAGCTGCTGAAAAGGGGGGGGTGTTCAGCGTGTTTTCATTGCAGCATGCAGTCCACTGCAGGGCTGGTTGCTAGCTGGTAGTTCCTGAGCGTGGTGAATTATTAATGTGGAGTCAGGCTGCCCCGGCTGAAGTGCCAAAGTGCTGCAGTGATGGAGGCTAGGGGCAGGCTTTGGGATCTGCAGCTTGTTCCTTTAACAGAGGATGGAGCTGTCATAAAGCAGCCCTGGAAATTAAACAGGACATGAGCAGTTCTGGGCATTTTCAATGCACAGATTCAGAGTGGGGATATGTTTCTGCACACAGTGCACATGGGTGTTCCTGAAGGGCTCTTTTTCCACCACATGCATGCCCCTCTTCATTACCTCCCCCCAAAATCCTGACAGCACAGAGCAGCAAGATGTGCCAAAATGTATCTTGACTTGAAGAGCATTCATCCATCACTATTGTACTCCCAAGGCAGGATTCAGAAAATACGTAGTGAAACAAGACACAGGAGATGCCTGCGTATTAGAAAGAGATAGAGATCCGTGATGATATCAACATTTGATTTTGCCATAAGCATCTACAGGAGGTCCAGCTCTCGTTGGTTTGCCAGGGCCTCTGAAGCCTCTGGTGTATGCAGAGGGACTGATTCCAGAGAGAGAGTACTGCTTACACAGAAAGTTATTAATATAAAGATGATAGATAATAAAATGGGAATATTTACTGCACCAAACAAACAGAAGGAAGCTTTTAGCATCTGTGCCCTGGGATAGCACCTTGCTGAGGAGTGCCTGCAGCTCTATCCAGCAACATTTACAGCAGGAAATAAAGCAAAGGGACTTATTTATTCTTCATCCTGAGAAAGGCACTGGAAGGACTAGCAAATGGGAAGGGGGCTGCGAAGGGCCATGCTGGCATTTGTCTTTTCAAGCAGAAAGGCGCTCAGAAACACTCCCTTTTCTGAATGCCAAAAAGGTCTGCGAATAGATCCTGTGACAGAGAGTGATCCAACAATTCCTCAGAATGAAAGGTCAATCAAAGGAAAATGGCATTTAGGAGGACCAAGCTTATTGCTGACCCAACCATGTGACAGATCCAGAGGCAACTCCAGTGCCATCAGGAGAGCTGCTTGTGCTGCCTGCCCCAGCAAGGCGCATGACGTGACTGGGAAACTATCTGATTCCTCCAGGTCTAAAAATTTGTCAGGAGTCAACCTGAATGTCGGAAGGAAAAGGGGTTTGAAGGAGCTACAGCAGGGTTTCCAAGCTGGGAGGAGGGTGCTCTCTCTCTTCTGTCCCTACTTGCCCTTCACCAAACATTTCTCCCCAGCACTAATTATAGGTCTGTTTTGCCATCTGAATATGCATTGAGTAGTATCCTGGCTCTCAGATAGATTGCAATGAAACTATACATAAAGTTTGACTTGGTTTGGTGGGGCTCCAAGTCAGAAGGAACCTCTACAAGGGCTGACCTAGAATTTTAACAAGGCTCTGAACTTGTCTGAGTAAGCATATATATAAGTAAGTGCCAAGTATGTAAATGTAGTAGAATTTGGGGCTGGATCCTCACCTTGTGTCAGTGAATTCTGCTTCACTAAAGCCTACACACACAATCTCTTTGAGTGGGTGGATCTTCTCTTTAAAAAAATCAGGAATGAGGTTTGCGTCAGATCAGCATTCAGAGCATCTTGGGATAATTGTCCAAATCTTTCCATCCACAGAGTTGGCTGGAGATCTCCTAAGTGGAGAACATCAATAGTCTGGATTGCAGGATTTAGAAAATCCTGTTTAGGCAGACATTTCTCATGGTGTTTTGCCAGTTCCCTTGGAGCATGGGAAGGCACTGTTACCTGCGAGACTCCCTCTCCTGCAGGTGTCTGCAGAAGGTGTGCCAGGAGTGTGTGGTAGTTATCTTTGTCCAGGAATGACTTTCTCAGAATAAGTGCTCTCAAGACCCCTACTTCAAAAATTCATCAGAACCTGAGTCTGTCCAAACTAAAGCTCTTTGGTTGAACCAGGCTCTTAGCTAAACTATGTCATTACTTTTGAGCTAGTTGCTGACCTTTTTCTCAACTTGAGAAACACTTCTGCTCAGCAGCAAAGCTGTGAAACTCATAGATGCTATTCAACATGAGTAATGGAGACAGCAGCTCTGTAGTCATTCATGAGCTGGACTGTACGTACTGCCTTAGTCATGTCGGGGAATATTCAGACAGATATTGAAATAATAGGAATTAGTCATGAGGAAGTGTCATGAGCTCCATAGCTTATCTCATGTGGGTCCAATCCTCTAAAATATTAGGAACGGAAATATGATATGAAGAAGCAGTTTCAAATCCCACAGACTTCTTGTGAAGTCTAGGTGCAAGTCAGCATCATCACTCCTTACCGAAAAGTTTTGTCGTTAAGCAAGAGCACGACATTTACTATCACACCTATTTATAGAATTTTCTGGGAAAAGCATTACTATTGCAGCTTTAATGGGGAACTTCTGCAATAGACTAATGAAAAGGCAGAAAGATACAGGAAAAAGAAACTGTGCTTTAACACTTCAGAGCTTTGGGAAGAAGTTCCAGGCTGAATTAGCTAAGGGACTGCTCCCACTGTTTGAGTCCGTATTACTTCTTTTCCTTGAGTGTTGGCCTGTCCAAGTGTGTACTGTTACCATGTGGCAAACAGTGTGTTCACTCTGTGGCATTCCAGGGCCACTCTGTTTTACATGAAATTATGACAAATAATTTCAAAGCACAAATGTTTATTCATCAGATTAAACCAACAGGATTGTCAAGACAATGTATAAAAATATCCTCTTTTCAATACCTGCAATGTTAACCTGTCAGGCTGTGCTGTGTCCTTCAGAGAAGGATACCCCAGCGAATGTCCAACAACTGTTCTACTGCAGGTGTATACATCTCAGATAAAGCCCATCTGGTGACTATTAAAAGGAGCTACTGTACACACAACATGAAAGGATTATAACTTTTTCTTTGCGGGGTGTAGGGGAAGGGAGTGTTTTGTTTTAAGTATCACTGCTGCTCCTAATTTTGCCTTCAGGATTGGTGCTAAGTTTAAAACAACTACAGTTGTTCCACCGACTGCAACCCAGCAGTTTGGGTATTGGGCTCCTTGTGCTAGGAAAATAGGGTACTTTGGAAAAGGAAGACAGAATCAGAGCCAAGATTCCTTGGTTGGTTAGAGCTGCTGGTTAGCGTGAGCTGCTAATGAGGTCAAGGCTGCAGCTTCAGGTCTTGCGCAGGCCAGTATCTCTTTTGATGTATCCCTCTGTAATCACTTGCAGTTTTAGCCTTGGTTGTAAGTGATTTTTAGTAATCACCTTTTACAATATCTTTATATAACAGTTAATGTAGTAGTGGCCTGATTCATGATTAGCCTTTAAATCAGTGTCATACTACTGCAAAAAGCAGTAACAACTCTTCCCCTTCCTGTTTTTTCTTAGGTCCACCGAGGATTGCCGATAAAGTGATCCACCGTCAGTCTGTGAGATTAGGCAGGACCATCAAGCTCCTGTGTCCAGTGGAAGGTGACCCACCACCTCTCACCATGTGGATGAAGGATGGGCGGACTATCCACAGCGGCTGGACAAGGTTCCGAATCCTTCAGCAAGGGCTGAAAATCAAGGAGGTGGAAAGCGAAGATGCGGGAACGTACATTTGCAAAGCTACCAACGGCTTTGGCAGCACAAATGTGAACTACACCCTCATTGTGATTGGTGAGTACAGCTGGAGGAAAGCCAGGTCTCACCTGCTTTGTGGGGAGAGGGAGAGTGCGATTTCTTTGCAGCTAGCTGTCAGTGACTGCAGATTTGCTTTGCTAATCATTTACCGACCTCCCCTCTTAACTGGCCCATTCCAGTGTTTGAGGATTGCCAGAGTTGGCTGTGTTGCTGCACATCTTCTGCATTGCAGCCGGCTGCAGGCAGATAAGATTACGGAGTGCCAAAGGTTACAAATAAACAGAAATGATGCAATAATCACTAGGGTACAGATCGCAGCGAATTCCACACAGGAAAGCTGTGTGATAAGGGGAGGTCACACTGATCTTTATGTTTGCTGTTGGAACCGGATAGTTCTCAAAACAAATGTTAAGGCATCCATATAAAAATGCACAGCTGGGGAATCCATGTACTGAGTTTTCACAAAGAGTGGTGTCTCCAGGAACAATAATATTTAGGTTGAAACAAGGCTCAGAGCTGGCATATGACTCAGGGATGCTCAGTTCCTGAGAAATCCCCGTGGTGGAGACAGGATTTAAAAAGCTTCAGCTCTCATCTTGGAGACATGGGTTCTTTTGCTATGATTTTGACTTACCCCAAAGAGCTTGCTTGGCCTACAAAGCATGTCTTGGGGTCACCTATTGGGATGAGTGATCATGAGCCCCCTGAAGAACCTTCTGCTGGGTAATCAGAGAGTCTCCTGTTGTTGCTGCTGTGGAAATGTGTTCTTTGCTCCTTAGCTGAGGGAGCTGGAAAGAGACTGGGTGAAATTTGAGTGGTGGAGAATGTTGAAGGGGCAAAGGGAAAGGGTACAAAGTGGGATGAAATCATGTATCTTGCTCACTGTTTCTTAATCGTCTCTTGCAGTACTTGGTCCATAAAGTTTGTTTCAGTTTGAAACAACTAAAAGATCTTACTGAGATCTGTGTTGCTTGATAAGACATGAGGGCCCTACTTGAATTCTGTCCAGTTCCCTCTTCATCCTCCAACAACAGCGCTGAATGCCCTTTGTGTCAGGAAATGGCTCTTTGCCCTCAAAAGTCTCTGTGGAGAGGAAAAGTGATAATCATGCAGCCCTACATGTTGCTCTGAGGAGAGAAAGGTAACTTTTCCTGCCCACAGGAAAGAGCTTATGACTCAGCCCAAACCAGTTTCTGCATTTCTGGCTCTCCCTAAGGAGACAGGATAACGGAGGAAGGAACTCATTGCCTGGCATCCCCCTCAAAAAGGGACATCTTCTGAGCTATCTCTTGCAGAGGTGTGCAATCACACGGTGCCTGGGCCCAGCTGCATACAGTGGAGCTGTGGGAAGGGTTGGTAACTTGGATACAGGAAAACAGAGGCCAGCACTTGTACTGGAAGCTGGCTTATTGGACAGATCTGGCCAAGGTTAGTTTGGTTGTAGGAGCACCAGGAATGCATCTGGAACTCCATGGCTGAGATACATGGGGAAAGGAAAATTGAGAACTCTGATTTTTCAGAGGCAAAGTGCCTACTGTGATTGACCTCTGACATCTTATGACTTCCAAACCATAGTTGAGCAAGTGCTGGTTGGCCAAAATTGTGTGAGAGAAATCTTCCTTCCCTCCCCCCAGAAAAAAGGGTACATGATAGATGATTATATTGCAGTGCTCAGGTGCTGTTGGTATAGGTACAGTATAGATACAGTCTTAGGGGTGGTTTGATGTGAGATGCTCAGGACTGAAAGGGCAAAGGAACAGATACACCATCTGAGATGCTGTGGTGTAGCTGACAACAGCCTCAGCAATGGGTTGATGTTCTCAGGCAAACCACTAATGCTGAAAGGCTTGTTAATGACCCCAAGGGGTGCAGGCAGCGGGTTCCCTGTGGATAGCATTGCAGGATGAATCACTGGGCAGTGCTGGGTGTGGGAGTGAGGAGGCAGGGGCCACCTCGAGGTCAGTGACTAGCTCATTGCAGAGAGCTGAATTTGCTTCCTTTTGCATGGAGGAAGCAAAGACACTAGGAATTACTCATCAAGAGAACAGCTATCTTTTATTTGGGGGCTGAAGATTGCACTCATTGATGAGACTGTAGCACCAGAGATCCCTGGCTGCTCACTCCTGGCCATTTCCCTACTGCAGGCTGGTACTTGTAGGGAACAAGCTGCAGCCTGCTGTCCCCAAAGCCACCCTGTTCTGCCTGCCAGGGGACTTAGACAGGTAAAAGTGAGAACAGGGTTTAGGGCCAGTATCTGGCTGTCTGCTGCTTAGCACTTGCCTGATATTTTTCTCTTCCTTCCCCTCCACAGTACGGGGGCTGCGGTGGGTTCAGAGCATGTAGCAAACACTTGGCACTGCTTGATAGAGGATTGTCATCTGGTAAGAGGGTGATTCTAGGAGAAGGCACTTTGTTGCAGAGCCATTACAGAAGAGAGACCAGAACATAAATGTCTTAGCAGGAAAGAGATGCTTAGGTGAGGGAAGCCCTCTTGCTGTGAGACTCCTGTAGCATCAGTAGGACGATGTGTAAAAGCTGGCATACAACTTACATGCAGTTTACAGTTTTGATTTTCCTCATTCATCTCCTTCCTATGCATGTTCATCCTCCTCTTTGCTACCTTGTACAGAAATGATAAAGTGGAAATAGTCTATAAAGATGGTTGTAACCCCTTTCGGAAGTGACTTGGTCCTTCCTGACTGATTAGCAGAAGGGAATGTTATAGGAGCTTGCTTCAGTCCTGCTTCTACTTCTTTAGAATCTGGAGGTCACCAAAGTCTTTAATCTTCTGTGTCCTCTACCAGCACCCTCTGTAAGACTCAGGGCCCAAGTGGCTCCCATTACTCCAAGAGACAGAGGCACATTGGCATCTATGAGTCAAAGGAGGCCTCGAGTGTTCTTGGTAGCACAGCAAAAACACATGAGAGGGAAAAGCCAGGGGATGCAAGGTAAATGCTGGACTAGCATTCAGGAAGGATTGAGGCAAAAGCTCTAATTCAGTTGCTCAGGGAAATTGGATTATCAAGTTAAATTGTGTCAAGAACAATAGCGTTCATTATATTTGGCACTGGAAAGCCCTGGGCACAAACAGTAGGTATTCGGAGCCTCATCAGGCAGCCGTGGAAGGAAATGGCAAACTCCCACCAGCCTCTGTGGGTGTGAGATTGAGCCCTATGCAAACAAATATTGATTACCCAGTGCCAAGAAAAGGGCAGCTTTACACTAAATGTGTGACAGACATGTGGGCTGAGTACTCAGTCATCTCCATGTGTCCTTCTTCTAATGTTAGCTAAATACAGTATTTCTTAGCTTCTGTTCACCTTCCTTCCTTTTCACGCAGCGTACTCCTGTGTGGTGGTGTTGCTCAGACCATTTCTGATGGATTACTTTATGTCCCTCATCTCCAGAGACACAGACATGTTCCCAAAAATGTTTTAAACCAGTTGCTCTTCACTAGAAAACTTCCCCCCTGCAATCAAACGTTCCTCTGGGATCTTTCTTGCCAGACTTTGCAAGTAAACACACGAGTATCACTGACCTACTCTTTCAAAGGATTCAAACCTTTAAGGCTTTGACCAGATGCTTGTGTTCATCCTGGTGAAAACACTTTTGATTGAGAAAGGTCCTTTGTTGATTTTCAAGAAGGAGGAAGTGTTTTTAAACCAACTGCGTGTCCATTTCAGGACTGAAGATCAAATTGATGGAGCTGTTTTGTTTATGCTCCGGAAAGCACAAACTTGATTAGGCAGAGTGGCCTTTTGAACCATATGGCCTTTTCTCTCTCTGCTGCTCTCCCGCTTCTTCAATGGAGAAAAAGTCCTCTTATTCCAGCTTTGTTACTAACACTAAACGCACATAAACCACAGGTGTCAGACATCAGCAAGGTGGTTAAGATATTAAATCTAGAGTAGAACAGAAGACAGATTTAAAAGGATCCTGTCAAATGATTCATTAATTTTCAGTACTTGAGAAAATAAAATCCATTTGGCATGAAACTGTTCTGGGAGTCTGACCAGTAGTTTCTGGAATTCATTCAATACTGCTTATTGAAACATTTTGGAGTTTTGCTTATTAATCTTAACTCTTATTAATTAGTCTTTACATTCCATTAAAGTGTAGAGAAGCAACAAAAATCTGTGCCATTATACAAATGAGTAACGAGAGCCCGTGGACATGCCTACACCAGTGGGTGCCGGCAGAAGTGGCAGGGGTGAGCTCCTTTGTCTGCCTTGCAGGTTGTTCTCATGTCACTTCGGGGCTTTTGTAGCAGACCTTGCTTGCAACCAACCAGCTCAGTGCAGAGCAAGCTTGGATCTGCCTGTACCCATCTGGTAGACATACCTACACACAGTCTGGCTGGAAGAGTCTGCAGTCTGCGTGCGCAAATGAGATGGATTGCTGTGATTTTACAGATGGTAACTGAGGAAAAGAAAGATCAGATGATTAATCCAAGACCACAGAAAATGTGAGATGCTGCTCAGCATTTAGCCTAAAACTCTAAATATCCCACTAAAAGACTATTCCTCCTTCACAGTGCTTGGGAAAGTCTTTTCTTCCTAATTCAGCCTCCTCCTGCTGCTGTGCTGGAAGGGAATCTTCTCCTCTTAGTCTGGTATTTTGATCTCCCTCCTCAGACAAAGGTTTTGCCAACCCAGATGGTAGCAATTGGTTTCTGCCCTCCTTATTTCCCCATCCTCTTTGACTGCAGGCCTTGGATCCTAAAGATCCAAGGAATCCTGCTCTAATACACCCCTTCATGAAATGTAAGCCAGTAAAAGCAGATAACCAATATAAGTCAAAACTACAATTTCCTCTCCTAGCCAGCCTTAATAGATTTTGTGGCTTACCACAAGATTTGGGATGCCAATTACACTGCAGACAGATTTACAAATGCTGGAAGAGGAACTCCTCTTTAATCAGTATTAAATCAGCATTGCAGTTATTAAGTACAATGGTTCCTTATTGTGGAGAATTATCTGTAGCCCATCAAAACAAATGTGCTGTACCTCCCTTAAAAGTTATTTGTATAATGATGCCTGTGAAAATCTTATCTCTGATTGTCCACTGAAAGTTTTTTCCAGCTGAATCAATTCAGGGGAGTTGGTTTATAGTCTACAGGTATGAATAGTAACTTTGTTTTTTGTTTTTTGTTTTTTTTTTTTTTTAATGCTTGGTTGAAGCCTGCGGTTTCTTTACTGCAGAATAAAACTTCTTTGCCAGGGTGCTATAAAAGGAGGCCTAAGGCCAAAGAGGAAGAAACGAAATACTGAATAGCTGCTCATTATATGAAAACTGTCCACCTCGTGTGTTGAATGAGGTGGGTGCTGTGGAAAAAAAATAGCATGTGCTGGTGTAATTAAAGACTGTGTCAGAGTGCGTATGGCCAGCTTGGAGAAACTGTGAGATTGCACAGGCAATGGTAATTCTTATATTTCACAGCTTTTGTGTGCTTCAGTGCTCATCCTTTTCTTTTACAGTTGATTATGGAATCCTTGAGTTTTTTACGGGGTCACTCAGGAATATAAAGTTCCTCCATTGCATTGATAGTCGTATTATTCTGCACCCACCTTGGGCACAGTGCAAAGGGCTTCCCAGGCAGCCCCACTGTGCAGCAGCTGCTGGAGGAGGAGTTTCCCAGTCCCATGTGCTTCTCACCTTATGGGTGACCACCCTGCAGCCCCTGACATTTCGGGGCTTTTCCCTCTGCCAGCCAAAGTACTCATGCTGGGTGCTCGGGGCAGGCAGAGCCGTCGCATGCTCCAGCCGCCAGGCCCTCCATGGGAAATCTTAGCCCAAATGGGTGAGATTAACCTAAGGTGTGAATAACTGAAAACTGAAATAATAAGGAAATACTGCACAACCTCTGTGACCATCTCTTCCTGCAATAACAAACAGTATCACTTGTTCCAGAAGTCTGGTCATTCTTTAAAGGGGAGATCGTCCGGGAACACCTGTAGGAAGGGCTATTAGTAAATATTTATGCTGTGGCATAACGACCTCTTTCACTAAGGCACAGCACAGAGGGCTTTTCACTTGCAGAAACGTTACAGGCCAAACCCTCTGAGGTGTGCCAGCATTGCAACGCACGGGGCCATTGCTACAGGTGCTACCCCGTAAACATGTCAGCTTGCAGCCATCGTTCAACAAAGTGATGAAAGTTCAGACTGTCTCTCTGTTTATGTTTGCGTATGTGTGCATTGGTTTTATTAGCTTCTGTGGGAAAGAAAAAGAGATGCAAGAGAGGGAACGGGATTGACCCTGCCTTGGTAGTTTCTTACTTCCTTGGGAGTTTATAGGGAGATACTTTTTGCTAGAGTGCATCTCAGCTCAACTTCCAAAAAAGATCAACATTTAAGTACAAGAAACAGCTGCTCCAGTGCTTTTCTTTCTTGCTCTGTATCACTGGCTGCTGTGTTTGTTGTTTCTCCTCCTTGGGTTTATTTGGAGAGAGATTTTGGTAGAGAGTCCATCATTTCTGAGTTTATACCCTCCTCCCTGCTTCCTGCTGCTCTGAGCAGCCACAGAGCTTGAGCTCTTTTGGCATTCAGAGTAGTAAAGTCTTGGTGCAGAGAGCAGGAGGGAAGAGTGTAGCTTGTTGTCCTAAGCCTCTGGTGGGCTGCTCAGAAACTGAACTGCATCTCACTTTCAAACAAATCAATTTTACTATGAAATGTCTACTGTCTGTCTGCTGCAATGGATTGCTTTAAGAATCTTTCATGACATCAGAAGATTTATCTTTAAAGTAGCTTTTTCCTGCTGAGCCAGCTGCTATTTTATGGGTTTTTTTACAACTTGTCCAAAGAGAGCTCTCTTTGATAGCAGGCATGTGTGAAAAATTTGCATTAAAATAACCTTTTTTTAAACAGTCAGCATAAGTATCCGAAAAAAAAAAATCATGGCAGTGTCTGAATGGATATTTATTCTAATGTGCTTTTTTTCTGCTTATAGTAGTAGAAAATACTGTGTGAAAAAAGTCAAGTACAGTAAAATATGGTTTGCATTACAGTTCTCCAGTGAAGTCATCAATCCGTGTCTCAGAGCTCATTTATAGTGCAAAAGCTGAGAAAACATTTGTAGTCCAGAGTCAGGTGCCACTAGCCATTTTGGAAAACCATGACAAATTCATTTATGTTTGGGTTTTTGCCTCTTAATAAGCTCTGGGGACCAGAGAGAGATGTGCTCAGCAATAAGATGTGAATCAACGTTGAGTCAGCAATGTGTGCGCCAAGGGACTGCTAACGCTGAGCAGAAACTGAAATGAGTCAACTCTTGAAGAAGGAAAAGGTACAGTAGTTGCCTTTGAGAATAAGGTGGCTTAGCTTGCACTAGTCATGGTATGGGGTGAGCACTGCTCCTTTAACACATTTGTTTCAGCGTGAAGTGTGAGAGGTAGCCCATGCAGCGTGGGATCGTTAACACAATCGCAAAACATATAATCATGACTAATGATGATTAGTCAGTTGTTCTATGGAAATGAAGAATTCCTTGTGACAATAAACAGTAACAAAGTTATCATGTTTAATTTGTAAAGGTCCCAATCCAGCAGCTGGATCTACGTTGGTGGCCTCCTGTGCGTGTGCAACCTGATTAACACCAGATGAAGATCTAGCCATAGTTGTTGATGCTTAGTAATGGTTATGTTGCTAATTAAAACTCAGTTTGTTTTTGGTATTTGGGAGCTGAGCAGAAAAGGGGATCCTCAATTCACTCCTCAAGGCCTGGTGGTCACAGCCATGGCGCGAGGACTGCCTGGCGGCGGGCTGTGTGGCATGCCGGGGCCATCACCATCTTCTGCACGGAGGCACCTCCGCCTGCTGGGCATCAGGTCCTCCAGGCACCAGGAGATCTGATGTGGCAGCCTGCAGGAACTGAGCCCGTTGGCTAGAGGAATCTGAAGGGCTCAGCACATTCAGTGCATTTTCCTATTTCGGTTTAAACTCATAGCTAAACACATCAAGTTCTCAGTTGGAACTGAAGCTCCTTTTCCAGTGGAAGTGACTCATCACCGACTAACAGCACATTCATCCCCAGAGAGGGCTCTTCCTTCTTCATGTTTGTTTGCACAGGCATAAAGATACACGCCCTGCGCGAGCTTGGTGTCCAGGGACAGCACTCGCGTATGGGGCTGGATGTTAAGGCACCTAAAACAGATTAGGTATTCTCTTCCCTGGGATTTCAACGGCACTTCATTTCCTCCTTGTTTGGAGAGTCTGGTCAAAGCCTGACAAACAGCCTGCCCTGATGTGTTGCATGTTTAGTTTAGGGAAATGTCCACTGTCCTGAGAGAGGAAAGGAAAGAGAAATACTCCGTAAGGAAAAGGTGAATATTTCTTGATTGCTGGAAAAAAAGCCAATTTCACTAATTTTAGTCGTTTTGATGGGCATTATACTAAGCTGATGTCACAGTAGCCCATAATATGTTTTCTTGGAAAGCTCTTTCTGCACAGAGAGGTGGTTATGTGAGTGCCAGTTTTAACTATAACCGTCTTAGAAATGACACTGATCAAAAATGTAGCAGGAAGCCGTTCAACCGATGGCTGTCAATGAAGGGGTGTGAGAGGATGGAAAACATCACAAGTGGCTGGCACTCCTGTTCCTTCCAAGGCCAGATCTATAATGTAGCTCAGTGCTAATACGATATAATGTCCACAGTTTTTACAAGATCTTTGATAGGTTTTATTAGTTTCATTTGATTTTATAACAAACTTTACAGCACGCTTATCAATACATCATGTTCTGGCTAACAAAAGCCTCACTGTTTTGGGGAGATTTCTTTTTCCCTTCACGAAGCTGTAGCATAGAAGCCAAGTTAAGAAGGTGACAACACCTGTTCACAATTTAAAGGAAATGAAAAGATTTTTTTCCATGGATGTAAGCATGAAATTCATACATATATGTATGTATATACAATTTCCCCCCCTACTCCATCCTGTGGTAGACTGCGGCAAACCAGAGCTGCAGCCAGTGTAAATTGAAGGCGTGCAGGACATATGGATGCGTTTAGCCCACAATCCTTTGCAGATGCTTTGGAGTGTGTAGCTGCCGCTACACCCATGCAAACAGCACACTGCAGCCCTGTTTGCTGAGCGAATATTGTTTGGGTGTGAAAGCAATACGCCGCATCAGGCGGACTGACATTAAAAGCAGGTTTGATCTGGCCAGTTTATGGCTTCCTTCTGTTATATGATATTAATAGAATTAGCCGTGGACCCAACTGGTTTGCAGCATACATGCTACCTTTTTTTTGAGCAGTATGTCTGAGGCTGAAAGCATCTTTTGCCTTAATCAAAGGCTTCTTTGTTGTAATCCTCCATACCAATGCTGGTCCAGAATCTAAGCCCACATTAACAGAGCGATGCTGTGGTGCACAGCAGCTGATCTGACCACATCTACTAGTCCATAAGGCTTAGAAGTTGCTGCATTTCTATTAAAGGCCAGTGCAGTTCCTGGTCCAAGCAGATGGGATGTATGTATGCACAAAGGAGGCATGCAGAGGAGGAGGCCTTAGATTACCAGCCCAGGTCTGGTGTGACTGCAGAACTTAGTTAAAGTTGTGGTTAATGACCAGTACCCAAAGCAATGAGAGGCCATCCCACTAATCACAGACCTGGTTATTGGTGCGTTTGAGATACCTGCTGTCTTGCTGGCCATCCAAGATGACCATCCTCCTAGAGCAGCAGGATCTTCCTGTTAGGTTTCCTTCAACAACTACTGTACTCACCTTCTCCTGCCACCTCTACTCCACCCCTCTTCCTTCTTGCCATATCCAGGGAGTGAAGGGCTTAGCATGGCTTTTGCCTCCTTATCCCGTCTGTGGTAGTAATAACCCCGCTGATCAAAGTGGGCGCCATGAGTGAACACAGGTAGGTTGAACTTCATGGGCACAGTGTCTCTTGGAGGTCTCTCCTGGAGAGCAGTGTGTCCAACTCACCAGTACTGTCGTACAGCACCTCTCTCCTTGGTTTGCCAAGCACATGCTCAGTTTATCACTCATCCCAGAGATGGTGAATTTTTGCTCAATTTTAGTCATGGGAGTATCTGTTAACTCAGAAATACGCAAAAGGCATGCCTGTAAATTAAAGCACAGCACATAATATTTATTATAGAGAGAGCAGCACCGGGTTGGGCTAGTTTATAAGCTGTGACTTGACTGTTGATTTTGGAGACTCTATGTGTAAATGCACGTACACATGCATACACCATTGCTCACATGCGTGCTGCTTCTCTATCTGTACGTGGAAGTATGTTGCCTGTTAAAATGTATGGTTTTTGAGGAGCTGTATTTTTGTGCTCCTGTAGGGTCTGGTTTTCTACCTTTCCTGTGCTGTCTTTGGCATCCACATTAAGAAACAGATGAAGAAAAAAAAGAAAAAAAGAACCCTTCTGGCAATTAGTGTATAAACCTATTTTTAAATCCAATTTATTTTTGTTTGATGAGAGAAAGAACATATTCTGTGTTGTACTAGATGAATAATATCATTGTGCAGGAGCACTTTGATTCTTCTTGCTTTATAATAACGTGGGTTTCATAGTCAGAAGACTGGTGTGTTTACATTATCCACTCTTGGCAATAAATTTGGAAAAGAAGAGGGGAAAAAAAAAACATTAATCCCAGGAGTTCTGAAACCTACACTCCTTCTCAAACATACCCTGTTAAAGACATTAAGTCCCCTGCAAACATCCATCTATCAGCAGTTGAGAGTTTGTAAAAGGCGTACTTTGTTCTGAACTCCCTGCCCTACTGATTATGCACAGCTCTTTTATTCTGTGAATAGGATGACGACCCCTTAGCCCAGTAACGATGACAGATTTATGTATTTTAACACCCAGACGCTGCTGTATTTGTTAAGGGCTGCCAGACTCCAGCAGTGCTGCAAACGTCGTTTATTTTCGCTGTCAGCTTGCGCTGCTTTTTAAGGTGCTCCGCGGCCACTGTGAGCAGCGCCGCCGCCGCGCGCGGAGGCGGAGATGTCACCGTGCGAAGAGCGTGAGCCACCGTCCTTGGACCATTTCCACCCGTAAAACATCAGTTTTACTCCAGTTGCGCTGATGGGGCAGGACCCTGCTCTCACTGAAGCCACGTAAAAAGGAGGAGGAATAAAACCCCTGCAAGCAGTAAAAGGAGTCAGATAACATAGATGTTATCCCTTTGCTTTCTGCTCCCATGATGTATTTTGCAGCTCTCAAATTAATCGTTTTAAGAGGACCTTCTTTTAATGTGCAGTAAAAGCGAGGAACATAAACATACCCTGCGAGCTGAGCTGTTAAAGCACTGTAAGGGTCAGCACATCTGTCCTCTGCACAGTGCATCTGTCTGTGATTTCTTCTTGCTTGTTTAAATTACTGCAAGTGGCAGAACAACATGGGCACAAACAGTAAGAACAATGCTGTTGTTTAATTGCCGCCTAAATTATTAATAGTTTTGCACAGAAAATATTTCAAGAAAATTAAAGGGAAGCAAATAGTTTTATTTTCCATGAAGAAAGATCCAGTGCAACAAAGGCAATTGATGTCTCTCTTCTTTTCTTCTCTCCGTTCATCTTGCTATGTATCTATGTGCTCCTGGGTGTATATATTTGTCTTATAGATAGGCTGCAAAGCTTCTAGGATGAATAAAGCAGGCTATAGATGGTCTTCTGATTTCTTCATGCAAACGAGCGACTAAATTTGAGTTTATTACACAATCCAAATGATGCATAGGACTTTTAATGCCATTTTTATTTTTCGTCCAATTCATTGTTTCTCTACAAAATTTTGTAAGGTCAGTAGAACTATTGACTTGAGCATGTGCTTCAGTTTTCTGCTTGACTGGCAACAAAGGGCTTTGCAACATTTGGGTTTCAGTCCTCTATTGCAAAATTATTTTGATTTGGACAAGGCGCCACCAACAAATTCTTGGTGGAGTTTTCTTTCATCTAGTAGTAGATGTTTCTCCTCTTAAGGGAAGCCGTATCAGTTGGTGATTTTTTTTTAGCTAAAATAAATTACAATGACCTTCCTGCCAAAGTAAACAAAGATCTCCATCTCATCCTTGTTAGACATGCAGCTGGTGGGAGAGAGAAGAGCTAGTGATGGTTCTCCTGGTTCACTGTCAGGGAATTTGAGAAGGGAACTGGATCCATTTGACAGGCTGGGAGGATCTCCCAGACCTGCCGGTGGCTCTCTCCAGAGAAATCCCAGGAATCTTAATGAAGGAGAGGGATGACGCCTCCCCAGTCCCCAGCACAGCCCCAGGTTCTCTCTTTGCAATGTCTCCTGACAAATGCAAGCCCACTTCAGCTTCTCCTGGTAGCTATTATGTGCTTTGGCAGGAGAAACACACCACGCCAAGAGAAAGTTATGGGAATTCGAAGTCAAGAGGTGGTTTCAGCAAGGTCTCTTGTGAACTGCTTTGGTTTGAACAGTGCTTTGCTAATCTCTTTCCTTCATGGAGGCACAGGTGATGCAGCAGCCTTCAGCTGTGGCTAGTGTGCAAAGTGAATAGTACTGAGGGTGAATTTTAAGAAGGTAGTCTGTGCCCCGGCTTGAAATGCAAGCGACGTGCTAGGCGTATTTTCATCCATTCTGGCAGGCTTACTCCTGATATATGCATATTCTTGTTTGTGTTGGCAGATCAGTTGGGTTCATCTTTGGGGGCTCCATCAGCCCGTTGCCTCCAGAATGGTTTTCAGAACATACTGGGAGGTGGCCAAGCAGCAGCGTTACTCTTTAACCCTGGCCGTTTTAAAAACGTGTCTATGTGGTCTTCAAGAAATAGAGGTTGTTCCCTGGGTGTGCTGTCCTTAGTAATGAGAGAAAATTCCACGATGGCCCCTTGAAACCTCGCCATGATAAACAGGCAAAAGGCCGATGGCTTTCTGGGGCAGATCAGTGGAATTGTATCAGAAAGGAATTTGGCCACCCAGCATCCTCAGTATTGTCAGCACTCCTGTGTCTCTCCCCATCCTTTTGCCAGGAACAGTTTGGATGCATTTTACCCTTGTTCTAGGCAAAACCAAGGTCATGGACACATTCAGCTCTAAATTAAACTGTGAACCACAAGTACTGAAGTTATGCCTGTATGTGGTTGGTGCTAGTTGTTTGTTTGACCCGTGTTACCTCTTCTCAGGAATTAGTGGCCTTTTTGCATCCAGAGCTCCATGTTTAACAGGAAGATAGGCTGCACACTGACTGGCTCACAAGGGACATTTTTGCTGTCCTTCAGCATCTGCAGTGGGGGGAGGGAATATTGCAGCTCCTGTGACAGCAGGCCCTGCTCCTCCAAGGCCACGTTGGCATGTCCTGAAGGGCAAACTCTGGAAAAGATTAATTGGTATTTGGAGAAAGCACTTCAAATCTATTGTATCTTTGCACTTGCGCTATGGACCACAGAAATACTATCAACCATAGAGAATAAGAACCAACAAGTTGCCTGCACATCTTGCTGTTTTTTTCTGTCATAGCCTGTTTTACAGTATTTTTACAGTATTATTGCTCTTCTTATTGTCGGTTACCTCCCTGGAGCCCTGTACCAGCTTTTTCAGTACTCTAGCGCCGGGAGTCTCTTTGCTAGGAGGTGATAAGCAATTTGCTTATTCCCTCATGGAGTTCAGAGCTGCCTTTATGTCGTTCAGATGCGGCATGCTACCCGGCTGCCGCCCCAGCTCTGCGGGGTGCATGGTGATAATAGTTTAGCTCTTTGGGATGGTGTTGCTTTTATGTCTTGCTTAGCTCCAAGCCTGCTCACTGCATCTTGGCTTTTGGGGGGGATGTGATACAGTAACACAGGGAAATTTCTTCTCTGTCCTCAAGTGCTAATCCAGTGCTAAGCTGATGTGGTCTGGCTATCTCTTTGCCAATACTGTGGTCCCCACTCTGTGTAAAGTAATGGGAGCATTTTAGGCACGGCTTTTCTCAAGGCTCTCTTCAAATCCCGCGTGACTCAAACCATGAGCGAAATGCTTTAATGTGGGAAGGAGTGGATTCCCTCAGATAGGTCTGTAATTTTAAAGGAGGATGTTAAACTGAACTTACAGCACTTTATCTCTGGAGCCAGCAAAGATGGAAGATAAAGAGGAGGTTTTCAAAAGCGCTCAGCCGAGGCTGAGTCAACCTCTCTTGAAGAATTCCCATTAACTTCCATGAAATGAGTATTGCCAATGCTGAAAGCTTTTGAAACCCAACCTAAACATGCAGTGACACCTTTTGAAAAATGTATGTACTAAGCACACATTCCTAGGAGAATGTAAGTAAGGTTCACATGTATTGAATACAGAGGTGCTTTCTCGGGAGTGAGTGTTTTAAAAGGAAATTGGGAAAACAGGTTTCTGAAGCAGATTTAATAAGCTGGAATCTCTGTCCTAATGAGTAGGACATAATATGGAAACTGAAGCTACTTTTAACGTATTTTTCTCTCTTCTAAGCAAGACCTGACAGGTTACTTGGCCATCCCAATAAGCATCCCCAATGACACCAGTCAGACACCTTCTGCTGTTGTATGAACATTTTTTGGAGCATAAAACGACTGCAAGATTTGTTTGTGTCTAACTGAGAGCTTGTGGAATGCTTTGGGATTCAGAGAACATCTCTACATATGGACTGAAACTGCCGTAATTGTGAAATACAAATTAATGAGAACGTGGAAGTTGGGGCCTGTGACAATCCCAAAGTTACAGTAATCAACCCCCCCCCCCCCCCGCTTTTTTCCCTTTTTCCTTAATAAGACTCTGGGCTCAAGTATCAGGAACACTAGTGCTGGATGTAGTCCATGCATGCGGTTGTGTGCGGTTGCTGCTGGCTGGGGTGGGGAAGCAGTGGAGCTGCTCAGAAGAAATGTGTGTGCAGCTGCTGAGAGTCAGGAGCAGGGTGCTCTACCCACGTTACTTCCCCAATACCTGGCCCACGGGGCCTCGTTATCCGTAGGACTACTGGAATTTGTTGCCCTCCTCTGAGGGGCCTGACTAGTGTTGCAGTTTGGCAGGGGGGAAGTGGAGGAGAGAAGGAGAGTGAAAGGATAAAAACACCGGATGAGGGATATTTTAAAAAATCTTTCCTTCCTTTTGTATTGCAGACACGTTAAGTACTTAATATTTTAAGAGAATCTTCTTACTTAGAAAAACTGGCAAAGATGGGATTCAGTCTGAGTCTGCCAGATTGATTTACAAATCAGCCTTACGAACTCCTGCTGCTTAAGCATACCAGAATGTGACAATTAAAGCCAACATCTGGAATTCATTGGTGGAGCAGATCCTAGATAAACATTAAATGAATGTCCATTTCCTTAGCATTGGATTTCCTCTGGCTACCACAGCTTAAGTAGTGTCATCCTATCAGATAGGGCTGATGATGATAGCAGAGCAAATGTCAAAGTCATGAGCCAGATCTGTTTGTTCCATCTTTTAGCACAGAAACCAGAACTAAAGCTGGGCTGAAGAGACACCCTCTGTTTTTTCCACTGGACAGTCAGGATGGGATTCTCATCTCACTAATGCAGGCCACACTGGGGCTGCCTCTCTCTCCTGTGGATTTGTTGGACTGATACCAGGACCTCATCTTTGGTCCTAGGGAGTTTGCTGCCTGAAGGGCTCCTCTGGCCTAAAGAAGGAAGATGGAATACTTCAGATTAGTTAGATGAAGGTAATCTCACAATGCCAGAAAAATAAACCCTCGACTTGAACAGCACGAGAATATTTACTTTTTTGCATAAAATATTTACTGGTCTGCCTTCAACCCTACCTCTCCCTCTTGTGGCACCCCTAGAGTCCCTTCCAACAAGAAATCAAGATGATATCTGTTGATATACCCATGTATATTTTTTCATATATATATATATATATGTATGTATGTATGTATATATATATGTATATATACATGTATACACACACGTGTGTATATACCCATTTCTTCCATCGAATTACTTTTGTTTCTGAACAGGTCAGATTTTGCAGCTGTAGCTGTACCACAGATTTCATGGTTTTCTAAACTAGAGTCTTCCATGTTACTGCATTAAAATTGGTGTTTGAGTCTGTAGCCTTTATTTAGATACCAGTCATATGGCCATCCATCCATGCAGACGTAGGAGAAACTAGTCAGTGTTCACGGATACATCCAGCAAAACCCTTCTAGACAATACAGCAGTTTTTCATGAGTTGAACACCTCTCTTATTATGGGTTAATGGTCCCAAAACTGCTACAGGTTTGATGTAAGAGGCTCAAGCTGTACTGAAAACACTCGCAACCATGAGAATATGACTGAGAGGGAGGCTGAGAGCTAGGCACAAGGTTGCCGCCCAGTGAGACTGTGGCTACTTCGTGCTGATCCTCTTGGGTGAGAAGTTACAGACAAAAATTAAGGAGCTCTGGCAGCAAGCTGTACATCTGAAACTGAGATTCATCTTTGCCAGCCAAGTGCAACTTTTCACGGCGTGAACAGCAGTTTAGTGCTTAACTCTCACTAAAAGAATGGTAGCCACTGTGGACAGCATGCATCAGACTATCACCCCACTTGAAAGTGCTTTCCAAGAGGCTTAATTCTGTTTGGTGGTAAAGTCCTGCTTACGCCAATGGGAGATGAGAGGGCAAACAGCAGTTGGAGGTATGCTGTCACTCAGTGCTTAAATATTGTTCTAGTAGGTGTTTTTGAGGTTTAGAAGGCCTCTCATTGCTGAGGTTCATGAAATTGTCCTTGGAAGTAACAAACACTGAAATGAACTATCAGAAATGGTTATGGGAAGAAAGGCTTTTGTTCACAGGTGGTCTGCCTGGGCTTGCTTTAGGGTAGGAGAGTTAGATAGAAAAATTTAGAAAGGTTAAGAGGAACAGAGCACTGACTATACCACATGACTGTTGTTTTTGTATGCGTGTAATTGCTTCCAGTTACCTGTGCCCTTCAGAGAAGGCTTTGAATGAATAAGACTGAATCAGTATTTTTTTAAGATTGTGAACATTTGTAAAGCCTGGAAGCCTTAGAAGTCTTTGCTGTCCTCAAGACAGATAATTTAGGGTCTCCATGAAAAAAAAAAAAAAATCCTGTCTGTAAATAGCCTTCAAAGGAACAGGTCCTTGCCATACTATTGGGAACTTGGCCTACAGTTTCTCTCTTCTCCCTATTTTCTCCAAACATTTTGAGGTTTCTGCGGTCTCACTCCATTCTCCAAATCCAGTGCGGGTTTTTGTGTGCTCATTTGCTGAAACAATGAAAATCAGCTAATTAAATTGGGACTAAGTCTGAGGTTATGTAAGTGGAAGCTGGTTGCAACAAATATCTGTCTGTCTTGAATTGCAGCAGATCTCTCCCCGGAGGCTTGGCTGAAGTGGAAAGTGGTCAGTGCTCTCCATGGTGAGTGAAATGGAAAGCGCTGGGGAACGGTTCTCCTAAAGGTCAAGGATGGCTTGCTTACCCTGGCAAGAGTCCGATTTTTGTACAACACAACTTAACTGTCCTCATGGCTGAAGGAAAAGTACCTTTCAGCTTTCACTTGTGCTCATGTTACCCTCATGTCTGTGACCTCCTTGGTCACTGTAGGAGCAAAGGGTGTGATGGTAGGTTTTGGTCTCCTGAGTGACTTACTCCTGGTGCAAGAAGCGTCCCAACTTGGAGGTGATCTGAAACCCTTGCTGGTGTCCCTTTGGACTTCCAGGTCACCTCTGCTGGGCTCTCTTCTGTAGCTCATGGTTTCTGCTGGAAGCCACAAGCTGTCTCTCCTTTGCGACTCTGATATTCAGATTCTTCCTGCTTTTACCAATTAGGCAATAAGAAAGGCCCTTATTCCCCACCAAAACACAATCTTTTTACCCACCTCTTCCCAAGACATTCAACTTTGTAAAGAATTAGCTCATCTCCTCAGTTTCTTTGGGGAAAATCCCATGAATCTTTTCCTTCTCTCCTTTAGTCTCTATCCCCTGCTTTTTCATCCTGCCTCCCCCAGTCTGTGGGAAGGCTGAATCCATGTGGATCTTCTTGGCTCTGGCTGTTGCTCCTGAAATGCATTTAGAAGGCGTTGAGGTAACCGCTCTCTTGTCCCTGCCTCGCCAAGAGCAACACCTTGTGCTTGACGCACATCAGGGTGCTCGGTGACACAGTAGTGTCCCAATGGCCAGAGCATTTCGGCAATGGTGCATGATGCTTGCCCAGATCATCTCAGTGAACCAGCAGGACTATCTGCAAAGAGTATGTACCTTCTGTCCTCCAAACGCTCCCAGGCTGGCTTAGCTGGAGGGAGCCAGCAGATCGGCCCGTAGCGCGGAGCAGGCACCATGGCAAGGCAGAGGCGCTGCGAGCCAGATCCATATGGCCGTTGCATTTCTCAGGCTGAGAGCATGCAGTTGCCTGCTAGGGTAGGCTGGAGGAGGCAGAGCTATTTTCCTTGGGTTGGTCCTCGTGACTGTATGGGTATTAAGCTACAAGTCAAAACCCTGATGTGCAAGGACTCCACAGAGAAAAAAGATTCAGATATGTTTACAATGATATTCTGCTTTGCTGGACTCCTATCTAATGGGTTTTCCAAAGCAGCCAATGAGTATCTTTCTCCCTGTGGTGGTACTGACAGTAGTCCGAAGTACCAATTTCCTCCTACGGAAGATAGACCTCGAGGTCTATAAAATTTATACAGCGTACTTTCTGATTTTTATTAGCCTAGTAAAAGATATCATATTCTGTGTGCCTCTGTATCTCTGGACATCAGGAGCTGTAGAATTATTCCACAGGGCAATAGGCTGAATGCTGTGGTTGAAAATGCTGATTTATCTGAGCTGAAAAAGCACTAGACCCAGCAGATAATGCAAGTCTCTGAAACGCTTCGGCCATTTTTGAATATCCCACAAGGGGGCTATGGGTTACATTGTCATTTAGTTTTAGTCGTTGCTAATTAGTTCCACCTAACACTGATTTCCCCAGCCAGTTCCTTGTCCCTCAGTTTTAACACCCCAAAGGGTGAATTTGCTTAGCTCTGCCTGTGTTTGAAAACAGTTTTGTGGCAACTAGTTGGTTTGTGAATGTGCAGCGAATCTAGAATAGATGCCTTTAAAAATTAATAATTTCTAATGAGGATATGCTTAAGGCTCAGCGAGGACTGGGAAGTCATTCTGCTGGGCACCGTGCAGAAAACAAGACCCGGACTTTGCAATCGCAACCGATGAAGTTGATAAAGGGCTGGAGGAGTAAGAGGGAGAGAAAGGTACAGGGAGTTTTAAAGCTTATGCACAGCGTCAGGGGTGTAAGTGGCCTCTTAGTTCATGCCCCCTGTTAGTTTCTCCTGTGTATTGCTTTTTCTTACCTGGGCAGCTGAGCAAAGAAACAAAGGATTAGGCAATAAAACATTTGCTGTTGAGTAGCCTCTGTTGTTCCAGAAATGCAAATAAAAATTCATACCAAGAATGGGTAGATAGTCCTGCTTGGGACAGAACAGAGTTAGTGTGGAGTTATTATTTAGGTACATACAACGTCTCCCTGCAAGATCAAGCCATTATTTTTAAATTAGTGTTAAGGAAAGCCACTTTCTCTTCATGAAGGAGAGGAAAAAAAGTGGAAGTAATGCATGGCGAATAAGAAATAAGAGCTTTTTTCATTGCTTGCTTTAGCCTGGAGTATTTTTAAGTATACACATTTTGCCAAAAATCTTCATTTGAAAAAGCTTCCAGCATGGCCTTGTGTCAGACACAGGAGCCGAAGGGACTGGCACAGCGTGGCCACTTCCTTCCATGGGGAAAAACCCCTGGACCAGCATGGCTCCTTGCCACAAACATAGGTGAGCCCCCGTTGTCACCTTGCAGACCGAGCTCTTCAGCCTTTTGTTCAGCAAAGGCCAGTGCAAGGTAACTCTGTGGTGACTCCATTGCCTTCTTCATCATTTTTCTCACCTAAAAATAACACTGTGGCCCCTGTGGTTGCCTTTAGGGTTATTTAGTGCAGCAAGATTTTTATTTTCCAGCACGCTAGTGCTGCTGAGCCGAAGAACAGCCCCATTGTGCGAGCCCAAAGGAAACACTCCATAGAAAATGTGAGGAATTTTTAGGCTGGGATATGTTTGCACTAGGAAGCAGGGGACTTGGAGGAATGCAGTGGATGGTTCCAAAAATATTCCCTGCAATAGCGCTCTTGGTCAGTAACAGTTATTTGTGTTGGCCCGCTGGCCCCCTCGAGCCGAGCTGATGTCATTCCCGGCGCGGCGGAGGTGGAAATACGGAGAGCGTCCTGTGGTTTTGCAGGGCTGAGGGTGGACAGCTGAACCGACTGACTTCTCCTGTCTCAAATACTCTTTCTGTTGTGAAAAAAAAAAAAGAAGAAAAAATTGGTGTCTTGTGGAGAGATGGTGATGACGGCTTTAAAATAATGAATAGCACTGTGGAAACCTCTTCTGCAACCACTATATTCTCCTTCTCCTGCTTGAGTTCCCTCCCTGCTAGTCCTTCTGCTTTTCTCTTTGCAGTGATATGCATGGGGCCGGGGCGGGGGGAATGCCTTTTGGGTTCTGTTTGTAATGTTGTCTTTCTTTAATCATTAAAACTGATCAAATCATAGTGTAGACCTCTCACAGCGCCCCGGGCTCCTCTGGCTGAGCCACAGACATGTGAATGTCTGTCTAGTGATTCAAACAGGCTGGTAGACTCCAGAATACCCTGGAAGAAGATTTTCAAAAGTTTGTGTCGGTTGGATAGATAGGAAAAGTTGTGTACCTCTCTGTGTGCTATGAACCCAACGAGGATGTAGCTTAACCTCAACCCATTCCCCGACCTCCCCACCCCTAACTGTGTTCAGCCCAGGCCACTAAGCCAAACTCCTGCTTTGCCCAAAGAGAGGTGCTGCTAGGCAAGGCGTTGGGACCCCTGCATTTTATTCTGGGTTTTAGCATGTAGCTACCAGGTGCTGCTGGGGATTGCTTCCCTACCTGCATCCTGGACGGGCTCCAGGCGTCACGGTGCCTGGGTTCAGCTGCATCGCGAGCAATAGCCCCACCTGAGATACTGGCTTCTTCTGTAGGTGGCTCCTCGCCCTGGCTCAGCACGAAAGCGCGAGCGGCTCCCCTCGACTTGAGCGTGCGAGCGCGGTTCAAGGCTCTGCCGTTCGGATCCTTATTGCACGGTGCTACGCCGGGGAAGGAGGAAGCTGCGAAAAACACGTTGCTGCCTTTCTTTCTTCAGCTAGCTGTCCTGAGGTTGCAGAAGCAAAAATGCTGCACAAAAACAACCCGAGAGCATACTCATGCAAAGGTTGCCTAACCTTAAAACTTAACGTTTAAGTTTGATAAAATCCATGCAATGCTGACAGCTATACAGTGGCAGGAAATTGTTAAAGGTGTCAGATTTTCCAGTTTAATTCTGGGAACACTTGGGGAGTAGATTTTCTTGGAAATGCTGTTGGAAAGGTCCCACTTTCTAAATTGGAAGGATTTACAATTTACCTTTTCTGTTAACCTCTTGTTCCTCAAAAGGTTAAGTAAGGGAAATTCCTTTTTTTAAAACACTAGTGGTGTTTTGGCAGGTTTTCCTTAGTGCTGGGTAACATTGAATTTCTCAGCAAATGTACCAATGTAAAGGAAAAAGAAACATTCAAATGCAAATTATCTACAGAGGTCCTAGAATACTGCTTATGTTGTGTAATTCATGCACACTATATAATTTTCACTGTTGCTAAATGTACCATACTAAAACTTAGCCCTCACACAAGTCTGTTATCTCTGCAAGGCTCTATACAATTTTGAGTGAATTAATCTTCAAGTAACCCAGGAGGGAGGCAAGGACGCATATTTTTGATGGCAAGGCGGAGCTCATCACAGCTGATTTTTCCAGGACAAATCTGGTTGGGGCAGTCATATACCTTTGGAACCGTAATGATTTGAATTCCTGTAGGATAAAGCAGAGTGGGGTCTAGTAAATTGAGAGCATTTTTGCTTTCTGCCACGGTTTTCACATGCTGTGCAGTTCTCTCTCAAACTAGGCCTTAGGGTGTTAGCGATCAGGTTGTGCCTGGTCTTTGTAGGTCCTGTGTTTCCACTGATTTCAGTAGGAAGTCCTGGAGAGGCCATGGAGGCTGACGTCCCAGAAGCAAAACTCACATCTCGCTGCTGACTTTTTGCCCGCTGCATGGCTCCCGTGTTGATGCAAACCATTTGAAGAGGCAACCTGCTTGATTGCACCCCAGATGCATGTGGCCCAAGTCTCCCTTAAAAACTGGTCGTGTCTGAGGTTTCCTCAGCTCTCGAGGTGTAGTGGCCTGCCTGCTGATGGAGGAGCAGTCCTGCAAGTCCGGCCAGGCTCTGGCAGGGGGAAGACCAGGATTCATAGGCCAGTCAGTTCCTTGATTAGCTCTCCCCTGGCTGGTGCCTAGCAGCCAGCTTCCAGGATAAATAATCTTATGAATCTGGGGTTGGTATTTCCAAAGTTTAAAATATGAAGGCCATACTGTGCTTTTTCTCAACACCATGTCCTCAATAGGTTTCCAGTAAGAACTGTAAAAACTGTTCCCCCGGCCCCCACTGCTTTGTGGCTTTAAAACATCTGTGCAGCAGTGCATTCCTCGCTGTCCTGGGCTGCTGTGAAGCTCGTTGCCTAATTGGGGAGAGAGGATCTTTGATGTGTGTGCATCTCAGATGAAAGAAATCTGACAGCCTCTCCAATTAGTCAGTAAAGTAGATCTGGAGTATCCAAAGTAAATTGTATCAGGAACATTAATAGTAGCGGCTCATTATTTTTATTCTGCTGTTGTTCAGATAGTCAGATAAACTGCAATTAGGTGATTGGGCATAGTGGCCTGTCGAGACACATACTGAAGGAAACAAACAGGACAAAGGAAACAGCACTTTGTTGTACTCTGCTGGAAAAAGCAGAAAGCCAAGTGTTTTTGTAGAGGGTGATGCTCAGGAGCTCCAAGTGCCCAGGCCTTGTCTGAAGGAGCTCATTGGGGCAGGTTATGGACACTTGATGGAGAAGCTTTGCTGTAACTTTTGGTGTCAATGCAGATATAATTGGGCACTTCCTTGGTGGAGGGCGACCAAACATCCAGAATAAGACTCTGTGTTGGGATAACTGGGTGAGTGAACATGAGTGGTACAAGGCAGATGGTAACTGGCCAGGAGGAGAGAAAAGAAATCCCTTTCCCTCCTCCCTGGCCTCCTTCTCTTCTGCCATGGAACTTTCCTGCTCTTCAACTGTAGTTGAATTACCTGAAAGGTAGTAAAAGGCCTAACGTGGCAAGGCTTAAGTGACTGCAGTGTGAGGATACTGTACACAGGAAGAGCATGACCTTTTGGACAGGGAGCAGCTCTTGTGCAGATTCACTAACACAGACTGATACCACTTCTCTTACAGCAGCTCAACAGCAAGTCTGTAGGTGTCCTATCTGCAATGGGCTAATTTTTATTGATACATTCTTTTGTAGTACCCCTAAGTTAGCACCTACTGCCTTGCAAATTTGAGGCAAGGCTGCACTGAGGCAGTTTTATATAGCTGGCAGGAGCATGTGAGCTCAAGGGAATGTAAGCAATCTTTGGCTCAAAGGGGTCCAGGCCCTGGTGAAGTGGGGAATGGGGAGTGCTGGCAATTTCCTGGAGAGGGAAGTCTTGTGTGTTCCCCAGTGCCTTGCTGCACTGTTGACACTGAAACAAGGCTGTTACCTTGCTTCCTCATGCTGGCACTGCAACACCTTCCCCCAGTGAAATTCGTGCTTAACTTCAGTCATTTGCAGAATTGCTGCTTTCAGGCAGCCCTTTCCCCATGAGCAATGAGTTGCTCTGCAGGGCAGGCTGTAGGTAGGGTTGAGCTATGTGGCTCATACTGCAGCAAAGCAGGCAGCGAGCACTGGATTCATTTTCTGTGTTATTGTTAGAGTGAGCTCTTTATAACCATTCAATTTTCTTTTGAATAAATCCCATTTGGAAAAACAAATCCTGCCCATAAAAGCAGCTCTCTGCACTGGGTTAGTTTCCAGCATACCATGCACGGCTGTATGCTTAGGTTTATGTCTAAGGTTTATGTCGTTCCTGCGTGCAGCTAGTGTATATGTGCCAGAGCAATGGCGAAGCTGTTTTTTGGGGCGCTTTGGGGTTTCATTGGGTCTGATGGCACTTAGGTTGCGTGAAAAGATAGAAGAAAGTAGGGTGGAAGGGGGAATAAGCTAGGCAGTGTGTTCCAGGGAAAGTTGTGTGAAGGATTAAAGAGGGCTTAAGTCGCGTTGGTACAGTCTATGGTCTAGGGTGCCTATATCAGCTTTTCCCCTGCCTCCCGTACATCTCCTTGCATCTGGCCAGTCGAGCTCACAGGATCAGGTCCGCTCGTCCTGACCCTGTCTCCTTCCTCCCCACTGTCTCAGTCCCAATTTCCTTGTGCAGTGGGGAGGATAAAGCCTCACCTGAAAGCTATTCAGAGACAGGAGGGATACCTAACCTGGATGGTCTCCATCCAGAGACTACTACTCTTCTTCTGCTACAGCTGGGACCTCCAGGTACCCAGAGAAGGTGCAAAGAGGGCTTGGCCTGAATAGGAAGAGATGCAATTTTGTGGTGCCCAGATCTGCACTAGAAATGTTAAAGATCCCAGATATGTTGCCCTGAGGAGTTTAGCTGAGTTCAACAAGTTGCACATGCTCTGGGACAGGCCATAAGACAGAACATCAGCTTTCCTGAACTAAGAAAAATTATTTGCTGTTTGAGTTCACTCACAGCAAAACTAAATTCCTGGAAGTCCCCGAGGGGTCAGCAGGAGCTGTGTGGCTCAGACCACCTTCTGTTTATTGAAAATAATTTACCTGTCTTTCACTAGATGCTTGTCTCTGAGGCAACTAGCCTAGGACTACATGGAAAGCAAGTGGAAAAGCAGGGGGTTGTCCCTCCCCTTGCATAGTATGGCAGGAAGAAAACAGGGTTCCTTGTTCAACTCACTGCAGGACCGCTCACTGTTTTCTCCATGTGGTTTGACATCAAGGACACAAGTTCTGGTGGGGGTGTCTAGCAGAACAGTCTCACTCCACTGCTGCCTCTAGGTCTCCAAGTCGCCAAGCAGATGCTCCTGCACCTTGACTGCCTTTCATTTACCAGCCCTTTCTGCACACACACTAAGAGGAACAGCATGAACTTCTGCACGTGGTGTCCGGTTGTGTGAGTCGCTAAGAGCTCTGCGATATGGGTCAATTGCTCTTAAATCCCACTTCAAGTGGCATGATGATGAACCTAGATATTGAGGTGTGCTGAGTATCTTCAGTTCCCCGAGTCTTCCACTTTACAGCTTTGTGCTCTCTGAGAATTTGCAGCTTACACTTTAAGCTTCTCTGTGTTATACAGACAGTCTCTTTAAATTCCTCTTTTTTTTTTCCTTTAAGAGAGAGATGGGAAGAGGCAATTGTCCCACAATTGTTGCCAATTCTTTGCTGGCTCACACTTAAATATAAGGAAAAGTCAGCAAAATATAGAATCCACGAGGAGGGAGAAAAATCTCAGCAGAAACCATGGGAATTGGAGCTCATTTGAAACAAAAGCACTGTTATTTATCCTGAGCTTCACCTTAGCAATTCCAGTGTGTAAGGCAGTGCAGACCTCCGCTGCTGTGACACAGGGTGGGAAATTTTAGCTAGAGCAAAAGAATGCAGTGAAGATATAATTGTGAAGGAGTGTGAGGCTCCCAGTTTCTTTCCATTCTCATTACATCTGGAACCATTTCACACTGTTATTTAATAGTGCTATAGCAATGAAACTTTGCAGTTCTTAAGCAATTTTCAAATGAGGCCTCAGAACATCATTAATGGAAATTGCACTTATATAAGACTAATTTTATAGTATTTTTTCTTTTAATTGCTATGTGCAAGCATTGGGACACTGGAGATTATTTCTGCTTCTATCTGTTCTGGATATGAGAGAACTCAAAGAGCTGTTTCTGGTTATTGGAATTCTGAATATCTAGAATTACACAATTCCTTATAATACTTTGGGCTATTTTTCCAATGAGCTTTAGGGGTGGAAGGAGGCCCTTAAACAATTTACCCAGTCAGGGCACTGGGTGAGCTCCTGTAAAGCCATTTTTGCCAGCTGTAGGTTCTCTGTGTGCCTGTTGAGGAGGTGGTATGGGATCTTTGGATACTGCAAAGGCAGACCATGTTGTTTTGTATAATGCAGAACAAATTCCTGGTGAGACTTCCTAGACCTCAGCTCGCAGAGTGGCCAAAGGCTCCTGTTTCTGTCTTGCTTTTGACCTCTTGTTCATCCTTCCTTGTTTAAAGCAATGCAGGAGCCATGGGAGAGAAGCTTTTCCATTCCTGTGGATCTTCCCAGCTTGCAGAAAGATCCAGAGTTTGTGTAGCTTCTGCAAAAACAGTTTTCTTTGCAAAATCACTTAATGGAATTTGAGAAAGTAGTCCCCTTATTTCAAGTGCCAGATCTCAGGCTCAGGCAGAAGCAGCTGAGCTCAGTTTCTCATTGTAGTTGTCCCAGCTTAGGAACTGAAGTGAAATGTGGTTCTGGTAATGCTGAAGGTTAGTATGAGGTGGGGAAATCAGAAGAAATAGAATCAGAGAGATAGGGGTGATCTTCAGACTCTTGTTTTCAGTACCATTGGAAAGCCAGGGCTCAAACTTTTCTTTGGGTCAGACCCTCAGTTCTTCAGGAATTTGTGTCACATCAGGAACTCTTTGCCTTTCTTCAGGTTGATATTATATGTACTGTGTTGTCCTTGGGAAAAATAGCAAGTGCATATGATTAGGAAGGTGATTTGATAGGACTGTAAAGAAAGGTAACTTGAGTTTTTAAAGAGGTGTAAATATTTAGTGCTTATGTAAGCTGTGCATACAGCGTTTGACTTCCTTAATGGATTAATTCTCCTCCCTCCCTCTCTGCCTACCCTGCTCTGTCACTTACAGTTTTATATGACATGGAAGCATTCGATAAAAGTTTATAAATTGGAGGCTTTTACAGACTTTTTTTTTTGCAATGTGATTCTGTGATGGTCAAAAGTCAGCGCACTGCTTAAAAAGCAGAATGCCATCTTGCAGTTCCTTGGGCTTCAGTCTAGGCCGAATTGTCCATTTGCTTGAGAATGATATGCCAAGACTGAATTTGAGTCTCTAGTTTTGCAATGATTCTGTTTTCTGTGTGGGAGAGAATCCTGCGCATATTTTTCAGCATCCCAGTTTTACACTGCTGGAGAACAAAGCTTATGGCATTATCTTCTCCAAGTCTTTTCTTAACTGTTGTGCGGTGGTCAGCAGCATTGTCAGCAGATAATTGTCTTTGTGGCCACTGGGCAAAAGGATGGGTCATGGCAAAGAGTTGAGGAAGGCACATGAGCAAGGCTAGAAAATGTGGTTGCTACATCAGTCACCCAAGATGCCGTATCCTAGTGGACAGAGCAGGAGATGGTGTCAGAACACCCCCCCCCCCCCCCCCAGCAACATCTCAGGCCAGCTGAAGGCAGAAACAGGAAAAGAATAGCAGCCCAGCAAGAATTCAGAGAAGCAGAATGGGAATTACCTGAACTAAATTTAGATGGATGCTAGGTCAATCCTTACACTCTCAGATACAGCAGTAGCTATGAGAGACACGGAGAAAGGATGCACAGCATGGCAAAGAGCTGCATCCCATCCGCTGGCCTCGATGTCAGGGAAGCAACATTTGTCTACTGGATCCTGGGAGCCAACTGCCCATTCCCAGTGGTGAACTCCATCTTGGCCATCCCAGAGCTGCTCTTTTCTTCTCTGACAGCACTGTTCACCTCTCTCTTTTTTAAAGTTCAGGCTTGTGGACATCTGCAATGCTGTCTAAACTGCATGCAGGAAAAAAGCTTTTGGACTGAAAAGTTATAAGCCATTAATATTTTAAAATGCTTTTATACACTCACTAGGCAGACAGAGTATGGAGTCATGGAGAGAAAAGATGTAGCTGGATGCAAGGACTACCTGGCTGTCTAACGTGCACCCCAGCCATGGTGAATTTTGTTCCCCTCAGCCAATTTTTTGATTCTTTGTCCAAAGCAGTTTTAAAGGCATTGGAGTTTTGATTTTTAAATGTAAATTCTTGTTTATATGAGAGTGCTCAGAGGCTGAAGTGGAAGGCAAGGCCCGATTGTGTTGGGCATTTTTCTAGCACATAGTAAGAAATAAATCTCACCCCTGAGATCTTACAATCTAAGTCAGCTCCTTAGACAGATGGTGTCTGAGAGGCTTCGTCACATTTTATAAATTGGGGGAACTTGCCTGAAGTCATGAAGGAAATTTGTGCAGGAACTGGAAACTGAGCTCTTGTGTCATGAGTCCCAGTGCCATAATCAGAAGTCTGTCCTTCCCCTCTAGAACTTATTAATAGATATTATTTCTCTGCCAGGAATTTTTTTTCCTTAATTCCTGATATGGAACCTAAATATTTTCTTTTTGAATTTCATCGTGCTATTTCAAGGTGGACACAATGTAAAGAATTGGATATCCCTTGGCTTTTGTGTTCTGCTGTGGCCAGCTCATGTGCATTGCAGAGAATGGTGACTATTGGGGTAGTTCCTGCTTCCAGATTTAAGATTTGTTGGTGCATCAGGGAACTTCTCTAACACATATGGTAGGTATTGCATATCAAAATTTGCCAGGCAGACATGCCTATAAAAGGAGCTAAAGCATGCTGTAATGTTCTAGTAGGAAGAGGAGACGACGTGAGACAGTGGTGAAAGCACGCTCATGTACCTGACCCAAATGTGGAGGATTCAGTCTTTTAACAATCCAGAAGGTAGTACTGTCTAGCCCAAATCCTGGCTGTGGTGGACTTTTTCCCCTTTAGTGTGTATTTTGGTGCTTTGTCCAAATTTATTTTAGATGCACTGGGATTTCGTATTTTAGGTGTTAAATGAATAACCCAGAAGGATCTATTAAGAGTCTCTCAATGCATTTGAGGTGCCGTAAATCTTCTCTTTGACCATGTGGCAGCAGCAGTTTGCTCATAGAATTTGACAGCATTTAGGGCTTTGTTACAATAATGAAGTATGACTTCTCTTCCCTAAGGATTTGCCTTTTAGAGTAGTCTTTGAGCTTAGAATCTATGTTGGACACTGTGCTATGTAATTATGAAATTACCATCACTGGTATCCGTTTTACTGCTGTACTATCACTGAGTTCATTTCCTCAAATAAGATTTTGCATGCAAGCCTTACGAGTGGGACATCAGCACATAGACATGCCACAGTCAGGCCAAAGCACAATATTCTGCAAGTAGCACGTACAATAGTGACACCCAAGAAAAAGTGAAAAAAAGCAGGGGAAACAGAGCAGTATTCTCCTGATATACATGCCTAGACTCCAACATTTTGCTGCTGGGAATTCCCTGAAACAGAAGAGGTGTCTTTTTATACAGCATGCAAAGCACTGGACTACACCTGGGCTGACTCATTCTCAACAGCACTGAGGAAATACCATTGAAATAAAAAATTGAGTAAACAGCCCTGTTCAGTATGTGGGAGAAGTGGGTGGATTTTGCATTGTGCAATCCGCTCGCTCTGAGAGCAGCAAAGTGCTTCACTGTCCTTGTGGACGTTGCTGTGGTGGCTGGCTACTCCTTTCCAGAGCTGCAAGGAAGATTGGGGCTGCTGCTGAGGGCCCTCAGCATCTCTTATGGCTCTCTGTGGCATCTTCTTGTTTTCCTTCACAGCTCACTTCCAAGTTTGCCTCAGCAGTGGCTTGCATGAGCTCTTGATGGTAGCAAGAGGGAGTACTATGCAGGGAATACTGGAAATGGCCCCCAAAACAGTGGTGGTGCTGCTGGAAGCTCGTCTTTCCTTTGCCTTTATTTCTTTCCAAATAATATGCAGTCATTTATTCAGATTTGCTGCTCTTTGGAGGAGGTTGCTCTTGGTGTTGCAGCTTGTGAAGAAGTGTAGAGCTATGTTCTTTCTGAGAGCAGGCCTGAAATCTTCTGTATGAAAATTTTCAGGAGTTTGGTGAAATCAGAATTTTCTGTGAGAAAATTGATTATGTGCTAAAAAACATTCAGAAATACCTCAGTGGAGGATGTCATATTGGGCAAAGTGTAACATTGCTGCAGGCCTTTCTGACAAGAACCATCTCAAAGCAGGGGCAGAGGAGTTGAGGTCCATGAGGGACCAGTCTAGGGAGACGTGTCCTGGGAGGACTGTGCCCTGCACTTACAAGGGAGGTTTTCATCTTGCAGTGAGAAAAAAGTCAAGACTGAAAGCATGTGAGATGTTTTTCTATCCTTGTGGCTAGATTCCCATTGCTTGCTTCACGTATAATGCTTATTTCTCCCCTGCTTGTCATTTTGTGTGATGATTTACCCCAGTAAGACTCAAGTGCTATGTGTGTATGAACAGCATTGTATATCCACTTTAGATAACTGTATATGATTGCATAGTCTTTAAGAAAGTGAAGAATGAAAACTGTAGTGTCTGCCTGGAAGACGGGAGTAATGCCTCTATGTTTGAAACCGAAGGGAGATTTTTAGGTAGGCAGAATGTACAGTAATTGCGCAAATCGGAATTTTGGCTAGAGCAAACGCTGCTTTCGTAAAAAATGCAATGAAATTTTTAATGATGATGACTGTTAGGGCACTGATTTTATGTTTTGCCCAGAAGTGGGGTGACTCATAGATGTAAGAGCTGGAAAAGACTTACAGAAACAGATTATCTAATCCATCCCCAAGAAGGCAGGATCACATTAATGTTTGATAGTTAAAGACTCTTGAAGAATATTTTAGCAGTTTTAACTTAGCTTTTCTGTTCACTTGTTTCTTTCCTCATACTGTCAGATTTTCCTCCCATTGCATTCCCTCTAAAGACAAAAATTCTTCCTAAGCCTTTCTCATGAGAGATGCTAAGCAGCACTCAAATCACTTCAGCCATCAGGCAGATCCTGCCCAAAATTTTTCAGTAATTGCCAGCCAGTGAAGAATTTCTTGGTTCAAGTATTTAACAACCACTGGCTCAGTCATTTGCACACTGCCAGGAAAATGCTATGTTAATTTTTACTAGGCACATTGAAAAATAAGCCCCAAGCCCTATTGACAAAGGTGGCATTTTTGCAAGAGTTTTATGGTGGTTTCATTTGAGTTCAGGAAATAGCCAGGTCGTCTCTCTCCTTTAAACAGTGTGTATGTGCATGTACAGAAATAGCTAAAAGTCAAGCAAACAAGTATAAAACAACATCCTTTTCTGTGGAGGACTAAGCAGCCTAATTTGAAGGAAACATTTTTGACAAGATCTTATAAATATAGCCTTTAAGGTAGACCCTCTGGAAAGTGATGGCAGCCTAGGCTTTCAAAGTTTAGCCTGAAAGTAGATGTCTACAGAAGGTATCCCCAGGATCTGAAGAAATATTTAGCAAACTTGTCAACCCAACATTGTCCTTTATTTTCAGAGTTCCTATAGCTATTTCCTTTTATGCCATTTGGACTGAGGACACTTAAATTGCGCCAGGCACTGAGGTGACAGTTTTCCAGGACCATGAGAGCCACATGTGATTTGCAAAATATGGAGAAAATTGCAGCTGGTGCACATGGCAGGTTGCATCAGTTAACCATGCAAGAGTGTTACTATGTCCACAGAGGGACACACATTTTGACAGAGCTCCAGTTACGCCAGCCTGCCCTGGGTGTCCTAAAAACGCTCTTCCTGTGTCCTGTTTTTGTAAGAGGGGATTTCTGAGTAATTTCTGAGCAGGAGACGTTGCATCATGGGATAGTGTTAGGAAAGCTGTCTGAACAGCTGCAGCTGAAACGCTGGTGGACTCCATCTCCTATGAGCGGGGAAGACCGTACGCCAGACTGGCTTATCCGGACCTGTGTGTACGCGTCTTTCCCTGAGGATAGTCATAAATATCTGCCTACGAGTAAGCAGAATGCAAAGCAGTAGAGAATTCTGCGATCAGATATTAAAACCAGTGCTTTTTAAAGTAGAGGTAGTAGAATATTTTGCATGTAGGGATATATGCTTGCCTTTGACTTCGTCTTTGCAGAGAGCCTGAGTTTTATGTGTAGGCAAAGCCAAGACAGAGTTAAGCATATTAACAGGTCATCAACCTGGGTTTCTGTGAAACATCCAAGATCATTTAACGTGTTTTTAAATGCGATAATCATTGTTCACAAGGGCAAAATACTGTTGAATGTTTTGCTAACAAATATGTTTGCTAACACGATGCTTTTCTCCAGAGCAGATAAGACTGAAGGATATTGTTCCAGGTAGCTGGAGGTGGGAACTGGGCATGTTCCCCTACTAAGAGCAACACTGTGGGTTGTGTCTCTTATCACTCATGTGTCTAGACAGGGCCTGGGAAAGATGAATTATAGTGTTGACAACTTCTGTTTGGTAACCTAAAAGGAAAATAATAATCATGGCTCAAAGCCTACAAACTAGGCACAAGGCTAGTTGTGCCTAGCCTACTGCATATCCACATCACCCTGTGAGTTGTGCTCCCGGCCTCTGCATTTCACCCACCTCTTGTGTCTGCGTTTTCTGGGAAGTGCAATGCAGCCTGGCTCTGGACCTGACTGGAGTCTCTGAGCATTGAATGGAGAAGAAATAATAAGTGTCTCTCTCACGTGACCAGAACCACACTCATTGCCAGACCAGGAGCTAGTCATTTTTTCTTTAGGAGGGATTGGCAGGGACGTCCCAAAATATTTTTTGCTTTTGTTCACAGCCAGGGACATTGCTATCACTGGAGTTTACCTCAGGCAGTTAACCCTCTTCTGCATCTGGAATAAGTCAGGGATTGGCCCCTCGCTGCTTTGCTTAATGCAGTTGTTTGAAAATTGGAAATGCTTTGTGCAGCTAAAGACTTTAGACTTCTAATAGAAAATACAGGTAATATGTTATGTGATACATAGGCAGTCAGAATAGATGCTCTGGTGATCTCTTTTGACCTTCAAGTACAAAATCAAAGTGTCTAGGTTACAGAGGAAAGGCCAATCTGATCCCACGGATTTTACTGTGCCTGCCTCAAGAGAAGATCCAGCCAACTTCTGTGGGTGAGGAGCTGCATGGCTGTGGAGCTACAAAGTTAGGCCAGCACTGGCTGTTGCAGTAAATGCCTTTGCAATTTATAAAGGCACTACTTGGCTTGATCAGGAGCAATATTTTTGGCTTAGAAGGGCTGAAATCAAGTTGGAGGTTTCACTGAAAGCTATTTAAAAAGGAGGCTGTCTGCTCATGTGGTTAATATTCTGTTCTTCAGTGAAACAGCCATTTGATAAAAGTGCTATCAGCCAAGGCTATGGCCAGGAAGCCAAATGAATGCTTGCTTTTACCTGTGGGCTCCTTTCTGTGTGTGAATTTCCACCAGGACTTTCTTTCAGAGAAAATGAAACCCAGGACCAGCTGCTCTGCTGGAGTAAATTGACTTTACTAGCAGTAGCAGGATGTTGTCCATAGAATTATTTGCTGCATCTGCTTAAGCAGGGAGGGGTTTGGCAATAAAGCTCTGCAAGCACAGTGTTTCCAGTATAGATGAGGCATCAGTAAAGAGACTGGTCTGAAGACACACTGGATTATGTTTGCTAAGTGGAGGAACACAGGGAGCAGATCACACTTTCCTTTAGAAGCTTGTCCCTGCATGCAGGATCATATAGTCTTGCAAATGCTTCTCAGACATCTTTCAAACAGCGACTGTTTTCAAAAGACAGAAGGATCAAGCGTTTCTAATACAACACTCACCCTTGTTTCATGGATCTGAGAGTGGACTTGATTTTGCTGAGTTTGTATCCCACACCTGGACATTAACTTTCCCTTCTTACTATTGCTTGCCCCAGTTTTGTCCTGGACTTTCCCCTTCAGTCCCTAGAGTTTGGGTCAACCAACAGATGATCAGATGAACCATGAGGCCTCATGATCAGTGTGTACCCACTTTTAATTAAATGCTATCATCAGACACCCCTGAAGCCTCAGCAAGGTAGAGGAAAACTGTGAGTGACAGAGTGAAGTGCTAATGCCCTTTGCAGCAATGATAGGCAGTGCAAATATCTTTGAGATCCTTTGAGTAGTGCAGGAAACCCCAAAGTGCTGTAGTATAAAGGAGCTGGATCTTATGTACTCTGCTAGGGAGAAAGAAGTCCGCTTCAGATTAATGATAAATGAAGAAGATTTGTGAAAGATTGTTAGACTATTTGCTCAGGTTTAGTGCAGAACCATGTCCTGTCTTGTTTGCTCACTGGGTCTTTTTTTTTTCCCTTCCTTTTGAGCAGAACCCCACTGAGTGCTGGAGCTGAGTCTAATTTCACCAACCTTTTGGGAATACACAACTGATAG
The DNA here is from genome assembly GCF_028389875.1 of Rhea pennata. Lineage (NCBI taxonomy): Eukaryota > Metazoa > Chordata > Aves > Rheiformes > Rheidae > Rhea > Rhea pennata. The sequence continues at coordinate 7,184,979 of NC_084666.1, forward strand.
TCGAGTCTGTCTGATCCAAAGCATATGAAAAAGCAGGACTAATGTGTTGGCTCCCTTCCGTGCTGCTGGGATTTTTGCAGGGTAAACTGAAGCTTAGCTCAAGATCTCCATGAGTGAATAGGGCTTCTTGCCATTCAGCACAACTTCTCAGAAAGCAGATTAGCCAACCAGTGTCTGAACATGTTTTCAGCAAGAGGGGCCTGTAAACATTCCCATTTGTTCCTGTTCAAAGAGACGGTGGTGCCCTGATGGCGAAGCCACCTCCCCTCGCTCTTCCACACGGCTCTGGCCCTACTCTATTTAGAGTCATGATTTACTGGGCTTCCTTGAACTCTGACCTCTGTCAATAGGACCGTGGTGTAAACATCTTCCTGTGGCTACAAAGCCGTGACCTGTAAAAGCAGGTGGGGGATGAGGACGGCGCTGGGGTGAGAGTTGTGTCATGTGCTCATCTCTATTTCAGGCAGAGGGTCTTATTGTGAAGGCTACAGGTCTTTGCGCACCAGGGGAGCAAGAGCCAAAGCCTGCAGAAGTCAGGAGGAGCCCTTCTGTTGACTTGAATGCCCCTTGCATCAGGCCATACGCTTGTTGCACAAGGTAGAAGATTGCCCTCATAAAATCCACTGAGCAAAAGCAAAAGTTTCCCTTCTAAGCACAGGGATGGCCAGTGCGTGGGTGATCTTGCTTTGCAAATGAAAACAGATACGTGGTTCCTTGTTTGAGACGTGCTGCATAACAAAGAAGAAGTTGGCATTGTGAAAGCCAGGCGGGAAAGTAGCTGGCTCCAGACACGTAGGCACAGTATGGAGCCTAGCCCAGGACAGCAAGATTTTTTGCAGTTTGTTGTTCTTCCCAGTAGGGTGGCCAGGATCAAACTTCATTCCACCTAGGAGGATCCAATGTGCTTCTCTGGGGAGCGGGAGTGGAAGGCAAGTGGGTGCAGAGTGATGTTGGTTTTGTATAACTCCTGGAGGTTACTTGAAGGAGTCAGGTATCAATCAGTGTTTAGCGCGTGCTTCCAACTTGCTTTATGGAAACACAAGCAATGCTACTCACTTTTCCACAGTGTTTAGCTTGGCACCAGATTTCAGGCTGGCAGCAGGACTCCTGTGACTATCACTATTTTCGATTATTAATTTATGAAGATGTACCTTAGAGCTGTTTTGGTTGCTCTATGTGCTTCCTTTTCTACCTGAGAATAACTAGTTTTCTACAGGACAGCATGCACATTTGTATCTATTCCTGACACATCTGTATTTGTAACATGATTTTCTCTGATAGCCATTTATGGGGCCAGTATTGTATGCATGACAGCAGATGGCAAACTGAAAAAGCTGAGCAGTGTGATTGCTGTGAGAAGCTCAATACTGTGTTATTATTCCTCTGGAAGTGTTCTCTCTGGTGAAAACAAGACAGTGAGAAACCAAGTGTTGTTCTTCCTGCTGGTCTTTGCTTCTGCTGAGCTCCTTGAAGGGCAAATTCAGCTCAATATGCATGGATAAATAGGTTCTCTTGGATTTCACTGGAGCTCGGAGTATACAGTCTTGACTTCTACCCTTCGCAACTTCAGCCAGGCTGAACAAATCTTTGTTGAATGTAGGTGGGCATATTTGCATCGAAGTAGGTGGATTTGGCACCAGGAGAACTGAATGGCCATTTGGATGTGACTTTTGTGGCCCAGTTAAAACTCTTAAGGTCTCCAGAATCAGCCCATTTAAATATGAAATGTCATGAAACTGGGACATTGGCTTTCCTGGGAAGTGCTCAAATCCTTAAAGATAGTTTCACAGTAAGTTGAGGACTTCCTACCACTTTAAATACATTTTAAGTACAGTAAATACATTTTAAGTTTGGCTCAGATGATGGGGGAAGGTTCAGGTCAACAGCTGCACTTTGTGTTTGTAGACAGCTGCCGATATATGTTCCCCTGTTCGAAGAAAGCTGAGGCAGAGGGCTGAGCCTGAACTTACTTGTATTTTCATGCCAGTAAGGTGTTAGTGAATTTACAGCTAAATTAAAGCGACCTAAAATCCCAGGCTTTTGATGAACGGTGATGGAGTGATCACCATTTAATGGCTACTGCCACTCATCAGCTGAGCTGTGGTAGTGAAAAGTGAGCATTCTTATGCCATCACATTCACAGCAGTTTGTATTTCCATATTTAATTTGCTGCTGGGGCTACACATTATTATTTTCTATAGCAAAGAGGTAGCTGGTTTTAGATAAAGCAGCTCTATTTCATCTGGTTGTGAATCTTTATACTAAAAGAGAGCATAGTCAGAGTCATCTTTCTGGAGTTTCCAATGTCCTAGTCATAGGCAAAATGCCATGTATGGAAAAGATGAAAAGTGCATAGAACTGTCGCTACCTGTCAGTGTAGTGATTACTTGACACTGTGGACTCCAACATCTGCAAACCTCCCAGCAGGAGTATCGTAGGCATTAGAGGACTGGGACGGGCAAGAGGTTAGAGACACAAGCAGTCACATGGAAGCTGGCATAAAACAAGCATGGAAGAAGGATATAAAAAAAGAGTGTAGACAGGCATGTGGTAATTTGGTGTGAAGACCAGAGGAGTTTCACTTAGGTGCACAAGTAGGACTTGTTAACCCTTCCTTGATTAGAACCTTCATCAGGTTTTAGCAGTATAGCTGAAAGATGAGGGTTTCCACAGACTTCTGGGGAAGAGCAACTGTTTTGGACAAAGGACACTGGAATCTCTACTGACCTAGAGAGGAGACCATGAATAGCATTATATTGGCATGCTCAGCATGTAATAACAATTCCTCAGAGTCCTACATCTTGTTTATTGGTTTTTTTTTCTTCTTTCTGCCTATCTCTGTAGTGTATATGAACCACAGCTGTTGACAAGGAAAATATGCAGTTGCTCTGCAGGAGCAAGAAGGAAAAATAAATCATCCCCCCCACCCCCTTCTGTTACTATTGACTTACCAGTGACTGCACTAAGGTTAAAACCACACAGAGCCGCATGCGTAAATGACAAGGAATTTGTTCTGACCTGGAGCACGCTGCCACTCATGACAGATAAAATTTCTCTTCATACTAATAGCATTCCCCTCCCAAGCAGCTCTGTAGTAAGGTGGAGTGGCTAACATGGTGATTTCAGCAAAACTGTGCCTATTCTATGCCAATGCCATGTTCAAAGAAAGCAGACTCTGCCAGGAGGTTGTCTACAACAGGGTTAAGAGCTGAGCATTGGCTTGACTGCAGAGCTCCCACGGGCGTTAATTGTCTCTTGTGTCACTGAGGGTGGAATTCGCTCCTCGAGATGCGTAATGATGTAGTCATTTACACTACATTACTACTACCCTCTCATACCAGAGCCCTCCCTCTACCCCTCCTGGTTCTCCCATAAGACGTCACAGCACAGGCTCCCCAGACAGACTTGAGCAGATAGGAAATTTTGCCCCAGAAGGCATGCATATTTTTGTGACTAGATCAGATGTGACCAAGGGCACAATTTCAGTTTGTCGTGGACAGAGCCTTATCTGGTTTATACCCTAGATACTCCTTCTCGTTAGTGGAGTTATGTTCATTTGCACTAGCTGACAGTGAAGCCCTGTATTTCAGATGACTTTGGGGATATATGTGTTTTTCCTTTTTTGAAGACTTCTACCCTCAGGCTCCCATTCTGCCTGGCAAATGAATGTTGTAGAGACATCCAAACACCATCTCTGTGTCCTGTGGTGGAAACAAGACTGACTGTATTCATTCTTACTTGTCACTCTCTAAAATATGTCTTCCTGATTAAGTTAGAGGACAAGAGCTAGTCACACACTACAATACAATACATAGAATATAAAGATGTATACTCTGCTCCCCGTGACCTTTCCTCCTTCACGATCAAGTTTTTTAGTTTTTATTGTTGTTGTTGTTGTTGCTAAATACCTTTTGTCCTGAAACCTTCTCTCCTTTGGCTGATCCCACTGACTGGTGTGTGAACAGATCAGATGTGAGCAAGGACAGAATTCCAGTCCATCTTGCATAGACAGCACATATTTCTGTTTTGCTGCAACTGTTTGTATCGGAATAAGCACAGAGAGGACACTTATAAAATCTGGATCCAATGTACTACAGTTTTACAGGAAGCTTAGTGTCGTTGGCCTGCGCTGCCTTTTCCTTGCCTATTAAGCCTGTAAAATAAAATAGCTCTACGGATTTCAGACTATTCAATCTCCACTCCTCAGCTGGAAGATTGAAAATGGAATATAAAATAATCTCAAATATCACACAATTGCTACTTATGCTAGTTACTTGTGTTTGGGGAAATGATGAAATATTTCAGTGAGATTTTTTTTTTTAAGAAAGTAGTTTTGTTTAATCACAAGATTAAAGTTGCTGAAAAATGACAGGTTCAGGCATCTACAAAAGATTTACTGTTAAAAAAGCAGTTGACTTCTTCATTTCCATATCACAGCTCTGTTTTCTACATATGGATGACTTTATGTGTCAAAGGAAGTATGCAGCTCATATGTAGAGCTAGAGGTCAGCAAGTTCATTTGCTTAGTTCATATTTTAGTTCTTGCTCAGTGCATGTATAAATACATCACAGTTTAGACCCCAAAACCATATGAAGTCCTCGGAAGCTGGAGAGAAGACCTCTGTTTGAAGAAATGCCTGTAACTCAGGTTCAATCAAGTTTTTTGGCAAGTGAGAGGTGTCAGGAGAAGACCTATGGAGAAAGCAGAAAAACCTTTGGTGTGGAGGACAGCAAGTGCAAGCCTGTAAGTCAAGTGCTAGCAACATGCTGAAGCGAATGAAAGTACTGAGGAGGCTGTAAATTAATATTAGGCCACCTCCATATGATGTGGTTATTGGAATTCAGGTATACGTGTGTCAGCATATGGCAAATATTATAACATAGGTGCTTATAATAGTGGTTCAGATAGCTCGCAGTCAACTTGATGACTGCTTTGTGTAGAAAATAGCCAGAACACTTAGACTGTTACAGGGAGTTTTGAAGCCCTGCAGCGAGGTGCAACTGTTCACTGAGAGCAGTGAACTTGAGGTGAATGTATGCACTGAGGATGCTTTTCTCAAGGTTGGAGCAGACTCATACCATAGACAGCAATGCCAACCTATGGTATTCTTCAGATGGAGACCTGTAACATTAATGGGTTTTAAGGCTAAAAGCAGTGAAGAGGAAGATCTAATTAAAGCAGCCCAAGAATGTACAGCTTTGAAAATGGTAAGGACAAATTTAGGCTAAATATACAGAAATATGGCTTAACAGTAGTTGCAGAAGTAGGGAACTGGAAGCATCTCAAGGGCTTGCTCAAGGGCTTGAGATGCTGCAGAGTGAAGCACAGAAAACTACACCATAGCAAATTTGTGGCCATTTGACATCTTATACCACCAGTTCTGGCTTCTATTTTGCCTTGTTCGCGAGGATTGCAGCAGCCCCAGTTTACATGTTGCTCATATAGTAGGATCTTTTAAGTAGTGTTCAACTCCCCTCTCAGCCTACTTTCTAACTAACAGGATGTGTTGGATACCTCAATACTCACAAGTGTTTTCTCCTAGTCTCTAGATCATTTTTGGCACACTTTCGATGTTTTTTTCCCCTGAGTATTTCCATTTAATTTTTGTGGCATGACATCAGGTCTGGAGCAAGATTGCTGGCTCAGCTATTATTGTGTATACGGTCAAATCACGTACCCACTTTTATATAGTACTCTTCTTATGCCCCAAAAGTGCATTAGCCCTTTTCAGCAGACTTTCCTGACAATTTGAGTTGCTTGTTCTAAAGTTTGCCTGCTGGATCTATCTAAAGTTTGCTGAGTTGTTACTAATTAAGTGGATGATGCAGTTTACTCTTTAACGATCATCTGTCTTCTGCAGTATTTACAGTTTCCATGGTCTTCTTTTTCTTCTGTCTTTTATGTGCTACCACTGATGATTTTTGCTTCTCCATCTAGCAACAGGCTTATCCTAATCTGGAGATGGGTTTTTAAATGCTGCTTTATTGGGTTTGGCTCTGTGAATCACTAATGTTTTACTTCATTAGCTTCAGCGATTTTTTACAGGCTTTGTTTTTTAAAGGCTAATTGACATTCTTTGCCATAAAGCTTCTCTTTTCCCTGTTTGTCAAAGAATATATGTATATTGCTTTTTCTTAATGTTTGAGTATTAGTTTCACAGATTGTTTTTAGCCAAGACAGTTTTTTGACCACTGGGAAACTTGCTGTCAGCATGGGATGCCCAGATAAATACTCTGAATAATCCCTAGAAAGATTTTTTTTTTTCATGTTATGACTAGATGCTTAAAGAGCAGTCCTAGTCTTTGGTAATGAAAGCAGATGGTCTACTAATGTAATGGTCTTCTACTCTGTGGAAGATCCTTGTGATTGTCTAATCCTGAGCTCACTGGGATGAGCTTGCTGCAGGTAGCAGTTATAAAACCCTCTTCCTCCTTCACATGGTCTAGATATATGTTGGTTATTCTGCATTACCCTTTCTCTTTTGAGGATATTTGGTGCTTAATTCAACAAGTCCCTAAGGGAGGATGACTACTGGTACCTTCCCACTCACCCACAAGTCCCTCAATGTGTGTCTTCCTCTGTCCGCTTTTGTTGACTCCACACTTGGATATAGAAATTAGGGTCTGAAGCTGAATATGAAAGTCACTTGAAGTTCTTCATTTGGGAAGAATAAGTCCCTTGTTTTTCTTTGCTTCACTAAAACTTGAGGTTGCCATAGGCTACTACAGCCAAGCTGACCATGTATGTTTGTTTTGCTTTGCATGAGAAAACAAATCTTAAAGTTAATTGTACCTCCTCAAGTTTGTGAAATAAGCCTTTTTGGATTTCTTCTCCTTTCCTTCCTTAGTCACGCTGTGGTGGTATGTGGATAGTTTTTATGCAGAATAAGAGAACGCTGCTAGGGCTCAAAACCTTCATGGTTCGCACAGTATTCTTTACCTTATGTGAAGTTCAAATTCATGGAAGATGTGCATCAAAAACTCGAGTGTTTTTTATGTTATAAAGTTGTGGAGGTACAGTTAGCTCACTCTGAAATTCTCACCTAAAGCAAAACATACATACCCTCTCAGCTTGCCTGCACCTGTGTATGGCATCTCTGATTTTAATGCAATGAAGAAAAATAAATGCCTAATCTTCTCTAATGAGGAAGCTGACCAAGGTGTGCCTGTGGTTTTATTAAATGTGCCCAGCAGAAAGGATGAAAGGAAGCGTAAAGGAGGAGGGCTTTGCTGGAATCATGGTCCAGTTGTTAGGCCATTGGGGCATGCTATACTTTCCATTTCTCATGTTGCCAGTAGGCACATGAATAATTGTGTGCTAAAAGGAGAGAAATAAAGAGTGCAGAGGGTGAGTGTGTAGAGGTTTAATGAATGCCATGCTCCAGCCCAGGTGCTTGTTCCCAGCAAAGTGCCTCTATGTCACTTATTATTTAGAGTTCCTAACAACTTGCTCAAGGTGCCAGAAAATAAAAACAGACGCTGACACGTAGCGGGCAGAAAACACGCTTGCAGCAGTGCAGATGCCTGGCTAGATTTCACGCTCTGGCGTTGGCTAGCATGGCGCAGGGGGGCTCGGTTTCAGGGGGGCTCCCCAGGCCGCTCTCCAGACAAGCTGTTCCACATGATTTCACATCAAACAGTTGCCCAAGTGGCACATGTGCTGTTTCCACTCCTGTGATCATGCATTCATTGAGGGTTTATCCATCGGACTGGTTTCCTCATGTATGTTAAGTTGCAGGAGTAGAAATTCGGGGTGACGTGGGACTATGTTGCAGCGCCTGGGAGAGGCACGCAGCAACCCTCCATCCTGATCACTTACTGCCAAATACTTTCCCCTTCGGCCAAGAAAGCAGCTTGTCTTGCCTAGAGAGGGAGGTGCGTGTGGAGGATGAAGTGTAGCATGAAATGTAGGGATCACTCCTGCAGGAGAAGACCGCTGGTGTCTCAGAGAAGTGCAAGAAATGGAGGTGCGATTTCCCTTCAGAGAGCTGGCGTGGCAAATATGGCATTTGGGCCATGCTCAGAGAAGTTCTGCTAAGGGCAGCGAGCCTTGCCGGCGTCTTTCGTGAGCCAAGGATGAATTCTTTATATGGCAATGCAAGAAAGTTCATGAATGTCAGACTGACTTACAACCTGGAGCTGAAGGAACCATACCACAGCAAGCCAAAAATTCTATTAAAAACAAGAATCAGAGTGTATTTCTTCTCATATTTAATGATATTGGTAACAAAGTAGCAGGTGAGAGCCTCACGCTGGGGCCCTGTTGTACTAGCTAGTGTGCAGGGAACAGAAAGATGTTTACTGCCATTTATAAGAGCTATTTGGAAACTTTTTCCCTGAGACGTTTTCTAATGGAAAATGGAGTTTCCCTAAAATTAAAAACATATTAATGAAGAAAACTTTGGATGATGCCAAAAATTTCAGTCCTGCTATTGGCAGGAAGCTCCAATAAATATTTGTATTTGGATAGATATGATTCAGATTAAAATATTTTGTTTTATTGAATTGATTCATCTCTGAGTGAATTCAGTAAGGTATTAAGTTGCCTTTATTAATGCAGGAATCACCTTCTAGCAGTTATACCTTAGTCTAACATTCTTTCCTTGCCATTCCTCTTGCTATTTTTGTAATACAACACACGTGTCTCTTGCCCAAACTTGTTTGATCCATCCCAAGAATCTGTCATTGTGCAAACATAACAAGATGAAATACAGCCAGGAACTACAGCTCCCATAAGGCAATGTGCAGGAGCCGAGAATGCGGTTCTATGTCAAAATAGCAGAAGGTAAAGCATTTCTGGCTATTTCAGTAAATTAAAGTATTTACTTTTTGAGAATATTAGCTTGTTTTGTTTTGATTGACAGTGTGAGAATGAACATTTGACATGTTTGCCCAGCAGAAAAATATTATAAGTTGTCAAAATTTTAGACACGCTCAGGCTGTAAAACTAATGTTGAAATGTCCAAATTTTCCACAGAAGGGAAATTCTGCCTTTCTCTCTGCTCTTCAGCTTGTTCTGTGCTCCAAGTTGCCCCAGGAATTCTGTGCTAGTCACTTCTGCATACTTTTACCACACATCTTTGAGAGGTCGTTGGGCTGTTCCTGTGTAATTATTTGTTTCAAGTTACTTTGCATATTATGCTCCTAAATTGTCCAGTCTTCCTTTTTTTTTTTAGTTTGATGAACTGTTAGATTTGCACAAGGCTTGCATCAGCGGTAGCACGGGAAGGATAGTGGTGCTCTAGAAAGCCATGGGGCCTGAAGGAACGTCTCTGCTGGACTTCGTGTCTAGTTCAGGTGGGGAAGGAGGCCTTGATTTCTCTACTGCATCTTATCTTCTTGGAATATTGTTACAGATTGGCCTTAATTCTGCTGGATCCACGTGTTTTCACAACCCGAGGTTGTTTAGATCCTGCTTTTTTGGCTCAGGCTACTATATAAGTAGAACTCTAATGCATATAAATGGGAGTCTAATGTATTTATATACGCTGCGTATATAAATGCCATTCTCCTTTTCCAAGTCTAAGGCAGCTCTCGGTAGCAGAGAGGGAATACTGTGTCTTGAAGAAGTGGAACAGAGATTAACTATTTCTTACATAAATACCTGGAGGTTTGAAAGAATCTGCCGTATTGATACGTGATAACGCTGCTGTGATCAAACAGTTGTGGTTTTGTGTTTGAACAATCCCCTTTCTCTGTGATCTTGTGCGGTGGGTGGGGCATTGAAAAGAGGGATTTGGTGGTAAAATCCATCTCCGAAGGGAGACCTGTCCTCTGAGGCAAGGCTGGGGAGTGGAGCAAGTAGGGGCAGCGATTAAACTCTACCCACAGCGCTTTGATGGTGACGGAGGATAGTGTTACAAGAGGGGAGCGCGTACGAATTACTTGTGCAGTGGATGAGAGAAACCTCACCCTTTTTTGCCAGCAAAGAAGACAAATATTTAATTTGTGTCTCCTGAGAAGTGATTTTTTTTTTTTTTTACTGCTGTGAAAGCAACAAAGCTACTAAATTCCCTTTTGATGTAGGAAGACCATTATAATTGGGGTTTTAGTTTAACATACTTCTTTTGCCTTCCCCACAAAGAGCTCTGGCTTTAAAAGAAACTTTGCCAGCTCTACTATTTTATAGACTGAAGTTCTCAGCGGCTGATGGAGCAACTGCATTTTTAGCCTCTGCCTGCGGAGCAGCAAGGAGCAGATGCGGCACCCCAGAGCTGGTCTCTTTTCCGTCTCGAGGCTGGACCAACCTCAACGTTGAGGCAGGAGAAAAGAGAGCCTGAAGGGTCATATGCTGCCTGCAAGGACGCCCGCGTCCGGCGTCGGACTGCCTGCCTCTGCAAAGGATTCCCGTCCAAATGGGAGCAGCCGAGGCGAGGCGAAAGTCCTGGCATCGCCGGCGGCGAGCTCGCGCCAGGCACGGACGCGGCTCGGGGCTGGAGGAGCGGAGCCTCGGCCGCGCTCGGGACTGGCAGGGATTCGGCGGCCCCGCCGCGCCGGCGCCGACCTTCGGAGCGGGCGGCAGGGCAGGGCGGCGTTTGCCGTGCTCGGTCTGCACGGGGTTGGTGGTCCAAGACGACGGTTTGTCGGCGTCGCGGTGCGTTTTCCAGCCCTCCCTGGAGCGCCCTGCGTGTCTCGGCGGGATGTGCCGTGGGCCATCGATGGCAGGATCTGGCCCTGACCGTTGCCCTTAGCAGGGATCGGGGACAAATCTTGCTGCTCGTGTCGCTGCTTTTAGGAAACATGTTGACAGGGCAGCCGGTGTGCTTTATTGACTTCCCAGCAAAATCTTATTTGGCCAGAAAATGCCATGAGAAAATGCCAGCTTTCTGAGCACCTGCGTTAAGGGGAAATGTATTTCTATATGTCAGGCATGGCTTTAGAGAGTTAGGATTGAATGAAGCTGGTGCTTGTGCCAGCTTGCCTCCTTGCCGGGGCAGCTACTGCGGTGGGGACCAGGCTTCCTTCTGCGTGCAGGGCCGGCGAGGGGGGCAGACCTCAGAGGTTCCCTTTCTCACCCTTAAAAAAAAAATCATGAGGACACTTTTTCTTCAACTAATTAGAGTCATGATGAGGCATGGGTGCAACTGTAAAGCATATATATGTAGATATTTTTTACTAAAACTCCAAGACCACTTGAAGTGTTGCACTCCCCAGAGAGAATGTGAGAATTGTATTGCTTTGCTTGGAGGAAACTGGAAAAAAAAATGATACCAACATTTAGCAGGACTGACAACCGGGGCCGAAAATCTGAACTGCTGTAGAATACTTATTTACATTGACTTAACATTTGGCCTGCTGGCTAGGTCCTCTATGGTCCAGGTTGAAATCTATGTCTTTAAACGTTGTATATGTTCAAGTGGTAGATTTTCCCCCTCACTCTTAAAGGACAAAGGTCAAAAGGGACCTTTTTCTTATGATCATGAGCCAGATCCTGATCTTGTTTCCACAGTTAAATATCTGGAATAACAATAATGTGTTTTGTAGATTTTACTTCAGCTCTTCAGCCATGTGAATGATACCATGAAGGACTCTCCCATCCCATTTAGTGCACGTCGTGCTAAGCCGCTGAGTCGGATTACAGGCTCATCCGGGAAAGCGTGCATAGAGAAATGCATGTGCAGACACACACTGTTCAGCATGATGGATACGGCACGCAGCTCGCTGAGGTTTATTGTCAGAATGCTTCATTAGTTAAGACCAACAACAGAAGTTGATGCTTGGACATCACCCAGTAAGGAAATTGTATCCCTTTGCAGAAGTCGCTTGAGTCCCTGGGAGGACTGCAGCGATAAATATATGCACATTTGCCCATCCTGATACAGTAGTTCTCCTCCCAAGCTTTCATCTAGCTTTTGCTCTGGAAAATATCTCTGCTCAGAGAGGGGAAAGACTATATCCAATAAAAGCTGAAGTCAGTTTGTTTGCCCTCTTTAGTTCATGCTTAGGTGTGCTGTTAATCGTCTCACAGTTAGAGATGCACTGAGGTACCCGTAGCTGCTGCCAGTTAGGGGAATTTAATTGAGAACTATTTCACATGAGGATGACCTTGTGAGTCAAGAGAACATTAAACTTGCTTAAACCAAGCTCTCTGCCAGTGTTGAGTTGGCTCTTCCAAATTCTTTGTCTTGTTAATAACAGCATAAAGGTAGCAAATAACCCCCCTATATACTGTTCAACTGTGTGATATTCAATCATCCTTTCTTGAAGGTTATCTTAATTGCATACAAGCAAACCATAATTGCTCTCAGTTAACATAGGTTTTGATGGCATGTGGGACTTCATTGAGAGTGGGTTCTGCTGCAAAATGGTAGAAAGGTTGGGAAAGTATGGCATAAAAACTATTCTGAAGGAAATGGTTTGGTAAGCACACTTACTCCACTCTTAAGAGTGATGTAATGCACTCCACTCTCAATAGCTGTCCTGCAGTCACTATTGCAGGTAGTTGACAATAAAGATTCCTCAAATGCTGTAGATCGCTTTCAATCTGCGCTTTAGGAAAACGCTATTGCTCTGTAATGGGACATTAGTGGAGAAATGCTAATAATGCCTCACTCAACAAATCCCTTCAAGCAATGATGGACAGTGGGGATAGGTGAGTAAATGTGAATTAATGATTGATCTCTGCAGAAAGGGGTGACGTATGAGCACTCTGGTACTTGCGAAACTCTCCCACCACAGGAGTGTTTCTGTGATAGAAATCTCAGACAACACACTGAATCCTTGTGGACTGAATAGAGAAGGACCCAAGTAGCTCAGCATGCTGCACACCAGGTTCTGGGAGGGGACAGGTAAAGGCTGCGAGAGCTGATCCAGTCTAACTTTGTCAAATTATGTTAGTGGTCTTTCAAAAAACAACCAACTAACGCACCCGTTTTTAATGTTACCTTCGAGGAGATACAGGGACCATGATGATTTTTATATTTGTTTGCTTACTTCCCATCCTTTGTAAAAGCACCACAAGGTAATTACCGTTATCAGGTTTTTTTTTCCTAGTTTCTGAAGCCAGAATCTCAGCTAACACATTTTGACTCAGAGCTGCTGGTGCCAGCACAGCTGCACCGATTCACAACAGTAACACGATCTAGTTACTTTTTCTAGTAACACATTCACAAACCCTTTCTCTCCGCTTTCTCCGATGCTGGGTTTTAGTGAGGGAGCAACCATGAGTCTATATGGGTAGATTAAATCTCCATGAAGCCTGGGCCTGTTTCAAGGATCCCTACATTTTGATGTCTCTTGCTGCAGGTTTTTACTCTACTCTCAAGTCATTAATCCCAAGCAAAGCCCTCCAGACAGGCAGTTGGTAGCAATTGCTTATAGGCTGCGCCACCATCTGCCGCTTGCTTCCAGTTTGCTGCTGAGTGAGACTAGAGCCCGGCCGTAATGTGCATTTGCTGATGCTTAACATTTGCAAAGAGGAATAGTTTACTGTTTAGCATTTTCCACTCTGTCTCTTCCCCTTCTTGGCTCCATTCTTTTGTCTTGTTTTTGCATTATTGGGCATGGTGTCTGGTTTCTAGTAGCGTATTAGTAATGTAGGAAAAATGAACATAATTGCAAAAATACCGCACAAAGGACTCGTATGTCGCTTTCATTGCTTAATCCGCTTGCCGGGAATAATTGAACGGGATTCTTTTTGTTTTGTACTGCTTGATTTGCTGGGTAGAAGTCCCCTCCTCCCATGCCTGACCCTGCAAGCAATGATGGGCAGACAAGTTTGAGAGAAATAACAACTGAATCCGATCCCTTGAAACTAAACCTGCTCTGGCGAGTCAGCAAGGCTCGGTTGAAAGTACTAATACTTGTCACTTCTCACATCCTAGGTGCTTTGCAAAGAGTCACCTAGACCGTGGTGTGAACTCTGCCGCAGGTTGGTGACGATAGGCTCTGCGCTGCTTTTGTAAAATCCTGCAGCAACCCTGATGCCAGGGCTGTGCCACTTCGGAGGAGAAAGCCTCTCCTAAGAGAGCAGCAATTCCACGGTGTAGTGGTGGCGAGCGGCCTCAGAAGAGACCTCTTCTGTCAGAAATGCATTTTCCTGATTCTGCATCACTGTAACTGCTTCAGTTTAAAGCCTCATTGGTCCAAGTGTGTGTCATCACTCTTGTTTCAGATAACTGTGGTAGTTCAAGGTGGGCCCAGAGCCACGGTGCTGCTGTTAGTACCAGTGGGTTCCTGCTTCCTCTTCCTGCCTGCTGGTTAGATCACGTTGCCCAGCTCCGGTCATGTTAGTTGTTGCTCTTTGGCATTTCTTGGATTGTCTCCATATCTGTTGCATCTATCCAGAGCAAAAAGCAGGAACACAGTGGTAGAAGATCAGAGCAGAAGCAAGAGTTATTAGGAGTCCTGCAGGGTCCAGCCCAGTGATGAAATATTGTCTTGCAAACAAATTTAAATTTGCCTTTTCTTTCAGTCCAAGTGCAGCTAAAAAGCAGTATCCATTCCCACAGAAAGTCCAGAAACGCATTTATATATACTATTTATTAAGTAGGACTGTATATAGATGGGAAAAATGCCATTGCAAAAGGCTTAGTGTGGTCTCATCTGTAAGGAGGGTGAGGTGATTTAGCGATGTAGACAGCACTGGTGAGGCAGCGGGATGCTGCACACAGCCAAAGTGCCCAGGCATTGAAAAGTACATTGATACGTCAGAGGGACTATATTAAAGAGCCCCAAAAGTATTCACAGGATGAAGGCAGCGCCTTGGAGAAAGAGATTTAAAGAACTCCAGCTGTAAACCTTATCAGGAAGAAGATTGAGAGGTGCCTTCATTGCCGTGTGCAAGTACTTCATGGGAGGAAAATAGGGGATGTGAAACAGTTCTTTAATTTAGCAGAAGAAAGATCTAAGCAGATAAGAGAGCTGAAAGGTGAATCTCGACAAAAGCATGGTAGAAATTAGCCAGGCAGTGGAGGTGACAACCCCTGGGACAAACCGCCAGGGGAACGGATGGATTTTCCATCTTTTGATGTCTTCAACTTATTTCTGGAAGTTTTCCTGGAAAATGTTTTCACCACATACAGCAGCACTAACCAGATGAGAGTTCAGATTAGATGATTAAATAATCCCTTCTTGCTTTAAAGGCAATATATCTTCTTGTCAAATGTGGGTGTGAAATAGAGGATATACATAGTGCTGGATGGAGGCTCAGCAGATCTGGTACATTCCCAGCTCTGGAACGCATGTATTTAACGAATTTGCAAAAATTGTCTTGGAATGGTCATCTAAAAAGTCATCACAGACAAAGCACTCAACTTGTACTTTGAAGCCCGCTATAATATCTGGCCTGTTCTCACTGTCGTTGAGCAGGATGAAAGCAGCAAGTGCTTTGCTCTTTCTTATGGTGAAATAAGGACAATTATTTATGTATCCAGGCAAAAGTTTGGATGCTTGATCTGGCTATACAAAATGGGATAACTTTCCCTCCTTTTCCCATATCAAAATGGGCAGTGTTTGGGCTCATTCTGGGCATTGCGTAGCACAGGAATTGTAGCTATCGTGGCTGTTATTTCCTTCTGGAAGCAGAGCAATAAATATTGATTGAAAGAAAGTGCTGCTGGGGCGAAACATGGGGCAGGCTGCGGCATTCCTCCTGCTAATACACCTGTGTGTCCAGGCATGAGGGAGCAGGCAGGTGAGCAGCATTTTGCTGACGGAGAAGGTGCCAGTGGAAGCACCAAAGTGTTTAGCACCAAAAAGGGGACCACATCCTCTGAAACAACAGATGCTGCTGGTGAAAGCTGTTTTTTCCATCCTTGCCCCTGGTGTTGTCTCCCGCAGAAGGTGCATGGGCGCTGGGGGCCTCCTCGTGCCACTGGAAAGGGGGAAGGGGCTTTTAGCAGGACATCGCGCTGGGAGGGACCGTTCGTCTGCAACGCGAAAGACGCTTTTGTCCGCCTGAAAGGCGACCTTGTAGCTCATTAAGCGGCCAAGGGATTAGCTGCGTTGTGGGCTGCACTCTGCAAAAGGGCCGCCAACAGCCGCAGGGAGGGGGCTGGGGTCTCCGTAAGAACTTGTTTTTCCTTTTTTTTCTTTCCTTCTCCCCTCCCCAAAGAGAGGGCGAAACGATGACGCTGGAGCCCACTGTGGGCATGGAGATGCCCTGGGAGCTGGTTTCCCGCTGGGGCTGGCGCCCCATTCAGCGTTCCCACCGCGGAGGAGGTGACGCTGGGGACCGGCGTCCTGGGGCGGCCAAGGACGGCCGTGGTGACCTGTTCTGCAGCAACTCCGCAGTGACTCTTTCACTTCTTTTTGATCGCGGCTCATGCAGAGCTCCCGTAGGTTCCCATCGGAATGAGTGGAGGATATTTCTCATAATTTCCAAGCTGTTTCATCCAGCAAAAGCTGCCTGTGTAAGATGCAAAAAAGATCATCCCAGGTTCACACTGACTATCATCAGTTCTGATTTCCAGGCTCCTATTGCCAGGTGATGCAAAAATTGAGAATAAAACCGTGGTGGGCAGAGCCGCGGACAGCATCTGCCTTTCCCATCAGTGCAAAGGCAGAGCAGGTCCCGCTTTTATTTTTAGCAGCTGTGTTTGCAAACATGTGATTCACTGCAAACGGTGAATCGGAGGTGGTCAGTTAAATGGACGTTTTGGCGAGTTGCTTTCCTCCTGGAGCCGAGTTGCGGTGGAGCGGCCGAGCGAGGCCGAGCCGTGCTCTGGACCCGAGCCCGCGTCCCATCCCCGGCCGCTCTCGGGCGAATGGTTTGATTCAGAGCCTGGAAGGAGAAGAGTTGATTTTGAATTACGAGTGGAGCGAATCGGTTAGATAAAATGACAGCCCGCTCGGGTTTTAGCACACAACTTGCACCGTGTTCTTTCAATGGTTATAAAACCCGCAATGTCCCACTTCCCTTGTTTGTGTATTTGTCAGTGTTTCTGGGTTTTGCTCTGGTCCGAAATGCTAGGCGGTGATAAAAATCAAGGTTAATGTACCATACTATTGAGTCAAGGGACTTGTAAAAATTCTTAATTCAGCTTGTTTTTTTTTTTTTTTTTTTTTTTTTTTTTTTAGTTCACACACATAAGGCTTAGTACCTTTTATGGCAAGATTTGCTATTGCTACATGCTGTTATTATGACAACTTTTAATTTTAGAAATGTTGAGATCTCCTTGGAAACTATTTTTAGATTGTCTACCCAAGTATGCTAGCACTTTTTAATTTTTTTAATTACTTTACACATAGTTTTACTTAAATATTGTTTTTATTTCATAGCATTTTTTTTTGAGTGAACTCAGGCATATTGAACAACTTTTTTGTCCTACATATATATACTTAAAGAGTTCAGAAAGGAGAACTTGGGGCCAAAACTGAGTGCTTGTCAAGTGAATTTCGATTAGGCTAAAGCATGATTTAACTGTGACAGCTATTTGGGAGTAAATCCATGTAGACAGACCCTGAGGTTCATTCTTACTTGCCAGCGTTGCAGGCAAACAGCAGAGACGGCGGTGAATGCCGGCGTAGAAGCTGCCTTGCTGCGGAGGGGGATGCTGTGCTCTGTCCCATTTCCGAGCATCTCTCCTCTTCTGCTGTTTTGGGGAAATCTCCTGCTGCATCCCAGCCACTGAGTACCAAATCAGTGCCACCGAATATTTCAAACCAGTACAAATCACCTTGCCTACTTTTGGATTGCTTCTCACATTGCAAGTAACTTCCATCATTATTCCAAATTATCTTATTGCTCCATTTCTGTTTTTAATTTAATTTTAATTTAATTTTAATTTAATCTGGCAATCCACCAGACTCAATGCCACACTTCAGAGACCAGTTTAGGAAAATACCAACATGTCTGTGATTTTATGAGTGCTCCACTGTGGAGAAATTGGATATATTTGTGTCCAAGTGAGAATGACAAGGGCAGAAAAGCATGGAAACATTTTAATCTAGTATGTTAATGGTACTTTTCCTGTCTTGGAAATGCCCGTTCTCTATGGAGGCAAAAGAAATAAAATGGAAAAAAGTTATGAATAATGTCTAATTGAAAAGCCATCCCTGGTTTTAGATTTTAGAGCAGAAATTAGCCGTGACAGCTGCTCCTGGAAGGTATTTGTCAATGCTATTATGCAGGATTCTGAAAATGCCATTTTTCCTGGTAGACTGTTATCAGGAACAATTATGTGTTTTGCCTAAAGACTATTACTTCCATTGTTTTTGAACTTTACACCAGACATACTCTATCACAAAAATAATCACTTGTCTCGCGACAAAATAAACCATTCCATTTCTTTCTTTTTTTCAAGGCACCTCATTATCAACTTTGGAAGGAAGTTGAATTTATAAAAAGATAAGTCATGTAAATAAGCTGGAAGAAATCTCATGAAAGTCCTTTGTCTTCTTTGGCAAGCAGGGCTCCATTAAACCGTGATTCTCCTTTGAAGCTTCAATTACCTGACTTACCAGAGCCGGAGTAGAGGAGAAATGGCTAATATTGCTGAACGATGTGCATGTGTGCGTGTGAAAGGGGAAGTTATTACCTTTGTGAAAAAAAAAAAAAATCTGAGCAAGTTTACACATTGCAGTTTTATTGTTTTGGCCAGCTGCTTAGACTCGCAGGGTGAAATTTATCCCTGATGTGTCTCCACTGTAAGCAAGCAGAGGAGAAGGGCCAAGGTTTTCCTTGTGTAACTCCAATGAAATAACAGCGGAGATGCACGGGACCCATTCCCCGTCTCACCTGCATATGCACCGACACATGCGCACACGTTTGGGGCTCCATGCACTGCTTTTATTTCTCGCCCTTCAGAAAGAGTGTGCTTCGCTCCCGTGCTAGCACTCCCTCCACTGCGCTGCACAGGATACCTTTGTCCTTTTGGCTGTCCTTGTTCGGCACCGTGTTTATATCGGCAAAATTGCTGCCTTTTAAAGGCGGATGTCCAGTTTCTCTCTGTGTTCCTGGGGTATGCCTCCACCACTGTCTTCAGTGTAATGGGGCGACGACAGATGTCATTAAACTACGTATCGTGGGTAGCAGCATCTGTCTGGCCATGGCAGCGTGAAGGTCTGTGTGTCTTAACATAGTCCACTAGGCTCAGAAAAACTCAGGAATCCGGAGTCTTTGAGTAAAGTCATCCCCACAGAGCTGTGTTGCTGCAGCTGAATTTCTGATGCTGAAAGAGCTCCTTTAACTTGCTTCCTCTAGACTCAACCAGACCAGGACTTACCAGACACCAAGACCATCTACCTTCTCCCAGATGACACAGGGCCACAAACTTTTTTATTCTACAGTTGACCATTTAGCTGATGTGCAAGTGAGCTGTATGCGTGAATCTTGCCATGGATCTCTTGCAAATGATTTTAATCCTTCTGCACCCCCCCCCCCATTATTCTGTAATGTATAAATAACTTTAAAAAATGAGAGCTAAAAACATGGATTTTCTGTTCTTCATTGGAATGTTACTCTGGTGTAACTGAGAGTAGCATTTGAACTCCTGTATCCATTTTTGTGGAGTTCAGACCCAAATTCCAGGCCAGATTCTAATCTGTGCCTCTCGCTCATATTTCACTGAAGCTCTCAAAAAATACACATGCTGTGGACTGAAGTGCAGTGTTACAGCCAGCGAGTGACTATTATCTGGCCCTGAAGGGTCTTCTGGCAAAAAAAAAAAAAAAAAAAAAAGATAGTGATCAAATTGCTAAAGTGAACAACTGATGGGTGTTGTAAGTCTTTAATTTGTTTTCCTTTGCCTGGAAAAGCAGACCACGTTTGTCTCTAAAGCAAAAGGCGGTTACTGATAGTGCTACTTAAGCGAGCAAAATAAAATGCTTGCAATGACAGTTATCAAAGGTTAGGGCTCCGGAGATAAAAAGCTTTTGTGTGCATGTGCTCTCCAACCCAGCCTTTCTGTGGGCCCGCATAAAGTGCACAACAATGTGCTTCCCTTCTGAACTTTTTTGGGACGTGGTATGGAAAGACTGTAGCAGTCTTCATGAAGTCAAATCCCAGCTGGGTATTGGTTTCAAAGGGAACGATGAGTAGCCAGTATGTTAAATATTTTAATTCGGTAAAGCCTCCTGTTCTCCTTGATGTTTGCTAAAGTTACGTTCAGCAGCTGTAGAGGAGAATGTGCCTAAGAAGCTGAAGGAGACTCCCGTGTCCTTTCTCCTCCCGCCTAAGCGATCAACGGGAGGGACGCGTAGGCAGGCGGGATCCTCCGCACCTCGGCCCAGGAGCCGAGCAGCCAGAGGCTTCAGGGGAAGCGGAGCTGCGAGCAGCTGGACCAGGTGCCGCTGGTGGTCCAACATGCCACCTGGCCGGCTGTTAGCATAGCGAAGGCTTTGGAGGGCTACTGTGGCGTTTGGAGAGCAATTCGGGCGCTCTTCTCCCGCCGCGCGCTGCGCTGGTAGACGCTTGCGCGGGAGAGCGCTGCGGCGCGCATCACACGGGCAAGAAGAACTGCAAGGGCGGCGAGGTCCTTGGGCACGCTAAAGGCGGACGGTCGCAGACGTTTACTGCTTGTGCTGTGCGGTCTGCCAGCTGGGCCTGGCTTGTCCTCTTTTTAGGTAGATTTGAATTTTCCTGGGTTTATGTGGGTATGAGCAGAACTACTTGAAAGATAATAAATTAATAATAGTGGAGGAGGGTTGTCCTGTGCTTCACATTGCCTATATTGGCTACACTATTAGAGCAGTCTGCAGAAAATTTCTGGAGAAAGAGACTGCTTTTGCAGTGCAAGAGTCATTTCTCCATAGCAGCTGTGATTGCTTTTGGTTTCTTCTGCTTTCTTCTGCTGTTTTTTGGCTTCAGTGGAACTACTCTAATTTTACCTTGCTTAAAATGTGGAGCAGTCTTTAGATCTGCTCGATTATCCTGACTACTTTAAGACAAGCCTGTGGGGCTCCTTGATATGTAGCTGGTTTCCCACCAATGTCCCTTATCGAAGGCCACATTGAAGGTGCAGTTGCACAGAAAGCAACTCCAAGTAGCTCTCCCTCAGTGTCACGGGGCAGAGTGGGGTGCGGGTCCCAGGTCAGGCAGTGACGCTTCTCTCCAAGCACCCGGACTGTCCCGCTGCAATTCGTGGCTGGACCAGAGGGAAGGAGGGGGGTACCTATGTCTAACATGGTTTTGCTTCTGGATGGGTTCTCAACTGCGATTTCATGCTACTGGTGTCTGCTTTTATGTTCTGTAAGTTTTGAGGTGTTTAGATCATTTTCCAGGAGCATCATCTTTGCTTTACACAGGGCAAAGCTCAAATGTGTTATCATGCACCACACTGCGGCTCATTAGATTACTTTCCTCTTAAAAAACGCTTTTTCTGTGTTGAGTATTTGATTGGCTTGTAACTTTGTAACTGATTGCCAGTTTTGTTCTCCTTGTTCAGAAGCAGTAATGTAGGACATAAAAGCCGGTTCTCCCCTCCCACCCGGACTACATTTGTCAACTGCGTTCACTCATTGCTGGTGCCATTTTAATAACCAGTTCCTGCTCTCAGCTCTTGAAGATGCATGGTTAAAAAAAAAAAAAAAGCCAAGACCCACAGTGAAATACAATGATTTTGTTGGAAAAAGCAACCCTTGGAAAAGCGACTCCTTCACCCTAGAGGAATGGCTAAGATGGGAAATCTGTCACTGGTTATCCAGTCGTCTTTCTGAGTCCTGCACCCTTCTCTAGTAGTGCATGGGAATGCACTTGTGCCCTGCATGATTTGTTGGATGATGTTAGAAGCTCTTCCTTCAGTTAGATGGCAGTGTCGTGAAGCATAAACTAGTGTCTGCTGTCTACTGTGTGCAGACAAGCACAAGTATATTTTGAACATGCTTTAGGTGATCCTGCTGAGCAGGGAGGTTGGACTAGATAATCTCCAGAGATCTCTTCCAACCTTGCTAATTCTATGATTCTATGAAATAATAGTTTAATGCAAAAGTTGTAGTAACTATGTTCCTTAAAAACAAGATCCTGCTGGTATAAATTGCCAGTGGAGCCACTATGTATACAAATCAGGGTTTGGTATGAGGGCTATTACTTTTTGAGCTCAAAAATAGAGCAAGAGGGTGTTGATCAAATCAGTTATCAAAGAACGCACACAAATAACCTATAAAATGTATGTTGTCCTCAGGCAACGTGTTACTAAACAGATGGTTTTGCATCTTTCACTGCCTCTCTGTGCATTGCTGCTAACTGCTACTGCCTTACTGCCAGTAATACCCATGCAGTAGAGGTGTGACTCAGATTTGGTTTCAGGCAGAAGCTTTGAAGGGCGAAGGTGGTAATTTTATCCAGGCTTTTTTCCTGTGTAATTTGTATTGTTCCTTTTAATGGGACCTTCTGCAGCTTGTGCTTTCCATTGCCTCTTTTCCTTTTGTAGCATTGCTTCAGTCCTGTCCATTTAATCCCATATTATATGATGGAAAACACTCCATCCTTTTAGGGAGCTGCCATTAGAGAATAGTTTCAGGTTATTGGGTTTTTCAATGTCTTTCAGATCTACCCCTGAAACGATAACGTCCTTCATCCATTACACTTTGAAGCCCACGAAGTGTTTTAATTGGCTTTAGGACGCTTTGATCAGGCCTGTGATAATTGTATAAGGTTGCTGTCGTGCTGTAGAGGTTGTTACAAGAAGCTTGTATTTGGCCTTTCCTCTAAAAGAATCCCAGAGTTGAGATAGTTCGTTATTATTACTTGCTTGTAATGGGGGCCTGTCGTACAAGTAGTTGTAGACAGTCAAGCAACCCCTGCCCAAAGAATATAATCTTAATACCGACAGATCAGGCAGAATTAATATTGCCATAGGCAGAGAACTGAGACAGAAAGAAGATTAACTAACTTGCTTATTTTGACGCAGAGCTGAGGAAAAATCAACTCCCCTTTGCCTTAGCCCTGTAGTTCTCAAACCCATCAGCAATCCCGAGGTCAGGCCGGTGGGGCCAGGGGATGCCTTTTAAAGCAGAGACTGGCCTTTCGTATAGGAACCAGTTTGCCCATCACTGTGGAGCCACCGCAGAGGAAGCATTTAGCAGCACAAGCCTCACATTGTGTATGAGATTAGGGCAGGAAATATGGGATTGCAAGTTGAAACTGCATGGTGAATTGAAGCAAGTTATGCACACTGACTAAAACAGCACGCCTGTCTCGCTGCGCCTCCGCTTGCACCGGAGAGACTCACAATTCGGTTGTATTATCCTCATGTTACTCCCAGTTGGTGGGAACCTGTTGCTCCTTTTCTCTGAGATGAGGTCCCGGGCCACCGGCAGGGAGAGGTCACCTCCTCTCCGCCAGCAGAGAGCCAGAGTCTGGCTGTACCATGCTGTCCGCACCACTTTTCCTCCCTAAGGATGAGGAGAGGGAAAGGGATTTGAAGGCTTGGAGGTAACGGCTCCGTGAAACTCTCTTGTGAAAGACGTCTCTAGTTGAGTAGTTGCCGTAATCATATGGCATATGCAGCTTGGAGAGGTATGTCTGATTCCAAATCAGATTTTTATTTTTTTTTTTTTAATATGGTAGCTAAGGAATGCTTTTACACTTTTTCTGCTTTTCCTACTTAAGAAAAAAAGGGTAATGGAAAGAAAAGATCAGCTCTCAGAGAATATTTTTTTCCTTTGATAAGATTAATCTCTTGTTTGTGAAGCAGCAAACTATTCATGTTTTTTTTACATTGAACAAGTGAAAACACAAGTACTGTAATGAATAATGGACAATTAACTCTTCTGGGTTGGAGAAGGTAACATAGAAGATCCACTGCACTACTTTCCCTGTATAATAAAGTAGTCATGGTATTAGTCCAAGCCAAACATCCTAGTTTTCCAATCAGTTGTATTATTGTTGTAGTTTTAGCATTTTTATTGCCAGAAGAGAAGGCTTCTGAAATTAAGGTGGTATTCAAATGGCTTATAACTATCCTGGCCATTAACTGACTGCCTGCATTATAAAAGGGAGAGAGAGCTGCCTTCTGCTCTGCTTTACACAGAATTAGTGTCAGCCCTCAGTGTCTGGGAGGTTTCCAATCTGTCTTCGTTTGGGATATCTGGTCACTCAAGTAACATGTAAGTTAGAAATAAAATAGGAGCAATTTTCTGCTTCATTTAAAACAGAATCCTAAATTCTGCCAACTTCAGCCTGTCAGTGCAATAGGAAGTTTTCAGCCTGGAGCTTTTGACTGAATGTAGGATATAGCTGTGTCACGGTGGGAAGCCTGTTATGTGTCTCTGGTGTGCTGGTCACATTAGTTCTCACAAAGGGGCAAGCCATTACACTGCCTTCTTGACCGCTTCTCCAGAGAGTGGTCCTGGCTGTGGGACAGACTGTTGACCTTGGCCAGGCTATCCTCAGGGATCAATGATCTCGCTGCACACTGGCCCAGGACAAATGTGGACAAGTATGAATGGTGGCAATGAAAATCTTCACGTTGAGCATGTGGCTGGACAGACAAGGTTGTCCTCTGTGCAGGAGGGCCAGGTTTCTCTACATGTAAGGTCTTGCAGAAGAGGTGCCTTCCATGAGTTATGGATATCTTCCATGACTTCTGATGACTTATGGTCACGCAAGCTGAAAGTCAAATTAAAGATGATTCATGTAGAAGCTGATATCATTTTCAGTGTAATTTTTTAGTGCTTTAAGAATAAAGACAGCAGAATTAAACTTTGCTGCACTCATGTTCCCTGCACCCCTGCTGTGTTATCTCAAAGGGGACTTGCTAAATCACCTTGACTTTCCTCCCTCTACATGGAACTCCAAAGGAACATGCTTGGGCTGTCACTAACACAGATTTCAGGATTGAGGACGTATAACTAACAGGATCTCTGTCTCTAGAAAGTGCATCAGACAGCAGATCTGAGTCCAGGAGATTGCTGTAAAAGGCAGTGACTAATTTCTACCCAGATATGGTTGGTTTGGAAGTTCACGGGGATATGCAATCAGGCTTCCTTGCAACAGCCTGGTGATTATCCAATGAGACATGGGGCCAGTTTATTACAAGTCAAAGTGGTATTGGGGGAAATCCTGATTGCCTTAAGAGATTGGGTGACTTCAGTAGTAACTCAGTCCTTTTACTCTTACAAAAGCCCAACCACAGATGTGATCCCCAAACCCTTGTTCCTGTTACACTGTGAGAAGTTTGTCTTTCTTTCTGAACAGAGAAGGATCTGCTATAGTGTCTTTTTCAGACTTTCATAGTTATAAAACTTCCTATATTCTATTGTTTTGCACAAGGGTTTTAGGTGGCCTCCTAGCATTTCCAGGAGAAATACAGATGAACCTGTATTGCAAGCAGTGCATAAGCATGACTAGTGCCATCTGGCTTGTCCTTTTCAGTCACCTTCAGAAGCAGTCAGGGATCTGCAAGCCAGAGGTTGAAAAGCTGTACCCCAGTACCTCCAGCATCACAGAGTTCATACCAGGGCTTGCTTCTTCCCTCGGAAAATAAGGTTTTATTCAAAACATTCCTTTCCTTAGTCCCGGCTTCTTGCTTGGAGTGAGTCTCCTTTGGAGAAAGCCCTCTCCACTGCTTCTCCCATCCCACTGCCATTACAGTGCCTTTATTCGTGGTCGAATTGCTGAAGCCTTTCCTCCTCCCCGCAGCTCTCGTGTCCCAGCGCCGGGTTTTCCCCAGGCTTCCCATTGCGTAGGCCTCTGTACTGCTGCCAGACGATACATGCAGTATAGGCTGTGGGTGATTCTCTCAGCCTCTGGAATGAATTATTTTATTGCTGCCAGCTTGTCAGAGAAATCAGTTTGAAAGCTGAGCCAGAGAATGGTCCTGGGAGCAACCAATTCAATGTGGAAGCAAGTCGCCATCAAGCAAAATAAATAGGGGAATGCATCAGCTGGATAATATAAGCACTGTTTTATAAGGGCATTTCAAAAGGACCAATTAGGCCTCAATAGGGAGCCAGGTCTTATATTTTAAGCTCATAAACATACGAATCATGACATTCTGATTAAGCACTGTTGTTTCCCAGGTTTTGTTTTTTTAAGGGTATAGTTTTCTGTTTAACTGCCGTTCTTGTAAAGATTTGGCATGGCCTGGGATGTTTTTCTCTTCTTAGTTACTTCACAAGGAATTCGTGTTCCCGCGCTGTGACTGCGCTTTGGTGTGCCTGCTGCCACTGAAAAGACTGCGAGTCGTGCGGAAAAGAGCAATATGACCACAAGCCTCCCCCCACCCCGCAGAGGAAGAAGAAAGACACGAGTAAAATAATATGCCAGAGAAAATCACAGACCAGATAATTTATCCACCCCTAATTATTTCTGAGCCGGAATGAAGTGTTTCAAATAGTAAGAAAACAACCTTTTCATTTTTTTCTTTTAGTTATTTCAAACCATTGGCCTATTACAATTTGATTCAAATTTAGTTGGCTGTTTATTAAAGAAAAAATCACCAAAGGTCACTTGTAAGTCATACAAAATCAACTGCATATAAGTTTCTGAAGCAGAAAGAACTATATTTTTTCATGCATTTCTGACACTTTCAGCCATTCAGGCTCCTACATCTTGAAAGAAAACATATCTCAGGTGTCACATTAATCTGGCTGGCATGAGATTATGCCTTGCAAATTGCTGATTTTGGATATGGATGCCTGGCCCATTTAAATGACTTTGGCATAAATAGTAATAATAGACTGCAGTGGTGCAGCCTTTCAGAAGACGAGACAAAGAGCTGTGCTTGTTAAAACAAAAAGATACCCCAGAAGCAGGAAATTTAATATTATTAATGAAAACAGAAGGAATTATTAGGAATGTTTTCACATGCTAGAGCTCCTCATTCAGAACATATTACTGTGGGGGCTTTACCAACGGATCTTGCTGAATCTTTTTTTTTTCCCCTGGACGTATCTGTAGCACTGTGAACATTCTTTTACTATAATCTATGATGTATTTGTAACATTTGCATGTAATCTGTCAGGCAGAGCCTGTGCTATAGAGCGTGGGAGTTTCAGGCCCATGGGATTTGTGAGGCTGCAGATGCAGAAGCTGAAGTCAGTCAGATTTGTGGCATGGACAGGGGTTTCCCCGATGTTAGGAGAAGTGAAGAATAAGCCCTAAGTAAATTACAATCTGGCCTTACGCAGCTGATTCTCATAAGATTTCCATTTTTGAAGGTTTGGATGCATTTTGGCATCAGAGTGCTCCTTTTAAACTAATTCTTCACAATCTTTCCAGGTTCACGCACAAGTCATAATTACCCTAGCGAGTAACAGCACATGGATGCAATGAAATACATTGGTAAAAGTGCGACTTTTTCACTGATGGGGCTTTAACTGCTTGTTATCTCTGAGCATGACTTAAAGGGACATTAAAGTAGCATCTCAGCTTTGCACGTTCATAAGTCCTTCCATCAAAAAAAAAATCCCAAAGCATTTTACACACAGATGTAACCGGATAATATGTCCTGTTGTCTGTGTGGCATCTCCAACATCAGTTATCATCATTCTAAACCATATACCAGGGTCTATAGTATTCCCTAAAGTATTTTACATAGGAGGAATACGTGTAAATAGAGTATCTGGCAATTTATGAATGGCTCACATGATTTTAATCAACTGTACAGTTTTAAAATTGGCATTTAAATCCCTCTCACATCTGTTGTTTAAAATAGCCAACAGCATGTGGGATACATTCAGTATGTAATGTTCATATGATTGTATTAGTAATAGTGTACATTATCATAGTAAAAATCAGGTGTGTAACTGTAGTGCTCATCAGAGTTATTATTTAGAGGTTTTGGAGAAAGCAGTCTTTAACAGTGAAAAATATCCCCTCCCCACCACCACTGCCACACATGCACGTAATACTGCAATATAGTCTTTGTATTTTGAGCAGATGGCCTAAAAGTTCCCATTTACCCCTCGATGCCTGCTATGGCCACCCTTCCACATCTCTCCAAGATCAGTCCGTAGAGGGTAACTCACACTGAAAGGTAATAAACCGCACTTGCTTTAGCATCTAAGTTTCAAAGAAAGTGAAATGCTTCTAGGCAAAAAGCTGTTGTTGCTTACGAATCATCTAGGATTCAGTGTCGTAAGTGTTAGCGGTGCTGTGGGTGCTGGCAAACTCTGTTGGAAAACACTGAGTTCGGACTGCAATTCCAGTCTGTCTTCTCCACGCATTCACATTCATGCCTTTGTTCCCTGAAGGCACAACGGTGTCACTCATGCAGATGCTCTGCTCCTCTTTCTTCATCCCAGTGAAGCCCTTGACAGCAGCCCAAGGTTAGCAGAGTACCAAGTGGGGTCCTCATCTCCCAGACCATGGAGCGCTCTGACCGCTGGAGAGAGGTGCATGCTCAGCTCCAACCAAGGAGCCCTTTCAAGGCAACCCACCCGGCAACTGAGCATCCACAAGGCTCTCAATGCATCTAAAAAATGTTGAATCTAACATATTTTGCGTGGTTGCTCCTGTCTCTGGTGCTTTCTGCTGTTCTGGTCCTACTCTGGTTGTTGTTGTTCTCCTACACTGATGGTCATGTATGAGGACAGGGGTTTTAAAACAAAACAAAACAAAACAAAACAAAGGAATTTAATTCCATCCCATAGGCATGACTGAACTATGCTAGTCATTGTTTTGAAGTATGTTTTAGAAATTTGTAATGACAGCATTGGGAATATATAGTTAATTGTGGAACAACCGTTTTTACAATTTGTGTTTTACCCCACATGGAAAGCTATAATTTACTCCATGTAATTAGGTTAGGTTTAATTTTGGCGAGACAGAGACCCATATTATCTGGTGTAATATACTGTAATCCTCACGTTAGGTAGGGTGCCAAGTATTCAGTTTGTTTTGGGAGCCAACAAAATTGCCACTTGTCCAGAGTTGTTCTTGGACAGAATTGTGAAAGTGGTAACATTTCACTACTTAAAACAGTTTATTATTAGTCTGACAATGACTCAGAGATATCTGTAGCATTCACTGAACATTATATACAAGGTCCATGGCACTTCACTAATAAAATTACGTCTTTGACATCATACAGGCGGGAATGTTGAATGACTGTCAGTTTGATGTCATCAGACACTGAGGCTTCTTTGTATTTTTCAGGCCTGGACCCCCAAAACACCAATTCCTTTGACATTAGCTTCTTGTCATGCTGTATAGTACAGTGGTCAAAAAGACTGCATGAAAAGCAGAGGTTACCTCACTCTTTTTCATTGCCTTCAGCCCTGTGGCAGTACATGACTGCGTATCGCTTTGTTAATGAAAGAAAAATGTAAGGTAAAAAACATACAGAAACTAAAAATTGTATTTCCTCTCTACCCTTTCAAATGCCTTTTCTGTGCCTTCTGTTTTAATGGTTTATCTGTCCTTCAGAAAGAATATTTAGCAAAAGTTACTCGCACATATGGTCAAAGCTCGCTGATTCTTAGGGGGCTGGTGGTTACAGGTGACATCGTTTTTGAAATACATATTCATTAAAAACATACATTCGTTTTCTTAAATTGGAGTTCCGGCTGCATCTGAAATCTGAGAGGAAGGATTCTTTAGTTACATTTTGTACCTTACTGAATATAACTGAAATCTTAGATAGTTTGATTTTTATATGTTCTGTAATATCCAATTAAAAAGCCTCATCTTTCATTGATTTCTTAGCATTTTTAACCACTTTTAGATGCTGTTAATTCTTGAAATCAAAGATAAACATAATAATCTATTGCTGGATTTTGATGAGGTGTGATTTTTTTTCCTTAAGCACCTGCACATGAAGTTCAGTATTCCCATTAAAGATGTTAAGCAGCAGTCTTGTGAGTTTGCTTCTTCTGATAATTGGCATACTGTATATGATTTTTAATTTTCTTCTATAGGAACGTTTTCCCTTTCCTTCCTACTAGAAGAAGACTATGAAATTTGTAAGTCCATAAAAATGTCTGAATAATTTTCATAGTGATGTTGAAGAAACAGCTGGATCCACAATCCGGTCTGTAAAATCCAGTATTGCAATTCCTAGTTCATCCTGATGAATTGGGTAATTCCACACTGAGGAATTAACTCGTAGTGTTTGGAAGGCTCAGGATTGTACGATTGATTATTTTTGTTTGATTATAAATGCCATCCAAGAATTATTTTTGTCACAAAGTCACATATGTGACCTCTCTCTCCTTCAAATCCTGTAAATTTCTTTGTGCTGGCTATTTTGACCAGGTAAAAGTTCAGGGAGGTTGAACACATGTCGTTGATGTTCCTACACATCTTGGTGAGAGAAATAATAAACATTGATCAGTGCTACTAGGAAGGGGAGTGGCAAAGATATAACTTTATGTGGGAAACAGCAGCTGCCTAGTGGTTAAAATAGAAGGCTGAGAGCCAGGTCTTATCAGTTTATCCTCGGCTCTGCCGTAATCATCTTCTTATCATTAACCTTGCATTAGTCCTTCCAGTGGCATTCCTCCCTCCCCCAACCCTAGCAATTTAGGATTGTTGAAAATGGAATTTTGGCCCATGTTCTTGGGTGGAGCGTTCATACCACCTCGCTTTTGGCACCCACTGTCCACGGCTGAGGCCCCTTCCATCGTCCCTTTACAGTCAGGGAAGGGAGGTACATGTCAACTTGACCTTCTTTTCAGTCTCACTCCTAACTTGGGCACTAGTGTTAGGTTTCTAAAGTAGGGACTATCTCAACGTCTTTATTTGTCAGATAACAGTAACAATCCCATGAGACTTTGTAACATTTATAAACTTGCTATCAATACTTAATGATTTATTATTATTATAAATAATAAATGCAATAAAACTATAAATTCAGATAAGCAGCTGATTTCTTGTTGTACAGTTGCCTCTCAGCTCCATAAAAGGATGAGAGACCCCCTCATCCCCCAAGCAGGCAGAACTGTGTGGACAATAAGAAATGTGATTCCAATAAACATGGCATTTGCTCCGTGCCTGCGTTATCCAAGCAATACAGTCTTTAGACAGAGACTGTCTTTTGTGCTGTGTGTGAACAATGTCTAACACAGTGGGAACTTGTCTCTAAGAATCCTCGATACTATCCTGGTATGAATAATGATTAAAAAATACTAGGAAATATTCTCATTTTGATACAAGGCTGGGACAGCTGATTGGTAACGGCTGTCTTTTTGGTGCTACCATTGCATGTGCAGGCAATGCTGGTAAGAAGGCAGAAGCCTACCCGCTGGTCTCATTCTCTGTTTTCTTCTCCCTTTCATCTGCCTCAGTGGTAGAGGAAGAATATAACCGCAGACTGGTGCCTGTGGTGCAGAGCTCTTGGGACTGCTGTCTGTGTGGGGTGCAGCATGCTGATAAAAAAAGTAACCTCAACAGCAACAGCAAAGAAAGAAGAATTGTTTTCTTGCCCCCTGTGGAATGGAGACCTGAAGGCAGGCGGGAGGTCCTGGTGTCTGGAGAGGTCAGCATGGCTTGGGGAAGGAGGAAAGCCTGTGATTGCCTTTGTAATATAATTGTTATAATGGTAGCTCAGGGAATTGCAGTGGTTCAGTGATTAGCTGCAACCATTTCTCCTTGTGGTTCTTCATGTGGTTACAGCAAGAGATGGAACATCTCTACATGCAGATGTGCCGTGACTGAGAATGTATCTCAGATGATTTTGTGAGCTCTGTGGGTAGCCATGGAGCACTTCTCTTGACACTGGAAGTGCCACAGAGAGCAAGGAAAGACCCAAAATTTCAGGAAGGCTTCTCTTCCCAGCATTAGGGAATGTGACTGGCAAAGTGGAGGGAGAAAAAGTTGTAAAGTAGACACAAATCCTAATCAGATAGGTAGAGAAGAGTCATGGGTAAGAGGGAAGGGGAGAAGAGAAAAATGAGCATGGTGTAACCAGGTCTCATCCAGGTCTCTTCTAGGTTCTTATTCTCGGAGGAGATCAAAAATTCCTCTGTAGAGATAGACTAAATGGAAGGATTTTTTTTTGACTTCTTTGTTATCAACATCCTTTTCTGTTGGACTTTCTCATTCTTACTGATCATACAGTTAGGCCCTACTCATTAAAACAGTGTAAAAAAAATTTTACAGATTTGTAAAATCCCTAGTTCAGACATAGGTAGACCATTATCCCTTTTAAATTTTCCAAAGACTGAGGAAATAAAACTTCTTCTTCTTCTTCCTGTCTACTGTCTAGTAGTCGCCTCTCCAGGGATACTTTCAGATATGCTGAATTTGAGTATTCTTAAATTCTATCGCAATGTTTGTGTCTTTATAGAATCATAGAATCAGTAAGAGATTAAGAGTCTTAATCTCTTTATATGCCTAAAATTGTCCCTATCTGATGTTCTG
Organism: Rhea pennata; assembly: GCF_028389875.1. NCBI lineage: Eukaryota > Metazoa > Chordata > Aves > Rheiformes > Rheidae > Rhea > Rhea pennata. The sequence continues at coordinate 7,217,164 of NC_084666.1, forward strand.
TCTCTCCACATCTGAGATGTTTACTTCTCTAAGGAAACATGTAATTCCTGTCCAAACCAAAGCTTTTTAATCAAGCCTAAGCAATGAACCACAGCATTTTTCAGTGGTCTGCAAAAGAGTACAGACCAGGGATATGTCTACTGTGCACTCTCAAGCTAGATAGCTACCAGTCCATAAAGTAAGCTGGCTCTGAGATGCCGGTGCTGGACCATTTTGCTTCCTTCTTTCATTATGTGCATGGTAGCTGAAATCTCTGGTCATAAAGCACTTGCTGCCTGACACATGTTCACCTGTGCATTGAAATGCGGAATGCAGCAGTAACCATCAGTTAAGAGCTTTGTCCTCTAAAGGTAATGGGATAGGCCTGTACCTCATCATCCTTCCTTAAAAATGTGAGTTACTGATCTAGCTAGGGACAAAGACAGGTTTGCTCACTCCCAAACCAGGAACCTGATCTGCAGCCTGCAGTGCCAGGGGACAGGTGGGCTGCAAAGTTTTCTTTTGCAAAACATCTTGCTTACAGAGAGACTCTGTGCCTGAAGTGAAATCCATGGAAAATTTTTACATGGAAATTCTCATGAAAATGGCCAGTGCTGAAAACACCAAAAAAGTCACTAACACAAAACACTTTTTTTTATTATTATTATTTTCAGGAAATTCTAGTATCAATAGCTCTGGTTATTTTTGGCACAACAGGAGCCAAAGTCAGTAGGCAGTAAACTCTTCAGTGCCCATTACAGAGGCAAGTTCTTTGCCAGTAACTTTTTAGTTTGTTTCTTTAAGAAAAGCAGAGTGTTTCTTGGCTATGTGCTACCCTGAGCAGGTTTCTTCTTTTTCATCTTGAGGGGTTTTGTTTGGCTGGGACCAAGAAAGGAGGTTTCCTCGAGGAGATTTTTTTTTTCTTCCTTTCAAATATTTCTACTCCTTTTGCTTTCACTGTGCCCTTCTAAAGAAATTCTAAACACATTTCCTGCCTTTTCATAACATCAGCACTGTTAATACAGTAGACAGGTTAAGGAATGGCAAGCATGAGATGAAGGGCTGATGGAGGAACTATGAAGAACATTCAAAACGACATCTAAAATTTAAACCAGGTTTGTTTTAGTAGGCTGAATTCATTGGAGTTTTGTGCTATCTGCCTCTGACAGAAAGGAGGGTTCAGATAAAAAGCTTGCTATATTAGAGCTCAGTGATGGGAGGAAATTCAGAATCAGTCAAGATCTAGACTTTGCATATTAATCTTTTTCTTGATTTCAAACAGGCCTTGATTTAAATCTCTTGATAATGGGATTGCCAGCCCCAAGAGTCTCAAGTCATTTAAATCAGACTTCCCAAAAATGGTGGAACAGGCAGAAAAATCATAAGGTACAAAATGAGTTTTGTTCCTCTTTCTTCAAGCATTTAAAGCATATTTGTATAGAGTTCTTTACAATCACAATTCTTAGGAATTGTTACTCAATAACAAAAAATTGAAATTCTCAAATAGTTATGTCAGGATAACAGACCTTCAGAAAACACCCAAATATCACAAGACTAGCAACCAAATCATGGTAGTATCAGCTGGTATTGGTAGCTTACAGATGAAATCATGCATTAACTAGTAGGTAGGGATGCATTTCCCTGACTACTGGGGATTAATATCAACTGAAATTCTTAGTGAAACCTGGAGCGTTAATCCACAATAAGGAGATCTGGGGAAAGCAAGTGTCGTAATCCCTGCAAGCCTAGCAATAAAGTTGTGACTGCCTGTCTATATATACCACGGACCTTTCCTCAAGTCATCAGGTGTATCAGTCAAGCTACCAGAAGATGCCCGTCCAAATTGGTCTCATTTCCTTGTGCTCTCCTTCAGATCCTAGGAGGATTCGGGGAGCATCCTGAATTTCTCGGCGATAAGCTGAGATAAACTACTTTTTCAAGTCCTACTTTTATGTTACTGTTCATCTTGTCTACTGCAGCATCAGGACTATTGAAAAGTAAATCCAGATAGCTATTGGTCCAAGTTTCTGGTGATTTCCCACCGGTCAGTTTTACTGGTTACACTCAGGAGAGCAGATTCTAATTTAACTCCTAGCAAGGCCCAAGACCACGTGCCACAAGCTACTCCTAGGTTGTCATTCACTGGACCTCTGCTGCAGCACAGGATGCTGGGGTGCAAATAGGATGTGCAAATAAGGTGCATCTGGGCAAATGTAGGAGTTGAGTCTTAGTGCTGGAGTTCAGAGAGATCTCCTTCATTCATCCATGGGAGAAGGCCTCATTATACTTGTTCAAGCCTGACTGGATTACATCACTTTCCCCCTCATTTCACTCCCTCCCCACTTGCCTCCCTCCTTTTATTTACACCCCTTGTTCAGCAGCGGCGTTGAGCGGGCACTGCCTTAATGATGCATGCTGATCGCTTCATTCCCCATGGCCCCCCATGGCCTCCCCCGTTGCTTTGAAGTGTGCTCAGGTCTCCGGCTCCAGTTCAGAGGTCACTTTGTTTATTTATGCAAAGCTGGCTCATCTGTGAAATGGGGCTTTCAAGGCCTCCAACATCAAAGGCTCCAAAGCTGGCCCCATCAAGTCAGAGCAGGGACTGGCCTTGCATTATAACAAATTAAAGCAACTTTGTGAATCATAGAGAAACATTAGGGCTCCATTTTTGCTTCATAAATTGGGCTGTTGTTTTGAGTCGGGAATGGATGCTCAGAACCTACTGTTGGCCTGAAAACAAGTCATGTCCATTCAGTTAAAATACGAAGCCTTCACAGAAAGTCTGTGGGTAAATAAAATTTGATCCTGGCTCAGTAATGGTCTGTGAATATTTCCCATCAGTTTCTTTCAGAGCCAAACTGAATTTTCCATGAGTTTTAACTTTTAAGAGGGTATGGAACAATTCTGCTCTGATAATAAATAGTAATTGTATCCTGCTTGTATGGCACTCTTTGTCCCATTGGATCCTCAAAGCACTTTGTCAATTAATGGAATTACACGCAGAAATCCGTTTACTGCTGCCACGTAGCCTGCTCTGGGATAGCAAGGAGAGCAACAAGATACACGGCAGGCAGGACACACAGAGCACCATGCTTTCCAGAATGTGAAAGGGCAGTTTTGGCCGTGACCTCAACATTGATAGTTAATAGCCTCATACACTCAGATGTGTCGAGTCTCGGGGGGGGGGGGGGAAAGTCCCTTTCAGCCCCACCTCACACTTCCCTGCAGAGCACCAGCATCTCAACTGCTTGCCAGACAGACATTTGGCATCTCAGACCATGTACAGCCAGATGTGGCCTTTGGAGGGGATGGGGTTACATGTGTTTGTCAGTTGTCCCCAGATCTATCATGTTTTGATAGAGGAGTCTTCCACTTCATATTTCTTGACAGGTCAGCATGCTCTGTAGCACTGAGAAACCAAACTGTGCAGTGAGGGCACCTAAATCATTTACACAGTGGGTGTTTTTCTAGCCGCAGATACTCGTGACATAAAATTAGTCAGTGATTATTTTTCAAGGCAGGTTTTCCACTTCGTCTTCCAACTGGCTGCTCTCCTAAGCCTATGATACTGTCCAAGAAGTCCAGTACAGGATGACCTTCCAATAGAGGTCACAGAAGAGGGACCTTGTAGGAAACTTCAGCAGCTCATCCTTCTTAGCACTGCCTCTCGCAGTAATCTCCTGGCAGCAAAGAGGGCAATGCTGCATATCTAGTCCCCACTGCCCTTTGGCTGCAGGCTGATTTTTTTTTTTTTTTTTTTTTTTTTGTCTGTATTTACCACTCTGACCTGCTTGCCTCCCTGGGAGGTGACAAGGAATCAGCTTCTTAGGTCATTTTTGAATATAGCTAAGACTCATGTGACTTTTGCTCCTAACTCACTGTTTTATATGCTGGTCATACTTATCAGAACGTGGGTCGTTTCTTTAGGCCTAGCGTCTAATAAGAATAGTGCGAAATCAGACCATTTGTAGAGCATTGGATTGAAATGCAGACAGCAGTCTTCTGACCTGGCAGCATTAACCAGATGTTACAGATTTAGTTGCTTTTGTGCACTAATACAATTCAGAGCTTGCTTCAGACTTCAGGTTTGGGCTGAACATACAGAACTCTTCTGAACATACAGGAAATTTCATTTTGCTTTCAGTGCCATAGCTTGGATCCCTCTGTCTAAGTGAGCAAGCTGACCACAGAGCTTGTGGTACAGAGAGATATCCATCCATAAACAAAGAATTGCTAGCACAGAGAGCAGAACAAACTGCAAACCTTTTTCCCTGCCGCAGGAAACCACCTGATGTTAAAATGGAAAAAAATTAGCAAGTTCTTCAAAACAAGGAGAGATGGATACTTTCCATGTAGTCACAGTCCTACCTTTGGATGTGGCAGGTGGAAGTCCAAATCATGATGATACCTGGATCACCCTTAGGTGATCCTTAGGGTCTTCCATCCTAATGGATGTTCCTGAGATAGCTGTCTCCTGCTGGGCAATTCAACTTTATATAATAATAAGCTCTTTATTGCCTCTGTAATACTACAGTTGAGCTTAGGGCACTCAGCTAGGGTGCAGGCGAAGACATTCAAATCCCTTCTCTGAATGCAGCAGAAGAGGGCCTGGGTCATACATCCCAGGTGGAAGTGTTATTGTTATATTAGTGGCTATTCTGCTGGCTTACTCACACTTTTAAACTTGACTGGAGATTCCTGGGTTTCAGGGAATCTGCCAAAATGAGCTTTACTGAGTTTCATCCTGTTGCTGCATTTCATGAATCAGCTTTTTTTCATAGAGTTCCCAAATACAAGTTAGTCCAGATATTATCATGGTCAATCTACAAGCTAAGAACCCAGGTCACTTTGTATTGCAGTTGGAGCGGAAGCCTTCACCCAGCGTTCAGCCCGGGATTGGGGAAGGGGTAGTTTGGCTCTATATGAGTTGAATTTCCATGTCTATGACATTTTTTCCTCAGAGACCTCTGCTATGTTTTGTCAATAAAGTTGCTACATTCTCAACAAACATGAGACTGGTTCCAGTGGATCTAAAATAATCTACATAAATACATGCAGTTATTTATTTAGAACTTGCTCCTCTGCCAAAATATTTATTCCATAGGCTCAGTACGGTGGCATTAGTTATGCTGATCTGTGCTCCAAAAATGATTTTTTCTGGGCTTGTTAGGTTACTCCACAGGTTTGGGATTTGGCAGGATAACAACCAAACAGACATCTTCAAAGGGGCAAACAGATTCGGAGCAATTTTACTTACATCAAAAGCTTGGCAGCGTGTCAAGAGGTGTTGGGAATGCCAGGCAGGCGCTGTGTGCAAGCAGGAGGGGCGCACATGGGCTGACATACTGTAACACGAGGCAGGAGGCAAGGGAGGATATACCGCTCTTTGTACATCAGGCTGAGCAGGATTAAGATATAATTGACAGAACATCACCACTTAAACGTCTTAGCCACTTTTAAAATATTCAGCAGCTTAACAAAGGGCAGGAATCCTACATCTTTGACCACAGGCTTTCTTTTTTTCCTCCACTGCTCAATGCTTTTTTTTAATTGTGCTGAGGGATTTAGTAAGTCCTCTGTCAGCAAACATCCCAGATTTTGACTGTAGCACTACTGATATTCATGTGAAAACTTGTACAAACGCCAGAAGATAATTGATTCAGTATTTTGACCTGAGAGAGACAATTTGTCATGTGCAAGCTATCGTCAGTAATGCATATATTTGTATTCGCTGCATTCAGTTTGCCAAAGTTGTAAAGTTATATTTGCAAAACGCAGCGCATGGGTTACTCGCCCATGAGCCTCAGAGGAGCTGGTACGACGATATGTTTGCACTCGCGGCGCTGAGCGAGAGCCAATGTTTCCCGAGCGCAACTGCACTTCACACAACTTCCCAGTGGGCTGTGGCCCCTGGGAAAGCCTCGGCTTTTCCAGTGACGGAGAAGAGCAAGAGGGAGGTGGGAAGGGAGGGGGTGGCTTGAGCGAGCTGCTGGAGCAATGGCACGGCGTGCTGCTGCCTTGAAAGTTTTCTTTTCCCTTCGAAGTGACAGCTGCACATACCTCTGGGGGGGACTTTGCTGAAGCAACCACGAGGAGAAGAGAAAAATCTGTCAGGGCGAGGGGGGACGGACCCATATGGCATTTCAGCCTCTCTGTTTAAGAGACAGCAGCAACCGAGAACAGAGCACGTGTCGGCGTAAAATGCCCCATGCTGAAGAGCCGGTATGATTTTTCCAAAATAGCAGGAACTGGGAGGAGGATGGGGTTAAATACACATTCTTCTCTCACAAAGCCTGCACATCGGTTCCCTACCAAACACTATGTAAGCACCATCCATCTTCAAAAACAACCGTAAGAAGCAGCTCTATTTGTACTTCTTTTTTTTTTTTTTTTTGGGGGGGGGGGGGGCGTACTCAAGTATGGGCCAAGTTTAGTTTTTCTGCTCTGCTGCAGAAATTAAATCAAGGGTTTTCCTCTCTTTTACACTTGAGATCTTTTTCATATGGGTTTTAGGATTTGGGTGTATGGGGGGATTTATTTTTTGAGTCGTGTATCTGACCTTCTCTTGAGGGATGTTTTATGCTATGGGAGAAGCACTTTGTTATTGCAGTGGGCATTTCCCTGCCTTCAACTGATCTGTCTTGGAAAATCTCTTGCAAGACTGAAGTAACAATTCAGAGCTTCATCTCACGAGCTTCAGATACATTAATGCACTTTAGCAAGGAGTTGAGTAGCTCTTGATCAAAATCTTGATCTTTACCTGAAATCCAACTATCTTATGAGGCTGCCTACCTCTGTCCATAGCCCACGGAAGAGCCATGCTCTTAGCTGGGCCATCACACCTAGCTGCCATCTGTCCTTCACTTGGATCCCCCTCGTGGTGTGCAATGCCTTGCTGTAAGAGGATGTTCTGAGATGAACACTTGTACAATAAATGTGGGGCTATTACTGGGTGAGGAAAGTCTTCTCGTCCTAGCTCTGGTGCCACAGAGGCATGAGACTACAAGCACCACTGCTTCCCTAACTGTGGAAGGAGGCTCGATATGCTCCTCTGCTCCCTCGTCCTTTGTCGAGTCCCTGAAGATTGCCTTATTGCAATGGCAATCTGAGGTGGGGGCTGCTGGAGGGGCAAGGGTCTCACCTTTTAGTTGTTTACACTAGCAGTATGGGGCACATAGTGGAGACCTTGAGGCTGCTTAGTGATAGTGGTGATAGGCAACTATAGTGACAAGTGTGTCATTGGTACAGGAGAACAGGTGTTCTTAGTTAAAAAGAAAAATTGCTTTTCTATTCAATATTGCTGTCTTTCTCCACCTGTAGCTTTGCATTCAGTATCTCTTTGAGGGCTAATTTGACCCCAATACGCCTGCTTGGAAGCTGAAAGGTAAATTAGTTGCCCTAATTCTGCTGCTTGTTCTCAGTGTGACTGATCGTATAAGTCTTCCCCACCTCCCAGGTTTAATTAGCTGTAATTTTGATTTATACCATTATTTGTATAGAAGGTACAACCGATCAGCTCCTCCTAGGGAAGAGCAACCTGTAAACATAAACAAAGGGGCTTTTGTCAGCTATTAATGGAAACATTGATTAATCTCCCATTGCATTGGTAGCCTGCCGAAAAGCTCATCGAGCAGCAAACTAAATTGTTCATTAAACTGGCCAAGCTGAAAGTGCCAGGATGTGGATGCCAAATATATGTTGAGTGCCTTTCAGTGGCGTGATGCTTCCAAGAGGTGATGCAAACTCCTGTCATTGTACCACTGCACTGTAGGAGACCTTCCTAACATCTTTCCTTTCCTTTCCTTTGCAGATGATGCCAGCTCAGGAAAGGACAGCCAGGTACCTGAAGGCTCCAATGGAGAATATGAAGATCATTCTGGGAAGCAGTGGGGTAAGGGGCAGCATATGTTTTGGGGGTTTCCTCTGTTCCTGGTTCACTGCTGTTCATGCAGCACATTTTTCAGTTGTTGAAGGAAAGGAAAAGGCAGAGTGGCAGGAGTGACTTCTCACTACAGATGGTCAAATGATAAACAGAGCCTGAGCTGAATGTGTTGGTGTGAATGGATCCTGTCCAAGGGTCCTTCTGCAAAATGCAGCCGATGATCGGCTCTGGGGCCCCCTGCCATATATCCCAGCATGGTTCTCTCTTGCATTTGTTTTTCTGGGCAGTCCCTTTCCTTTTGCCTGCGCAGCTATTATGGCTTTATAGACTCTCTGTAAAAGGCGTATTGACTTTTACAGCAATATTTCCAAAAGCCTTCAGTGCCAGCATAACACTGTTCCCACTGAGGGCAAATGGGAGGTCTGACTTCACTTCAGCAGAATTAGCATTAGGCCAAAGCTGAGTATTTTTGAAAATTGCTCTCTCTTTTAGACACCTGCATGAACTTCTCTAAGCCCCAGGCTGTTGAAGCATAGGATTCTGATGCAGTTGCAGAGCTTCAGGAAACTGCTAAAATCTCACTTGGAACAGGTTCTGAGTCACTGCAAGACTTGCAGATCCAACTTTGGCCAAAGCACTCCTTTTAGGACAATAAGTTGTCAGGTTGATGCCAAACAGCTTTTGGTCATTACTGACAGGAGTGCTATGTGAGTTTATGACCCCAAGGCATGAGGCATAGCATTTCCATTTTGCTCTTACAGTACATCCCTCATTTTAATTTTATAATACAGAGATGGCTTTCTCCCATATTTGCCTCATAGCAGAGGTAGGGGTGGAACTTGTTAAGCTTCACCTTGTAAGCCCCTACCACTTGAGCTGAGGACACTTTTCTCCAGGAGCTGGTAAACAGGGAATCTGATATGATGTGGTGTAATCCAGCCCACACCAAGGGGAAGCAGTGCCATAATAGCCTTGAATTACAGACTAATTTGAACTTGAGCTTGCTCTGGGAGATGACAATAAGCTCCGCTCATTCTGGAAAAGAATGAAAACATTTTAGAGCCAAAGAAAAAGGGGGCTTGGATAGGCTCCATGTCAGGAGTCTCCCAGTATAGATTCAGCAGCTAGCAAGAAAAGCTAGCTGACTCTTCACCCTTACCCTAGTGGAGACTGGAACAGACATTGAATGCCATGGCAGATGTGCTTCAGGGAGAGCTGGTGGGTGATGGATCAATATCACAACAGTATTATGATGGTAGATGTGTGTAGTGCTAAAATTATCAGTCATTTTATGGGCAACATCTGATGGGAGTCTCTGGCATGAGTTCATGCACCTTGAGGTATTCCCCAGTAGAGAAGTTGAACTCCCTTCTCAGGTGTTCCTGACAACATCCAGGAATTGTTTCATTTCTTTTTCATTAGTCTGAATAAATTGTAATGGTAAACAGCATTTCTGCAAGAAACTCGTACACATACTGTCTCTTTGTCCCCATCCACTTGTGTTTTCCCTTGCTCTTGTGTGTGGCATAATTTATATTGTATAAATGTAGTTCATGTTTATGAAGCAAATGCCAAGTTATGTGGAGAAGAACAAGCATCTGAATTATAAATAACACATAGGCACTTTGTAATGAGTTTCTTTGGCATTTCAACAAGTAGACCTTCTGTAAATGGTACAGATTTGGGGGCAGACATTTACAAGTGCCAATTCAAAAGAGACTTTTTCTACCTCTCCCTCACAGTGCTGCCTCTCTCTCTTTCTCCTTTGAACTTGCTGGATCTCTTTCTCTCTCTTGTGTGTGTTTCTCCATTTTTTGTTAACTGGCCTTTCTGAACTTGTCCAATTCAGGCTTTTGTCAAGGAAACATTCAGGACTGTCTAAAAGGGATCTGGTTTCAGCATATTGAACACAGCCTGGAGTAGCTTTTGAGCCCACATAATTGCTTAACCTTCTTCAAATGGAAGAAAGATAGAAAGAGCCAAAGAAGTTTAGTTTTACCTGCAGCTTCTTGTGTATCTGGGCAACATCGCAGGAGGGGTAAATGCAAAACTCCAGATGGATTTGTGGAAGCTGCAGTGGGAGGAAAACCAGAGCTGTTAAAGATGTGTTTCTTGGGAGAAAAGATGCAGTTTCTGTCTCACAATGGCATTACTGAGCAGGGAGACCAAATCATTCTGAAATACTGCTGTGGAACTGGGGAAGAGGTAAGGGAGAGCCTGAGGTTAGAGTCATTCACTAACTTGACTCTTCACTCCACATGGGCAATGTAAATTGCCTTCTTATTCCTCACCTGCTCCAGGATGTGTTAATCTTAGCTCAGGAATCCCATCCAGTAAGAATCTACCCCTATGTGGGCCTGCAGTTCCTGGTCTCTGTCTAATTATTGCTGTATTAGAGAATGCTACTTTAGATCCGTTTCATGGCTGGTTTTCAACCTGTCTTTATGCCATGCCACACTCCATTTCCACAATGACAGCCCTCTACCAACATGTGTTTCTCAGCTTGAGCTTAAATTTTGGCACTTCAGTGCTCTGAATGTGTAGCCCTGATAAGATTCATTGTCTTTCAAGGGGGTGGTTGTTTTTATTGGGAAGAAGGCCTGTTGCAGGAGATCATCAAGGGACTACCCAGCCATTTACACACCACAACCTGTGGAGCGGGTTAGGAAGTCACCTTGCTGCTCAGCTGTTGCCGAGCAGTGGAAATCCTTAGATTACACATGAAAGCCTCTGTATGGAGAGCAGAGTATTTCTTCTGAGAAAGAGTTTGAAATGACATGGCTGGGACCCAAAATGACAAAGCGGCAAAGGGAGGCTGTGGAGGCAGATGGTTTCTCCTACCGAAAAGGACTCCGAAGGGTGGGTATGCCATAGAGAGTCTTCATCTGAGAGAGAGGGCTGTTGGACAAGGCCACAATGTGGGGGACATGCTCACAGACCTCAGAGGGGATGGCTTTTTTTCTCCAGTGCTTGGAGAGAGGAAGCTTCAGACCAGCCTCAGACCAGATGGAGGACCATCTCAGTGAGGAAGACGTAAGAAAGGGAGTGAAGGAACGAGTAGTAAATCAGTTTCTGGCAGAGCTAGTGCCCTGGGCAGAGGGCTGGCTGGCTGGCTGTGTAGTTGGGAGACCACTATACCATCCTGTAGCAAACTTTCCCAGGTCCTGAGGCACAAGCTCCTTTGAGATGTTGTGTGCTACTGCTAGTGTGTCTCTCCATTCCCCATTGATGAAGATTCGTGACTGATGGGTCTAATCCAACCCAAAATGCCACGGTGCAGTCCACTCTTTGACTCTTTGCCTACTTCCTTTATTTCTAAAGAAAAAGTGCAGGGAGGGTTTATCAGGGATTGAGAAAATAAAGAGTGACTGGCCTTTGGGGCTGAAGGATAAGATTATGGTAAGAAACAAGATTCAAAAACAGAGAAAGAAAGCTGTTGTGGAGCCACTAAATGGACTCTGAGAGGAAACTGGCTTTGCCAAAATAAAAAAGAAGGGAGGTGAATTTGGCAGGAGTATCCTGGATGCAGTGGGAGAGTGCCAAGTGGGAGTTAGAAATGTCATTAAACTCAACGGGAGTCTGCCATCAGAAGTGCCCCCGGACTGGCATTGCATAGTTGAAGTAACTGTGGGAAATTTGTAATTTCTTTTGAGTTGTTTATTACAGGATGGTATTAGACAAGCTTTTGCCTTGCAACAGATTGTGTTCTATTGTTTAACTGTCTTAAAAGCTTTTGCAAAATTTTTTCTCCATATTGATTAATTAGATCAGTCATGATTTTGCAGGAAGGTACTCTGCAATGTTAGCAGAGGTGCAGGGTACAGAGGTGCCACTTCTTCTCCCTCTGGAATTCTGACATAATCAGGGATGAATTAAAGTTAGGTGCAGTTGAGAGTATAAATTCTAGATTTTACCAGGTGGTGCCCTGCGTTTCTCTAGTGTTCCCTGTCACGGCTATCACAAATATTTGTGATTTCCGTGGTAAGACAAGGTGCAATCAAAATTCCTGACTCTGACCACCAGCAGCGATCGACCTTTTCAGTTCTCATTAAATCCAGTGAGAGTTAAGGGGGCAAAACACCTCAGAAAATGATGCTTCAGGTGACATAAAAAAAGAATGAGAAAATTGTCATCCCTGTGGGAATCTGAGGTTTCTTCTTAGGTCTTGGGTAAGGGCTTGTATTTATCGCATGGAGTATGGTAGTAATTAGAATGTGATTATGGGGCCACATTTTGCCTTTAGCTGCAGTAGTGTGATTTTGGTACTATTTTGTGAGATTATCTGACTTGGTTGCTTTAAGGACACTGAGGAATTCCAAGTTTGTATTTTGCAGAAGGCTAATGCAGTGGTCATAGCTCCTAGTAGTCCACTCAGATGTTCAAACGTGTGAGGCTGGATTGTTCTTCCTTTCTAAGGATATCAGGCTGAGTCCAGTATATGAGATACAGTGATACATTGGCATGTCTGGCACTGCTGGGTGCCTCACAAGCAAATCTGGCCATAACACTCGACAGCAGTGTTCCCCTTTGCCTGTTTGCCCCTTGGCCTGTTGCTCACCACCTTCAATATTTCACGCCTTTTGCAGCCCGGCCTAGGTTCACTCAGCCTGCCAAGATGAGACGGAGGGTGATCGCCCGTCCTGTTGGGAGCTCCATCCGCCTGAAGTGTGTGGCCAGTGGGAATCCTCGGCCTGACATCACGTGGTTAAAGGACAATAAGCCCCTCACACCCCAAGAGATTGGGGAGAACAAGAAGAAGAAGTGGACACTGAACCTGAAGAACCTAAAGCCAGAGGATAGTGGCAAATATACTTGCCGAGTGTTTAACAAAGTTGGAGAAATCAATGCAACGTACAAAGTTGAAGTAATCCGTAAGTGCAGCCTCTGGGGTGGGAAGGTGTGGAGGGAGCTGTGACAAGGGAGCTGAGTGAGTAAAGAGGACATGGTAGTGAGTGTGCAGTGCCAATAGCTGGATACAGATATAGCGGAGGGTTACAAATATAAGTGGGGACAGAGAAGACATTATTGAGAATCTAGAGTAGGGCTAAACCTGAACTGGAGAGAATAGCATCCTAAATAACACAATTCATTAGTCAGAAATGAAGAGAGATACTCGGGAAAGGTCATCTGTAAGGGCACACTCATGGAAAACATTCACAATTGCCCCGTTCAATCTCATGTCACTGTTGGAGTCACTTTAAGGACGGTCTGAGACCCAGCTGTTAAGTCCTCTAAGGTACCTTAAGAGAGGGATGGAAATATTCAGAGTGGCCCAGATTACTCTATCAGAGTAGTAATAGGATGAAACCAATCAGTGACAAATTTAGGCTAGGTATCTGTCATAAGAGGTCCACTTCATTAGAGAAGTCTCCCAAGGGACTTAGTAGAAATCTAATGACTAGAGTCATTAGCCAGACAAGGCTTTAGTGCCAGATTTTAAAAGACATTTAGACATTTGAAGGTTCAGGTGGGTACAAATGGGCCACTACAAAAATCCCACATCTATGTCTTTAGATGCCTACGTAACTTTAAAAATTCAGCCCTTAGAACATGAGCTGTGGGGGATTACCCTGCTCTGTGGTGGGGTGAAGTAAATTGCTCTTCTTAGTGCCTAGCTCTCCTGATTCTGGGACTCTAATCTCCCACTTCCCCTATTATTACTGCAGATAATTACGCTCAGAAAGCTACCTAAGCCTAGCAGAGAAGAGTGCCTACTCTTAAATCATCATATTTTGTCTATGACATCATTGTAAGTTGTCATGGAAATGACTGTGAAGCAGCCAACTCAAGAAAGAGGAGAAGATGGGCTGAATGGGGGGGAGATCAAATATCCTTCCTTAATGAGGAGCAGGGGCATGGAGAGCTGCTACCAGCCACATGGAAAGCATGTTGTTGCTCTCTCTGTGCATACATTTTAGCATGAGAAAGTTTATCCTAGTGCGAAAGACCGTTCTTAAAGGTAAAGATCTGTCCTCTGATAAGTCCTTTCTCTAGAATAACAGGAATTAAAAGCACATGTGGGGAGCTCTGTTGGGCTCCAAATGCACAAACCTGCTGGACATCTGGGATTGATAAAGATGCAGCTGTGTGGAGACAGTAAAAACATGTGTTTACACTAAAACCAGGAGCAGAGACAGGGAAATGAATCAAGCCCCATCCTAATGGCAGCTGTGGCATTTTCACTTCATCAAAACCAGACAGCACCAGGAACAAACCCTTTTCTGTGTCCCTGTTTATCTTGGTTTTTATCAACTTAAAGATGTGTGTAACCTTTGTTTTCATTAGCTTTTGCTGGCTAGGAGTGAAAACAGTAACCAAAGCTGGAACCAGAATCAAGTAGATAAGAGCATTAAGCAGTTTTCAGACATGTTTCTATTTTTAACATCATTCTGTGGAGCATTTCAGGTTTTATTCAATTTCCTCCCCTTCCATTATTTTCCCCTGAGCCTCCACTCTTAAGCCTGACCTGCTTATCTGAGACTTAGTCTCCCCAGCTGTGATTCCTGCTCGTGGCGTTTAGGCGCAGTCTGCAGAGAACAATGTGGTATTTTTGCTGCTCCGGCAGTGTTTCCTGAGCACATCTGAGAAGCCCTTGTTATTGATAGCATCCCGAATGTCTGAAAGAAGGTCCATTGTTCCTTCCTCTCACCTCAAAGCCGGTGGTGGTGGCAACTGTGTTGTTACGTGCTCAGTCCTACAGTGTTTGCTGTCAGAAGAGGTTGATCATTGCCAACAGTTACCACCCACTATTACACCGTAATTTCACTCTCTACCTAGGATAGTACACTACTTGCAGTACCTTCCATATCACTAATTTTTCTGATGCTCATGCTCAGAAAGATCCTAGATCAGAAAGATCCTCAGAAATGGGAGGTATATTCTTCTATCTTTTATTTGACTTTACATGGTGTCGACTCAACCTAAGGCTTACGATCATGCTGGGAAGGATGGTCTTGTGAACCTGCAGAATGCCTTGTGTTTGATTTCCTCTACTACCATCTTATTTTCTTCACCAGCTGAGAACTGAAGAAAGATTTTCATGAGAAAAGGAAGATTTGCATATTGGCTAGGGAAACAAAAGGTTTCTGAGCTACTCTTCCACAAAGAGGATGCTTCATACTTAGAGTGTGGACCATTAGACTGAAGAAAGGAATAGTAAATGCAGGGAGGTGAGGATGAAGTGGACATCTTGCTCACCTGTAGTGGCTGAGGTCTTGACTCGCCTCGGCAGTGAACAGCGTGAGATGGCCTCCTGTAGCATTTGATTTTCATGGGCATCAGCCAGGCCTGGCAGCCAAGGTGACAGATATCTCTTGAGGGACTCCCAGAGCACAGGTGAGACAACATCCACAGCCTGCCCTCACTGCCATTAGACAGCATATGAAGAAAGGGGCCCTTCCTCATCTGATTTAGTCTGTTGTTAGGGACATTTGAGAAGACCAAAAGGGGAAGGAACATCTCCTACTCCACCTCACTATCCTCAAACTGTGGATAGCCACAGTGGTTCAAATGTGGACTTTCAGTAGATTTACACTTGTAAATAACCTGTCATTGGTAATTGGTTCATATTACAGATAGGAAGATTCAAGTTAGACATGAGAAAAGACTTGCTAAGACTCAAGGCAGTGGAGGAGCTGTCTGAAGAGACTGTAGAGCCTTTACCTTTAGAGGCTGTGGCAGAGGCAGGGGCAAATTTTTATCAGAAATGATTTGGAGAGATCTCAGCTTGCCTTGGTACAGGGAGCTGGGATAAATGTTTTTCCACATCCCTCCTATGCTTTGTTGCTATGTTTCTGCAATCACAAGTTAATCAGATTTGCAAACACCTTTTTCCATGGAGCTCCCTGTGTTTTTGTGCAGAGAGGACGAGGTCCAAGCCCATCCTGACAGGAACGCATCCTGTCAACACGACAGTAGACTACGGCGGGACCACATCATTCCAGTGCAAAGTCCGCAGTGATGTCAAACCTGTCATCCAGTGGCTGAAGAGGGTGGAGTACGGCACAGAGAGCAAGTACAACTCCACCATTGACGTCGGGGGACAGAAGTTTGTTGTGCTGCCCACCGGGGAGGTCTGGTCCCGTCCTGATGGTTCTTATCTGAACAAACTGATGATTACTCGAGCCAAGGAAGAGGATGCAGGAATGTACATTTGCCTGGGCGCAAACACTATGGGCTACAGCTTTCGGAGTGCTTTTCTCACAGTCCTGCCAGGTGAGTTTTTTCTTTTTTCTCCTATCTGAACTAGTAGTCTGCATTATGATATTCATTAATGCAACTGCTGTTGCCCATCCTCACCTTGTCAGACTCCATGGGCCTCCGTGATGCCATGCTGATTTAGGCTAGCCTAGGGATTAGTGAGGGACCATACACTGCTGCTGATTTTCTCTTGCTGGTAGTTCTTCCTCCTCCTCCATGGAGAATAATGATTTCAGCATGATGACATAAAATCAGTTTGAAAACACATGATCTGCTCCTGTGTGAAAGAGGAGCTGGGAGATCATACTACAGCTACAGGCTCTACATCGCCTGAGTGTTGGAGTGCAGGAGGTGAGAAAGGAACTGAATCGCCACAAAATTTACATCCCATTGCCTTAAATTTCTGCTTTTTCTTGCTTTTATTTGTATTGCTTTACTGGTAAAAGAAAACAGTGATACAGACCCATAAAATGAGAGAAGAATGAAAGCTGTCCTGGTCACAAGGAAAGGAAAAGAACTGGTGTAAAAGGGAGAAAGATTGATTAGTTAAATTCTTACTCAGTGATCTGCCAGGAGCCATTGTGCCAAACTCACAGCTGCTTCCCACCCCCCCAGGGCCCTAGAGCTGGTGTCTGTGACCAACTGAGGCCATATCGTGTGTACTCCAGGCATACCATCCTCGCTTTGTCATTTACTCCTTTCCTTCCTGTGAGCGCACTTCTGCTCTGATAAATATTTTTTATTAAAAATGACATCTCCTTCTGCCTCATTTTGCCCTGTAAATCTAGCATCAGATGAACCAGCTTTATGAAGAAAATCAGTCTTACCACTTTTTCTTCCTTTTACTTTTGCAAGGTCTAACGCAGCTAAGAGAGTACAAGAGCTGGAGCCAGTATTGTATCAACTTAGCTGTCAGGTCTAACGAGGTGCCGGCAGTCCAGATAACAATGAGAGACAGCGACTGTTAACTCTCTTAGACTACTAGGACCAGTTCTCTGTGGACTTAATGGGGAAAATCCTCATGTTCCTGTCGCTAAGGCAGCTAACTATTCACCGACTGCCAAGCTTTACATCTCTGTTGTCACTGGGAGTCATTATCTGCAATTTAGACACCAGCAACCAAGAAGAAAATGTGGATACAACCTTGGTTCCATCTTCTGCATCATTTAGATATGAGGACTAAACTCCAACTAGAAAGCTTGTCACTCCCAAGGAAAAGGCTGTGTGGGTGGGATGTAATTTAAAGCCGCTGGGAGTTTCCAAAGTGGAAGGGTTTGATCCAGCTCCCACTGAAACCAGTGGGAGACTTTCCATTCATTTAAATGGGAGTATAATGCAGCCTCATACCAAAACCAGAGCCTGCAGGCCTGTTGTCATTGGCAGTGATGGAGAAGGAGAACCCAGCTTGCTCTCAGAAGTGAAGATGTGGTTGCAAGGCCATGAGTTAGAAAAATACAGTTTTGCTTGTATAGCTACCAGATTTGACATAGACAGCTCAGAAAAACAGCACAGATGAATATCAAAATGTCAAGTTTTCATTTCAGCCCAGCAGAGAATTTCTGCCAACCAGCATGAAGACTGTTGTTTTCATGGTCAGCTGATAGGTCATTCCTTCATCCTGTCTTCTCTTCAGAGGGAGGCTGGACCAGATGACTTCCAGAGTCCCCTTCCAGCC
Organism: Rhea pennata; assembly: GCF_028389875.1. Taxonomy (NCBI): domain Eukaryota; kingdom Metazoa; phylum Chordata; class Aves; order Rheiformes; family Rheidae; genus Rhea; species Rhea pennata. The sequence goes on from NC_084666.1 coordinate 7,234,899, forward strand.
TAAATTATTTCTGTGATTCCCAGTCTTTGTGGATCAAAGTTTTGTCTATTGAGGTCAACAACATAGCTCTTTCTGACTTCAAAAGGACCACATGGTATATATTTAATATTTCAAACTAGCCATAGTTATCAAGCAGAGAAAAAGACAGTAGTGTCTTAAAGAAGTTTAGCTTAGAAGTGATATATGTCTGAAAATAGCACACTGTGCCATTTGGGTAGCCTGTGGTTTTTCAAGTTTCTGAGTGTCCACATGCAAGCAGGGCTATGAACCTAGGTATTTGTCAGGGCATTTGAAAATCACTGCTAGTATCTATCTAGATGGGGGCTTCGACAGCTAGATACTGCCCCAGGACTGTGAAATTGCAGTTCTTTGGTGCTTGAGCCCTAAGGAAGGGATACCAGTTCACCAACACTTTCCTGTCCGTCCTTTCCTTTCTTGTCCTCCCAACCACACAAGAAACTCAAGACAGCCCCTCCAAGCCACTACGTTCATGCTGCCTGCCATGGCTACCCAGCTGAGCACTGCTCAGCAGCTCCAGAAAAACCATCAGACAGGGATATTGAAGATCATCTAAACACCCTGTGGACACAGATATGTCTAGTGGAGGGAAATGGGGCAAGCTGTTGCTCTGTGTCCCCCAACCTAGGCTGCAAAGCCCTCTCCATTGTGGAGTGCGGCTCTTGGCAAACTGTCTCTTGGGCTGGCTCTAGTGCATCCATTAAAAATTGTATAATACAGTTAAAAAAAAAAAAAAAAAAAAAAAGACTCCCTTGTGTTTTCACTCCCGACCCCTAAACCAGAGAAAATGAGTCGTTTGCCCTTTCAGGAGCATTGAGAAGCTACACAGTTACCAAACATCATGAGCATCATGAGCTGCCTGGGTTTCTGCCTTTTGCTTGGTCTGGTGGGCTTGTCAGACAGCCTGTACCAAAGCCAACCGAAGCGTGACATCTGTTTTGCATTTGCTTTGCCTGCATTTAATTAACTCTTTCTATCTCATCCCTTCCCCTCCTCTCCCTGTCCAGATCCCAAGCCTCCGAGTGCACCTGTGCCCCCCTCCTCGGCCAGCAGCCTGCCCTGGCCCGTGATCATTGGCATCCCGGCTGGAGCAGTCTTCATCTTCGGGACAATCCTCTTGTGGCTTTGCCAGACCAAGAAGAAGCCCTGCTCTCCGCCGGCCGCTGCCCCTGTGCACCGGCCGCAGCCGCGAGACCGCATCTGCGTCTCCCAGGTGCCCGACAAGGACTGCATCTCCTCCATAAACTACGAGGAATACGTCGCCCAGCAGCAGCATTTACTGTCCCAGGGGCCTGCCCTTGCCCCAGCTATGGCATCCAAAATGTACCCAAAGATTTACACGGACATCCACACCCACACCCACTCGCACGTGGAGGGCAAAGTCCATCAGCACCAGCACATTCAGTACCAATGTTAAGAGTGTGCCCATGGACGGTAGCTCGGCTTGGGCTTTTCCTCATGGTACCTCAGAAGAGACTGCTCCAAGTCAGCTCACACTGCCAGCAATAGGCAAAGCAACCAGAAAAGATTATATATATATATATAATTTTAAATATATATATACATATATATATAATTGTATATGCGTGTGTGTATGTGTGTATATATATATGTGTATATATCTATATCTATCTATATAAATATATATATAATAGAGAGAGAGAGAGAAAAGAGATTTTTTTTTTAATTATCGCAATCAGGATGTAGCCAAGGAGTAATGAAGGAGCTCCAAATCTCAGTAAAGAGGCAGCCATGGCAAACAGCGCAGCCTTCTTGCATTTTCTAATCCAGGTGGCGACAAATAAGATGGGACACATTGATGTGAGCCATCATCTCCTTACTTGTGTTGCTAGGAGCAATATGAAGGATAAGAGGAGACCGGAGAGCTTTTCCAGGTGGGCACTGCAGTTGCTGCACCTGCTGAATATCCAAACCCCCCCCAGAACATCACTTGCTTTGGTGGGAGGTCATCAGCCTTCTCACCCTTGGGAGAACGCAGGGGAGCCTATTCCTTCAGAGTGACTCAAGCCTTAAAGTTCCTGAGGTTTAGTGCCAAAGCGCCAGGAGACACAGTCATTTCACCTCTTTTGCGGGGGAAAATATAGCATGAGAGCTTCGGGAAAAAGTAATTTCCATTCAAGACGTGAAATACCAAATGCTTCACAAGAGCAGTTCATCGCGTCTGAAATTATAACCGAGCCAGCTGGTCCAAATTCTGTAAAGCTGTTGTGTTTCTGGCATGGAGGGGTCTGAAGATCAATATGCAAGTGCTGCGTTCCCCCTAGTCCTGAGACTCAGTGCCACTGCCAGGAGAAAGGAAGGATGGGAAGAAGAACGTTGTACAGAACATCTTTATATTTATATTTAAGAAATAATAATAATTAATAATAATAATTGAACTGCTGATGGTCAAGGAAGTGAAACACGCTGCCCTTCTCTGATGGCTTACAGTGACAAGCTACTAGATTTTTTTTTATGTCAATGCAAAATACCTGAAAAATGTTAGATAAAAAAGAAAGAGAAAATAAGAAAGTAAAATAATAATCTTGTAGGAAAAAATGAATTTGATAAATATGCACCTAGGTTGTGTGTGGTTCCTCCCCTCCCTTCAGATAACATCTGAAAATGATACCATTTCATTTTAGTTTAAACAAAAAGGAGAGACGATTAAAAAAAGGACCATATTAAATACCTAAATGGACTGGAAATGAATCCAATTGCAAATATAAGCCTTTGTAATTCTATATAGAGTTTAAACAGAAGTCATGTATATTTAATTTATTTTGTTAAACAAGAAAAAATGTATGATATTTTCCTCAAAACAGGCATTTCTATACGTATTTTTGATCAAAGAAAATAAAGATTTCTTTTTTTTTTCAGGTTCTATAGATGCCATGCTCAGCATATGCTCCATGTAGCGCGTAGCTGTTTAGCTTAACTTGAGCGTTGACTGTTGGTATGCCCTTTCACATTAGCCACGTGTAATCCCCTAACATCAGCGCAGGTCCTGCCAGTGCCATCCTTTCCCCATCCTTTCCGTTAGAAAGTGGCCTTTTCCGCTGGTTGTATCCAGGTTGGCAGGGTCTGCACTGACCGGATCCCAGCTCACGGATCCCACGTTGTCTCTCTGCAGTAGCAAAGTTCTCTGCTCACAGCAGAATCCTTTTTACCATGTATTGAAGAGGGGAAAAAAGAAAAAAAAGAAAAAAGAAAAGAAGTTGGGTTTGTTTCCTACCCACCAACCTGTGTTGGGCTTTCTTGCAAAAAGAATGTTTCTTAACTCAAAACGTTATAATTTGTGAGCCTGTAAAATGAGTTGCAGCCTCAGGGGGCTTGGGAGAGCAAAATGGGCGAATGGCTCGAGCCGTCGCTGCAGCTGCCAAGCCTGCAAGAGTCGGCAGAGGTTCGGTCCCTGCAGCGAGGGCGAGGCGGCGTGGCTGGCCCGCACGGCGGGCTCACGCCGCGGTCCTGCTGCGTGCTGCACGCAGGCACACGCACAGCGCTGAAGCTTTGGCGAAGGCGGATGCAGCAATGCTGCAATGCGGTTTGCTGTTCCCCCGAGTCTCGCTTCAATTTAGTCGATGGAGGGAGGGAAGAAAAAAAAGTTTGGGTTGACCTGGGGTGATTTTTCGGCTTGCTTGTCTGAGTCGCCAGCAAGCGGAGCAGCTCACCGTTTGCTGCGCCGTAGCGCTGGGATTGGGCCACGGTTCAGCACAGCACGGAAGCTCTCGCTTTCCTTTGCCACCGCCTGCCCAGCTCCATAGTCCTCCTACTGCCTTAGCCACCGGCATCAGGGATCCATCCATCACCAGCATCTCCCTATGCCCCTGCATGCCGTGCTGGCAGTGGCCAGGGCACTCTAGTGGCACCTGGGCACAGGAGGAGGAGGAGGAAGAAGAGGAGGAGAACCTGGGAGGCCTTTGCACTTGTGTGGAGTTTACCAGCTGGATATTATAGTGCGATACTCATGTATCCCTCACAGTGGTCTTCCTGCAGAGGTTAATAACAAGGCAAATCATTGCTTGTGTTTTTTGGAGAGGTCAGGGATCGTTTAGGCATTGTTAACACTAATTTATCAAGTCCATAAAAGCTAAATTCAGATTGTGAGTATCCATACACATCCCCCCATTTTCAGGGAGGCTTAACTATGAGCACTAAAGGCTCTGTTTGGATATAAGGTGTAATTCAGGCAGGAGTTTTTAATGGCTGTAGCTTATTGAGCCATTTCATCAGAAAATATAAAATGCCTTTCTACACTAAAAGTTCACCATCTCTATTTTAAAGAGCCAATAAGCTGATGTTTCCATGAGAGCTACAGCTACTTCTCATAGCTCCTGTCTATATAGGAATCATGCTATCCTTGCTACCACACATTGCAGCCCTGTGGAGGGCATGGCGGGAGGCAAGCTTCATCTCTGCGTGAGGCCGACGGCCCTTCTCAGCCCTCCGTGCCCCAGGATTGTCCCAAGAGGATGCTGCTGCACACGCAGCAGGAGACTGTGGTGCTGACACTGCTTTCAAAGGAGGGCGTGCACACCATTTTTGTGTGGTTCATCTCTAAGCAAACTAGGAGACTGTGTTATGGCACTTTTTTTAAGGTGGCAGCTGTATCTCTGATCTTCTATGAAAGGGATGGTTAAAAGAAGTAATCCTGTATGTCCCATATAGTCCAGTCTTCCACGCCAAGGGTGATGCTCTCCACCAGTGCCTTCTGCCCATTGTAGTTCTGAAGTTCTCTGGTGTGGTGTCACGAAATCAAAAAAGCATATATATTGCCAAACTTCTCCAGTGGAAGGAATGGCTCCTTCTCGCCCTTTAAAGCTCTTGTTTTTAAGTGCAAATTTTTTGTGATGCTGATAATGAGATTTACAAGCAGGAACTCTCCAGAGAGCCACCCAACATGGACCATGCAAGGGCTAAGGGCTGCTGCAGGTCTCAGTCCAGGTGTTGAGCACGCAAGTGGAGTCTGGGACACCTTGTGTGAGATGCCACAAGGGTCTTATTTTTTCAAAAAGCTCTGACTGCTCATCCTGCCTGGAGTAGCAGCTCTCTCTTTGGTATCACATGCTGGACACTCAAACTGGTGGTCACTTTGTGAAATCTTGGTCAAGGCTGGGATCACCTGACAGCAGGGTCTATGGAGTGGTGACCCCTTCTGGCAGTCCCATGTGCTCAGGTGGGCTGGGAGAAGGGCAGTGATGACCCTCAGCCAGCCTTGTCATTGCTAGCAAAGTCCTAAAGGCAGAGCAGTGGGTATATTCTTAGGTGAAATTCACCCCTAGGAAAACACAGTCTTATGTTCTGCTTAAACAGAAATGAGAATACTGTCTAGGCCTTGCGTTGGCTTCCTGCGCATGGTGGGTTTTGCCTTTCGAGGGATTATTTTGCCTCAATTCTAAGTGCTCATGCAAGAGTCACTCTGCTCCATGCCCACTGCATGCCTTTTGTTTTTAGGGCTCAGTTGTGCTCTGTGTATATTACAGTCTGCCTTGGTCTAAATAAATACAGCCAGATCCTATCCGGATCTCATTTTCTTCAGTGGGACAAGATTTGCATTCATCTTTGTTCGTGAATACTAGGAGTTTAAAAAAAAAACATAGTCTTGCTATTAACTACTGACCCTATTTTCAATGCAGAAAGTTTTTCTTTTATATATATATATATATATATATATATATATATATATATAAATGTATATACAAATATACATATATATGTATGTGCCAGACTCTTACAGAAGGCAGTCATACTTTTAACAACATGTGGCTTCAAGGATCAAAGGAAATTTAGGCTTAAAACTCACCATCTTTGTTTATTTTATTTGTGTTGCTGATCAAACATGGCCTTATAAGTCAATTTGTGTGTGGCATTTTTAAACTTTGTATGGACAATCTTTGTACTGTCATCCCTTTTAAACTGAAAACTTTTATCAGCCATTTACAAATAAAAAATGTCATGTCATTTTCAATTGGTGGTAAATACAGTGACTAGACACATCAAAAAGACAGGCTCAGTGTATGTCTGTGTCAGGGTATAAATTAGAAAGGAATAAAAGAAGACTGGGATTAGGTTAGTAGAGGGTAGAGTTATGCAAACTTAGTATATTTTGAAAGAAAGGATAGCACTGTGTGTGTGTGTGTGTGTGTGTTGAGTGTGTGCGCACACACATTAGGAACACCTGCTGGTGTACCAAAACAGAGTACTGCAAAAGCACCTTTTGCACCACATCGTGGTCTGCCTTGTGCAGGTGCTCTGAATCTAGCAGAGGCATTATTCTTTTTAGTGGTGTGGAAAAGTTTTCTGTTTTTTAGTGAATTGGGACTATTTTCGATCACTTCACCTGTAGAGGCAAACACCAGAGTTGGACCACAAGCTCAGTGGTGCAGATTTGGGTGAGCTCAGTGGCAAAACCCCGCTGCTTGAAGCAGAGCAGAGATTTTGGTGTGGAGCCCAGCTCCTTCAGCCCTGCAGGGCTACAAGCAGGGGCATCTCAATACTTGTCCAAACTTTCAAGCTGGGACATTTTTGAGTTCAGAAGAGCTAGCCCTCACCCACAGCTTCATCTTGGAGCCCCAGGGCAGACATAGCTGTGGGTGAAATCTGGGAGGTGGTCAGGGACTGACAGGGAACTTGTCATGGATTTACTGCTTTCTGTCTGGGCATCACCTCTGCCTACATGGTGGGGATTTTGTGTGCCCAGGCCTCTAACTGCCCTGAAGTCAATGATTATGTCATAAACTTTTCTGTCCACTCCAACTCTTGGAGATACCAGTGAAAAAAATCTCCACTACGTCCATTGGGAAATCAGTCTGACACATAGAGTCCTTGTAAGCTTTTTAAATCTTTGCTCTGGCTGGCCCATGGGCAAAGAAAGATGTGACAGGAGTTAATGGCCAATACTGGAACAGGTTGCCCAGCGGGGTTATGGACTTCCCATCTTTGGAGATATTCAAAAACCATCTAGATAGGGTTTGGGTTCTGGGCAATGATCTCTAGGTGACCCTGTTGGAGCAGGTAGCTTGGACTAGATGATCTCCAGAGGTCCCTTCCAACCTCAAATGTTCTGTGATTCTGTGAATGTGAAGCCAGACACATTTAAATGGGAAAATACACACATTTGGGAAGGAACTGTCAAATGAAAGGGTAGGTGCCACATCCCTCAAGTCTTCAAATCAACTCTGGGTGCTTTGTGGACAGGGTGCTTTGGTCAGATGAAAGCTATTGGGAAAGTTGTTAGGATAAAGGAGTACATCTAAGCCAAACGGACTCAGCTGATGGTCCCTTTGGGCCCTAAAGAAATCTAGTTAAGCTGCAAAGAAGCTGCAGCAAGGAGAGCGTGGGTGCCACAGCACGAGGAACCGCTGCCTCCAGCTACCATGTATGTGCATCACATACTTCAGAGCAATATTTGGCATAGCGCAGGCCTCATTCAGGGTGTGCACCCAGCTCGCCTGATTTCGCCTCTGCCTGCTTCCAGGCTGTCAGTATGAGATCTCAGCACTTTCTAGATTATTACCAAAGCAATGGTATTATTTATATAAACTGGAGCTGTAAATCGACTTTTACTGTGTCTGCAAATAACTCGTTGTATAAACTGCAGCATAGCCATGTGTGCATATCCATCCTTCTCACTTACATTATCATTTCAGAAAGTGATGCTGGAGTTGCGGCAGAGAGTGTCACGAGTCTGTACGTGAGCTGCAGGACTGTAAAGGATTTACATGTGAATTCAAACATAAACACATGCTGTTGATGGGCTGCTTGGTTGCTCAAACTTGTGAGCTGCATAAAAGGCAGCCTTTTATCTGCCTTTTCCCCATGCTTGTAAGGCCTGACCAGGACAGTTCAGAAGCAGAGCCGAGAAGAAGCCAGTCCTCCGTAGGTCTCACCAGCCCCTCTGCCATCCAGATGTGCAGGGATGCACCTGGGCCATCTGCTATGTGGGCACCACACTGCAGATCTGGCAAAAAAATGCCAGTAATTACGAGGCTGTGGATATTTCAGACTTTGTCTTGACTTTCTCGGGCTATGAGTTGCAGTTGTTAAAGGTTACTAATGCTAATTAAAAAAAAAAAAAAGTAGTTGCAAACAGGAAGTAATATTTGACAAAAAGCAGATTTAAAGTGCTACTGTTGCATTGATTATTAAATTGCACGTACATAGTTTCTTTACAGAGCAGTGTCTGGAGGAAAGAGGATGCCCATTTGGCACTTTGTGCTTAGCCAAGGCATCCTTGCGGGTGTTTATCTGCTTCAGTTCTGTGAGAGCGATATATAGTGCAATGATCTTTATTTGTGCTTATTTCAGCTTTTACTCTTTCTTTCTTTTCCCTTACCCCATCTGCCAGCCTCAATTATAATTAGGATTTAACATATCCCACAATATGCATGAACACCAGCAAAGCAACAAATACTTTTTCCCCATTTTCACTAACCAGCTCCAGTCTGAAATGCGATTTTCTATCATCTGAGCTGATCTCTACTTTAGGGAGAGGAGTAATAAATTACACTTTAGCACAGACTTCAAAATGCCTTTTTTTCCCCCTTTGAGTAATTAAAGAGCCGAGCTGCTGTTCTTGAGCACTTTCTGAAGGAATCACGTGAGTTAACATGGTTCTTCATTTGTGTCGTTAAGCATTATGCTGCTGTTCAAACAATTAGTATCTAAATATGCCCCATATTCTCATCAAGAAACAGTAGCAGTGTTAATGTTATTGCCGCTGTTAGCAGCATGTTTCCACCCTGAGTCCACCATCATGCTTGAATGCCACTTAATATCAATTAGATCTTTCCGGATGCCCTTCTGCAGTCGCTCTCCTTTGCAATCATTTAAATGCGCAGTGAAGTGAGGATAAGTCACACAATAAGGTTAAGTAAAAACGGCATTTCTCTTAACGCAGGGCTTTTTTTTTTTTAAAGTTTATTAAAAGTTTTGGTTATAAAAAGGCCAGTGCTTCGTGGCGATCAGTCATTTTGACATTTTTATGGTGTTTTTATTACCCCTGGCTCATTTCCATACTAAAGAGAACATTTGTAACAATACTTGCTCGCTCTGTTATGATTAGAGCTGTGCTTTCGGCGCGCTGCGTTCGGCTGTTACCTCGCTCGGCAATGCTCTTGGCACGCGGCCCCCCAGCCCCTGCGGTGTGTTTATTCAAAAGGAAGGAAAAAGAAGCGTCTCCTAAAACAACAAACTACTGCTGCTTGCGCTAACACGGCCCTAACGTCCTCGCTCAGCAGACAATCAGTTAGCAAAACTGTTAGGTAAACTTGCTCCTTTGCTGCTGCAAAAATAAATATCCCTGTAGCTCACAGCCACGTTTGCCTGTGTTTTATCATCTGGTTGAAAGTGATGGAGGTTTTTCAAGCTAGGGATTGAATCGGGGGGAGAAGGACGGATGAAAGCAGGAGGAGCTGGGTCCTCAGTGTCGCTCAGGACCAGCGTATGTGCTTATGTCACATTTTGTGGCATGATTTCAGTATTAACATCTTGATTAATGCTGCATAAGATGGGGGATGAATGTGAGAAGTGGGGTCACGACTGGTAAGGTGCAATCATTCAAAGAGCACGAACGCGGCTGAGACAGCAAATCACCCCGGTCGCGTCAGCGCAGTAAGGGACTGACCCAAGCACAAATAGTATTAACAGCTCCGTCCAAGATTTCCACCTAAAGGAAGCCTATTAAGGTTCCTTCTCACAGGTTACTTTAGGGTTTAATACTTAAGGACAGGCAGCTTATGCCTTGTGCTGCCTCTTTGGGCCAAATCTAGCTGAGACTAGGGCAAAAGCCTAAAGCACCGCTCTGCGGCTGCAGTAACCCTCCGCACCGGCGAGGCTGCTGCTCTCCCCAAACCCTCCTGCCTGCCCAAACAGGAGACAAAGCCAAGGAATCAGACGGGCACGCTGCGCGTGGTGGGATAGCCCACGGGTACCTGCATCGCCGCTTCGGCACCGGCCGCTCGCGGCTCCTGGCCCTGTGCTGCAAGGAGCACCAGGCTGCCCTCGCGCGTGGTCCAACAAGAGCAAAGACTTCTCCTGCTTGCCATCAACGGGACACGTTTTGCTGTTTCCTTGAAACCCTCTTCCAAATCTCTTTGCACAATAGAGGCTACTTGTAAGAACAGGTACGACTTGATAGCAGAGAGAAACGAGAAGCCACTGCTCTGCCGTTTTGGTGTGGTAGGGCTTAATACTCCTACCTGCCCAAAGAGATCTCCAAGGGGCCATAAAGTCAGCACAGGTATGTTTGCCCTTGCTTTTTTCGTTCCTTGACAGTGCTGCAGGGGCCTCTGTGCAAACATAGCAAGGTGGCCAGCATTTAAAGTGCCAGGCCCTTCGTTATTTAACCAGCTTTGCCATGTTTGAACGCAGAACAGGCACAAACCAGAAGACAGAAAATCATGCGGACAAAACAAGCTCCAACCTGGATCCCGGGAGCTTTCCTACAATAAGGCAGCGACTGGCTGAAGCCATCTTCTTGCTCGTTGGCTCAGTAGCACTCCTTTGGCACAGGGATAATAAAGGGCATCTGCCATCTTTCAGAGCATTGAGGGTAGCAAACCAAGACCAAGACCAGTCATTTCCCAGAGCTGAACTGGCAGTAGAGCCAACGTACTGGAGGCTGCACTAGGCCAGCTGCATCCCAGTGCCGAGCTCAGTTTCTCATTCAATGGAAAACACAGCTAGTTTGTTACTCTATTCTGGGTCTTCATTTAGCCTTGTTCCTCCCCAAAGGTGGTCTAAAAGCCGTTACTGAAGGCAGAACTGTATCTCCAGGCGCTGGCTGAGCCCATCAGAGTGGTTTTGGTTTAAACTTGGCCTCATGGGAGTCAGTCGGAATTTTATGCTGAACTTCTTTGGAGAATATCTCATTCGTCTTAAGAAGCTAGCAGCTTTCTGACAACTGTTATCATCAGCAGTGAAAAACGGCTTCTTTTTTTTTTTTTTTTTTTTTTTTCTGGGTAAGTACGTACAAGAGAAATACAAAGGGAAACTTCACTTTGTACCAGTCTGAAGGGTCTGTGCAAGTCATGTCGACATCAAAAATTTGTCCTACAGCTACTACAGCAAGTTAGTTGTGCCTGGATTCCAGCTCATGTATTTCCAGCATTTGAAAGCTTTTATCAAAGACTGTGTGTTATCCTTTACTATGTTGGGAAAAGATCATGACAAATAATTCACATTTCAAGTACCATTAAAAGGAAATATTACAAAGCAGGTTAAAATTGTTTAATAAACACTAGTAAGTCCCTCCAGGAGTATCAAGCAATAAATGATAGACAATATTTTGGCAGTGAAGTCAAGTGGCTGCTTCCAACAATTATAGATGACCAGAACGTCTTGGAAATAAGTTTGGATTGTTAATCTTGATAGTTTTTCATTGTCGAGATTGTAGCTGGAGGCACCAGCACAGGGGAAGACTATATCAGATAAGGCCCTTTTGTAATCATTTTACATTAAATTTTGGTTGTTTGGATATTCAGAATGAAATTCAAGGTTACCAAAAAAAGTTCAATTTCCAAAGCCTCCGGTGCTTGCAAATTTTATAAATTTTATTATAAAGATCCATTCTTGATGCTTTTTAGTTTTACAGGTATCACTGAAGAATATTAATAGAGATAAATTATATTATCACTCTTTTCAATCACAAAGTTACTGTGAATGATTTCTGATAGTTGCTCTAATGTACATGTCACCAATAGTGAATGATAAGGGAAACAAGTTTTACTATTTCCAAGACTAATATTTGAGTTGTCTCATGGTTATATCTGTGATATTAGGTGTTTGTATTCTTAGGTTATTCCACAGTATTTCGCGCTCAGAGGCTAAAATTTTATTCAAAATGTAGCAGCTTTAATGTAAAGCATTATACACACTTTCTGGTCTCTGTTTCTGGACATGCCTATGCAGTGCATAAGGAGAGCAAGCCAATAATTCCCATTCTTCCAAGGGAAAATACCAGCCAGTGGAAGCACCCTAAGTCCATTAGTCTGCATGGAAGAGATGGACTGAAAACTGCGTCATCTAATGTAAGCAAAGTAGGAAGAAAGGATGTTACCGGGACCTCTGTTTGGAGCACTTTCATGACCATCATCTGTGATCATCATTAGTCAAGAATCATAAGCATTATAACAAGGAGATACAGTTGAGCACAGAGGATTACAGTTTTCTCAAGGTCTGTTGTCGTAAACCCATGGTGGGTAGAGCTTAACATAGTTTATGATAGTAACCAAGTATCGCATTGCCCGTAGCATCAAAAAATGACAGCAAAATTCAGGAGCAGGTGGGCAGCTTTAATTATGTAGGCTCCAAAGGGAATGAGCACTGGGATGGTTTTTACTGTCTGTCTGGTATGACTCACTTCCCAATGACACTACTGGTGCTGATTTGGTGAGAATAAAGCATTTTGCCCATATTTATCCCATCTCAATCATCTTTTTTTTCCTCTCTCTCTCTCTCTGTGAGAACAGAGAAAATAGGATTTGTAGGAGGAACTGGGGGATGTAATACTGTCAGTGATTTGCACATATCAGGGATGAAACATCAGACAGAGGAAGTACCGGAACAGCTGGGATTGCAACAGATGTTCTCCAGACAGCTCTGCCTCATGAAGATGTAGTATAGTACATAGGTCATGTTACAGAAACGTAAAATTAAAAAGAGTGATTTTACATGCATGAGCACTGGCTCCCTAGGCCTGGCAGCATGAGTGACACTGAACAGGAAAAGGCAGCTGGGATCCTTCTGAAGAGATCATTGTGTCCGTTTCCACCCAAATCTGCTTTCCTAGCACAGACATCTCCAGCACAAACAGCAGGACTTGGAGTATTGAAACACCGAAGGGTTGAGTGCAAAATTTCCTTGTCCTTTCTACAGTTCAAGGGTGGATTCTCAATTACTCGGTGCTGATGCTTCAAGGCCTTTAGCCTCTTCTGTTGCATCCCTTCCCCCATGCTGTCAGGCAGGAATTTTCTTGTGTGCTGACCTAGAAATGAGAATAACTGTAGAGCAGGGCTGCTCATAACCCCCAGTAGGGTGACCCTCGGGAGATCGCGGAGCTCTTAACACCAAGGAGGTATAAAGATTTGTATTATCGTAGCCTGAAATTACCCTAGATGCTGACTTCAGTCCCCAGACATGTGCAAAGGAAGCTGTTTTGGTAAAAACAGGCAACAATCTCCCACTTAGCGCTCCATCACCTTTTCAAGGAGTCAGCCACCTCCCAGAGGAGGCCCCAGAGCATGGTCAGCACAGCAGCTACCTTCAGTTGCTGTCAGCTGTTGGCAGTGGTGGCTGTTAGCATGTTACTGCATTCATCTAGGAAGAAGGAGGCTCCAGCTGAGCCCAAGGGGCACTAAGCCTTCCTTTCTTTTAGTCTAAGGGAATACTCTATCAGCTCAACAGAGTTCTTTGAGTCCTCTCCAATCTTTTTCTTGAAGCTAAACTGTTTTTCAGCCAGCAATGCAATAGTCATGAGGTCAGATGGAGAACAGAGAGTAGAGAAAATACTATATTTTGTTGTTATTACAATATTTTTCCAAACAGGGCATCTATTGCTTCTACAATAAACATCTGAAAAAGCAACTACCCTTCTTGACTCTTTCTCTGTTGGTGCATAAATTTGTGACTCTCCTGGCTGGTTGCTCAATTTTCATGTATCCCCACAGTTTTCCTCAAATACTTGTTTTCTTTACAGAACTGAAACATGCTCATTAAAGGTTGCCCCCTTCAGATGCACTCCTCAGTGCCTCTCAATATGCTATCATCACGAATGTTTTCATCGGTATCTTACGCGGTATTGCCAATATGACACTCCAAAAGAAATCCAACAGCACATGGAAGTGGACTCCTTAGGCTATTAAATATATTTAAGTAAACACATTAAGCAAGAATTAAGAAAAGTGAGTACTCTTACCTCGATGAAATGAGACTGCAAAGCACACGAGGGCCCCGTAACGGCAGTTTCATTGCAACCAGACTTCTGTACACATACTCACATGTTCCAGACCTCTCTCCTAATATGAGAAAAGTGTGATCTGTCATGTCTTTGCATGATATCACTGCTCTGCCAGCATTTAAATAATTACAGTACATAGTGAGGTGCCTGGGACTGAAGATACTGCGGTTACAACTGGAAGGGCCTTGTTTTGTTGCAGCTCTCCAAGTACCTAAAGTTGTCATAGCAACTCAAAGCCTGTCAAATAATTAAACAACAAGCTCGCAAATACATGAGGCAACTTCCTATGGCCACTGGGGATTTCTTAGAGTGTTTGCATTTCTTCAACCACTCATTTCTGACAAGAATAGCTTCTCATTCAGATGGCGGCACACCTCATGCTGTAGTACAGTTCAAAAGCTTAAGAGGATTTGGTCACCCAGGCAGGAAAAAAATATTACCCAAAAGTGGTAATGTGCCTGTCTATTACTAGAAAATTATATAGTCTAAACTGAGAGCAATTCACAGGCAACTTGCTTTCTGAAACTTGTTGCTCAAAGCGTTTGATGATTGCTTATGAATAGCAAATGCAAAATTCAGGAAAATGATTGGTGAGAAGAGAAATTTTTTTTTACGTGTTTTCTATATCGCATTTGTAATCAGTAAGAGTTTCCTCGCTTGTGACTTCAAGTTATTATATTAAGCTTCAGTGCTGTGTATGATTGATAACTGTTTTTATTGACAGAAAAATAGATTGATAATCTATTTTTCTTACTTCTGAATGGAGATGTTCTGTGAAAACCTCCATGTTATTCTTATCTGGGAAATTAAGGTAAGGCTTATATCTGTTCCTTGCTGTTCCATTTTCTCCTCTGTCCGTGCTCCAGATCAATCATATGTTGCCATCTTTCTCTATGCTTGAGTGATGCCTCTTTGTATGCGTTCATATTTGCAAGCATAAATTCCTGCTTGGTGAGTGCTATTAGTTGTGCAAGCTGCTCTGTCCTTGACCTCCTGGTAGCTCTTCACTCTTTCCTGCCCTTTTGGGCTCCTTCTGGCAATATAGCAAGGAATTCCTTCAGTGTGAATAAAAGGGGGTAGAGCCGGAAGGGCAAGTTGGGTATTAGAAGGACCTTTAGAAATATTATCCTACAGCTGGTAGGACCTAACTGAAAACTTCCTTGATCCGTGCTGGTTGTAGAACTTTCTTCATTGTTTAAATTTTGGCTGTTCACCAGACTCCCTTGGAAACCTGTTGTAAATTGCGGTGAGTGTGAGTATATCCACATATCCATGTGCTGTTCCTAGGCGAGTGAATGGTGTGCTCTCTTGGTAAGGTCTTCTTGGATCCAGGCGAATTGTATTCCAGATTGAAAGCTTAGTATAGGCAGTAGGAAGAAAATCTGAGGTTGTAGGAAACTGAGTGATTTGCAATAGAAAGTCAGGAGAAACAATAAATGAAGAAGTAATAACATATGTTTTCATGGTAACACTTGAAAGCTAGGCTGGCATTGGTTTTGTAGTAGTTTCCTAAGGTGACCGACAATCTTGTTTGTATAGCCAACGTCTTGTTACCCTTCAGCAAGTCATCAATCCTGTCCATACTGGCTGTCCAGTAGCCTCTGCTAAGGACCTCCCTGACTGAGCCAGCTGATTTACATGACTTTATTTTATAAGCTGTGGGTGCAGTCAGCGGGTCTGGCCTCCAGTGAGAAAGAAGGAGTGCTCTCTCCAGAGAGTCTGCTACTTTTGCTTGGACAGATCCTCCAAGAAGGAGAAATCTCCAGTTTCCCCGGATTTTGGTGCATGTAGCCTCTGCATTTAATGATTTGAGGTGAATTAACATATTCTGCCCCATATATCCATGGGGTTCACTTGTCCCTAGGAGTATCAGTAGCACGGCTCTTGTTGTAACAGGGGGCTCCTACCCACACTTCCCAAAATCACAGGAGAGGACTAGCAAGGAGCTTGCAGCTGCTCATCTTGCTTTTTTTTGTTGTTGAAACCACTGTTTTCACACCATTGTGGCTGAGGAGAAAAGCAGCACAGTACAGCGAAGAAACTGATAGAAATCCACATGCTGCTGAACATACTGTGCTAAATTCCTGGATAATTTACTGGCTGCAGAGATGATACAGCCCAGAGCCAAAGCTGTAAAAAAAGGTGTGAGGAGAAGGAGGGAAGAGCAAGGGGAAACACTTGAAGCTTCCCTCAGGGAGGTTTTTTCTGAAAGATATTCATTTTGGCATAGTCTGGGATGCTTCAGCTGGAAAGTCTGCAGATGAGGAAGATGCAAGAGGCAGTTTCAGGATTTGCGAGGCATTTGAGAGTGAAGTTGAAGGAATAAATGTACAAGACCAGGGAGAGAGGGAGAGAGTCAAAAGCAACCATGAGAGTGTAAAAAGTAGGAGAAATTTGGGGTCAATTGTTATAATTTAATAAAAATACACCCTCATCTCCTACCACTGTGGGATCAGCAGCTTGTAGGCTTACTGCTAAGCAGGAGCCATATTATAAAACAAGTTAATCTGGGAGAAGAAGAGGAAGCTGTATGGAGAATGAGAGAAAGGACTGATGTCTTTGGGAACCTAGTCTAATCCACCTCTGTTTGTGACAATACCCTCCGTAACCAGTGTGTGTTTGAGAGGGGAGTATTTGGAGAGGAGCCTTCACCAGAGCAGGTCTTCTGTGGAAGCAGCTCTGCCTAGAGAATTTGGCCTCCACAAGTGAGCGAGAAACTTGTTCCCCATCCGATAAGAGTTTTCAGAACCTTCTTTTCCCCCCCCTCCTTTAATAAAGAAGAAGAACAAGTAAAACTCAGCAAAACAAACTCTCTCTCCTGCCAGTTTCAGATTAAAAATTTCAGTGTAATC
Organism: Rhea pennata; assembly: GCF_028389875.1. Classification (NCBI taxonomy): domain Eukaryota; kingdom Metazoa; phylum Chordata; class Aves; order Rheiformes; family Rheidae; genus Rhea; species Rhea pennata. Next base: position 7,251,726 of record NC_084666.1, read on the forward strand.
ATTCTGAAGCATACGGGAACAGTTTGCTTCAACTTGGATATCTAAAGATAATGAAAAACTTTTGAATCATTTAGGATACAGCAATTTTAAACCAAAAGTGCTTTAAAATCAAAATCAATTTGTCATTAAAAGAGAGAGAGAGAAAGTACAATATGGCAAGGTAAAAATGTGTATTTTTAATATGTTTAGTCTAGAGAGTCTTCACTCCACAGAAGTTCTTTCAAGCAGGTTGACTTCAGACAGACCATTCTCCAGAAAATATGTTTTTTCTACTGCCAGTTCCATGCACTGCTTGGGAGAGCTTCATCTCCATAGTCCTTTCCCTCAGACTTGTGCCGCAACAAACCATACTAAGCTCTCTTCTTTCAAAAACTGGCAATATATGTGGACTAGACAAGGTAAATGAACAGCAAGAGGGACCTTTTATTTATGTTAGCCGATGAGAAAGCACAAGTGAGCTAATGGGCAGCTTTTGCAGAGAGAAATTAGAAGGAAGCTGTTTATGCTCTTTTTATCTCTTTTTTTTTAAGGTAGGGAGACTGGAAAAAACAATTTGACATATAAAGGGCAAAGACACTCTCTGTCACCAACTTGGAGCAACAGGCAGCCCAGTATATCCAAACTGTAAAGCGTCAAGGTATTCTGGAGACTGGGATAGGATCCAAAACTAAGTTAACAGGGCATTCAGATTAGAATAAAAGGAACCTTATTTGAGGAGTTATAAAATCATTGAAATATGTTCCATGTATAGAAGGAACAAGAGGTCACTGAAGTGGCCAGTTCAGCTTACACAAGGCAGTGAGGGCAACTCGTTGGCAGTACATACGCTAAACGATGCCAAAGAAATCAAATGTAGCTTGCTTCAGTTTAGTAAGGCCAAGGGACCAATAACACAAAGAGATTCAATTATAACTTGGTCAGTCCCTTGACGCTAGCGTGTGTCTAGGGCTAGAACTGAAGCCTTTCCATCTAAAACAGGGTTCTTTGTGTGCGAGCTCAGTGGCTTGCCACATAAAGCTGTCTCCCCCAACTCTGAACTCGGTTTCAGGTTTTCTTCCAGCTAAAGATGGGAAAAGCAAGTCAGAGTTGAAGTGTATATCCCACTGGCTAGTGCAGAAAGTCTGCCCCCCTCTCCGTACACAGCCAGCCTCCAGAAAGCCCTGTCCCTTCTCCTGGTAGATATGCAAAAACTCTTAATGCTTACACCAGAAGACCTGATCTAGCCCTTAAATTTATGAAAAAGTCTCTAGCTTTTAATCCCACATGACATTTTGCCTGTTAAGCAGTTCTGTTTTCACCGAGGGGCTGGTACTAGGCAGAGCCTTGCTCAGGATGCGCATTTTGTGAACTGCCATCTTTAGTAATTGCCTAATCAGGATTTAGGAATGGAGTCTCTTACTGATCCTTAAATCCTTCCTCTGAATCTAGTCCCATACCTGTGCGCATTTAGGCTTTGGGAGCAATCAGTGCAGCACTATCCAGCTTGGTTTTCCTGTGTCCAAAATGTGTAAGTTGAATATCAGCACAGAGGAGATCCTGTGAGAGTTAGGCTGTGTATTTGCTTAATCCCTCTAGACTGTTGCTAATTATTTACATTACTTGAGGTTTTGTTGCAAACTTAATAATCAGGCCTAGCACAGACCAGCAAGCAACAAAAATGAACCTTACTGGTTTGCATGATGTGAAGAGATGAATCTTGAGAGTTTGGAAGGCACTTTGCTCATGGTAATACATAAACATACTAGCGTGGGCTTGTGTGTATGTAGAAGTAAATCACTTTTGTTATCCCTTGTGAAAAGTTAATTTGAAACACAATTTCCTGAACAAAAATTAAAGGGAGGTTATCACCCACATAGCCATAACTCATAGGCTATCTGACTATAATTTGTGGTTAAGTTTGAGTATATTTTCAGAGAAATGTCTAATTTGATCCTGTTATTCTCCTTCTATCTGTCTACTGTTCTTCCCATTTCCCAGATTACAGTCTCTATTAATGGATACGTTACTGAAATCAGCACCTAGCAGTTCTAAGTTTATGTTTTTAATTGAAAGAGCAATATATGAGACACATGGAGTGCTTGCGTTCACCTTGAAGCACTACAAGTTAAGAAATATGTACTCAGAACAAAATAGATCCAGATCACAGAAGAGAAGAGAGATGGAAAAGTCACAGATGAATCATGGTGAGTGGGGAAAAAAATTGTTTTTGTTAAACATGAGGAAAACTTTCTAACTCCACAGGTAGGTAAACAGTGGAAACAATTGTACAGGAAGATTTCCAGTGATTTTTTTGTTTTGTTTTGTTTTGTTTTGTTTTTTTTTGGAGACCTGGGATAGGTCAGTTGAAGGCCTGATTTACCTGTTGTGGACATCCATTTCTGGGCAGCTCTAGTTCCATTTCCTTTAGGAGCAATTGTCCTCCTGAATTAAACTTGAATCGGGTTAGATCTTAGAAGCCTAGACCCCCAAAGGACATTTAAGAATTGGGGCAAATTAACAGTAAAACCTCTTCTAACCTTTTCTCTGAGACTTTTCTTTGAGTAACAGAGCACAGAGATGAGGTTTTACACCTCAGTCTGTAACCTAATCAGATGTCTCTTTGCTTAGAGTGTTGACTAGCTGACTAACAACAAAAGCTTCGACTTAAACATCTGAAATGCAAAGCAGATACTGCTCTCTTGAACTTGTGCAATATGTTGGTAGATGTTCTTAACTTAGGACACAAGAGCCCGATGAGAAGAATTTCTATTTATTCACAAGATACTTCCACAATTGTTCTTTTAGGTCTCTTTTGGTTATCACAAACTAATTAAAGCTGAATATCACTCCTTCTCCCATATCTTCCCAGGCCTCCTCCAATCAGCATTACCTTTTCAATCTTTCTTTTTATCCTGAAGCCACCTTTTGCTGAATCCTTTATATTTTCTCTTACGCGGGACACTGACCTACCAGCAGTCTTTCCTGTGCTGCTAATCACTCTTTCTCCTTGGCTGTTCTTCTAGGATCCCTAGCCCAGGGGATTCAGTCCTACAGATCCATCCTGAATCCCTAGCAAGGAAGGGTTTGAACTGCCAGAGCACACCTGCATGTTGTCCAGGTCCCTCATTCACTTGGTGAAACAGTTCTCATCTTGTTGACGAGCTCTATGTTGCTGTGAAATGCTCCAGGCCTACTGACATGTGCTTCTCATCAGCAGCAAAGGAAGTTGGAGCTGATAGGGTCAAACTGGATGAGCTAATCGTTTTAATCAACAAATCCCTAAACACAAGTGAGATGCAGCTGCCTAGCTGATGCTGTAACCCAGCCAGCTCACAGGAGGACAGCAATTAGCTTGCTGAATACCCCTGGAACACTAATGAAGAGGAAAAATTGCTGAAGCGATACGTGAAGCAACATTAGCAGCGCAGGGGGACTGATGAGGGGGAGACAAGGAGAGGTTGAGACAGAGTCTGTCTCCACTGGAGATATGGCCTGGTGGCTCAGGGCTCGGAGTGGTGAGGGATCCTGCAACCTGAGGTCAGTGTCTGCCAGGAGAAGGAGCGACAGGACTCCCCTGGAGGCAGGAGCAGGTTCCTGCGGTCAAGTGTAGACCCTGGTGCTGGTCCATCCAGGTGCCTCACCACTGGCTATTAACACAGTTCTCACATATTGGACTGTTTGGAGCCTATTAGAGTACCAAGAAGATGTTTCTTGCTACTAATTAATCTCTCCTCACTTCTCCTTTTGTCTTGCTTCACTCTCCTCTTTGTGATTCCCCTGTTGGACCTCAGGGCCTGGAAATCTCATTACCACAAACACCATCTCTTGTTCCCTTCAAAACTCACATCGTTACAGTTCCCCAACTGTTCCTGTAAGAAAAGCAATGGCTCCATGTGAACCTTCTCCTGGGCCTTCCCTTTTAAGTTGTTCAATTATTTGTTCATCAATTACATGAATTAGATGTACCATTGAACTCCACTGTCTGAGGTGCAAATGAGGCAAATAAACCTCAGCCCTCTCCCCAGAGAATTGCAATCCACCTGCATGTGCAACATTGCATGACCAGGGCCTCTTTCAAGAAAAGAATCCATAAAATGGTATAAAAACAAACTGATCATGGAAGAAAGAGTGAACCTAAGCAAAACAGAAATACATGTGAGGGAGTTAGCTTGGAAATCCATGAAGAAAGTTTCTGTCACTTGAGTTTGGTTTTTTCTTCATTTCAGCAAGATCTAAGACTTGAGCAGATGACGGTACATTTGAGGAACTGAAGAAGCATTATCGAGCATCTAGGTGTTGATCAGAGCACAGGGATCACCCTGCAGTATTCCCCAAACCTCTTCCTGGGATATGTGCATGCAAGTCTCAGGACAAAGCCTGAGGCAGCGAGCCTCTTTGTGCTCTGATAAATCAGGTTACATGTTGAGGACTTAGTCTATCTTCTCAGACCCAGAGGCTTAGGGCAAACTGGGCTGTCCCTACTCCTGGCAAGCTTCTTGGTGCTGGTGAAACCCTCCACAGACAGCAGAGATATTTTAGAGTGCCCTTTTCCTCTCCAAGTCACTAGTGGGTTCCCCATGTATCTATCCTTTCCCTTCCACCAAAGACTTGATAATTCAGTTCTTGCTCATCTAACAAGGTACTGCGCTTGAGTCCTGGTCATGGTGCTGAATCATTAATCAAGGCTTCATGATTGTAGTTTTAACTTTTGAAAACGATTGTGCACCATCTGAAAATCCTCTCTTCCTATCCTTCCCCTCAGTGTGTCTCGGGGTGTGCATTCAGAACCGGAAAGATCCAGGCTGAAAAGCCTTGACTGTGGTGAATAGCCTCAAGTTCATCCTTGACAAAATGGCTTAACTTCACCGGGACTCCAGCAGTGATGAATTCTGACCTTTACATAAAATCCAGGGAAGAGCAAGCCTCTGTCTCTGTTTTCCCATTTAAATTTTACACTCAAAGGGTATACATACATTTTAAACCTACCTCTTTAATCCTTGCAGCTGAACCATACAGCTCTTGTATTGCTGGCAAGAATTCAGGTGAAATATTTGACAGAGAGCAAGCAAGCTGCTCTGCATCATTAAGAAAAGCAGAGCTAGGGGGTGAGAGTATGTGACCTCCAGAAAAAAAAACAAATTGCATTGAACGCATCAAACAGTAAAAAGTTGCCAGAAAAGAAGAGGATTAAAACTCTTAAACCACTTGAAATCACATATGCCTAAAAGTAGAGAAATTCCTTCCTAACTTTCTTTTCTCTATATAATTAGTCTTCAAATATGCTTACTAGGGTGAATGCATTTGTCCCAATCTGAAGAAACAAATGGAATGATGTAACTGGTTTCTTTCAGTTCCCACTTCAGTGCAACTTCACAATACCCTTGGACTTCAGGGGATTAAGTTCCTGTCTTGGCCGTGGTCCAGTTACTGGTCATTGCTATTTGTCGATTATCCCAGCATTCCAGAAAACATTTTATCCCCTTCATTAACTCACAATTGACCAATCACATAAATCAGGTTAAGGACTAGTGGACATGTCTACAAAGAAAGGAAAGATTCAAAGAAAGGCCAGATTAAAGAACAGGTTGAGTTTGATTTTTGTTTTTTGGGGGGGGGAGGGGGTAGAGGTTCTCTATTCTTGAAATTGCAAATAATGACCCCTGCAAAAACGAACATTAATTAAACCTACCACTCTTTTGTTCACTTTTTCAAAAGATGAAAAAAATCATTGTTTCCCCCAAAGAAACCCCTGTCTTCTTAAAGATACACAGCTCATTTCCATCATCATGCCTAAAAGCTGATTATTTAGATATGCAACATCTGTCAAGATGTGAATGTGCAGATGCATAATTGCATGTCTTTTATGGGCTCGCTGTACTACCAGTGCACAAATACTGGTTTGTTACTGTGCAGACAACTAGAGCATTGTAGACAAATGGACACAAGGTTGTACACAAGTCTGCACGAGCCTTTAGTTCAGCTGGAGTCAACAAGACTATTGGCACTGAGAGGAAGATGTGAAACCAGCTTGGTGTCTTTCTGAGTCACGTGCTGATACCTGAGGACAGTTCTGGTTCAGGGCTGCCACTTCTGTTGCTTGAACCCAAGGATCCTCAAGCCACTTTTGGGATAATGATCAGGGCCACAACTCTGCATCCTGCCCTTCCCACGCCTCTGTCTTTGCTTGGCCACACTGTAACCCCAGAGCCATAGTGAAATGATGCAATTCCTTGTGCCTATTGTTGGTATTTTGAATACATATATTTCTCGGTTTGACTTGGGGGAGACTGTTTCCAAGAATGTAACTGGCTGGGTTTTAAATTGTACATTTCTGCCATGGATTATTCTCTAAGCTCTTGCGTATGTGTGACCACCATGTCTCTATCTGTGGGCAGGACCAGTAAATGCTGCCTGACGATGGGTGGCTGGTGTGCCCACATCCTCTCCATCCAAGGCTTGGGTTGCTGTGGGCTCCTGGGGTAGAGAAGAAATATATGGTTCCCTTTCTTTGATAGCCATGGGTATGTATTTTTTCTGTAATAAAGCGCATGTGTTGTTTTCGTGCACAAAATCTGCTCTACCTAAGTAATTTGGACCCTACAAGAAGACAAAAGTTTTTGCTGTAATCTTTGCTAAATCAAGGAAGCGATATTTAAGCTACACAGACAGTGGGGGACCTGTTCTCTTTTCTCAACAGGGAAATGGAGTTTATCCTGCTTTCTCATCATGAGTGGCAATACAGGGGAAAGCACAGTATAGAGCTCTTCCTGTTCTGCAGCCTCTAGGCATTGATTTTCATTGAAAGCATCTTCAAAGGCCCAGTAAGGTTGTCTCTAGGCAGGTTTTGTATCACTCAGAAAGCCCAAAGCTTCTTGATTCAGGCCTTAGATCTCAGAGTTCGCAGATGAGAACAGTAGATAATCTCCTAAGAATTAGATCTGTAACCAGGGATGAGCCTAATACTTTTCTATCTGGGACAGATAAGCACCTTTCAGTTTTCATCCAAGATGCTGCTTTTTCTGCACCTTATGGGATACCACAATCAGTTGAAGCAAGTCACATGCACACTTCCAGCCTTAGAATACTTTCTGTTAACCTGATGTTACAGCAAAACATGAAAACCTCAGGGACTGAGGGCTTCAGCCCAGATGCTCGTGGTGTTCTTGCTGGCTTTAAATGCTATGCTCATACAGCTGAATTAAATGTGCCTGTGGTCTTTTTCTGGAACTGAGGCCTGCTCAGTCTCAGAGACCTGCATGATCCCAGTTTGTACTGTTAAAAAGTCTCTCTTAGTCTCCAAAAGGTGGGCCACAAGAAAACTGTTCACTAGGAACATTTCCTAGTGAATGTTTATTCCTGAGCTATGCCCAGAAATTGTTTGCAGTGGTGGTAGCCAGCTCCAGACAAAATGATACCAAGGTAAAACTGGCCCTTGAGATGTGAAGGGATTACCATCTCACTGTCCTTGTCCCATGAGAGACCTATTCAAGCAGAGGGCAGAAAACCAGCAGACCTACAGTCCCTGGACATATTGCCTCACCTTTGGCTACACTTCAGCCACCTCCCAGATGTTTCCGGTGGGACCATAACCCTGGACCTATGGCTCAAGATTGAGGAAATGAGGAGATGATTTTCCATGATCATATGCTGCACTCCTAATTCATAGAGAAGGATAGTCATTAACCTTAAGTCAACAGCTGGAATTCCTGGGCAACTGTGGCAATATCCAAGACTACTGTGGTGTCCCTTGGGAGAACTTGGGACACCCCTTGGCTGTCTTGGGGAGAACTGTGGCAATCAGCCAGCTTGTCCTGTCCATATTCTACCACTGTCTGTGTCCCTGGCCAGTATCCACAACACTCTTTCTGGTCAGAAATGAAAGGGGTGGCTGCTAGGATGCACTCACACCTGCCTTCAGGCCATGGAGACCTCTTTGCAATGCTATAGTCTGGCACAATGTGCTGGCAGGAGTGTCTCTCTGCCTTCTTAGATGTGGCTGATACATGTGGATGTAGATCTTTACCATTGACATACAAGGTCTCCTTGGAAACATCTCACAGTCTCTCTTCAGGCTTTAGCCTCCACAGAGTCTGGCAGCACTTCCTAGTTTGCTGCAATCTATGCTGAGGAAATTCCTGAGAAAAAGGTGTGTTTAATAGCCCTTGCTGGTTATTTTCTCTCTGTATGCCATCCGTTCTTATGAGTCTTCCCTGGTTCTGGACCCTTGCAAACATTTTTCACCCCACAGCCTCCTACAGCGGTGAGTTCCACAGTTTTGCTCTGCTGTACGAAGAAAAACATCTTTCTTCTTTCCTATTTTTGAACCTACTGCTTAATAAACTCTAAGTCTTGTGTTGATGATCTAATGGATGTCCATTTTGATTTGTTTTCTCCAGGTCATTCATAATTTCTATTATATACTTCATTTGTCTCTTTTACAGTACGACATCTTTGTTGTTTAGTTGCTCCCTTTACAGCAGTCTTCCAAAATTCCATTTGCCCTTGATGCTTGTTCCAGCACCTTTTCTAGTTTTACTGCTTATGGTAGGGGTTGAAAAACATAGTTTCTGCAATATAGATGCACCATTAATATTTACTGTGGCATACCAACATCAACATAACAGTATTTACACTGGTAAAGTGTTTTGAGATGTGCCAGTGAATAGATCATGGAGGCTAGTCAGAGGTGCTGGTAAGTCTCAAAGTGAATTTCCTGTAGCTGTCTTGCCATCAGTAGGACCTAAGACTGCAGTCCAACCTCTCAGTATCAGTGGACAAAGCCCACATTTATGCCTTCTGCTTCCTCACAGACTGGAACAGGAAAAGATGGAAGTAAGCATGAATTTAAGTACAGAAGTCTAAGGAATGGAAACAGTCCCTTGCTTAAGATTCATTGAACATAATGTGTTAAATATAGACCATGATTTAAAATCCCAGATACCATTTGGCATCCATCTGGTACCTAGATGATGCCTCAATAAGAGTGCTTTTTTACCTGTTATTTTTAAGCCATCTTACTGGCAAAAGGACAATGACATAGTGTACTGCTATTGCATTTGCACCAACTTTTCAATAACTATTGATTTATGTTTATTTAAGCACCATTACTGGTTTATATGTTATGCCTCATTTCTTTAAACTACACCATTTTTCCCCCAAAAAAATTTGAGTAAAGGATTTATGCTGGAAAATCCATAAAAGTTTCCTTTTGTTCCACCTAATTGAGTTTCGCCTCCCGTTACCATTACCTTATTCCTGTTAGCAGCACAGAGAATGAAAAGTTTTGGCAAGTTTTTGGATTGGTATGTCCAAGAAGTTAGAAATCTTGGCCTTTCTTCTGGAAGGTATTGCGTAAGGCAGACATCCTGGAAATATCCCTGTGCTTTTCCCTCTTCCCTTCTGTATCATTCCTAGAAGCAGCTTGAAGTTATGGGGTAGCAAGATTCAACTCTACAGAACAGAGTTCTTCAAACCTACATTAGTTCACAACGCTTTTCTAGATCCTTTGATATTTAAATCTGTAAGAAAGGATTCAGACTGAACATCGGTAATGCCCAGCCCTTGATCCTGTGACTCCTTGATTCAGGAGTGACTCCAGCCCCAGCACTTACCTGGCAGCATCACATTGCAGCTTTGTATTGTGCTTTTCCTGTTTCATGCAATCATAAGGACCAGCAGTTCAGTGACTTCACTCAGAGCTGAAGCCCACTTCCACAATTTCCTGCCTGGAAAGGGCAAGTTTCCTTTGTGTTTTGTTTTTTAACCATGTTTAAGTACTGTCTATTCTTAACAAAAAAGTGATCCTTTGTGCAGTAATGAACTAGCCAGTCTACATATAAACTTTCTTCTGGAAAGAACATGCTGCTCAAAGATGTCAATGGCCCTCAGTTGCCAACAGAAATATAATTTAATGAGTAGGAGGCATTTACTTTTGCAAAAGAAGTATCTGTGTTCTCAACCTAGCTTCACAAAATGAATAGGATGCCTAACGAACTCCAAAAACTGAGATCTTAGATCTTCAGCTTGGCTCTGCTACAGTATGGATGTGCTAATGAAATCTCTAGGGACATGATCATGGGACTTGCATCCTCTGGTGCTTTGTCCCGCAGTGTGAATGACCTAGGTGTTTACTTACTAGTGCAAGTCCCACAGTGGTCCAGATACATGGAAAGGCACAGTAACAGGTAAGGAGAAGTGCTTTACATAAACATTTTCCATGCTGAAGGACGCTGGAACACCAAGATGTCTATTGAAAGGTTTATTGCAAACCACCTGGCAGTATTTTCATTCCTGAAAAACATATTTTGCTGAAAATCAGGGATGGCTTACCTGATACCCAAGTATCTGGTTTGTCGGACTAAATTTTGAACATGCTGGACATTGATACATCACTAAAACCTTACTGTGATGCATACAAGAGGCATTTCTCTAGCTGTTTCACTATCAAGGGACACTTCCAGTTGATATTCTCAGGGCACTTTTTAGGATGGTCTTCATGCAAAATAGTCAGCAGACATTAGCCTGAAAGAAGATTTTCTAGGACAGAGACTTTATGTTGCTAACTACTTAGTGCTATTAAGTAACTTTGGTGGCTTCCACCACGTATAAGTAATCTAAAAAATGTAATAATAAAATCCTTTTGCTATATTAAAAGCATGAGTTTGTAAAGTATAAATGAAGTTAGCTACTCTCTGCAGACATTATTCTTAGCAAGAGTCTGTCTCATTTCAGGAGTAAGGGTCTTCTTGTGGATCCAATTAGAGAAAACACACTGTCTGGCAACAAAGAACAAAACCTATAATACTTCTGATTATACAATGGCAGCTGGAGTAAAATTTTCTCATATGGGAATATGTGAGCTCAATGTGAAAGGAGAAACTCTGCTTGTCAGACTTAATTAGAGTGAAAGAAATGGCTTACAGTCAGCAACTGAATACATTGTCCACTCCTGGGTTCTGGAGCAGAGGTGAAATCGGACATCTGTCAGGTGACACCCTCACTGCATTACTGGGGAAACAGGAGTTCAGTGCTTCTCACCAGTTGTGCTGAGAAAACTGTGGACTTTCCCTTTCATTAAAACATTATCCCTACCTGGCAGCTGAACGAAAGAGGTTTCACCAGAGAGTCTAAAAGCACTCTCTAAATATCAGCCAGCGAAAAGCACGCTATTACAGACGGGATGTGGGCCAACAACTTACAGCAGAATGCGCACAAATGGAGGCTGGTCTGGACAGTAGAAGGTCCGTAGAAAGTAATACGTTGAATTTGTCCACCTGAAGTACATAAAGGACTGTAATTACATTAGTATCTAAGTGCCTCATAGTGCTCTTCTAAGCTAGAGATTTCCTGTTATTCTCAATTTATATGGAGAGCTAAGGTACAAGGCGAATATAGGATTTCAGTTGGATCTAGCCGTTCGGATACCCGTGGAGACACATACATATATCATTATGCAAGAATGGCCTCCGAAGGGCTGACAGTTGTGTGTCCACAAGATGGTGGACAGTGAGTGCATCTGAGTTTGGTGCACTGACCCTCTGCTCTTATTTGGGCACCAGGGCCCCAACATGGTCTGAAAGCTGCTTTGCAGATGGTGTAGAGGTAGGTAGAGATTTACCAGGAGGACAGGGTAGGGTAAGAAAGTTGTAGCGTCCACATCAGTGCCAGTCACTGAATCAAATGTGCTCCAGCTCATGTGAGTTAGGATCTTGGATCCTGTAGGGTCTTTCCCTGGGAAAAGCTGACCAACTGAAAATTGTTATGTCAAGTGCCAGTATATCCCTGCATCACTGGCAACAGCTTCCAAGGTGGTGTCAAAGCAATTTTGTTTTCCTTAAGCTTCTGCTGGTCTAAATAAATGAACTTGAAGCAGAATTGTGAGGTAGTGGAAGAGGCTTAGAGGGAAAGGTAGCAGAAGATTCACTGTTACAAACCAGCACCAGTGAAAATGCAGTTAAGGCAATTCTAACACAGGGGGACTCATCTCATAGATGATGCATGAGTAGGATATTTATAGGAGCTTTATTAAAATAAGTTTCCTCCGTGACCTTTGTTAAGTCACTTAATCCAATTCTCAGTATTTAGCTGCAGGGTAATACTTCATTTTTGCCTTTCTCAAACTTGTATTTTGTGCTTCCTAGGAAAGAAGCTGTCCTGAACAGTGACTAGGGCTTCAATCCCAGCTGAGGTCTCTAGTGTTACTGCAAATGTAAAAGCAGGTCAATGCATGCCGTCTTCTGCATCAAACCAAATATTGTTTGTCCTACAAACTCAAGATCTTTGCTTCTGACAGCACAAACCATTGGGAGAGGGAAAAGAGAAGCCCACAGAGTACTTTTCACTTTGAGGGGATTCTCCCAACAGATGCAAAGTGAAATGCATAATTCCTAAAAGAATGTTAGAAAATCCTTGCTTTTCCACCTGACATAGTTATTTGTGTCATCATGCTTCCATGCGAAAGGGCATCGTGTACCCTGCTAAAGACCAGGGAAGGTTATGTCCCTTGGCTCTCTTCTTGAGGCAAATGTACAAGTGGTATCTTGGGCTTAGATGTATGCAATCCTTTGAAATTTGATTTGTCCCCTGGTCCTATTGCCTGTTATGCAGAGTGGCTGTGGGCGGAATTGGTGTGTTGATGTCCCCATTGGTGACCGCATGTATTTCAGGAATGCTCTGTAATCCAACCTAGCTCATTGTCGACAGCCAGAACTTTCCATGAAGTCCACAGACTCCTTTTCTTCTCTTCGTCTTTCTCACTTATTGGGGGGGCAGTGATAAAACAGGTGTGCCTGTAGCATAAGGAGGCATCACTGCACCAAACGGCAAGGTTCAGACAGGGCAGGAGAAGGCACTTCCTGGGGAAGAGATCTCTTGCCACTCTCTGCAGGCTGTCCTTATATATCCATCATTGCCTAGTATATACCCAAGGGCAAAGATCTGACCAACTTCTAAGCAGGCACTGTGCCATCGTAACAGATGGGCATAAATGGGGTAGCCAAAAAGCCATGTATGTGCATCTAGTGTGTTTAAGGCTTGGATTCCTGGCCAGGAACGTCGGAGCAGCTGTCCACCCTCAGTTTACATGCCTATAGTTTAGGGGGATCTGCCATTACTAATCCAGCTTCAGAGCTGGTTTAACTTTCAAAAATTAAAAATAGCATGCACTACCCCATAAGGAGAGCTGAGTCTTGACCCATTTACATTGAAGGGTTGAGTGGGTGAATGGGGTGGGGGGGGACCTAGCATCAAAGAACGGTAGGGTAGTAAAGTGTGTTGACCTCTGTTTGTCTTTTTGAGGGGGGTCCACTGTGGAATTGTGTTAGGAACGCCTCTGCACAGCAGCCAGCTCCAGACAGGGTGGTCAAGGAAGAGTTTGGGCTCCTCTGGGAGCTTTCCCTTCTACTCTGTCAGAAGGGACTAAATTCAACCATCTTGCTCATCTCAGCCCTACAGGTCCATGCTACCTCATGTCTGAAACCAAGCGGTGCTTGAATTCAGTGGTTCAAAAAATTAGATTTTGAAGGTCTAAATGCTTTTTATTTAAAATCAAATCCTGGCAAATGCTTAAGATCTGAGTTTCAGATTCCACCAGAGACTGATGGACACCTCACCCAAGCATTAATATCTCAAGAGAAAGATGTACTGGTGTTGCAGAGATGTGGATATGCTTTTTTTTTAGAGAGAAGTGAGATTTTCCCTGATTTTAATTATCACACTTTAGGGCTATTTGGAGGCTCAAAGCTAGAACTAATAAAGGATGTAGGTTGGAAAAGGTTAAGCACTGAAACACTTGCCTTCGATGTTTAACTGCTAGACAGGAATCCAGAAGGTTGAGTTGGGTGCCTCAGCTTATATAATTCACAGGAAAGGGCCTGGACCAGTCAACACCCAGGGAGACACCCTAATTAAGCTGTAGAAAAGACTAATTACAGGTCTGTATTTGCAGTCTCACCACCATCTGGAACTTGAGCACATGGCTCAGGATTAGAGGGAGGTCCCTTCCACAGGGACCCCAACTCAAAATATTCCCTCATGGCTCACAGCATTTCTTGCAAAGAAATGAGCAGTTCTCCCTCTTTTCCCTGTGCTACAACCAAAGCAAGCTGGGCCAGTGATTCCCCTTTACTGTGACACTTCAGCAGTGGCTGGAGCATCTAAATGCAATTCCCATCCCAAGCATGGTGAACTCTGCCCCTCAATCTACGCAACATACACAAACATAAAACAGTATCAGAGCCCAAGGCTAATCTGTTTTCCTCCTCTCGTCATCATCGGTTATTCTCCAGCCACTGGGATACTAGGGGGGGGGCTGATTATACCATTATATTCCAACTGCTCTGAGAGAACCTTCCCCAAAAGCTCTGCTAAGAGTGGTGGTTGTCCCCTGCCAGGTATCAGTGTGAATTAGGTGCCTGGCAGAAAGTCTATTTTTGGGAGTATAGTCTGCAGTATATATCAAAATTTTTAGGGGGAAGCTTTTTGGTATACCTGAAAGGCTCTGTGGACCCATATTTTGCACTGGCACTTCAGACGCCTGGTCTCATGGAGTTTGGATGTTCAAGGATTCTGTGGTCCTAATAGGACTTTGACTTCAATATCTTACGGGGTGTCTTAACTTCCTCAGATGTTTTGGAAATTTGACAATAAAAAACTCAAGCTCTGACTTTTCCAAAGACTTGAGCTTTGAGATTTAGGGCACGGCTGCACACACAAATCATTGCGGAGTGAGTCGGGGTGTGGATTTATCTCACCTTGCTGACTGTGGTAAATGTACGTTCTTACCTGTGGTAGTGTGTGAGGTAAATCAAAGCAAGCGGGGTAAGCTGTTGCACTGAAGCATTCCCACAGATAGCTGCAGTGACATAGCCCATGGTCCGTACCTTCACTCTTCTCTTATGTATGGCCTTGCCCTTGGGATCTAGTATAGCCATGGCTTTCTACTTTATTGTCACACAGACAGATGCAGCTGATTTTTTTCCCCCATCACCTGAAACATCTTTTCTTTCTCATTTTTCTCCTTCTCTGATGTTATTTACTTTTCATTTCTTCAACATTGTGATTTAAGTCTTGTCAAGACTCTGAATTTGGAGCTCATCTGAGAGATATGCAGCAAAACTTTGAACTGTGTGGTGGCAACTTCCAGAGGCCCCTGTGCACACCACAGTGTTATGTAGTATTTGCAGCATGCAAGTGGCCTGTTGGGATATGCCCATCACAGTGTGGTCATCACAACCATGAGAACTAGCACACCTAATCGTGGTATGTGAGTTCTTCTGTATCACTAGGTTTCAACCTGTGTTCTATGAGTAGAGTGTGTCTATACGAGTGTTTTGCATGTTTCCTGAGAGGATAAAACTTGTTAGCCTACATTGCATCTCTGAAAAACAGATCCACAGAACACAAGTCTTAACTTCCTCAGGGTGCTCTAGTGATTATTATTTTCCCAGTTTATCTTATTTGATGATTCTTCTTCCCAGTCCTCTTCCCACAATCTCAGCAAATTCTACCATTCTGAGATCAGTATTACTCTCCATTTGCAAACACTATGTACTGCTGTCAGCACACCAATGTAAAACAGGAAGACTAATTTCTGGAAATGCACAACTGCAAATGGCATTATTAGTGCGCACTAAAACAATAATCACAACAGAAAGAAAAGGGGCATAACATGGATAAAAGTTAATTTTGCAGTTATTGGAATATATTGAGAATAATTGTTAAACCACATGTTGTTATGAAAGCTGTGATATTATATATATTCAATATTTCTATTTGGATGGTGCCAACGCATCCTGAAGATGGACAAGGGCAACATTTTGGTAGATGGTTAGTATGCAATGCAGGGAGGTGTTACAGTCTAGGATTTATCCAGTCTCCATCTGCTGTCCGAATAAAAATGTGATGCAATTCTGTGATATTTATTATGAATTTCATGTCCTATAAAATTATGCTTAAAGTCATAACTCATAGAGTCAAAAATGAGACTGTTCTCATTTTTAAAAAGTATGAGTAGGATCTGTGTAATGAGTGAAGCACATCGTACATATTCATTAACTGTTGAAGATAAGATGTGAACATTACTTGAAGTAGGGTGTGGTATCCTCCTCTTCCTCGTACTCAGCTTTAATCATTAGTTTGTCCTTCCTTTCTTGCTGGCTTAATGGATTTCTACCTATTAAATGAGAATGGAGCTCACTGAACAGAAATGACTGTGAATTTCTCATTTTGGCCTGGTGTTCTGGAGTATCTGTGGGCTCAGTGTCATTACACACCTGGGCTGGAGAAGGACACGGCCCTTTCTCACAGAGAGTCTGGCTCAGTGCATTAAAATTGAGCAGAACAGTGACAGCAAAATGACGTATGCCAGTGCTGACGGATGCAGACAAATACACCCTGCCAGCACTGGCCTTGTCCCCAACGTGCAGAGGAGCTCCAGTCAGAAACACTAACAGGGCACAGGACCTCAGCTCCACTTTCAATACAGCCATGGCAGCCTGGCTGAGAAACTTAGCCAGGAAGTTGTGTCAGGAATTAAGACTTACTAAACCAGAAACAGCATGGAGAAAGGCAGAGCTATTCTCCACCCGGACCAGAGCAGGGGTGTATGCTGCACTGTTTGAGCGTACCAAGCTGTCCTGCACCCTCTGGCTCATCTTGGAGATGTGGACACAATGGTGCCACTATTCCCTGTCATCCACTGGCCTGGGTGCAATGAATCCTAAAACATTCGGATTCAGCTTATGAAGAAAAGGCCTCTGTTATAATAAAACAGAATAAAACTTTGCTTTCAGAAACTTTCTGGGCTTGCCCTATTCCCCAGTCACTCTAATGCTCCAGCAAATGCTTTGCAAGCCAGTTTTTACACTGCTTCTAGGAACACAGAGAATATTCAACCAAAATATCATGTGTCATGGATTTGACCTCTTGGCATTTGTTGACATAAAGTTTACCTCATAGCTACTATTTTCCTAATAAATTATGTTTAGGGTTTGTTTTTCAAGCTTAAATGGAAAATCCCAAATTGTGTCATGACAAGAGTAAACACTCCTACATGTTAAACATGTTCTGTTTTCCATTGCTCTGCTGCCAATGTCTGGGGTGAAAAAAGGCCCAAACAGGCTGAGTGTCAAGAGTATAGTAGAAGTGGGTTGCAGCCAGCTTCAAGTCTGGAGCTGTGTTGTTGCTGCAGCAGCTGAGTAGCTATTGCCCCTGATCCCTACACAAAGAATCAATCATCAAAGCTTCTCCTTAATTGACAGATGCTGCTATCCCTGCCCTGATAAGTTGTTGGAAGGGTTGTTCATCAGCAATGGAAATATAACTTGCACAGTGCCAGGTAAACCACAGCAGCTTAAAAGAGGTGTGCATCCTGCACACCTGCATGCCAAACCCCTCTGGACCACTGTGTTTGAAGGAGTGGTGGTGGGGCAGAATTCACTGCTTTCCTACCACCAGAACTGAGCTCTGCCTCCCCATGCGCCCGAACTCAGAGCAGTTCAGGGAAAGGAAAGGACTAAATTCCAGAAAGGACTTGGGAACCCAGCTGCATGCGGTATTGCCTAAATTCAACACAGAGTCTCTGCCGAGATGAGCCGAACTTCACGTTCAGCTGCCACCTGAGCCAGCAGGTGCCTAAATTCCTGCTAGAAAATATAAGCAAAACTGCCAATTCCTGGCAGAGTGAGATATGTGGAGATGTGCATAAATCTCAAGGGATTCTGTACTAGGCATTCCTCTCTCTCGCAGCCACTGACCAAAGTATGGAGGTATTTAGATAGCGCTCATGAAGAAACACAGGCAGGGGTAAGGCCTTTTGAGGTCAGCAGAGTAACATTTGGACACACAGAGAATCCCCTGCATCTCATCTGAAGTTGGTCTATCAGATTAGGCTTCTTGTTTGCAAGGTCAGCTGGCCTCCAAGCTACTGGAGTATTGATGGTTCCTCACTTTCTGTACATAGCTAACTATCCACCAAGTCAGGTGGAGACTGGGAGACTAGGTCGGCTGGAAGAGGCAATAGTTTCTAAATCTTGGAGCTCGTCTCCTACTTTTTAGCAGTGTCTTTATTCCTTAAGAGATTTGGAGGAAAGGCAGACCAGCTTTGAAGACCTTACAGTAGGAGAGGATTCACCCCTGGGTTAGGTACCTAACTGCTTTGTAATATTTAATTTGCTTTGTCAGTTTGTCCCCCATGCTACTAGAATATGCTTTCTCACTTCAGTGCAAATTTTAAGTCTTTGTCTGAGATGCACTACAGATACCAGAAGTCTACATAAAATCAGAATACAGTCTTAGAAGATTGATTGTCTGAGATAGGCTCCCCTTTCAGTTATACTATTTTTACCCCACTGATTTCAGCAGGGAAGTCCTTTGTGCTGTAGGGGAGGGAAATTTGTTCTCTTTTTGAGGTCTCCCTAGTGAACTCAAATTCAGACATACTGTGTCATCCCTGTGCCTCTGATTTAGCAGGCCTTTCTGAAGCAGTCGGCTAAATCTCAGCTCTTAAAGAGAGAAACCTCAGAGTAATTGAGATAAGTAACAAAGTTTCCATTGACTTTCCACTGGGAGTGATTTTGCTGAAAGCTATTAGATCTCAATAACAGCAGTGCAAAAAAGAAATCTTGTACACTGCTGTGGTCCAAACATTCATGTAGAAATGAGAATCTTCTTATAGAGATATCTTACTGAGAAGAAACTGAGGCACCTTAAAGAAGGAACCACCCAAGGCTTTCAAACATAAGTAGATATTGTGTATGAGCGACTGAGTATCCTCCCTTCAGCTCTCTGAAGGGGCCTGCCTTTTCACAAAATGAGTTTTCAAATGCCTCTTTCTCTAGCTGGGCACAGCACAAGCGAGTTTCCCAAAACTGCTAGTCACTTCAGAAGTGTTTGGCTCTGGGATCTGTCTTGAAAACTTTTCTTGACACATCCAAAGATAATCTCCAGTCTGCCAGAAGGACCTTGGAGCCAAAACGTTAACCTTTCCTTTTGCGTTTCTGTCTCCAGCAAGTGAAACTGTGCTCTTTCTTAGGTAAGAAGTGACTTTCTTCTCGTGGAAGCTGGGCTGGTGAAGTCTTGCACAATGCACACCCAAGTGCTTTTTCAAGGAGAGAAAAAGCATCTCCCCATCAGGCTGGCTTCTTGAGGAAAGCAGGAAGGGGGATGGCAGCTAAAGAGCTTTTTTTTCACTCCTAGAGTTTTGTCTGTTCTTTCTCTTCAGTGACTGCACTGATTGGCATCCAAAACACATTCAATCATGCTTGGTAAAAAGTGAACATTTTAACAACTAAGTGGCTTTTTCGCCCAAGAGAACTCACATTTTCCAAGAAAAAAGCCAAGTTGGGTTTGAAATGTATGTGCAAATGGATAGTGGGATATGTGTGATAATTTCATGACTTCTGTGATACTTTTTGTGAGGATAACAACATATTTTTGTATATTATTACAATGACTCATCTACTTTCCAGAAGTCCTTACCTTATAGTAGATAAGACGTGTAAAACACAGGGTTCACTTCACCCCCACACACATCCAGCTGTTCCCGCATGGAAAGCTGCCATAGTTTCACAGTTCATAACTACAGTGTGTAAAATTTTAGAGCTGAAATTGTGTTCTCCCACATACTGATGTTGATTGCTGGAGATGCAGTTGCAAGCTGCATGAAGTTTACGGCTGTGTGGTTGAGTGAGTGAAGGGATGCTGACTTCCTCTCTTAGTGCAAGGTGACCGGCCAAACACCGTGCATTCAAAGCAACCTTCCATCCATGGCTTGGCTGCCTTTTACTTTGTCCAGCTAGTTTCAGGTAAGATCTGTAACAGTTCAGTCCCATAGGCTGGATACTCCATAAATGTATTAAGGAAAAGAGCACTTAATAAAGATCTTCCTTAGAAAAGAAAAGGCAGAGTGCATCAGGTAGTACTTGGCAGGTGAGGGTATTGGATGAACTGGAAAAACAAGCATTAGGATGGGCACACAGTGAACAAATTAACAATACAGCACAACTAATTAAACAATGGAGCAAAGCCAGAAAAGACCTGCAGTGAGGGACCAGGTAAGAAGAAAGCAACACCAGTAGAATTTCATAAATAACTTATTTAACAGGGCAGACGTTGGATGATAACAGAACTGATGAAGAAGAAACAAGGGAGCAATTGCACACATTGGGATTAAGGAGGTGTGAGCAGGGAGGAAGAGGCAGCTCAGTGAAGGGCAATGTTAAGAAAAATGGGAGTAAAGTTCAAAAAGTAAAGTGAAAAACTAAGAGTGTAACAGGAGGAATAATGAGCTTTGGGGCAAAAACCCAACCTGCAGGGAAGTTATACCCCACTTTATGGCATAAAGGTTAATTTGAAAGGGCTGTTTTGTGAATAATGCCTTCTAAGAGACCTAAAATAGCAGCATTTCAGGATGGCATTGGGCCATGTGGTCCATCTACCAACTGTATCTATCCACCATGCGATGCCTTTGCCTTCCAAATGCTGGGCTGACTCATGCTTTAATGTGTTTGCAGTTGCACAACTGCTTTTGGATTTCCGTGAAGCATGCAGACTTCTCTTTTAACCTCCCGCCTCGGTTTCTGTTTATGAGCTTTTGCTTGTGTTGTGCTGCATGTTTGAGTAAGTGAGAGTCAGACCCCATGACCCCATAGCATGGAGAGGATCAGTCTCCTGGCTCACCCAGGACTATTAGCTCCATTTAACAACATAAATGTCCAATGGCCAAATTCAGTGCCACTGGAGTCAGTGGGAAGGTTGCCACCAATTTGAATGGATCCATGACTCAGAGCCAAAAGTCCCTCTGCATTGAGAGAGGGAGACACTGGTAGACTTTCTAGCTCAAATGAGCTTATGTTTTGTGATTTATTCCCCCTTTTCAGTGCACTGTGCAAGAAAGCTGGCCTCTGAATGTGAACATCCACTGAATATATATAAAGTTAGCATCAAGGTTTAGATACCTTCAGGCTCACACTCTTTACAGATGGACTTTAGAACCGAAGTCAATTAAAGCTAGACATATTCCTCTTAAAATGGGAGATTCTCAGCAAAGGGCTCTTGAAGTTCACATCTGAACTTGCTCCTTTTTGAAGAGGAAGAGCTAGAAGTAGAGGGCAATGGCATCCAACAGAGTCTCCACTTCCAAGGGAAAAGCAAGACAGTAAAATTGAGCAACTTTCTAGCACAGTGAGCAAGGGGCAGATCTGAGGTCTCCTGACCCTCAACCCTGCTGAGACACACCTTGCTCAAACTGTTCTGTAATATCTTTACTCAGCTCTGCCCATGGTCTTCCTCATTCAGCAGCTGAAGGAAGGCACAGCAAGGGGCCAAGGCAGAGCTTGCAAAACTGCTTCTTCTGAGGGAACATAGGAAATGGCAGCCACTCGTGACACAGTGGGAAGATCCTACAGTCAGGGAAGCTTGTGCCTGCAACAGATTTGCCTCACTAGAAGCTATGAAAGATGATTCAACTAAAGCAATAAAAAAGCAACAAAAAAAATCCAGAGATGAAAAGAGAAAATAAGCTAAAACATCATTTGCAAGTAGGAATTTTATTTGATTTTCAGTTTGAATACCTTTTTTTTCATTGGCTACTTTTTTCTTTGAGCACCCCGAACATCATTAAAAGTACATATGTTTCATTAGGTTTTGCATCAGTCTAATTATATCCTGTGCAGAACATGCTTGGATTTGACTACCCAAAAGGGACAGCTAGAACTGGATTTTTAAAAAAGTTTTTTGTTTTATTGAGCTATAAAAAATAATGATACCATTCAGTCCCAAACTCACAATAATCAAAATTATATGGCACAAAATCCTTTCCCCCAAATCTGGACTTCCAAATCCACTCTTCAAATATTTTCCTGCTTGTGCTTTTTCTCTCTCACCACCAGTCTTAGAGGACATCAGGTCACTGCTTCATCTAAAGGTGTACTGAATGAATTAACCAGTAAAATTGAGTTCTTGTTATTCTATCAACAGTAATGTCTGGGAATGGCCAAAAGCGCTTAACTGATTTAGGAACACATTGGTTTAAGAATAACATTTAATTCTGGTATAATAGACTCTGAGGTCTCGTTCAGTGAGATATTCTAAAAACATAAAAGTAGGCAGTGCTGGCCTCAGAAGAATTTATGTGCTGGAGGCCTTGATCCTACTGATACAAATCCATGCCCAGATGGAGCCCTTTTTATCTTGCAGAAAGTTTAGTACTGCTAATGATTATTGTGGCAGAAATGACCCCATGCAAATCCCAGCTCCCTGGCTGAATTTGCTAGCCTGACAACTCCCTTGATTTGCAAACAGACCGTAGAACGCTATTAATGAAGAGACACTGAACAAGATATCCACTGTGGCACTTTTACAGCCATTTTTTCTGATTGCAGCTATACTATAAATAACCCAAGATAGACCTCTTTACTAATTGTTTAAGATCTGGAAGCATAACTAACGATTGCCAAGTAACGGGACTTTCACTTCTAACAGGATGGAAGAACATAGGAATTTGGGGCGTGACTGAGAAATGTCATCCCACAACTGTGTACTCTGGCAGTTTTCCAAAATACTCTTCATTGGCCCAGCATCGCTCCATTTATGTTCATGTACCACTCAGAAATATCTCCATGGGAGCAGATTTCGCCTGATACTGAATTGTTTCAGAAGTGCTAGCCATGATAGTATTCAACATATGGCTTGAACCGATTAAGCGGAAGAGTGAGCAGTCTCCTCCGTTTGGGGTTGCCCCAAGCACAAGCTGCCCTGAAGCCATCAGGCCCTTGATACATAAGGAATTTTGGCCTATGGGATTGGGTACACAAAGCCAGCAGGATAACAGACTGCTCTACGTTTACCTATAAATACACTTGAAACCTCATGGAGGAAGGTTTCCTGCAGCAGGGACTGGGCCCCTTTCTGGGTCCCTGGTTATTCAGCCACTGAACGGTGAGGTGCAACCAAACCATCCTAGAGGGAACATAGACCAACAGAGTACCAGGGCTTTAGCATTTAAGTAAAAACGTATTAATGTCACCTTCCCTCCTTGTTTTTCACCAGTTCACTGACCCAAAATCATTGCTCCTGAATAGGACAAGCAGCACTATTCATTTCTGTCGCAAAGATTTGTTGGGATGATCTCTTTTCAGAAAAAAAAATATTCAAGATTTTTAACTAATTAATTAATATTAACTTTAATGGTCTCTTATCAAGAGCAAGCCTGTCTTACAAAGGGTAAGCTTCTGACCCTATGATAAGAAAACATGTTATTTAATCAATATATTTTCCAGTGTATGTGTTCTTTGGCAGAGAATTTAAGTTGTCTCTTCTGAGTATGTGTGTGTGTGTGTCTTTGCCTGGATATATGTGTATGCGTAAGTGTTCCTTTTTCAAAAAACAGAGTTGTTGGACATGGATAGGAATGTATCTGGCATCTTTAGAAGCAAGACTCGGAAGGCAATCAGTATTTGAGCGAATTTTGCAAGAAATCCAGCTCTGACTATTTTGCGGTTAACTTTCCATTCCAAAATTGCTAATGGTGAGCTGTCCAGACCATGTTTCTTACCAAAGAATTTTGGAATCGTGAGAAAACAATGAGTTAGCCGTTAGGAAAGATTAACCTTCCAATCTTAATCCTTCCAACTATCGCTTTACATAAAAAGGGCATTCATGTCTAAATCACTGTTAAAGACTCTTGGATAAATTTCTCCCTCGCCTAATTCCACTGAAGCTGTCACTGTTACATCAAATATATGGTGATTTAATGTGAGTTGGCTACAGTTATTATTATAACAGTGCTAGAATCGCCATCTAATATTGGAGCTCTGTTATACTGCCACACACTGTATTTACCCGGAGAAAGCTAAACCAGCTAAACAGAGAAGACAGACAACGAACTACAGAGCAAGAAAATATTTCTGTACTTTGCAGGTAGGCAATAAAGACTAAAAGTAATAAGATGATTGCCCACAAATATATAAAGAATTTGGAAATGTATGTGAAGTAAACCCAGCTCTGCTAAAGCCATACCATCCTTCTGCTTGCTTTCCAAAGCTCATTACAGTTTAATTTATTGTGGAAAAGGTGGGATGTCCCTTCAGATTTCACCAGTGTTTCCACAACCAGAATACAATGTTACTATTTAGAATAACTGAATGAATCAATTCCCAGAACAAATCTGTTGGCAGTCCTTTGTATCAATAATATTTAGATGTAGGAGTACGAAGATACTCGGTGCCTGTCACTTACTTAGGCATTTTAATCCCTGCCAATTTCCTACACAGGACCTAGGCTCCTCAATATGTTTGTCATTCTCAGGCTCCAGGTTTTAAAAGTCACAAATAAAAACATTTACCAAACCCTTTCTTTTATCGTAAAGAAAATTTGCCCTGTTTTGTTCAGGAACTGACCTGGTAAATACATGGCCAATTCCCATCAGCACTAAATTGCCTGACTGGTAACATTCAGGAGGCAGTTATGGACTTAATTGCTTGGCATCCCCTATCCACATGGTTGCATACCAAGCGTATACACTTTAATAAATAACTCTGCAAACTACGTGACAGCTCTTGAATGCTCATGCCAGCATGGCTGCAGTTTGGTGGCTCCAGGACTGGAGCCAGGAAGAAAGCCCAGCCGTACTAGTCTACCAGCGATGGATGTGGTCATCATATGCAATTTTCCTGTTTACTGTCTGACTGCAGATATCAGTTTTGCACATTTTGGAGAGGAAAAACAAATGGCAAAAAGGTTCATCTTGCCCAGATAAGGATTCTAGGTTGTTGTCAGTGGTTTTGAGCCCCAAAATGCAAGGAACTAACAATGGCTGCATTAAAACACCCCAAAATGGGGTGTGGGAGATGTGTGCCGTATCCCCCCCCGACTCTGCAAAGAGGCGTTGGTGATGTGAAGCCTCAGCAGCTGCGACTAGTCAGGCTGCGAGTCTGCCTCATGCACCAAGTGCTGCAGGTCTTCAGCCAACACTAGTGGTCGGTACTGCCTTTGAGAGGAAAAATAAGCTACTCGATTGGGCCTGACAGCTTGCAGGCATTACTGACAGGGAAGTTTTTCATGTTTTAGAATTGCCCCCTGAGGGACATCCCTTCTGCCTTCCCATCATTGCACTGCACATAAGGAAATCTTGCTGAAAGAAGGAAAAGCAAAGAGCATCTTGCTCTTACAGCTGCTATCTTAACGAGCTGTTTAAAATCTCTCTGGCTCTGTTCTTTTTTCCACATTTTCCCTTCGTAGAGTCTCCAGTGTTATTTTCCTCCTCCTTGCCACAGTCATGACTAGCAGGATTGGATGCAGCCCCATAGAGAGGGAGACAAGTTCCCTCACCATCCTTAGTCCATCTGGATGCGTGACATGTCTGATGCCTACATCGCACAATGGGGCAAAGCAGGAAAACCTCTCAGACAATTCTGAGCAGGCCAGAACATCTGCACATTTGGATGGTCAGACATGAGAAAGATTTGCAGTTTTGAGTGCTAATTTTGGAGAAAAATGTCTGTGTTCTGAAATTCGGAGGCAGCTAACAGGTATTGTCTAAGTAGGGGATCCTTGCATGGTTTTACGGCTGCCAGACACACTGGGTTAGTACAGTGGTCATATGGAGGTGCCTGAAGTCTCTTTATCCTTGAGGTTAAAGGATATCCTTTATTGCTTCTGTCTTTTGAGAATTTTAGGCCGCAGCTGCTCCATCAATACTGCTCTCCATCTTCTGCCTCACACCAGTAAGGCATGTTTGAGCAATGTCCTTCCCAGGTCTGGAAGTCATCTCCATAATATGACCTTTGCTGTCAGCATGCTCTTGCTTTCCCAAGAGGTGAAGGCCAAACAGCACTCACTTTTTTTCAGCATGTGCTGTGTTTTCCAGGTCCCTCTCGCTGAAAGTGTCCCTGCTTTGGGCTGCTGTGCTCAAGTCATGGTGTCTCTGGTTGCAGAAATATCTACTGTGACAGTAGGATGAAGAACTCATCAGGAACCACAACAGATGAATGGCATGGCAGCCATGCCAATGCTGTGAATGATAACATCACTGGAGAACTAAGACCCTTTTAGGTCATTGTGGGATGAAACAAATCAGAAAAGGCAGTTTCTCTAGGCAATGTACATTACTGTGTCAACAAAAATTATCCACATGGGAGGTTATTTGACACATCATTTGATGTTTTTAAAGGAATTGGAAAAAAATTGTTAATATCTTGACTACTTTGTTGGATTTCTTATTACTCTTGGATGTAGAGAGCAGCCCTGCCTGGCCGCATATAATTTTTAAGATGGTTACTGTCTGTTGGAAAAAAAGTATGAAACCAGAAAAAAAGCAGATTTAATTTTATGGAATTGTTGCCATCATCTGTATTCCAGTTACACCTGTAAGCTCCTTTGACATGTAATGTCTAGGCATCCAAGAGACAGTCCTCACCTCCGTAACAGGGAAGGGGCACTAAATGTCTCCAGGAGAATGCAACTACACCAAAAAATTGGGAGAGGACTGCTACAGAATTAAAACCAGATCTTATTCCAAAGCCTTAACACCAGTATCATGCTTAAGGTTGAGGAGCTAATAAATATCATAGCTTTCATACGTATAGATATGGAGCTATACGCACAGATAGACTTTAAATTTAGATGACCTACTTTGGCAAACCGAAATGACGACCACTTCTTTGCTGGCAGTGGCCAGGTGGAAGTGTTATCATTCACTGCAAGATAGATGACCTCAAGTCTGCAACCACTGCATAACACCTCCTCAAAGCCCTGGTGCTTGGAAGAGTGACACTCATATGCCTAGCATTAGGCATAAATGGTTTTACTGAGAGCACTGAGACTAATTATCTGCCCAAAGCCAGCTCTAAAAGCCTGGAGCATTAGTTAGCAGAGATAACATTTCTGTATGTAGCTTGATAGCTGATTTATTTTATTATTCTAAATGAATTACCTAGGCAGAGGAGATTAATCAGTCGTCTAGCCAGTCCTCCATGCACAGCCTGGACTACTGATTCCCTCCAGCAGTTCTGGCAGCCCAACAACAATAGACAAGGAAGTGTCAGTTATCAAATGGGACAAAAACACTTTCCATTGTTAAGTAAAGGATTTCCTTATGATTTCCCTTGCCAAATAATACATTTTTAGTTATATGATGTATGCTGTGACAGCACAGGACTGCTGTGAGGATGATTAGTATTAAAGATGAAATGACATCCTGACCACGTATTGTCCTGGCTAAATCTGGACTATCCCTGCTACCTGCAATGCTGTGCTTCACCCTTCCACTTCCCCGTGCCTCTTCTCCAGCTGGAAGAGAAGCAGGAGGAAAAACTGCATCGCGTGTCAGGATGTGACGGCCAACACACGAGGCAGCTCTGCTTTCCCGGTGAGCAGGGCTCGCTCCTCTGCTTGCGGAGCTGTGGCTCGGCCTGCTGGGAGGAGGCTGCGACCTTTTCCATTTCACTGGAAGCAAAGAATGCAAACTTGTTCACTGCTTAATAAATACAGTAAGTGTTGTTTTTTATGGGCCTTTTCCCCTTTTCTCCTCCAACAGTTAGAAATCACAAGTGCTCAGGAAAAGAAGCAGGATTCTGGGGGAACCCAATTCCCTTGGGCGAGCCGTTGTACACATGTACAGGAAATTGAATGCAGAAATTATTGCATGCAAGGCTGTTAAAGAAGTGACAGGGTTATAAAACAGATCTTTCAACTGCCACCCGTTATGGACATTCCAATTGGAAAGGGTCACATTTTAATACAAATCTGCTGTCCCAAATTACATTTGTCTTTTCCTATAAACTACAAGTTGGCAAAGATTTACAGGAAGGTATTTTTCTCCTTGATATTTTAATTTATTTATCTCCTTTCTGAATTTCAAAAGAAGAAGAAAAAGAAAAGAAAACATTTGGGGAGGGGGGATTTATTAGGTTGCAATGTTATAAAGACTTGTTTGCTTGGGCTGCTGAAATGGTCATGGAAGCTGTTTGGGTCTTTTTAAATGCATCCTGGACTTCAAGAAACGGATAACGTGGTGCTGCAGAAATAGTACACAAAATCTTGTTATGCTTGATGTGACTAATTTATTATATAAATTTTGCACTCCTGATCTGATATTCCACCATTTGCAATGTGAGATCACAGCACACCCCGAAAGTGAAATGGCTTGCTTCTAAATAATTGTGACAACGAAGCAGTTTGATATTCAGATCTTTAGTTACTACCAGGAATTTTGATTATACTTTCCTTTCTCTGTCTCTGCTTTTCTTCCTCTTTTCAAGGCAGAAGATGAAAAGATGTCTCAAGGCCATCTGCAGAATTAGATTTGCGATTACAGTGTAAATAGGTAGATGCGGTACCAGTTAATTTAATTAGTTTTGAAATAGGTAAAAGCAAAACAAGCTCACAGCCCCATCAATGAAATCATATTCCAAGGCATGCAAGTCCATGCTATCATTTTTTCCTGAAACTCATTTGACTTATGCTATCGGCAAATCAAAAGCTGATCTTCCAACCTTAACATCAATTTTGATCTAAATCCTTTTTTTTACTGGAAGCCAGACATAAAATATATTTTTAAACGCTGCTGCTCAATTTATACCCTGGCAATCAACGTTTCATCTGACTGTTCCACTTCTGTTCATTATTCTTTGAGACCCTGTAAATGCACAGGGCAAATACCCTGAGTTTTGCTTTTAAGTCAGCAAACTCAATTTTGGTGGTTCTATACAAACTTTGAAGCTCTGCTGGAGCCAGCCACCAGGAATTGCAGTTCAAACTTTGCAGAGGCTTAGTCTTGATTTTGCAAGTGCTTTTGTGTAATCAGTCAATTAGAGCTGTGACCAGTGATCCATATCAGCAATTGATAGCAAACTGCAAGATTGGTACGCTTGGAATTCAGGTTTCGGTCTTTCTGGTTAGGTAGCAATTCTTGAACAGTACCAACTTCAAAAATGTTATGTTGATTTCTTGACTGCAAACACTTGTAGTCAACTGTATATTAATTAGAAAACATCAGCATAGGGATTTGCTTTAATCTTTCCACCTGTATTTCCACTACTAAGAAATTCTTCACCCCTGAGTTCAATATTCTGTAACATAGAAACTATAATCTGGAAGTAGAAATAAATGCATTGATAAACAGATAGATGTAATCAGTTCACAAATTGTGTCATTACTGCTCCAAGTATATTTGTTCAAACTCTGAAATGGTGTGGTCGTATTGCTTTCATCTCTCTTCGTACAAGAGTGAGTTTTAAAAGAATATTAGGACACAGTAAATTATGAGTTTGCAAGCACTTATTTAAAAGACATATTTAACAAGACACTGTAAAAGCTGCAGTCCTGTAAGAAAGATGAAGGGAAAAAACTTCATAGGGAAAAACATAAGGGGAAACTGTTTTGTTTTGTTTATTTTTTTTCCCTGGGAATTAGTTCCTACCGCTTAATCCATTTACACAGCTCTCCACTCCACTCCCAGAAAATAGCCATCAGAGCTGGCTTTAAACATCCACCTTGCAATGAAGGTGTCTGGGAAGGATGTGCCCAGGTCTGGCAGTGACAGAAGGGGCCTAAAGGCATTCACTGCACTCCTTCTCCTTCCCACTAGCATTACGTGATGTTGAATATGCTCTGCATTGCCTTAAAAGAGGCAGCTGTGCCAGAGCGGTGCTCTGTGTACCTGACAAGCAGGGTCACACTAGCCTGTCTTATTGCCTTTGCACTAGAACTGGCTGATGCATCATCACCTTGGTGCGCCTTGGGCCTCCCCATGCCACGGGGCACTTTAAGGCCAAAGTTTTTTAGGCATCTGAACTCGCAGTGAAGTTGGAAACTCAGAGTTAGGCATCTGAACCAAAAAAGGATTTGGAAATTCAAGAGTTAAGTGCCTGGGCTCCCTATATGGGGAGAATGAGATGGAGGCCACATGCAAGCCATTTGGACCTATTTTATCTGGTGTGTAAGCTACCATATTTCCTGAACACTACTGTCCAGTTCAGGGAGCAGGTAGGTTCTCCAGGAATCAAATGCTCCCATGGCCTGGAACATGCCAACATTGTCTCAGAGTGGCGAGAAAGGGAAAGACACACACACTTGATTTCAAGTGTGGCTGTGGGAGAGAAGAGTGCTGGTTTTCCATTACCATCCCTCTTCCAAAAATGTCACAGAAATAGTCCTGGCAGGGAAGACCAGTGATCCTCTCCTGGAGAAGTGCTTTCACCCATAGGAGATCATTTTGACTTGTTTGCTCTCCTGTCCCTGAGAATCTTGTATTCCTCTCTGGATGGTGGCTTGTCTTCAGTAGAGAGGACGCGTGCTGGGTCCTTTCTCCCGCATCCACATCCATCACCTCCCACTCTTTAGGGAGAGGAGAGATTTGAACCCAGGACCAACTTCTGAGCGAGTGATCCAACCACTTGGCTCTTAGACAGAAAAATGGCACCCTCCTGTGGCAGTAATTAAAAAAAAAAAAAAAAAAAAAAAAAAGAAAGAAAGAAAAGAAAAGCCTGTGACTGCATCAAGTGACAGGTCTAACCCTTCCAACATGCCTCATCCCCATATAGAGTTTTTGCAAGAGATGAAGGTGCTCTCTGCTTTAGCAAAAAATGAGCACTCAAGCACAGTGCTGGGGCAGCGAAGGCAGGGCACCAAAGCCAAGCTGTGGGCACTTGGATGCTCTCTGGGACCAAGCTGGAGGAGGCCAGGAGATAACAACTCTGCCACGCCAAGGAACACAGGAACCCAACGTCCGCGTCTGGCCGGCTTCGGGAGCCTACATCCTTTTTTTGGACTTGGCTCTTTGTCAAAACTATAGGGTGCAGTGCCTCTGTGGACTTCAAAGGGAGGCCACCAATGTGATTTGGCCCAGATAGTTATGACCATCTATTGCTAGCATCTTTCTCAGATACTGCTGCCAAGGGTTAAAATGTTTACGTGCCCCCTGATTTTAAATGGACCGGGTTGCATGTCAAATGCCAATGAGAGAGACAGCTGGGGTATCTAAAGCAAGAGCTTTGATCTTAGTATCTGTAAAAAGAGGTCATTTGGTCTCCCCAGGAAGCACAGACATTTAGAAGGTCCCTGTACAACTCATGCAAGTATTTTATTCACAACAATTTCTGTTCACATTTGGGTAGGTTATACTACTTCTTACTAAATGCATCCTATATATTCATGTATATAGATACATATATATATGTGTGAATATGTGTGTGTATGTGTATATGTGCATATATGTATGTACACATTCATATATAGGCATAATTGTGCACTTGTGTGATTATATGTGTGCTTTCTAATATCCTGTGTTTGTCCATGTATATAGACATTAATCTGTTTCACTTATTTGCAAAAAAATTACAATGAATGTAAACATTATGTTTACTCTTAAGTGTTTGCAGCAAGTCTGCTGACTGAAGTTCTCTCTGCTGTGCATAAACGAATCTTTAAGTAACACTATTAATGCAGTAGTGGTATACGGCATTTTCAGGAAGATGTAAGCATGAAAACACAGACTTCATTGTACTGTAATCACGTCTGACATTGATTCAGAAGAGAAGAATTCTAAAATACGATATTGCACAGGGGAAATACTTCTATTCTTTTAGCGGAGGATTTTGTGGTTAGTTCACAATGCAATTAAAATAGCCACCAGATGTTTATGACTTCAGGCAGCAGTTAACTTTAGTGTCCCTGATCGCTGTCCTTTGCTCCTTTGTCAGAATAAATAAGTGTTTTTCTGTGCTGGAGAAAAACACCCTATTTTTAAACGGACTAGGGAGGGTGGTATGTATCTCTAAGCAAACATTTGCCAGTGCTCGTGTTGCTTTATGACAGGCTTATAAGACATTATAATTTTGAAGTTAAAATAATGACTCTCTCCAGAAGAAGCTAAATATATATTTAATAAAATGTGAGATGAAGTGTACAATATCTTGTCATTAAGCTAATGTGATTTGTGGTAAGTAATATTATAAGAGAATGTGGCTTCTACAGAGAATTTTGTAAACATGGAAAGACTCTCTTTTCATTGAATAATAGGATTATTAATATGCAATTTATTTTTAAGGACACATTTAAAGAAAGCCCGCTGTGTTCCTATTTTAGTAATTTTCCTTGGAGTCTATTATTCTTATTTGTTTCAGGGCTATTAATTTTGAGGCCACATTATATTCAAATTATCTTTGATTGCCTGGCTCAATGAGTGATAATAGTTTGTGTTTCATCACCCAAAAGGCAGCTAATGAATTTAGTTGTGTGTTAACACTGCGAGTAGGAAATTATTTGAGCTCTGCAAAACAGACAGAAAAAAGGAGGCACAAAAAAGTTATAATGAGCTGCCCGGCACCATGTAGCAAGGGCAAGAAAAAGCATCCAGAGCTCCTCATTTTAAAATGCTGTATTTCAGCCACACGAGCAAGCCCGAGATAGTGTGTTGACAAAGGAATTGATTATTTAAGAGAAAGATTATGAAGTATCTCAGCCAAAATGTAAATACATGTGAGAAATGTGTATGTTTACTCTCACAGCAGTTTTAAATAGTTAAAGGACAACATGGTCTTCAGAAACAAAGTCCTGGCAACTGAAAAAAAAAAAAAACACTCTGGGAAAAGATAAGAAGAGAGAGCAAGAAATTGCCAAACTCTGGGTGAATGGATTCAACCTATGAAGTTAATGCACAGAAACTAGCACTTTCTTACCTAAAACTGATACTAGCCTGAGTCTGTGCAAACGGGAAGTTCTCCGAGCATTTCAGAAACAAATAAGCAAAAGGATCTGAATTTTGCAATACCTAAATTTAGGTACTCCAGGCTGAAATCTGTGGCAAACTGCGATTACAAGCAACGGAGGCATTTCCAGGGGCCGTTTCGGTGGCTCTCGCAGCCGGGCTTTGCAAAACGTGAGATTTTTGCGTGCCACGCTTTAGCCCCCAGAGGCAAGGGTGCCAGGAGAGACGCGCGGCACCTCGCGAGCGCCGGACCCCGCGTTGGGCACCGCGGCCCCAATCCCCCGCGCGGGCAGCCATGGTACGGGTCCCCTTGGAAAAACGTGCAAAACTCGCGGTCAGTCTGCGCCGGCCTCTGTTTGCACACACATCAGTACAGCTTCGCTTGCAGAAGAGAGGCGAAAAGGCTGGGTGTGTTGTTTTGTTTGCTCCCTTCTGCAAAGCATTCCAGTTTGGACAAATCGTCTTTTTTTCCCCACCAAAAGGCTGCAGCTCTGTGTGTTCCCACCTCGCTCTGCTGCAGCACGTTTGCAGTTTGTCCTTGCTGCTGTGCCGTGGGTGAGGGGGGGGTGGGGAGTGGAAAGGATGACAGCAGGGCAAAGAGTTAATCACCCAACACTGGGAAACTGCTTTTTCGTAGAATATTAGTGAGTCACATTTACTCAAATCGGGGCGCAAAGCCAAAACCGAGCCCAGCAGGTCATGAACAAGTCACGCTCGCGTCCCACGGCGGGCCGTCCGAGCTCATGGAAGGGCTTATTTGGCCGTGCGTCTAATCCCAGCAACTCGGTTTAAACCCTGAGTAAGCAACAGTACCCCTGAGCATGCAGGTCTCCAACAGCAATATCTACAAAAAATTGGTGTATTTTTTAACCAACCTTTTCAGGCTTAATACAGCCAGGTAATAGGATACAGGGGTACTATAGAAATACACCATGATGCAAATCCCTGCCCCAAACTCCTTTTCTGCCTAATTTGTGTATGCATATGTCTTTGTCCCAGCTGTCACTGCTCTACCCTGTCCAACAGCCAAACCTTGTGATATTCCATTTTTAATTTGTGGTGTGTACTAGCCACTGTCTAAAAACAGTGTGAAGCAATTTAGCAACATTTTCCAATTTGTGCCGAGGAATTGTCCCGTTATTGTTGCTATATTTTTTTATTGCATAATTGCTCAATCCATGTATCATTCTTTCATAGCTAGGAAGAGGTACAATAGATCTCTTGTTGTGCTTTTGATTAACTTCCAGCAAGAATTACATTTTGTGGTCAGGAGTGCCAGAGGAGAATTATGTTACTCGATTAAAAGGTAGTATTTTCTTCTGTCAATTTTAAATTTGTTATCTTACCTGTGCTACAAGAATTTCCTTACGGTTTTATTATGAGAAGGTAAATAGCAACACCTGAATTCACAGCCTGAGGTTGTTCACTAGTTACTGTGTTTTTATGCTGTCCTGTCTTCTCTCTGACCTCATCGGCCTATGCTTTTCAGCCTCTCCTCAGATTTAGGGCCTGGGTCTTGCAGACACTTTACCTACTCTGATACTCCCACTGGGTCAATGGGGCTGTTGAGATGCTCAGAGGAACCCAAGTACTTAAGCACTGGGAGGACCAAGGCATGAAGCTGCAATGATTCGAGTGTATGACAACCGGGCAGGCTCCAGAAACCTTTTTTTTTTTTTTTTTTTTTTCTTTTGAGCCACAATGATGTCAACGTGCTAAAATCCACAAAATGCAAGGCAGATGTGCACCAATTAAGAAATAATGTTGGCTGCAAGATAAGAAAGCTCTGATAACTCCTGAACCTCCCTTTGATGTTCACCATGCAAAGTTGCACTGGTGACAGGGTCACTTCGTGCAAAATAACAAATAAGCAGGGAGGCAGAATGCAATTAGGCACCATTTAGAAAGCGTTTGAATAAAGTGCAGATCTAGGCTGCAGGAGTTGTGGAAGGCTGTTTGTATAACAGCCTCCCTGTTGCCCAGAAACAGCGTAAGAGACTACTGAGTGTCTGCAGAAACTCAGATCTGGTTTGTTTGACTTGGACACACAGTAAAACTGACTTTTAAATGTTACTTCAGCTTTGAGTCAGTGATTACCCTTGCACTTTTACAGGCCATGCCTGGAAATGGGACATTAATTGTTGTTAATGAGTCTGTCCACCTGAGTAAGCTTGGTAGAGTAAAACTCAGAGAACTTAATTACTCCGTGGTCCCTCCCTCCAGCCTCCCCCCTGCTAACCCTGTTGTCTCTTGCATTTAACAGCACTGAATCTGCTTCTTCAGATCTCAGAGCTTTCCTCTCGACCCACTTACAGTAGCCAATTTCTATTCCCCTCTCTGCTCCGGCTCCGCGCAGTTTTGGGAGTGGAGTACTGCCAGGGTTCAGCTCTCGCTGACGTCTTTGGCACAGAGGGAGCACGTCGGTGGGTACAGAGCAGCGTTACAGGGTACCAGTCAGGGAAAGCGAAGTCTCCATACTCAGCTGGAGCTCTGCATGCCTATGTGGTTTAATTTGCTGTTTTTCTGAGAGGGATGGTGCCCATGCTGCTCTATCTCAATGGCATTTTTTGCACATTGGCAATTTCCGTTCTGTTTTTTTCAGATTAAATTCTCACCAACCTCCCTTCTTCCATCATAGCTTAATATTGGTTGTCATTGCATTTCTTTGCAATCCATCCATCATTCTTTCTTGTGTGGGAGGTTTCATGGTAGCTCACCAATGGGCCCACAAGCAAGTAGTCAAAAGGAAGGTTATTCCTATTTGAGGCAGAAGCAAGAGAAAGTCTTAGAATTTTGAGAAACAGGGAAGTTTTGGATCTGAGTCTTTCTGTTGGTGCCGTGTTTGGTTATCCTGTTAATCTACACCTAGATCATCAGGCTTCTGTGCAAGAAATACCATAGAGGATGTCAGCCTTAATATGCAGAGCATTACTCCCCAAATCAGTCCAACTAGTCAACCCAAAGACAACGCATGGCTACATTATGCAATGAGTCCGTTAAACTCATCCTTCGCTAGAACCCATCCAAATAATGGATAAGTCTTTCAGCAAGCAGCAAATGTCCCTGGGGCTTGGCTGCTTTGGGCCAAGAAGGGCTAACGAGCTCAGAAGGGCTAATGAGCTCAGAGACAAGGGCCCTCTTGGAAAATTCCCCATGAGCAGCTGTTCAGCCGGGGGCTCTCGCTCCAGCAATCAGAGCTGCCAGGGTATTGCATGAAGAGGTGGGCAGCGTTTCAGCTAGCCAGCCAACCTCGACAGAAGACCTCTGCCCGTGCTGCCTGCACCCTGGGAAACAATTTGGTCTGACTACGTTGCATTCCCTGCCCTGAGATATTCTTTTAATGTTATTTTAGATCAAAGTTTTCAACATGGGCACAGTTGCCATATGCTTGTGTGGTTCCAAATGCTTATTTCTGTGAAAAGTCAAACCTTGTCTGATGGACAGTCGGGTCTGTCCGTGCTCCTGTTTTCAGGCCCAATGTCTTCATCTCCCTGGTGGAACAGTTAATTCCACTTGGTGCCTGGAGTCTTCCTCCAGTGCCAAAGACTGAGGTCACTGACCCTCTGTGTCACCTTCAGCATGCCTCCCTGTCCCCTGCCACTTCTCACCTTTTGGGAAGGGGTTCATCTCCTTTATCTTTAGGCTTTTCTACCTGGTCTGAGATCTTCATCTGTGCCCGATGCTGGGGTCTCCCGGTAGGCTAAGGGAGATTTGCAGCCAAGCCAGGACACCGCAGTTTGTGCAGGGATGGGTAAGTGCTGCTCCTACCAGCCACGCTGAAATAGACCTGAAATTAAAAAAAAAAAAAAAAAAAAAAAGACAAAAAAAGCATGATAGCATGATAGCATGATTTAAAACAAGTCAAGATCATATTGCATGTTATTAATGCTCCTAGTTTAAATAATTTCTGTTTTACTGCTCTTTATGCATGTGACCTTGTTGCTCAGAATTTATACCTCACTACCCAGGAATAATGACCTCAGACACAAAAATGCTCATTGTCAATTGGCCTCTTTTTGGTTTATTTGACATGATCTAGGCAAAAAAAGACAGTTAAGAGGCCACTCTTTCTAATGTCACTATTGCTTTAAAAGGACATGTTCTGTACAGTCCCTTGCTTTAAAGCTTTCTAAATATTTTTTCTCGTTACTACAGTATACTACCGTTGGGTTCAAAGCAAATTCAGCTGAAGTAGGATTCACATATCCAATCGTTAAGAAAGAAACACTTCATTACTCAGCACAGCTAAAAGTGAAAGTAGCTTTAAAAAATGTACTTGCTATACTAAAATGTACAGAAATTGTGTGTATAATAAATATATTATTATATATTATATATTATATATTATATATTATAAATATATTATTTGCACTGTCAAGTATTTACCTATCAGATGATTTCTGTTTCAATAATAAAGAAGTTGTGAGTCAAATGTCTGAACACTCTTATGCAAAATCTGATTATGAGGAATTTTGTTATTGACTTTGAAAGAAAAAATCTTGAATGGCAAAGACTATTCTCCAGCACAACAAAATATGGCTATTCTGAAGTCCACTTATAGACAAACTTTATTTCAAGAGTTATCTGTATTTCTCTTCTCCTCTTTAGGACCAAAATCTAAAGCAATCCTAAACTCACAGTGTCTACTGCCATGAATAGAAATTACTTCCCTTGCTCTATAGAAGTTTTGCATATCAGGCTGGAATACTTTTCAATTTTTGTTTGTTTTCATTACCTTTAAATTAGGATACAACATTTAAAGGCACACTGATGGCTAAAATACGTATTTTTACATGTATATTACTTATTATGTATATAAATTACAGAGGCAATATTTGGAACAAGAAATGTAAAATCTATGTTTGATGGTAAAGATTTACGGAAATGTTGAATACAATATTTGATCTCTGTCTTACTTTTGTGCTAACTTTATTCTTTCGGAAGATAAAAATATTTCAGGATTCTTGTAAGGAAGAACTCTTATATGAAAATTCTTATATGTGAATTCTTATACAAGAATTCTTACATGTGAGCTTGTCCAAGTGAGAAGTTAAACAGGTTATTCACAAAATTGCTGATAGAATAAATCTGATATTGGAGACTTTTATGTTCATATCACACAGGAAAAAAATTGAAACACAACAAAGAAGTTCAGTTCTCTGTTAATTCCCCAAAAGTGGCATTGCAAGCTTTCAACAGTCTATTTCTAAATATATAAAATAATACTGCATTATATAGTGTGTACAGTCATATAATATAGTTATTCTATGTAAAAATATTATGATTATGGTAATATATAATAATAATAAATGTGTGAAAATTGTTATATTTGTTTCAATAGTTATTACAAGAACATATTGTTGAAATTTAATTATAATATTAAAATAATATATAATATTATAATTATAATTATTCCAATATAATTATATTATTCAAAAAATTGTTTTAGCTTATAATGTTCATATTAATAACTGCACAAGATATCAATACTGCACATAAGGTTAAATGTATTTAATGGTCTGTGTTTACTATACGTTTCTATGTCTAGGTCATATTGCCTTGCTTTTTTTAAAAAGAAAAATATCTGTAGTTCTAGGAAGGAACTTCTCTTTCTTTTGCGATATAATGTTGACTTTACTGAATATGTATAGTGCTCCACATGGGCTGACATAGCCTGACTGTGTGCCGTATGGACGCTTCCTGGAATTGCTGTGGCACATAAATACATTCTTCACAGCTCTTGTCTTTTTCAGAATAATATTGTTTTTCTTTCTGTTTCAAATTCTTTCCATAATCTGTGTTAAATCCACTGGAAATATACACACACACTTTTCTGCTCTTCCACCCTGACACAGACAAGCAGACTTTTAAAGGAAGACATAATAAATCAGGAAAGACTCATTTAAAAATCATCAGTATAGTACAACATCTATTTTCTTTTACACTGTCTATGAAACATAAAAAAAATAATCACAGAATAATTTAATGATAGTGATAAATGATGTTACCTAGCTCTGGACAAATCAAAATAAATATGCCCAGAGCTTTACTTTCAGGGCTTTTTCTTTAGTTTATTTTCATTTTAAATGTTGGTAGAGAGCTACATTAACAAATTCTGTGATAGAGCAGTCTTTCCTTTCTGAATGCCCCCCATCCTTCATATTAGATACATTACATAAGATCCACTGCTTTCCATCCATCTTTTCTAAGGGGTTTTATAAACACAATATGCCGAGCTATTACCAATTAAAAAAATATTTGGGTCCTCTTTTTTGAGCCCAAATGCCAGTGAGTACCTTAAAACAAACTAAAAATTCAAACTTTCATTAAAAACAAACATATAAGTTCTTGATTAAATAATGATGAGGGGTCTATTAAGGAAAAGAAACACCCAGCTTTGTTCTTCCTCTTTAATATCAGTTATAATCATGGAAGTATTCATGTTTTTGTATTATTTCCATTCTCAGCACTCTGGACCACTCTGCCCAGATTTTGTCCCACGCCATTTTAAGCCTGACCAGTATAAGGTGAAGATGAATGTAAATAAATTCAAGGGCAAAAGTATGGTGTAGTGACATGTCCGCAAAACAAAAAATAAGACTCTACAACAGCTGTGTGGTATCAGTTTTGCTCGATGCTGCAAAGACCTGGGGCATTACGCAAGCTGACAAGAAAAGATTTGATGCATTTGATAGCAGGTGTTTAGAAGGGATCAGCTATGTCAAATGGCATCACTATGTAGGGAACAGCAAGTTTCAGGAGAGAACAAGAAAGGAGAAGATTATGCGCTTCCCAACAAGGATGTGACTCTGCTGGTGTGACCACCTGGTGATGGTGCAAGGCTGGGTAGTAGCAGGATGTCTGCTGGGCTGGATTTACTTCTCCTGTCTCCCCAGTCCGTCCTGAGACTGATCTAAAAGTTGGGGAAGTCAGCAGTAATCTCCTTTAGGCTGTGACTGTTTTACCTGTCTTCTAAGGATGGAAATGCCTTGGGACGAGAACTGTGGTTTTACTTCTTCTACAGTGCGGAGGACGCGGTCAGCGCTCACCCACCTGGGGGGATCCAGAGAGAGAGGGAAGGAAAGGGGTCAACGGGAAAATAGGCTTGCAAGATGCTGCTCTCCAACAGGAATTTTCATGTAAATAAAGAGTTTCAGAACTAGGCCTCTAGAGTTTTGTAATATGCACTTAGACCATGCAGAAAGAGAGGTCTAACAGACTATGCAAAGCCAAAATCTACATCAGTAGGCTCCACTGACATCAATGAACTTTGCACAGATGTGAGTGTAAAGGTCCCCTGTTGTTCACATTGAAATTTTTTCCTCTCAGAAACTGCTTTTGTGCATGTAGTTCAAGAACATCTCTCAGAAGAATGTAGCCCAAGGAGTTCAGCGTAGAAGATAACTTAAAACAGATGGGAACAAAAAATAATAAAGGCAGGCCATATGGGCAGAGAGGACCTGT
Organism: Rhea pennata; assembly: GCF_028389875.1. Lineage (NCBI taxonomy): Eukaryota > Metazoa > Chordata > Aves > Rheiformes > Rheidae > Rhea > Rhea pennata. Next base: position 7,291,873 of record NC_084666.1, read on the forward strand.
TCGGAGCAAGTGCTAGCCAACTGCATTATTATGTAGTAATGTGTGAAAGGGGCTGTACTAATGTATGGACTATCTGTACGTGGAATTTTTTGATTGAATCAAGAAAAGGAAATGTACGCTATCCAAACGGTAATTAGAACCATATTTCAAAAAGATCCATGTTGAGTTCTTATATCAAATAATGTCAAAAATAGCTCACCATCCAACCTAGGATTTTGCCTTTTTGTTATTTATTTTTAAAGCTATTACTTAGATTTTAGAATGTTCTCCTCAAATCTGCAGCTGGTAGAGTGCATTAGGGTTTTTTCATTTAAAATCTATTCAGGCTGTAGCAAAAGCAGACAGTAACTGCAATCAGTCATTTAAGTCAAACAATCAGATCTCTGTTAGCAATAGACGTGTATCATTATTTTTGAGCTATAATTTTTCCTTTAGTTTTCCATGAACAGTTTAGGATAGCTTTCCAAAAATAGACATGCCTAATCTGTAACACTTCTGGTAGTAAAATTGTTATTTCTCTGCAGTTCAGCATGGTGTGCTTTACAAGTCAGCCTAAGCATGCTAATCAGTGATTCCATAAACAAAATGTATTATAAAATTGATTAAAAAATAACAATACTTACCCCAAACTCTTTTCAGTTGAAATTTTGGTGTTAGCATTGAGTAAGAACAAGTGAAAATATTTATTCAGGCAGCTAACTGGCCTATCAAACATCCAGCATTCAAACGATCTCATGACAGAGCAACCACTCACATGAGTGCAGGGGAAACGATAGACTATATTTTAGGAGGACTGTAGTGTGCCAGGGCTCTGCAGACTGAGACCTGGGTAAGAGCAATGACATTTAGTGAATTACTATAGAAAACTGATAAGGGCATGATCCTTTTTTATGCCAAAGATCATGCATAATGCTTGTGTGCTGTGCCTCAGCACCTATTCATAAATACAGGCTGAAAGCTCATGGCAAGATGCTGATAGATACCACAGAGTGAGTAATAACTTTCCTTGCCCCTGGCAACCTTGTTCATGCAGCTAGTTCATACCTTGCAGCCTCACACGATCGTAATACAGCTGATCATCCATCTCGCATAGCTCAGATGATGAAGTAGTGGTCGGGTAGGCCAGCAAGCTGGGTGAAGAGACAGGTTTTTGAATGCTCGGCCAAAAAAAAAAAAATCCGCTTCTGTTCAGATAATACATGATCATATTCTAAATATAAACATATGTGTTTATGTACACATGTATAGCTAAAGAGACTGAAAGGTGCTTTAGAGAAATTTATAAATCAGCTTAGACTGTAATGAATTACTATTAAAATTTATCTTCAGTGTGTGTCAAGTGAACAACCACGTCAGAAACAAGAAGAATCTAGAAAGGCTCTTTTCATTCATAGCAAGACCTGATCCTGAGGCATTAAAGTAATTCGGGGTTTTACCACTGGAGACCCTGGAGACAGGATCACGGCCAGTGAATTACTCAGTGGTTGCTAGTTGGTGGCCTATGACTGATGCAAGGACAGGCACCAGCATGTGAATACTCTCGAAGAGAACAGCCAAATCTCCTATGAAAGATGGGAAGAGAAGGACACTGTCTTCCTATTGCATATCAGCCCAGAGGATCTGAGAGCTTGGAAATTCATTGGATAAAGATCTAAAGGATGCTCCATTTTGTCCACCTCACTTTTGGCAACTCCATGCTCTGGTCACATTCATGCCTTGTCTTTGGCAGTTTGGTTAAATGATAGTGGATGGGGCTGTAAGATAATTACCACAAGTTTGCCCTCTCTGGAGATCCTCATATGGTAGAGGACACAGCATGGCAGAGAGGTATCAGTCTACCACTTCTCCACCCATGTCTTTTTCAGCAGGAAGAGCTTGTAGATGGGCCTCAGCAAGCTTCAAAAACTTAGTAAGTAGCTACTGAATAAAGATAGCCTGTTATTATTAATATTTATATATGAAGTCACCATGACAGTACTTTTTGCCTTTTTTAGCTCTTTCTGTAGTGTTAGCACTCAAGAGTTTATGTATAAAGTTAAATAAACTTTTTCCTATCCCATTCAGTCAAGATGGCACTTATCTAATATTTAGCCTGAATGTTCTGAAGGAAGTTTGTGTTTATGGTTAATACATTCTTCCCTAAATATCCCTTGCCTAGAAAAGATGAAGGTGTACAGTCTTCCTAGAGGGTTTATTTGAATGTTTTCTCCTTTGATCTGGCTCACGCCTGCTCTCTCAATTCCGGTGGCAGTGGGACCAAATCCTTGCACTCATGGGAAGTGGCATCAGTACCTGTGTGAGTATTTGAGATGTTACGCAGGGGTCTGGTATGTGAATAAAAAAGATAGTTCTGTGATTTTAGCATGTTCTTCATGTCATTTAATACTATGCTACTTGCATATTATTACAAATAGATTATCAGTGTGGTAGTGCTGTGCAATTGCCTCACGCCATAGCCTCTATTTTTCCTGACCACTCTTCTCCTCCAAATGTTTTTATAACCGCAAGAGCATGTCTGGGACAAAAAAAAAAGGCTGGCTATGCTTTTTCACACAGCGGTAGCAGCCCTTTCTGATTACATAGCACTTCTCCCAGAAGAAGCAATGCCACATTTTGTTTGGTTTTCGTGGCATTCCAGATCTTAGGATGAACATACCCTAGCAGACTAAGCGTTGCGTTAAGTACTAGCATTTCAAATGAAGGTGCAATTCCGTAGGTGAACAAGTCTGGGCACGCTGGCCCCAACCAGCTATTTCTTAGCCTATAAAATCCCTCTGACTGGGAATGGCTTTCTGCAAATTCTTTTGCTACCAGTGCAGGGAGTGCTAATCAGTGAATGGACTCATCCACGGCAAAAGAGTTTTTGTTGCAAAAGATTTTGCTGTGGCAAAAAGAGCTTTAGAAAAGGAGGGTGAATCTTCAAAGTGTTTCTCAGAATTTAGTAGAAATTAAGGAAGGAAAAGATTAGAGCTGGCTTAAAGCTTCTGGATAAATGCTTCTGTTATTTTCGTCTGCAAAACTGATTTGTGAAAACAAAAACTGTTCCGTTGGGGTTATGCCAACTTTGATTAACCTTTTTAAAGGTGATTATAGAAAACTTTTAAAAATATCTTCTACCTTCTGTGATAGAAAGAGGAAAAAGCAGCATAGCAAAAACATTTCAGGTATATTCAAAAGGTGATGGCTCAGGTGATGTATAGTAGCACTTTTTTTTTAATTGGAATTTCTAAACTTTTTCTTTCAGTTCTAACAGAGAATGGGAATAGACTCTGAAATTAAAAAAAAAAAGAAATTAAGACAAAAATCTTATCTAAGCTATGACAAAGCAGAACATGAACACTTGGAAGGGCTAAATCCAAGCACTTCTGTGCCCTAAGCAATTTTCTAGATGTGCAGGAGAAATGTATAGATGTTCTGGTTGCTTGGATACACCCTCAGGGGTGCACCTTGCAGAGGAAGCCACCTTTCCCTCCAGCAGCAACTGGCTCTGTTGCTGTCTTAGGAGGACCATGGTGCCTCCTGCCACCACAGTGTTTGCAGGGAGCATCTACAGGCACAAAGAAAGTCCACAGCACCTGGGAGAGGACTGAAACGATCACGCACACAAAACATGCTTGCTTAAAGTAGGACAGTTCTGTTGTAGCTGGTGGCATTTCAATAGTGAAGAAGTAGAATTGGGTATATAAGTCTTACAAACAATACCTGGCTTACCATCAAAGGCAGGTGAAGAGGGGAAGGGAAGGGAAGGAAGGGCAGAGGTTGGCACCGTTAGGGGTTAGTCTAACTTTTGAAGGTCTGAACAGAAGCATTTCCTTTGTTACAAAGAAAAATCTCTGATCATTACTGCCCCCACAAATTTGAGCACGTGTTCACCACTGCCCTGCCACAAGACACGTTTTGTACCGCCTGATAGAGAGAAAAAGCATAGCTAGTTCCTGACACCAAAGGCTGCAAGGGTCAATCGGTGTGTTTGGTAATTAACCCATACGGGAAAGAAAGCAATGTGGATGGACACCCTCCACCTCAGGGTTCCTCAGGCGCTAGAGCTAAACGTCGCTCTTTGTCATTTGTCCCGGGTGCTGGAAGCTGTCCCAGAGGAACCTGCAGGTTGAGCTTAAAGTTCTTCTCAAACATACACATACAGGTGTTTGGCACAGGGTTAAGTTTGCTCCCTCTATACTGATGGGAGTTTCACCATGCACTTCAGGCCATATGCTAAGCTCTGCTGAAAAATCCCACTCTGCTAATGCAACATCCTGTGGCAGATGGTATTTGTTTTATTCGAGTGTTCTCAGCTATATGTAATGCTCCTTCAGCAAGACTGGAAGAGGGGATGCTAGTGTGGGAGAGGGAAATCACTCTTTCCCTATGGCAGCTCCTGGGTCTGATCGGAGGGACTGCCGGGCATGAAACCGAGCGGCTTGTGCGGAGACGGTGGGGCCATGATAAGGACCTGTAGGACACCGCAAACACCTGAGGCTCAGAGGAAATGGAGACAGCTTCCCAGGGAGCAGAGGGACTGGCCAACACCTGGTACCACTTGGAAAATATCTCTGCAACCCAACTGGATGCAAAAATGCTGTGGGCAGAGAAGGTAGCTGTGGATAAACCTTGCTATTTCTTCGCTGTCCTCCCAGCCACTTTGAGTTTTCTCTGCTTACAAGTTAATCAGTCTAATCTGTTTTCAGACAAAACCTGGCTTTTTCAACTTCAAATGCTCTTTAGTCTTCTTTGGGAAACTCACCACAGGAGACCTCCTCTACTTCCCATCCACTGTCAGTCTGAGGTCCTGCTCACGTATATTTGGACCTCCTCACACTGAATAATTCTAATTTTCTCTTTATGAGATAAGCTAAAGCTCAAGGGAAGCCAGTGTTTCCAGATCACTCTGTACAGAAAGAGACATGATATAAATTATTTTTTGACATTCATGTTGTTTTTCACTGAAACACTTTGGATGAGTTTCATTCTCTTTGTTGTAACCAATGGCACTGGGAGTGGACTCACCATCTATAGCAGGAACAACCTTCATGGCACACGGCTATGTTCCCTCTACACACATTTCTCCTTGGAAAAATCCTCCAGTGTCCAAATTGGAACCCATGTTAGGAGCTTAGTTGTCTCTGTCTCAGAGAAAGTCTAGATGTAGCCAGTAAGATGGAGGACCAGAATTTAAAAGGTGTTTAGGTGTATGTGTGGCGGGAAATGTATGACACAGACAGAACTAGTATCTAACCTTCTGCAAGTATTTAGCCTCCTTCCATGACTGCTCAACTTTCCTTTTTATCTTAACGCCACGTGAACTCACAACAGAAACTTCTGTCTGCTACAGAGCCAAAAATGTGGTCAGTACAGCACAAGGGTCAAAATAAAGGATGCCCGTCCTGAGGATTCACAGTCTAAATAATTCAGCAGTTATAGCAGGAGGTGTCACGTTTAATGAAATCCAGGATGGCAGCATCCTTGGAACGTGGCCCTTGTTTGTTCAACGGAGCTTTTACACCAACATTTGCACAGTACAGCTTCCGCTGTTAAGCTTTTAAGACCTCGGCCCTCAGTCTGCTTTAGAGTGGTTTAAAGGACATCAGAGGTTTTCCTCACCAAGTGTCTTCTGCTGGGTGAAGCTCACGAATGCCTGTAGGTGACATATAGGGCAGTGGGGGAAGAGGTTTTTATCTGTGTGGGTTCAGGCAGGGCATTTAACATGTGATGTGAAAGAGCAGTGCAGACATCTAAAGGAGTGCCACGAAAACCCTGCACCATCCCGTTGCACATTCTGCCTATGCCCCTTTCATTACAGAAAACACTATCTTAGGAATGTTTAGAAAAGAGCTAAAATATTTAATTAGGACTATTTTATTACCTTTCTGCTAATGAAGTAAGTAGCCTTAATAGCTTTGGTCCATCTCAGGCCTTCATTCTGACCAAAAATAGCCTTCTCTCTTCATAAGAATGTTGCAACTTTAAATTCTGATAACTTGAGAGCTAGGAATGAGCATTGAGTATCTAAAAATGTCCCTTTTCTACAGCACTAAGAGACGAGGGCTAAATCTGGATATGAAGCTATGGCATTTTTAACTATAAACAAATGCTGTCAGTGAGTGACTACTTTGATCTACTGGACCACGAGCCAGAGCAGATTTATAGGGAAATATTCCAATATCAAAGCATTGTGGAGGGGAGAAGAAGGAGGACTTAACTGGTAGTGTATAGATTGCCAGATCAAGAAATTAGTGGGTGGACTGAAGATGAAGCTATGAAGGAATGTCTGGCTGAAGTAGCTAAGCACTGTCCCCCTAGGAGGTGTGATTTTTTTTATATATTTATATCCCCCAACAAACACACAAAATAAATACATATTTATACATCTATATCCATGAAAACTTGCGGATGCCCTCCTGCTTGCATTGCCAGGGCTGCCATGCAAACATTACTTCTTGGAGATTTATAAATAACAGTATCCGATTGCCTTTTATCTGCTAGATTTCAGAGCTTACAGGCTGAAACCATCCCCACCAACACTTGCACAATTAGCCCAATGGCACCCTCTATTGCCCTGCGTGCCTCGGCGTGGAGGTAGTCACTCCTGAAAGCCTCTCTGCCCCGTCTTCTCCAGATCCAATCACTTCCTGCGCAGCTTGTTTGCTTGAAGTTACCCCTTGTTATTTCTCTTCGTGATAAATTCATTTTGATCTTCAAGCTGGTATTGGCTGGAGAAGGCAAGCTGTAGTCTAACGAGCAGGAAGAAGCGTTCGGAGCCTGGGACACCATACTCTTTTTAAGAATAGTGGCCTTCTGTCCCCATTTTGACCTCCCTAATTCAGCTAATGACATCTTCTTCCAATAGTTTTATTAAACACTGAGCTCAGTCCTGCAAAATACTGATGACTTCTGGTAGAAGCTGTGTGAGACAAAGCACTCAGCATTTCCTGGCAGGCAATTAGCTCTTATGAGATGGGGTTGTCCAACCTTTTTACCACTAATTAAATCACAACTTTTCTTTCTTTCACTTAGACAAAAGCACGATACATAGTGAATCTGATTTTGACTCTGCTCCTCCGTGTGTTCCCAATCAAACAACCAGCTCTTTTTATGCATTGAAACAAAATTACTTCTGGGGCATGGCAAGTTTTCATTCCTAATCACGTTCAGTTATATCCTTGTGACTACACTTTAATTGCTCATTAATGAAGACAAACTTAATGGGATGACCCACAACTACCTTCTTCTTGTCAGACTTCTCTAACAATGTCTTTTTTTATCCAAAAGGAAACCAAACATTTTTCAGAGTCAAATCAGATTTTTCTGTGCTTTACTCTCAGGTCATGTTGTTAAGGGTAGTAAAATTGTATTGCTGTAATGTTGTCACTATGGACTGATTTTACTGTGATGACATAAGAAGAACTGGATACAGTCTTTCCATCGTTACTGATACAACTGTCTCTATTTTCCCTATGTGCTGTCTGAAGAATTTATTGTATGTTTTGTTTATGTTTAGAAGCCATCAAAATGTTATCAACATAAACAGATTTTCATGAAAAAATGTTTTCTCTGGTATTTTCTATTTTTAGATAGAACTATTCAAACTGAAAAAGTCTTCAAATATTGATATAAAAGGAGGAACTGAGAAGAAATTCAGGGAGAATGCAAAAAGCTGATGTCAGAGTCAGTGTAACAAAGCATTTCAGTATATTTGTTCAGGAAATACAGCTATTTCATGAGTGTATTTGAATAAAATAAAAATTGACTGAGGCTCTCTGACAAAATATCTGTATTGTTTTAAAGCAGTATCACCTATTGCATCAATGTCTTACTGACAGTCCGATTTGGATTTTGCATGTATATCATCAGTTTTCAGAATTTATGCCACAATTACTTGCTTTGATACCAAAAAGATGTTATCAAGAATCTGAATTGAATTTTATCCCAGACTTCTTAAAAACCAGGATGTTTGACAGTTGTGGGAAAGAAGGGGGTTCAAGCTGTAACTATTGTTTGTGCAGAAATATCCCATTTCAAAAGTTAAATTACTCATAATGATTCCATGTTAATTTGTTATTTGAATCTCCTGCAATCCTACTTTTCCTAGATGAAGTTGGATGATGGGAGATAGTAGGGGTATTGCCTAAGCTTTTTGGCTTTGCATAGATCTTTGGTGAAACACATATTCTGATTGCTGCTGATCAAGATACATATTTTCATTTTTTCAAATTAAACTTGCAAACTTCAGAATTCAACACAGAAAGCCAACACTGTTCTGCTTTTTAATTTGATTTTGCTAGAAAAAACAGCACATAATTAAAATGTCAAAGAAGGGTTTCTCTGAAATGAACACAAAACCAAAATAGCAGCATTTAAAAACAGCACATTTCAAAAGGCCCAAAATGTTTTCTCAAAGTAAAGTGCTGACAAAATCAATATGTTTTCTGAAGTGTTTCATTTTGACCAGATTTGCATGTTCTGATGGAATACGGTTCCACTAAAGTGGATCCTCATGGACTGCTGAATGCTTTGCTTTGCTTTACTTCTTTCGGGCTGTGGCTCCTGTGGACCCACGAAAACCAGTTTGGTCTTTCCTGATTGGAGTAATTCTTCCAACAGAGTAAAAAAGAAAAACACTGGTAAATTGTTGTTAGTCCCACCCAGAACAACAGGCATTCTGGTCCAAGGTGGGAAGGGGACAGACAAGCACAGGACAATAAATGAGATGGAAGGAGATGCTGGACAAGAATATGTTATAAAGACAGAAATTAATGTGCACAGTCCACCGCAGGGAGCGGGTTTGGCAGTTTCCAAAACATCATTCAAAGGAAAGGGATGAAGGAAAAGGTAGATTGTCTTGAGACAACGCTGTATAAGCATCACACATGTGATAAGTGAACCAGGCCTGGGGAAAAAAATGTATTTTCTATGGTACATTTCAGCCACCTTACTCATATGTATTGGTGCTAGCTCTGCCTCATTTATACACCTCACATAATGTGGAACAGACCAGGGTCTCCCTACCTGATGATGGGTGTCTGCTGTGCTGGTCAGTCACAAGTAGTAGCACTCCTGCTAAGAGAAGTTGGGAATAAGGAACAAATAAACAGGAGGTTTCTTTCTGAGTAAAGAACGAAATGAGAGAAACTTGTGTTACTGGTTAAAAGGAGTACCACCATGGTCTCAGAAAGTGGAGGGAAGGAAGAGTGACTTTCTACACTGTATTGGAGGGGAGAACAGTCCTGTTTAGGGAAGCTGGAGTTGTTGGGAAGGTTTTATACTGGAAGAGGGAAAAAGGAGAGGTGGAAGGAGAAATGGGTTCAGCAGCAAGGGGAAAGTCTAAGGTAGGTTGGAGTGTGCACATATGCTTATTCCTGGTGAAGTCTCTCATCTTCTGAGTTTGAAGAGTATCAGCCCTCAACCAAGGACATTCTCTTTCCTCTTTCTTCTCCCTCCTATTTCGCTATACATGTTACACTTGTTGTTGACTTGGTATGTAAAAAATGCAAATTTACACTACCTGTGAGTTTCTGCTGTGGCCTCTAGTGCCTAGTTTGTCACTGTGTAAAACCGTATATACACCACCTCCGCACAAAAGCCAGGTACAATACATCAGGAAGTCATAACAGGCCTCAGAGGGCTGCCAGCCCTTGAAGACAGATTCGCTGTGGGTGACTCCTGTTTTTCCACTACTTCACAAATATTTTGTTTAGCTACACAAATTCCCTGGGAGTGACAGCCGTGTTGGCAGGTCAGAGGACCTGCTGTTGGGTTATATCATTGTTATGAGAGTCATGCTGCTCAGGAACTTCAAGTTGTACCCCATACTGAGAACAGTCTAAATAATCTGTGACTCAAAGCATCTCTCATCAGGGATCACTGTGAGCACAGGCAATTTCAGCTGACCCGACAGGCTAAACACAAACATGTCAAGATCTCAATAGCACCAGAACATTTGTTTTAAATAGCCTGAGTGTGAAATAAGGGCCAATGGGCAACATCTATTTGGTAATCGTGTTGTTTGCCAGATGTTTCTTTCTCTTATTTCACTGCAGAGCATGAAGTATGGACTGGATTTAAAATGACGATTGTGAAGAACACAGTAGCCAGCTCCTGGTTTACTGCTAGAGTAACTCCCAGGAAGGGAGTCATTAATCCAGATTTGCATGGTATGAGATTTAAATCCAGTCCATTCTCTCACAGGAGATGTCTGTCTCTTGCAAGCAAATAATCTATGGACCCATTACAATGAAGTTTTGAGAGCAGTAGGAAAGGGAGAGCACAGTGCCAGCTCTGGTCTCTCGCAGGCTGGAAGTTGTGTCTTGCAGAGAGAAAAGCAAAGTGCCCATCACAACTGCCTCAGCACTGACCGCCCCAGGTCTTAAAGCTAACTACATTTCTTCTTCTCAAGCTGCTGGGATCCCAGAGACAGCCATGATCTGCAGCAGACACCCAAAACGAGGAACATAAATAGACGCAACAGCAGCAGAAATGAAGCATGGAACTACATAAAGCATGGAAGTCAGCAAGACTTCTTTTTCATACTCCATCACCAACTATACCAATAATGCACTGTGAGAATTCATTCCTTAAAGTAAATCACTCTTTCAAATGGTAAATTCTAGTTCTTTTTTGATGAAAGTAATTTTCAAGTGTACGACTGATGGTCACACCAAATGTGTGTGGAAGGTAAGCAATGGTGGGACCAGAGCGAGTCTTCTGGCTTGAAATGAGCTGCACTCTCAAATATCTGTGTCCAATGCAGAGATTTTTTGCATAGAAACAGAGCCAACACACTGGTCCTGTTGTACCAAAGTAGAAAATGACACATTTTTCATGGTATTGTTGCTGTAATGTATTCTGGAATGGAACTCGATGAGAAATACTCAGACAGCTCAAAACATATCGCTTTCCCTCTGAAACTTCAGCAGATTCAGAGCACGAACAATGCCGTATTAAAGCAGAGCAAATATTTTCAATACAATATTTTATTCACAAGAAAAGAACTCAAGTTTTTGTACAGATCATTTTGGCTGAAACAGCACTTCTTTAACTGCAAAGTTTCACTTGAGTGTTTTCAGAAGTTCTACAAAATATGTGTTCAGGATGACAGATTGAGACTCTTTTTTTTTAATAACACCTGGATACAAATACAGCATGCATTTCTTTACATATTTCCACAAGTCTTTATAGGAAGGAGAATTTAGTTAGTCATCTGTTGGAGGCATTGTGTATGTAGGGATATTTAAGTTGCAGAGATTTCCTCAACCCAAAATCTCACATACCAGAGTTTTTTTACAGCTCCCTCTTTTTTCAGGTCTTTGCCCATAACCCAGGGAGCACAATTCCTCAAACTTTGGAGGAAGTCTAGGTCTGAATTTGAAATGAAAGCAAGGTCTATTCATTGAATATAGGCTTTTATTTATCAAACAAAGCAAATTTCAAACCCTGTCATGTTTAAATTTATTTTACAAATAGGATTTCATGCAGCAATGCATGAAGCATTCATGCATTCAGTGCATGAAGAATTCAGGTAGCAATGCAGCAAGGCCTGCCTTCTTAAGGAAATCTGTCTTTCTCCACATTTTGAGCAATCTTTCTTTTATATATATATATATATATGTAATTTGCCCTTGCCACTACTCAAACAGCAGGTAGTCAGTTGACAAATAGAGCTCTTTTCTTCTGGATACAGTCATTCTATTAAAAAATGTAAATACAATTTGGAAGGGAATCCAAAAGTTTCTAGGAATGATTAAGTTTTTCAGGAGTGTTAAATTCTTCTGATTGAACAGTTTGATCAGATTGCTTACTTGAGCATATGAATACTGATGTCACCAAAAAAGAAACCAAAACTAGAATTCAAGAGGAATTATTAGCAAATCTCATACACTGAGCTATCCTTATTAATACCTAATAAATAGTAATTAGTGTAAATATTAATTTAGGGGTTGCCTCAGAATGTTAAAGGGGGAATGCACTGATTTTTCCATAGAAAGTTAAAGAAAAAAATATTCCTCTTTGTAAGGAGACTTACTCCATTCTTTGTGCTTCCGCACAAATGGATTCACCAGCAGAGACCATCAATAGAGTAACTTGGCTTAAGGGCCTAGCTCTGGGTTTTAGTGACGTTTTAAGACAACAATCATAAATGCTTCACTAATATTTAAGATGAGCCATTGATTGGCCATGCTATTTAATACGCATAACCTTGTGTTAGCAATGGACCTATAATAAGCTAGCTAGTTGCAAAGAATCCTGTATGATCCCTTAAAGAACGGTAACATGAAAACTCAATCAGAACAAGCTCATTTCTGTTCATTCATGTTGTTATTTCACAGTAAAGCTGGTCAAATATTTTTAAAAAATCTATTTACAGCCTTTTTTCGGCCTTCATGCACAAAAGCTAGTACTTGGTTCTGTGCCTTTCTAGGGCTCCTCAAAACACGTGCTCATGCATGACTGCTCCTCTGGGCTTCCAGTGGTAGAGGTTTAAACTACATAAGCTTCAGACAAATCCTCTGTAAAATAGCAGATGGCAGAACAGCCTGATTTGGTAGTTCACAGCTTGCTGCACAAATATCTTATTTTCTATTTTAAAAATCCATATATGGCTAGGCAACAGGGAAAGAAGATATCTCTTCAGTGTGTTGAGTTACCATAGCAGAAGTTACTTATAAGCTGACTTTCCTGGGAAAGGAGGAAGAACCACACCTTTCCTGAAAGCAAGAGCACCCACTTATGCAGGGAACCAAACAGGAGGCTCGTGTAGGCAGCTCCATCACTCGTGACAAGAGTGAGAATGAAACCAGTGGAGAGGGCAAACAGAAATATGCAGGCAATCTGCAGTACCTGAGAAAGATCTTAGCAGAGACCTGAAATTGATACTTGCAAAAATCTCCCAGATCTGAGTCCCCAGAATTACCGGACAAAGGTCTTCCTTGGCTTTCATTGCTGAGATTCTCGATCTAAGGCTTTTTCACCCTGGCTTCCAGGTAAAAGCAATATAGTGGAACGGCTAACCGGAACTGCACCCTGCAAGCAGTCTGTTTCTGCAGACTGTCCTGAATTGCTGAATTCAAGTCAGCTCTGAGAGAGTAACAGCTTTCCTCATAAAAATGTCTGAAAACCCTTCAGTTAATGGGTTTTCTCATTTTTTCGCATAGCCAATATCAGTTCTTTTATATAACGTACCAAATGAAAATTCTTTGCCCAGAGTCATGAATACTTATAAATATGCTCTTTACAGGGAATTGTTTCATATTTAAAGACTTTCTATGTAATCAACAGTATTAGGATTGCACCCTTTGCTAGTGTCTTCCGCAGCTATCAGGATGTGCATGGATAAGAGCAGTTCCTAGCAGTACTGCTGTGCAGAACAAAGAGGGGCCACAACCTTCCAGCACAGCTCATGGTCAGAGGTGCTTGTTGAAGGTTGTCCATCACTGCATGCTAGCTAACACAGCACAGGCTGCCTTTAGAAAATCAGCACATGACAACCATATCTGCTCACAGCCTTTCTGAATCAGGGTAGTATTGAGTGAGAGGTGGTTAAGCCAGTTTAGGACTAGGGTTAGGGCTTCACAGATGCACCAAAATTTCAGAAACATCTAAGTTCTCGCAGACCTTAAACTTGTTCCCCAGATAAATCCTCTTTCTTTTTTTTCCCCTACATAATCATACACCAAAGGAGTCCTATCGCTATCCTGTCATTATACATCATTATATTAATGCACAGCAGAGAAAAGTTAGCAAAGCTGTCAAAATCCTGATTCTGGTATTTACTGACTTCCATGCTTCTGCTAGACAATGCTACAATTACAGTAATGTCATTTTTGTCATTTAATATTGTTGCTCTCTCTAGTAATTGTTATGGGACTACCCAGTGCAATTTAGCGTAATTAAGACAATTATACAGTTAAGCACCATGAGCAAACAGTCAGTAGCCAAAGATTTTGCCTTATATAAAGAAATCTTAATATGAGAAGGCTCCAGGTACCATAACGTAGTTCTCAGGCATCCCCATGGTTTTGAATGCATGTGAACATAAGTTCCCCTGGACTGACCTCCTGCACAGAGGATCCTCTGACTCCTTATCATGTGGGTGATACTGTCAAAGTGAGAGAGGGACCTGAGCCTATTTCTGTTGCTCCATAGGTAACCACATGGGAACCTGACCTCCAAGGTTGTTATCTGAGCTAGTCTGGAGATCTCAAGGAGGGAAGATACTTAGCACATTTCCTCTGCATTTTATACATCCATCTGAAACACATTTAGTTAACTTTTGAGGTACCTTGCATGTAAAACCTTGAACCGCAATTGTAACCTCTCCAGTTTCCCTTATTCATACAATATTTGATTTGGATGACATATTTTTACAATATTTATTTTTTGGCCCATTTTGAGACTCTTGTGTTAATGCCACAAGAACTCCAGTCTCCTGTATAATATTTCAGACTTGGAGAAAAAAATAAAGAAAAAAGAAAACCAACCGTCTGCATCCACTTAAACTACATTACAATAAAGCTCAGTAAAGATCTGATCAGCAGTTTTTTTAGCCCGCTCTGATTTAATATGAAAGAAATTAGTGGAAAATCTAAAAGCTGAAAGGAAATTTTTGCCACTGTTCAAAACAGGACATGAAACCTTTAACATAATATTTGCACACATTATGTTAAATACTTTCTCTAAAGTTAAAATTTAGCACTGCCAGCTTCAGACAGACTGGGAAAGAGATTTGTTTACACTTAATAAATCTGATCCTGAGAAGAAAATGTTTTATTATTTTTTTTCTCTCTCTGTGTATACATTCACTTTGACAGAACAATTCTTATTTAAAAGTATATAAACATATTCATTAAAAATGTCTAAACACTTAAAACAGAAAAGACACAAATTCTATTCTATTGGATAGTGTTTTCTTCTTGGCCTTCACAGTGGTTATGATTTATTATCTTTTGTGGCCTGCAAAGCATCTGAGATACCAAAAGCATCATAGTACAACCTATCTGATGGTGTGGAGTTTTCCATGGCTATTACTAATAGACCTGGCCAGGAATTTTCTAACAAAACATTTTACTTTGTGTCGGTGGGTGGGTGGGGAGGTTTCCAAGAAATATCAAATTTTCAGAAGTGACATTTTCACCAGAAAGCACTGACCAGTTCCACTAGGGAAGGTTTCCACTTCCAGAATAGGGCTTCTATTCAAAACTAGAAAGAGATGGACTTTCACTGGAGAACAGCCCTGGCTCAATTCATTCAGCAGGATTTGGGAGACAAATGATCAGTCTCTTGCTCTGTCTGACCCAGAGCACGGACATGACATTGTAATCCCAGAGCCCTGAAGCCTGGGCTGTTGGCTAGAACAAGGTGAAAGGCCTGTATGATTTTGCTTCATCAACCATGAAGCCATTCTGAAAAATCGAGAGTGCTTTCACAGAATGGGAAAAGAGCTTCCTACACAGATGTAATTAAAATCGTGCTCAATCCTATGAACACACATACTATTTAATAAGGAACTTACTAAGAAGTGCCATAGCTCCTAGGCAGAGTTGAGAAAGAATTATCAACTCTCCATCTAGCTCTTTCATCTGAGATTTATCATCTAACCAGGTACACTGATCATTAGCACATCAAAGATCTTAAAACCTCTGACGAAAAAAGCAAATTTTTTTTAAGAGCCCAGCATTTGAAAGATCAGCCGTTTGTTTGTAGATTTTCAGATCATATGGAAACTGTGCAGTCACCTACTCTGACATCTGCATAGCCTAGCAGATGCTGCCCAGCAATTTATAAATCAGTTCCAATAAGTTGTGGCTGACTCAGGGCATCTTTCTCGGAAAGACATTCAGTCTGATTTAAAGACTATAAGCAACAGAGAATCTACCACATTCCTTGGCAAGTTGCTACTATAGTTTTCGGTAAAAAGGGGCAAAATATCACCAGTAGAAATGAGAGTTTTGGCATTTGAATTTCAGCTGCATTCACATTTAACCTGTACATCATTCACAAAAGCAGAGGGTTAAACTTCACTTCTCCCATAAGTAATAAACATCTAATGATAAGTCATGCAAGAAATTAGGTAAATGATTTCCAGTTTTAAAATTTTCTGAAGTCAGGGAAGTGTGCACAAATGCCCTTGCAGGGAACATGAGATGGTTAATACAAGATATGTTCATTTTTTTTGAAGACTAAAATGTTAAAGCTCAGAGATAGCATCTATTTAAAATATGAGAGCAAATCAAGGCATAAAAAGTCTACTCCTTTATCTTTGTTCCCCATTTAGGGTTTCTTCTGAGGTCTACAAGAGTCTTGAAACAAGAGTGACACCAAATCCATTGCTCAGAAATTGTGTGGCAGAACTTCCAACAGAAAACAGAACACTTTTTCTCCTTGCCATGGCCCCAGTTTTGGCCAATCGCTTTGCTATACTTACAGGAAAAAGCAGAAGTCCTTAGTTAGCCCTAAGAAAAGCAGACATACCAAAATGTAAACAGATTCTCTGTTTATTCTGAAATCAGAAAGATCATTCCAAGAGAATAATAAATGTGGGATCTCATGTATTATTTACTTATATTTAAGAACACTGTTGTTCCCAAAACAGGCTGAGTACTTCTCACTTCTCTTGGTCAACTCATGTTGCAAATTTATCTCATCAGCTCCAGTTAATTTATCATCACAGTTTGACAATAATCCCTTTTTTTTCTGAAGATAATCCATGTTTAAAGGCCCTGTTATATAATACACAATAAGCCAAGAATATCTTGCAACATTTGGAAAGGTGGGGTAGTAATGTTCTGCCAGATTTCTCTCAGCATTTAAACACCATTTTTCACATGCCAAAAGTTCCTTCAATTACTAGTAACTTGTGAGTTTTAAGACACATAATTTATATCTGAGAACAATTAGGAAAGACAGATTAGAAAAACGTGTCTGTATTTTGGGAGATGTTACCATGAGAAACGTCACTGAAAGAAAAAAAAACAGATTGAAATTCAAACATGTCCTGGCCCTTTGGGAAAAGGTCAGTGTCAGATCAGAGCCAACTTCCTTCTGAAGATAATTCTGTGAGAGAGAGAAAGATGTTTTAGACCCATCCCCAAAACAGATGGGGGAGTGAGTGCTCGTGGATTTGAAGAAGCAAAGGACGACTGTGAAGTCAAAAAAAAAAAGGGGGGGGGAGAAAGGTTATGGTTCAGTCAGGAATAGAATATCCCTGAGATGGAGGGAGTTCTGAAACCTTCACAGGAGAATGGAACAGAGTTCAAGGAGAAGTTTAGAGATTTGAGCAGGGTGTTAAGGATGAAGCCAGAGCTATCAGCAAGCTGGATGCAAAGTATCACCTTCCACCGTTCATCTGGGGCTGTTAAACATGGTTTTCCACAGCTGAAAGTGGGGAGAAGAAGCCAGAGTAGCTAGAGCTTTGTGATATCTCAGAACAGCGGTTTGTCAGC